>NC_136065.1:1343006567-1344206567 GCF_964261635.1 Lissotriton helveticus
GTGTGTGGAATGTGTTGTGTGAATGTGTGTGGGAATGTGGTGTGTGGAATGTGTGTGGAATGTGGTGTGTGGCATGTGGTGTGTGGAATGTGTGTGGAATGTGTGTGGAATGTGGTGTGTGGAATGTGTGTGGAATGTGGTGTGTGGAATGTGGTGTGTGGAATGTGTGTGGAACGTGGTGTGTGGAATGTGTGTGGAATGTGTGTGGAATGTGTGTGGGAATGTGATGTGTGGAATGTTTGTGGAATGTGGTATGTGTGTGTGGAATGTGTGTCGAATGTGTGTGTGGAATGTGTGTGGAATGTGGTGTGTGGAATGTGTGTGGAATGTGTGTGGAATGTGGTGTGTGGAATGTGGTGTGTGGAATGTGTGTGGGATGTGTGTGGAATGTGGTGTGTGGAATGTGTGTGGAATGTGGTGTGTGGAATGTGTGTGGAATGTGGTGTTTGGTGTGTGCAATGTGTGTGGAATGTGTTTGGAATGTGGTGTGTGGAATGTGGTGGATTGTGTGTGGAATGTGGTGTGTGGAGTGTGTGTGGAATGTGGTGCGTGGAATGTGTGTTGAATGTGTGTGGAATGTGGTGTGTGGAATGTGTGTGGAATGTGGTGTGTAGGATGTGGTGTGTGGAATGTGGTGTGTGGAATGTGGTGTGTGGAATGTGTGTGGAATGTGGTGTGTGGAATGTGGTGTGTGTGGAATGTGGTGTGTGGAATGTGGTGTGTGTGGAATGTGTGTGGAATGTGGTGTGTGGAATGTGTGTCAATGTGTGTGTGGAATGTGTGTGGAATGTGGTGTGTGGAATGTGTGTGGAATGTGTGTGGAATGTGGTGTGTGGAATGTGGTGTGTGGAATGTGGTGTGTGGAATGTGGTGTGTGAATGTGTGTGGAATGTGGTGTGTGGTGTGTGGAATGTGTGTGGAATTTGGTGTGTGGAATGTGGTGTGTGGAATGTGGTGTGTGGAATGTGGTGGAATTGGTGTGTGGAATGTGTGTGGAATGTGGTGTGTGGATGTGTGTGTGGAATGTGGTGTGTGGAATGTGTGTGGAATGTGTGTGTGGAATGTGTGAATGTTTGTGAATGTGGTGTGTGGAATGTGTGTGGAATGTGGTGTGTGGAATGTGGTGTGTGGATGTGGTGTGTGGAATCTGGTGTGTGGAATGTGTGTGGAATGTGTGTGGAATGTGGTGTGTGGAATGTGTATGGAATGTGGTGTGTGGAATGTGGTGTGTGGAATGTGTGTGGAATTTGGTGTGTGGAATGTGGTGTGTGGAATGTGGTGTGTGGAATGTGTGTGGAATTTGGTGTGTGGAATGTGGTGGAATGTGTGGAATGTGGTGTGTGGAATGTGTGTGTGGAATGTGGTGTGTGGAATGTGTGTGGAATGTTGTGTGGATTTGGTGTGTGGAATGTGGTGTGTGGAATGTGGTGTGTGGAATGTGTGTGGAATGTGTGTGGAATGTGGTGTGTGGATGTTGTGGGATGTGGTGTGTGGAATGTGGTGTGTGGAATGTGTGTGGAATGTGGGTGTGTGGTGTGTGGAATGTGTGTGGAATTTGGTGTGTGGAATGTGGTGTGTGGAATGTGGTGTGTGGAATGTGTGTGGAATTTGGTGTGTGGAATGTGTGTGGAATGTGTGTGGAATGTGGTGTGTGGAATGTGTGTGTGGAATGTGGTGTGTGGAATGTGTGTGGAATGTTGTGTGTGGAATGTGTGAAATGTGTGTGGAATGTGGTGTGTGGAATGTGTGTGGAATGTGGTGTGTGGAATGTGGTGTGTGGAATGTGGTGTGTGGAATCTGGTGTGTGGAATGTGTGTGGAATGTGTGTGGAATGTGGTGTGTGGAATGTGTATGGAATGTGGTGTGTGGAATGTGGTGTGTGGAATGTGTGTGGAATTTGGTGTGTGGAATGTGGTGTGTGAATGTGGTGTGTGGAATGTGTGTGGAATTTGGTGTGTGGAATGTGTGTGGAATGTGTGTGGAATGTGGTGTTTGGAATGTGTGTGTGGAATGTGGTGTGTGGAATGTGTGTGGAATGTTGTGTGTGGAATGTGTGAAATGTGTGTAGAATGTGGTGTGTGGAATGTGTGTGGAATGTGGTGTGTGGAATGTGTGTGGAATGTGGTGTGTGGAATGTGGTGTGTGGAATGTGGTGTGTGGAATCTGGTGTGTGGAATGTGTGTGGAATGTGTGTGGAATGTGGTGTGTGGAATGTGTGTGGAATGTTGTGTCTGGAATGTGTGAAATGTGTTTGGAATGTATGTGGAATGTGGTGTGTGGAATGTGTGTGGAATGTGGTGTGTGGAATGTGGTGTGTGGAATGTGGTGTGTGGAATGTGGTGTGTGGAATGTGTGTGGAATGTGTGTGGAATGTGGTGTGTGGAGTGTGGAATGTGTGTGGAATGTGGTGTGTGGAATGTGTGTGGAATGTGTGTGGAATGTGGTGTGTGGAATGTGTGTGGAATGTTGTGTGTGGAATGTGTGAAATGTGTGTGGAATGTATGTGGAATGTGTGTGGAATGTGGTGTGTGGAATGTGGTGTGTGGAATGTGTGTGGAGTGTGGTGTGTGGAATGTGGTGTGTGGAATGTGTGTGGAATGTGGAATGAATGTGTGTGGAATGTGTGTGGAATGTGTGTGGAACGTGGTGTGTGGAATGTGTGTGGAATGTGTGTGGAATGTGTGTGGAATGTGATGTGTGGAATGTTTGTGGAATGTGGTATGTGGTGTGTGGAATGTGTGTCGAATGTGGTGTGTGGAATGTGTGTGGAATGTGGTGTGTGGAATGTGTGTGGAATGTGTGTGGAATGTGGTGTGTGGAATGTGGTGTGTGGAATGTGTGTGGGATGTGTGTGGAATGTGGTGTGTGGAATGTGTGTGGAATGTGGTGTGTGGAATGTGTGTGGAATGTGGTGTTTGGTGTGTGCAATGTGTGTGGAATGTGTTTGGAATGTGGTGTGTGGAATGTGTGTGGATTGTGTGTGGAATGTGGTGTGTGGAATGTGTGTGGAATGTGGTGTGTGAATTGTGTGTTGAATGTGTGTGGAATGTGGTGTGTGGAATGTGTGTGGAATGTGGTGTGTAGGGATGTGGTGTGTGGAATGTGGTGTGTGGAATGTGGTGTGTGGAATGTGTGTGGAATGTGGTGTGTGGAATGTGGTGTGTGGAATGTGGTGTGTGGAATGTGGTGTGGAATGTGGTGTGTGGAATGTGTGTGGAATGTGTGTGGAATGTGAGTGGAATGTGTGTGGAATGTGTTTGGAATGTGGTGTGTGGTGTGTGGAATGTGTGTCAAATGTGGTGTGTGGAATGTGTGTGGAATGTGGTGTGTGGAATGTGTGTGGAATGTGTGTGGAATGTGGTGTGTGGAATGTGGTGTGTGGAATGTGGTGTGTGGAATGTGGTGTGTGGAATGTGTGTGGAATGTGTGTGGAATGTGGTGTGTGGTGTGTGGAATGTGTGTGGAATTTGGTGTGTGGAATGTGGTGTGTGGAATGTGGTGTGTGGAATGTGTGTGGAATTTGGTGTGTGGAATGTGTGTGGAATGTGTGTGGAATGTGGTGTGTGGAATGTGTGTGTGGAATGTGGTGTGTGGAATGTGTGTGGAATGTTGTGTGTGGAATGTGTGAAATGTGTGTGGAATGTGGTGTGTGGAATGTGTGTGGAATGTGGTGTGTGGAATGTGGTGTGTGGAATGTGGTGTGTGGAATCTGGTGTGTGGAATGTGTGTGGAATGTGTGTGGAATGTGGTGTGTGGAATGTGTATGGAATGTGGTGTGTGGAATGTGGTGTGTGGAATGTGTGTGGAATTTGGTGTGTGGAATGTGGTGTGTGGAATGTGGTGTGTGGAATGTGTGTGGAATTTGGTGTGTGGAATGTGTGTGGAATGTGTGTGGAATGTGGTGTGTGGAATGTGTGTGTGGAATTTGGTGTGTGGAATGTGTGTGGAATGTTGTGTGTGGAATGTGTGAAATGTGTGTAGAATGTGGTGTGTGGAATGTGTGTGGAATGTGGTGTGTGGAATGTGTGTGGAATGTGGTGTGTGGAATGTGGTGTGTGGAATGTGGTGTGTGGAATCTGGTGTGTGGAATGTGTGTGGAATGTGTGTGGAATGTGGTGTGTGGAATGTGTGTGGAATGTTGTGTCTGGAATGTGTGAAATGTGTTTGGAATGTATGTCGAATGTGGTGTGTGGAATGTGTGTGGAATGTGGTGTGTGTGGAATGTGTGTGGAATGTGGTGTGTGTGGAATGTGGTGTGTGGAATGTGGTGTGTGGAATGTGGTGTGTGGAATGTGTGTGGAATGTGTGTGGAATGTGGTGTGTGGTGTGTGGAATGTGTGTGGAATGTGGTGTGTGGAATGTGCGTGGAACGTGTGTGGAATGTGGTGTGTGGAATGTGTGTGGAATGTGGTGTGTGGTGTGTGGAATGTGTGTGGAATGTGGTGAGTGGAATGTGTGTGGAATGTGTGTGGAATGTGGTGTGTGGAATGTGGTGTGTGGAATGTGGTGTGTGGAATGTGGTGTGTGGAATGTGTGTGGAATGTGTGTGGAATGTGGTGTGTGGTGTGTGGAATGTGCGTGGAATGTGTGTGGAATGTGGTGTGTGGAATGTGTATGGAATGTGGTGTGTGGAATGTGGTGTGTGTGGAATGTGGTGTGTGGAATGTGGTGTGTGGAATGTGTGTGGAATGTGGTGTGTGGTGTGTGGAATGTGTGTGGAATGTGGTGTGTGGAATGTGTGTGGAATGTGTTGTGTGAAATGTGTGTGGAATGTGTGTGGAATGTGGTGTGTGGAATGTGTGTGGAATGTGTGTGGAATGTGGTGTGTGGAATGTGTGAAATGTGTGTGGAATGTGTGTGGAATGTGTGTGGAATGTGGTGTGTGGAATGTGGTGTGTGGAATGTATGTGGAATGGGTGTGGAATGTGGTGTGTGGTGTGTGGTGTGTGGAATGTGGTGTGTGGTGTGTGGAATGTATGTGGAATGTGGTGTGTGGAATGTGTGTGGAATGTGGTGTGTGGAATGTGTGTGAAATGTGGTGTGTGGAATGTGGTGTGTGGAATGTGTGTGGAATGTGGTGTGTGGAATGTGTGTGGAATGTGGTGTGTGGTGTGTGGAATGTGTGTGGAATGTGGTGTGTGGAATGTGGTGTGTGGAATGTGGTGTGTGGAATGTGTGTGGGATGTGTGTGGAATGTGGTGTGTGGAATGTGTGTGGAATGTGTGTGGAATGTGGTGTGTGGAATGTGTTGTGTGAAATGTGTGTGGAATGTGTGTGGTGTGTGGAATGTGGTGTATGTGGTGTGTGGAATGTGGTGTGTGGAATGTGTGTGGAATGTGTGTGGAATGTGGAGTGTGTGAATGTGGAATGTGGAGTGTGTGTGGAATGTAGTGTGTGTGGGTAGAATGTGTGTGGAATGTGTGTGGAATGTGGTGTGTGGAATGTGTGTGGAATGTGGTGTGTGGAATGTGTGTGGAATGTGGCATGTGGCATGTGTGTGGAATGTGGTGTGTGGAATGTGTGTGGAATGTGGTGTGTGGAATGTGTGTGGAATGTGGTGTGTGGTGTGTGGAATGTGTGGAATGTGTGTGGAATGTGGTGTGTGGAATGTGGTGTGGAATGTGGTGTGTGGAATGTGTTGTGTGCAATGTGTGTGGAATGTGGTGTGTGGAATGTGTGTGGAATGTGTGTGGAATGTGGTGTGTGGAATGTGTGTGGAATGTTGTGTGTGGAATGTGTGAAATGTGTGTGGAATGTATGTGGAATGTGTGTGGAATGTGGTGTGGGGAATGTGTGTGGAATGTGGTGTGTGGAATGTGGTGTGTGGAATGTGTGTGGAATGTGTGTGGAATGTGGTGTGTGGAATGTGGTGTGTGGAATGTGTGTGGAATGTGTGTGAAATGTGTGTGGAATGTGGAGTGTGTGAATGTGGAATGTGGAGTGTGTGTGGAATGTGTGTGGAATGTGGAATGTGGAGTGTGTGTGGGTAGAATGTGTGTGGAATGTGTGTGGAATGTGTGTGGAATGTGTGTGGAATGTGGTGCGTGGAATGTGGTGCGTGGAATGTGTGTGGAATGTGGTGTGTGGAATGTGTATGGAATGTGGTGTGTGGAATGTGGTGTGTGGAATGTGGTGTGTGGAATGTGTGTGGAATTTGGTGTGTGGAATGTGTGTGGAATGTGGTGTGTGGAATGTGTGTGGAATGTGGTGTGTGGTGTGTGGAATGTGTGTGGAATGTGGTGTGTGGAATGTGTGTGGAATGTTGTGTGTGGAATGTGTGAAATGTGTGTGGAATGTATGTGGAATGTGTGTGGAATGTGGTGTGTGGAATGTGGTGTGTGGAATGTGTGTGGAGTGTGGTGTGTGGAATGTGGTGTGTGGAATGTGTGTGGAATGTGATGTGTGGAATGTGTGTGGAATGTGGAATGAATGTGTGTGGAATGTGTGTGGAATGTGTGTGGAACGTGGTGTGTGGAATGTGTGTGGAATGTGTGTGGAATGTGTGTGGAATGTGATGTGTGGAATGTTTGTGGAATGTGGTATGTGGTGTGTGGAATGTGTGTCGAATGTGGTGTGTGGAATGTGTGTGGAATGTGGTGTGTGGAATGTGTGGAATGTGTGTGGAATGTGTGTGGAATGTGGTGTGTGGAATATGGTGTGTGGAATGTGGTGTGTGGAATGTGTGTGGGATGTGTGTGGAATGTGGTGTGTGGAATGTGTGTGGAATGTGGTGTGTGGAATGTGTGTGGAATGTGGTGTTTGGTGTGTGGAATGTGTGTGGAATGTGTGTGGAATGTGTTTGGAATGTGGTGTGTGGAATGTGTGAAATGTGTGTGGAATGTGTGTGGAATGTGGTGTGTGGAATGTGTGTGGAATGTGGTGTGTGGAGTGTGTGGAATGTGTGTGGAATGTGGTGTGTGGAATGTGGTGTGTGGAATGTGTGTGGAATGTGTGTGGAATGTGGTGTGTGGAATATGTGTGGAATGTGGTGTGTGGAATGTGGTGTGTGGAATGTGTGTGGAATGTGGTGTGTGGTGTGTGGAATGTGGTGTGTGGAATGTGTGTGGAATGTAGTGTGTGGAATGTGTGTGGAATGTGGTGTGTGGTGTGTGGAATGTGGTGTGTGGAATACATGTGGAATGTGATGTGTGGAATGTGTGTGGAATGTGGTGTGTGGAATGTGGTGTGTGGAATGTGTGTGGAATGTGGTGTGTGTGGAATGTGGTGTGTGGAATGTGTGTGGAATATGTGTGGAATGTTGTGTGTGGAGTGTGGTGTGTTGAATGTGTGGAATGTGGTGTGTGTGGAATGTGGTGTGTGGAATGTGGTGTGTGGAATGTGTGTGGAATGTGTATGGAATGTGGAGTGTGTGAATGTGGAATGTGGAGTGTGTGTGGAATGTAGTGTGTGTGGGTAGAATGTGTGTGGAATGTGTGTGGAATGTGTGTGGAATGTGGTGTGTGGAATGTGTGTGGAATGTGGTGTGTGGAATGTGTGTGGAATGTGGTGTGTGGCATGTGTGTGGAATGTGGTGTGTGGAATGTGTGTGGAATGTGGTGTGTGGAATGTGTGTGGAATGTGGTGTGTGGTGTGTGGAATGTGTGGAATGTGTGTGGAATGTGGTGTGTGGAATGTGGTGTGGAATGTGGTGTGTGGAATGTGTTGTGTGCAATGTCTGTGGAATGTGGTGTGTGGAATGTGTGTGGAATGTGGTGTGGAATGTGGTGTGTGGAATGTGTGTGGAATGTTGTGTGTGGAATGTGTGAAATGTGTGTGGAATGTATGTGGAATGTGTGTGGAATGTGGTGTGGGGAATGTGTGTGGAATGTGGTGTGTGGAATGTGGTGTGTGGAATGTGTGTGGAATGTGTGTGGAATGTGGTGTGTGGAATGTGGTGTGTGGAATGTGTGTGGAATGTGGAGTGTGTGAATGTGGAATGTGGAGTGTGTGTGGAATGTGTGTGGAATGTGGAATGTGGAGTGTGTGTGGGTAGAATGTGTGTGGAATGTGTGTGGAATGTGTGTGGAATGTGTGTGGAATGTGTGTGGAATGTGGTGCGTGGAATGTGGTGCGTGGAATGTGTGTGGAATGTGGTGTGTGGAATGTGTATGGAATGTGGTGTGTGGAATGTGGTGTGTGGAATGTGGTGTGTGGAATTTGGTGTGTGGAATGTGTGTGGAATGTGGTGTGTGGAATGTGTGTGGAATGTGGTGTGTGGTGTGTGGAATGTGTGTGGAATGTGGTGTGTGGAATGTGTGTGGAATGTTGTGTGTGGAATGTGTGAAATGTGTGTGGAATGTATGTGGAATGTGTGTGGAATGTGGTGTGTGGAATGTGGTGTGTGGAATGTGTGTGGAGTGTGGTGTGTGGAATGTGGTGTGTGGAATGTGTGTGGAATGTGGAATGAATGTGTGTGGAATGTGTGTGGAATGTGTGTGGAACGTGGTGTGTGGAATGTGTGTGGAATGTGTGTGGAATGTGTGTGGAATGTGATGTGTGGAATGTTTGTGGAATGTGGTATGTGGTGTGTGGAATGTGTGTCGAATGTGGTGTGTGGAATGTGTGTGGAATGTGGTGTGTGGAATGTGTGTGGAATGTGTGTGGAATGTGGTGTGTGGAATGTGGTGTGTGGAATGTGTGTGGGATGTGTGTGGAATGTGGTGTGTGGAATGTGTGTGGAATGTGGTGTGTGGAATGTGTGTGGAATGTGGTGTTTGGTGTGTGCAATGTGTGTGGAATGTGTTTGGAATGTGGTGTGTGGAATGTGTGTGGATTGTGTGTGGAATGTGGTGTGTGGAATGTGTGTGGAATGTGGTGTGTGGAATGTGTGTTGAATGTGTGTGGAATGTGGTGTGTGGAATGTGTGTGGAATGTGGTGTGTAGGGATGTGGTGTGTGGAATGTGGTGTGTGGAATGTGGTGTGTGGAATGTGTGTGGAATGTGGTGTGTGGAATGTGGTGTGTGTGGAATGTGGTGTGTGGAATGTGGTGTGTGTGGAATGTGGTGTGGAATGTGGTGTGTGGAATGTGTGTGGAATGTGTGTTGAATGTGTGTGGAATGTGTGTGGAATGTGTTTGGAATGTGGTGTGTGGTGTGTGGAATGTGTGTCAAATGTGGTGTGTGGAATGTGTGTGGAATGTGGTGTGTGGAATGTGTGTGGAATGTGTGTGGAATGTGGTGTGTGGAATGTGGTGTGTGGAATGTGGTGTGTGGAATGTGGTGTGTGGAATGTGTGTGGAATGTGGTGTGTGGTGTGTGGAATGTGTGTGGAATTTGGTGTGTGGAATGTGGTGTGTGGAATGTGTGTGGAATTTGGTGTGTGGAATGTGTGTGGAATGTGTGTGGAATGTGGTGTGTGGAATGTGTGTGTGGAATGTGGTGTGTGGAATGTGTGTGGAATGTTGTGTGTGGAATGTGTGAAATGTGTGTGGAATGTGGTGTGTGGAATGTGTGTGGAATGTGGTGTGTGGAATGTGGTGTGTGGAATGTGGTGTGTGGAATCTGGTGTGTGGAATGTGTGTGGAATGTGTGTGGAATGTGGTGTGTGGAATGTGTATGGAATGTGGTGTGTGGAATGTGGTGTGTGGAATGTGTGTGGAATTTGGTGTGTGGAATGTGGTGTGTGGAATGTGGTGTGTGGAATGTGTGTGGAATTTGGTGTGTGGAATGTGTGTGGAATGTGTGTGGAATGTGGTGTGTGGAATGTGTGTGTGGAATGTGGTGTGTGGAATGTGTGTGGAATGTTGTGTGTGGAATGTGTGAAATGTGTGTAGAATGTGGTGTGTGGAATGTGTGTGGAATGTGGTGTGTGGAATGTGTGTGGAATGTGGTGTGTGGAATGTGGTGTGTGGAATGTGGTGTGTGGAATCTGGTGTGTGGAATGTGTGTGGAATGTGTGTGGAATGTGGTGTGTGGAATGTGTGTGGAATGTTGTGTCTGGAATGTGTGAAATGTGTTTGGAATGTATGTGGAATGTGGTGTGTGGAATGTGTGTGGAATGTGGTGTGTGGAATGTGGTGTGTGGAATGTGGTGTGTGGAATGTGGTGTGTGGAATGTGTGTGGAATGTGTGTGGAATGTGGTGTGTGGAGTGTGGAATGTGTGTGGAATGTGGTGTGTGGAATGTGTGTGGAATGTGTGTGGAATGTGGTGTGTGGAATGTGTGTGGAATGTTGTGTGTGGAATGTGTGAAATGTGTGTGGAATGTATGTGGAATGTGTGTGGAGTGTGGTGTGTGGAATGTGGTGTGTGGAATGTGTGTGGAGTGTGGTGTGTGGAATGTGGTGTGTGGAATGTGTGTGGAATGTGGAATGAATGTGTGTGGAATGTGTGTGGAATGTGTGTGGAACGTGGTGTGTGGAATGTGTGTGGAATGTGTGTGGAATGTGTGTGGAATGTGATGTGTGGAATGTTTGTGGAATGTGGTATGTGGTGTGTGGAATGTGTGTCGAATGTGGTGTGTGGAATGTGTGTGGAATGTGGTGTGTGGAATGTGTGTGGAATGTGTGTGGAATGTGGTGTGTGGAATGTGGTGTGTGGAATGTGTGTGGGATGTGTGTGGAATGTGGTGTGTGGAATGTGTGTGGAATGTGGTGTGTGGAATGTGTGTGGAATGTGGTGTTTGGTGTGTGCAATGTGTGTGGAATGTGTTTGGAATGTGGTGTGTGGAATGTGTGTGGATTGTGTGTGGAATGTGGTGTGTGGAATGTGTGTGGAATGTGGTGTGTGGAATGTGTGTTGAATGTGTGTGGAATGTGGTGTGTGGAATGTGTGTGGAATGTGGTGTGTAGGGATGTGGTGTGTGGAATGTGGTGTGTGGAATGTGGTGTGTGGAATGTGTGTGGAATGTGGTGTGTGGAATGTGGTGTGTGGAATGTGGTGTGTGGAATGTGGTGTGGAATGTGGTGTGTGGAATGTGTGTGGAATGTGTGTGGAATGTGTGTGGAATGTGTGTGGAATGTGTTTGGAATGTGGTGTGTGGTGTGTGGAATGTGTGTCAAATGTGGTGTGTGGAATGTGTGTGGAATGTGGTGTGTGGAATGTGTGTGGAATGTGTGTGGAATGTGGTGTGTGGAATGTGGTGTGTGGAATGTGGTGTGTGGAATGTGGTGTGTGGAATGTGTGTGGAATGTGTGTGGAATGTGGTGTGTGGTGTGTGGAATGTGTGTGGAATTTGGTGTGTGGAATGTGGTGTGTGGAATGTGGTGTGTGGAATGTGTGTGGAATTTGGTGTGTGGAATGTGTGTGGAATGTGTGTGGAATGTGGTGTGTGGAATGTGTGTGTGGAATGTGGTGTGTGGAATGTGTGTGGAATGTTGTGTGTGGAATGTGTGAAATGTGTGTGGAATGTGGTGTGTGGAATGTGTGTGGAATGTGGTGTGTGGAATGTGGTGTGTGGAATCTGGTGTGTGGAATCTGGTGTGTGGAATGTGTGTGGAATGTGTGTGGAATGTGGTGTGTGGAATGTGTATGGAATGTGGTGTGTGGAATGTGGTGTGTGGAATGTGTGTGGAATTTGGTGTGTGGAATGTGGTGTGTGGAATGTGGTGTGTGGAATGTGTGTGGAATTTGGTGTGTGGAATGTGTGTGGAATGTGTGTGGAATGTGGTGTGTGGAATGTGTGTGTGGAATTTGGTGTGTGGAATGTGTGTGGAATGTTGTGTGTGGAATGTGTGAAATGTGTGTAGAATGTGGTGTGTGGAATGTGTGTGGAATGTGGTGTGTGGAATGTGTGTGGAATGTGGTGTGTGGAATGTGGTGTGTGGAATGTGGTATGTGGAATCTGGTGTGTGGAATGTGTGTGGAATGTGTGTGGAATGTGGTGTGTGGAATGTGTGTGGAATGTTGTGTCTGGAATGTGTGAAATGTGTTTGGAATGTATGTCGAATGTGGTGTGTGGAATGTGTGTGGAATGTGGTGTGTGTGGAATGTGTGTGGAATGTGGTGTGTGTGGAATGTGGTGTGTGGAATGTGGTGTGTGGAATGTGGTGTGTGGAATGTGTGTGGAATGTGTGTGGAATGTGGTGTGTGGTGTGTGGAATGTGTGTGGAATGTGGTGTGTGGAATGTGCATGGAACGTGTGTGGAATGTGGTGTGTGGAATGTGTGTGGAATGTGGTGTGTGGTGTGTGGAATGTGTGTGGAATGTGGTGAGTGGAATGTGTGTGGAATGTGTGTGGAATGTGGTGTGTGGAATGTGGTGTGTGGAATGTGGTGTGTGGAATGTGGTGTGTGGAATGTGGTGTGTGGAATGTGTGTGGAATGTGTGTGGAATGTGGTGTGTGGTGTGTGGAATGTGCGTGGAATGTGTGTGGAATGTGGTGTGTGGAATGTGTATGGAATGTGGTGTGTGGAATGTGGTGTGTGGAATGTGTGTGGAATGTGTGTGGAATGTGGTGTGTGGAATGTGGTGTGTGGAATGTGGTGTGTGGAATGTGGTGTGTGGAATGTGTGTGGAATGTGTGTGGAATGTGGTGTGTGGTGTGTGGAATGTGCGTGGAATGTGTGTGGAATGTGGTGTGTGGAATGTGTATGGAATGTGGTGTGTGGAATGTGGTGTGTGGAATGTGTGTGGAATTTGGTGTGTGGAATGTGGTGTGTGGAATGTGTGTGGAATTTGGTGTGTGGAATGTGTGTGGAATGTGTGTGGAATGTGGTGTGTGGAATGTGTGTGTGGAATGTGGTGTGTGGAATGTGTGTGGAATGTTGTGTGTGGAATGTGGTGTGTGGAATGTGGTGTGTGGAATGTGGTGTGTGGAATCTGGTGTGTGGAATGTGTGTGGAATGTGGTGTGTGGAATGTGTGTGGAATGTTGTGTGTGGAATGTGTGAAATGTGTGTGGAATGTATGTGGAATGTGGTGTGTGGAATGTGTGTGGAATGTGGTGTGTGGAATGTGGTGTGCTGCTCGATGGCTAGCTTCTTCTCAACCAGCTTGAGTTCTCCTTCCTTCTTCAGACGTGCTAATTCTAGCTCGTGGTTTCGGTTGCGTTCTCGGTCGGTTATCTCTTCTTGAGACAGACCTCTTTCTGTGCTGGGAGTCCGCCTCGGGGACTCCGTTCTTTCTCGCATTGGAGCGTGGGTTTCGGTCGGGGGTGCTCCCTCTCCGTCGACTTCTGTCGGTGCTGGAGGTTGTGCTTCGGCCTCCACCCAGGCTGTTAGGGCTTGTTGAAAGTCTTCTTTGGTGCTTAATCCCGTTGACGGCATATGGAGATGTTGGACCCGGCCTCGTGGCGTGGTTCGCGCCTGTCCCTCCACACCCTGCGAGCGTAGGCCTGCACCCCGAAGCCTGGTCGTCTCACCCCCGATAAGCCCGGACCCCCGTAACCCACGACCAGGCCCGCCTGTCCCCGTCCCGCTCCCGGCTCCGAGCGCCTAACCTTGCATGCCCCACAAGGCCCGGCAGCCATTTTCCCTTCCCGAGATCCCTGTCTCCCTGAGCCAAGCGTGACCCCGGCCCCCAGCGAAACCAAGACTCCAAAGGCGCGCCAGTCCCGGCTGGGGGGTAAAGGGCTCCCCGAGTGTGATAAGCCAGGCAGTTTCGATGGTACCTCCGGCCTCCCCTGAGAGACTGGTATCTGTCACACCTTTGGCCCTCCCCTGTGGGCAGTTTCGATCGCACCTTTGGCCTCCCTGAGTGCTGGCTCCAGACCTGCTGGGCGTCTGGGAAGTCCCGGACCCATTTCTCAAAGGATCAAAGAGCCCACCGCCGGACCTCGCCAAAGACCAGCCCCCAGGGCTTGAGACCTCCGTCTGCGAGGGTCCGGACATCAAAGGGCCGCTGGACTATATCTGGGCTGACCCGAAGAAGAACTCATCTTGAACCTCGGAGCCCTGCTGACGCTGTCGCGGCTCCCTCTTCGCAACAAGGAACTGAACCACCTGAGCCCTGCTGACGCTGTCGCGGCTCGAGCTGAACTCGTAACCATCGGAGCCCTGCTGACGCTGTCGCGGCTCGTCCTCTCTAAAGACCTCGGAGCCCTGCTGACGCTGTCGCGGCTCGAGCTTGAACTCGTAACCATCGGAGCCCTGCTGACGCTGTCGCGGCTCGACCTCTAAGACCACCGGAGCCCTGCTGACGCTGTCGCGGCTCAAGCTTGAACCTGCAACCATCCGAGCCCTACTGACGCTGTCGCGGCTCCTCACGAACTTCTCCAGATCGAGCCCTGCTGACCTCGTCGCGGCTCGAGGAGTACTCTGGTCCGGCAGGACCATCGAGCCTACCATCACGACCGAGCCGCCTCGACGGAGGTGAAGCAACCAGTACGACCATCATCGTCCGTACCCCCCGGCTCGAGGATTGAGAGCTGCGCGTAGGGTACGCCCCGTACTGCCCCAGAGACTAAAAGACTGTCCCGCTTCCCCCTTCCTGAACTCTCAACGATTGCGTGATCCTTCGATCACTGTGTACATAAGAGTGCTTCCTTCTTTTATTCTTTATATAAAGAACTTGTTACTAAGAACCCAACGGTGTGGTGTCTGTTCGTAGTGTGGTGTGAGCTCAGGGTGTACGATCCTAGACTCAAGGTCCTCCCCGGTGAGGACCTCACGTTAAGACTCGGCAAGATCTGTGGGAGAGGTGGGTCTTGGGGTGACTGGGTGAGCATAACCTGGCCCTCTGAGATTGCCCCTTCTAACAGGAGATCTTTGCAGAATTGCTTGAGCTCACGGTGTGAATAGTCTCCCAGAAGCTCCATCTGGAAGGTGGTCTTGTCGCTCGTGAGGCTCATGGTTGTTCTTTGTTCGGGTAGTGTGTCAGTACTGTACGATCCCTAGAAGTAGGTTCTTATCGCGACGCTGCCACCAATGTTAGAAGGGGCGATCTCAGAGGGTCAGGTTGTGCTTACCCGACCACCCCGGGACCCACCTCTCCCACAGATCTTGCCGAGTCTTAACGTGAGGTCCTCGCCGGGGAGGACTTCGGGTCTAGGATCGTACACACTGAGCTCACACCACACTTACGAACGGACACCACACTGATAGGTTTCAGTAACAAGTTCTTTATAAGCAGTAAAAGAAAGTCGCACTCTTATGTACAATGATCAAGGGATCACAAAGTCTTTGGGAATTCAGGAAGGGGGAAGCGGGACAGTCTTTAGCCTTTGAGCCAGTACAAGGCGTACCCTGCGCACAGCTCTCAATCCTCGAGCCGGGGGATACGGAAGGTGATGGTCGTACTGGCTGCTTCACTCACGTCGGGTCAACTCGGTCGTGATGGTGATCTCGATGGTCCAGCCGGACCAGAGTACTCCTCGAGCCGCGACGAGGTCAGCAGGGCTCGATCCGGAGAAGTTCTTGAGGAGCCGCGACAGCGTCAGCAGGGCTCAGGTGGTTGCGAGTTCAAGCTCGAGCCGTGACAGCGTCAGCAGGGCTCCGAGGTCTTAGAGAGGACGAGCCGCGACAGCGTCAGCGGGGCTCCGATGGTTACGAGTTCAGCTCGAGCCGCGACAGCGTCAGCAGGGCTCCGAGGTCTTAGAGAGGACGAGCCGCGACAGCGTCAGCAGGGCTACCATGGTTGCAAATTCAGCTCGAGCCGCGACAGCGTCAGCAGGGCTCAGGTGGTTCAGTTCCTTGTTGCGAAGAGGGATCCGCGACACCGTCAGCAGGGCTCAGCGATTCCAAGGTTGAGTCTTCTCAGGGTCAGCCGCGATCAGATCAGCAGGGCTTCAGGTCCAAGATACAACTGCCCGATAGTTGTCGGGCAGGCCCAGATATAGTCCAGTGGCCCCTTGATGTCCGGACCCTCGCAGGCGGAGGCCTCAAGCCCTGGGGGCTGGTCCTGGGGGCGAGGTCCGGTGGTTGGCTCTTTGATCCTTTGAAAGATGGGTCCGGGAATTCCCAGACGCCCAGCGGGTCTGGAGCCAGCACTCGGGAAGGCCAGAGGTGCGATCGAAACTGGCCCCCAGGTGGAGGCCAAAGGTGTGACAGATACCAGTCTCTCAGGGGAGGCCGGAGGTGCCATCGAAACTCCCTGGCTTATCTCACTCGGGGAGCGCTTTACCCCCCAACCGGGACTGGCGCGCCTTTGGAGTCTGGGTTTCGCTGGGGCCGGGGTCACGCTAGGCCCAGGGAGACAGGGATCTCGGGAAGGGAAAATGGCTGCCGGGCCTTGTGGGGCATGCAAGGTTAGGCGCTCGGAACCGGGAGTGGAACGGGATAGGCCGGCCTGGTCGTTGGTTACGGGGGTCTGGGTTTATCGGGAGTAGGACGACCAGGCTTCGGGGTGCAGGCTACACTAACGGGGATGCTGCGCTGGGGGCTCAGGGTGCAGGTCTACGCTCGCAGGGTGTGGAGGGACAGAGGCGAACCACGCCACGAGGCCGGGTAAAACAATCTTCAACAAACATTCTGAGCCCTGCTGACATGGTCGCGGCTCCTCAGTAACTACCCTCCAGATCGAGCCCTGCTGACCTCGTCGCGGCTCGAGGAGTACTCTGGTCCGGCTGGACCATCGACGCTACCATCACGAACTGAGTCATCCTCAAGTGAGTAGGACAACCGATACGATCACCATCTTCCGTACCTCCCGGCTCGAGGATTGAGAGCCGTGCGCAGGGTACGCTACGTACTGGTCTAAAGACTGAGACTGTCCCGCTTCCGGGAGCGTTGAGACTTTGGCGATCTCTCGATCCTGTGTACATAAGAGTGCTAATTCCTTTACCTGTTTATAAAGAACTTGATATCGAAAACCTACGTTGTAGTGTCTGTTCCTAAGGGTGGTGTGGTCCTCATGTGTACGATTCAATACTTGAGGTCCTCCCCGGAGGGGATCCCTAGTTAAGGCTCGGCATTATTGGTGGGAGAGGTGGGTCACGGAGCAGTCGGGTAGACATAACCTGGCCTCTGGGATCGCCCCATCCAACATGGTGTGTGGAATGTGGTGTGTGGAATGTGTGTGGAATGGGTGTGGAATGTGTGTGAAATGTGGAATGTGTGTGGAATGTGTGTGGAATGTGTGTGGAATGTGGAGTGTGTGGAATGTGGAGTATGTGGAATGTGGAGTGTGTGTGTGGAATGTGAGTGTGGAATGTGTGTGGAATGTGGTGTGTGGAATGTGGTGTTTGGAATATGTGTGGAATGTGGAATGTGTGTGGAATGTGTGTGGAATGTGTGTGGAATGTGTGTGGAATGTGGTGTGTGGAATGTGGAATGTGGTGTGTGGCATGTGGTGTGTGGAATGTGGTGTGTGGAATGTAGTGTGTGGAATGTGTGTGGAATGTGTGTGTAATGTGTGTGAAATGTGTGTGGAATGTGGAGTGTGTGAATGTGGAATGTGTGTGGAATGTGGAATGTGGAGTGTGTGTGGAATGTGTGTGGAATGTGTGTGGAATGTGTGTGGATTGCGGTGTGTGGAATGTGGTGTGTGGAATGTGTGTGGAATGTGGTGTGTGGAATGTGTGTGGAATGTGTGTGGAATGTGGTGTGGAATGTGTGTGGAATGTGTGTGGAATGTGGTGTGTGGAATGGGTGTGTGGAATGGGGTGTGTGGAATGTGTGTGGAATGTGGAATGTGAATGTGTGGAATGTGGAGTGTGTGTAGAATGTGGAGTGTATGTGTGTGGAATGTGGAATGTGTGTGGAATGTGGTGTGTGGAATGTGTGTGGAATGTGGTGTGTGGAATGTAGTGTGGAATGTGTGTGGAATGTGGTGTGTGGAATGGGGTGTGTGGAATGGGGTTGTGGAATGGGGTGTTTAGAATGGGGTGTGTGGAATGTGTGTGGAATGTGTGTGGAATGTGGTGTGTGGAATGTGGTGTGTGGAATGTGGTGTGTGGAATGTGTGTGGAATGTGTGTGGAATGTGGTGTGTGGAATGTGTGTGGAATGTGTGTGGAATGTGATATGTGGAATGTGGAGTGTGTGTGTGTGGAATGTGTGTGGAATGTGGTATGTGGAATGTGCAATGTGGTGTGTGGAATGTGGAATGTGTGCGGAATGTGGTGTGTGGAATGTGGTGTGTGGAATGTGGTGTGTGAAATGTGGTGTGTGGAATGTGGAATGTGGTGTGGGGAATGTGGTGTGTGGAATGTGGTGTGTGGAATGTGGAATGTGTGTGGAATGTGGTATGTGGAATGTGGAATGTGTGTGGAATGTGTGTGGAATGTGGATGTGTGGAATATGGTGTGTGGAATGTTGTATGTGGAATGTGGTGTGTGGAATGTGTGAAATGTGGTGTGTGTGGAATGTGGTGTGTGGAATGTGTGGTGTGTGTGGAATGTGTGTGGAATGTGGTGTGTAGAATGTGTGTTGAATGTGATGTGTGGAATGTGTGTGGAATGTGTGTGGAATGTGTGTAGAATGTGGTGTGTGGAATGTGTGTGGAATGTGGTGTGTGTAATGTGTGTGTGTAATGTGTGTGGAATGTGTGTGTGGAATGTGTGTGGAATGTGATGTGTGGAATGTGTGTGGAATGTGGTGTGTGGTGTGTAGAATGGGTGTGGAATGTGGTGTGTTTTGTGTGTGGAATGTGGTGTGTGGAATGTGGTGTGTGTGTAATGTGTGTGGAATGTGGTGTGTGGAATGTGTGTAGAATGAGGTGTGTGGAATGTGTATGGAATGTGGAATGTGTGTGGAATGTGTGTGGAATGTGGTGTGTGGAATGTGTGTGGAATGTGGTGTGTGGATGTGTGTGTGGGATGTGTGTGGAATGTGTGTGTGTAATGTGTGTGGAATGTTTGTGGAATGTGGTGTGTGGAATGTGTGTAGAATGTGGTGTGTGGAATGTGTGTGGAATGTGGAATGTGTGTGGAATGTGTGTGGAATGTGTGTGGAATGCGGTGTGTGGAATGTGGTGTGTGGAATGTGGTGTGTGGAATGTGTGTCAAATGTGTGTGGAATGTGTGTGGAATGTGTGTGGAATGTGGTGTGTGGAATGTGGTGTGTGGAATGTGTGTGGAATGTGTGTGGAATGTGATATGTGGAATGTGGAGTGTGTGTGTGTGGAATGTGTGTGGAATGTAGTGTGTGGAATGTGGTGTGTGGAATGTGTGAAATGTGGTGTGTGTGGAATGTGGTTTGTGTGGAATGTGGTGTGTGGAATGTGGTGTGTGTGGTGTGTGTGGAACGTGTGTGGAATGTGGTGTGTGGAATGTGTGTGGAATATGGTGTGTGGAATGGGGTGTGTGGAATGGGGTGTGTGAATGGGGTGTGTGGAATGTGTGTGGAATGTGGAATGTGGAATGTGTGGATGTGGAGTGTGTGTAGAATGTGGAGTGTATGTGTGTGGAATGTGGAATGTGTGTGGAATGTGGTGTGTGGAATGTGTGTGGAATGTGGTGTGTGAAATGTGTGTGGAATGTGTGTGGAATGTGGTGTGTGGAATGTGGTGTGTGGAATGTGGTGTGTGGAATGTGTGTGGAATGTGTGTGGAATGTGGTGTGTGGTGTGTTGAATGTGCGTGGAATGTGTGTGGAATATGGTGTGTGGAATGTGTATGGAATGTGGTGTGTGGAATGTGTGTGAAATGTGTGTGGAATGTGGTGTGTGGAATGTGGTGTGTGGAATGTGTGTGGAATGTGTGTGGAATGTGGTGTGTGTGGAATGTGGTATGTGGAATGTGGTGTGTGGAATGTGGTGTGTGTGTGTGTGGAATCTGGTGTGTGGAATTTGGTGTGTGGAATATGTGTGGAATGTGTGGAATGTGTAAGGAATGTGTGTGGAATGTGTGTGGAATGTGTGTGGAATGTGCCTGGAATGTGTGTGGAATGTGCGTAGAATGTGTGTGGAATGTGCGTGGAATGTGTGTGGAATGTGGTGTGTGGAATGTGGTGTGTGGAATGTCTGTGGGATGTGTGTGAAATGTGGTGTGTGTGGAATGTGGTGTGTGTGAAATGTGGTGTGTGGAATGTGTGTGGAATGTTGTGTGTGGAATGTGGTGTGTGGAATGTGTGTGGAATGTGGTGTGTGAATGTGGTGTGTGGAATATGTGTGGAATGTGGTGTGGAATGTGGTGTGTGGAATGTGTGTGGAATGTGGTGTGTGGAATGTGTGTGGAATGTGGTGTGTGTGGAATGTGGTGTGTGGAATGTGTGTGGAATGTTGTGTGTGGAATGTGGTGTGTGGAATGTGTGAAATGTGGTGTGTGTGGAATGTGGTGTGTGTGGAATGTGGTGCGTGGAATGTGGTGTGTGTGGTGTGTGTGGAATGTGTGTGGTATGTGGTGTGTGGAATGTGTGTGGGATGTGGTGTGTGGAATGGGGTGTGTGAAATGGGGTGTGTGGAATGTGTGTGGAATGTGGAATGTGTGGAATGTGGAGTGTGTGTGGAATGTGGAGTGTGTGTGTGTGTGGAATGTGGAATGTGTGTGGAATGTGGTGTTTGGAATGTGTTTGGACTGTGGTGTGTGGAATGTGGTGTGGAATGTGTGTGGAATGTGATGTGTGGAATGGGGTGTGTGGAATGGGGTGTTTGGAATGGGGTGTGTGGAATGTGTGTGGAATGTGTGTGGATGTGTGTGGAATTTGGAATGTGTGGAATGTGGAGTGTGTGTGTGGAATGTGGAGTGTGTGTGTGTGGAATGTGGAATGTGTGTGGAATGTGGAGTGTGGAATGTGTGTGGAATGTGGTGAGTGGAATGTGGTGTGGAATGTGGTGTGGAATGTGTGTGGAATGGGGTGTGTGGAATGGGGTGTGTGGAATGGGGTGTGTGGAATGGGTGTGTGGAATGTGTGTGGAATGTGTGTGGAATGTGGAATGTGGTGTGTGTGTGGTGTGTGTGTGGAATGTGGTGTGTGGAATGTGGTGTGTGTGGAATGTGTGTGGAATGTGGTATGTGGAATGTGGAATGTGGAATGTGTGTGGAATGTGGAATGTGGCGTGTGGAATGTGGTGTGTGGAATGTGGGTGGAATGTGGTGTGTGGAATGTGGTGTGTTCAATGTGGTAAGTGGATTGTGGTGTGTGGAATGTGGTGTGTGTGTGGAATGTGGTGTGGGGGTGTGTGTGGAATGTGGTGTGTGGAATGTGTGTGGAATGTGGTGTGTGGTGTGTAGAATGGGTGTGGAATGTGGTGTGTGTGGTGTGTGTGGAATGTGGTGTGTGGAATGTGATGTGTGTGTGGAATGTGTGTGGAATGTGGTGTGTGGAATGTGTGTAGAATGTGGTGTGTGGATGTGTGTGGAATGTGGATGTGTGTGGATGTGTGTGGAATGTGTTTGGAATGTGTGTGGAATGTGGTGTGTGGAATGTGTGTGGAATGTGGTGTGTGGAATGTGGTGTGTGGAATGTGGTGTGTGGATGTGTGTGGAATGTGTGTGGAATGTGTGTGGAATGTGGTGTGTGGAATGTGTGTGGAATGTGATATGTGGAATGTGGAGTGTGTGTGTGTGGAATGTGTGTGGAATGTGTGTGGAATGTGGTATGTGGAATGTGCAATGTGGTGTGTGGAATGTGGAATGTGTGCGGAATGTGGTATGTGGAATGTGGTGTGTGGAATGTGGTGTGTGAAATGTGGTGTGTGGAATGTGGAATGTGGTGTGGGGAATGTGGTGTGTGGAATGTGGTGTGTGGAATGTGGAATGTGTGTGGAATGTGGTATGTGGAATGTGGAATGTGTGTGGAATGTGTGTGGAATGTGGAATGTGTGGAATATGGTGTGTGGAATGTTGTGTGTGGAATGTGGTGTGTGGAATGTGTGAAATGTGGTGTGTGTGGAATGTGGTGTGTGGAATGTGTGGTGTGTGTGGAATGTGTGTGGAATGTGGTGTGTGGAATGTGTGTTGAATGTGATGTGTGGAATGTGGAATGTGTGTGGAATGTGTGTAGAATGTGGTGTGTGGAATGTGTGTGGAATGTGGTGTGTGGAATGTGTGTGTGTAATGTGTGTGTGGAATGTGTGTGTGGAATGTGTGTGGAATATGATGTGTGGAATGTGTGTGGAATGTGGTGTGTGGAATGTGGTGTGTGGTGTGTAGAATGGGTGTGGAATGTGGTGTGTTTTGTGTGTGGAATGTGGTGTGTGGAATGTGGTGTGTGTGTAATTTGTGTGGAATGTGGTGTGTGGAATGTGTGTAGAATGTGGTGTGTGGAATGTGTGTGGAATGTGGAATGTGTGTGGAATGTGTGTGGAATGTGGTGTGTGGAATGTGTGTGGAATGTGGTGTGTGGAATGTGTGTGTGGGATGTGTGTGGAATGTATGTGTGGGGAATGTGGAATGTGGAATGTGGTGTGTGGAATATGGTGTGTGGAATGTGGTGTGTGTGTGTGTGGAATGTGTGTGGAATGTGGTGTGTGGAATGTGTGTAGAATGTGGTGTGTGGAATGTGGAATGTGTGTTGAATGTGGTGTGTGGAATGTGGTGTGTGGAATGTGGTGTGGAATGTGGTGTGTGGAATTTGTGAAATGTGGTGTGTGTGGAATGTGGTGTGTGGAATGTGGTGTGTGTGTGGTGTGTGGAATGTGTGTGGAATGTGGTGTGTGGAATGTGTGTGGAATGTGATATGTGGAATGTGAGTGGAATGTGGAATGTGTGTGGAATGTGGTGTGTGGAATGTGTGTGGAATGTGTGTGTGGAATGTGTGTGGAATGTGGTGTGTGGAATGTGGTGTGTGGTGTGTAGAATGGGTGTGGAATGTGGTGTGTTTTGTGTGTGGAATGTGGTGTGTGGAATGTGGTGTGTGTAATGTGTGTGTAATGTGTGTGGAATGTGGAATGTGTGTGGAATGTGGTGTGTGGAATGTGGTGTGTGGAATGTGTGTGGAATGTGTGTGGAATGTGGTGTGTTTGGAATGTGGTGTGTGTGAAATGTGTATGGAATGTGCATGGAATGTGTGGTGTGGAATGTGGTGTGTGTGGAATGTGTGTGGGGTGGGTGTGGAATGTGGTGTGTGGAATGTGGTGTGTGGAATGTGTGTGGAATGTGTGTGGAATGTGGTGTGTGTGGAATGTGGTATGTGTGGAATGTGGTGTGTGGAATGTGGTGTGTGTGTGTGTGTGGAATCTGGTGTGTGGAATTTGGTGTGTGGAATGTGTGTGGAATGTGTGGAATGTGAAAGGAATGTGTGTGGAATGTGTGTGGAATGTGTGTGGAATGTATGTGGAATGTGCGTGGAATGTGTGTGGAATGTGCGTAGAATGTGTGTGGAATGTGCGTGGAATGTGTGTGGAATGTGGTGTGTGGAATGTGGTGTGTGGAATGTCTGTGGGATGTGTGTGAAATGTGGTGTGTGTGGAATGTGGTGTGTGGAATGTCGTGTGGAATGTGTGTGGAATGTGGTGTTGGGAATGTGTGTGGAATGTGGTGTGTGTGGAATGTGGTGTGTGGAATGTGGTGTGTGGAATGTGGTGTGTGGAATGTGGTGTGTGGAATGTGTGTAGAATGTGGTGTGTGGAATGTGGAATGTGTGTAGAATGTGGTGTGTGGAATGTGGTGTGTGGAATATGTGTGGAATGTGGTGTGGAATGTGGTGTGTGGAATGTGTGTGGAATGTGGTGTGTGGAATGTGTGTTGAATGTGTGTGGAATGTGGTGTGTGTGGAATGTGGTGTGTGGAATGTGTGTGGAATGTTGTGTGTGGAATGTGGTGTGTGGAATGTGTGTGGAATGTGGTGTGTGGAATGTGGTGTGTGGAATATGTGTGGAATGTGGTGTGGAATGTGGTGTGTGGAATGTGTGTGGAATGTGGTGTGTGGAATGTGTGTTGAATGTGTGTGGAATGTGGTGTGTGTGGAATGTGGTGTGTGGAATGTGTGTGGAATGTTGTGTGTGGAATGTGGTGTGTGGAATGTGTGAAATGTGTGTGTGGAATGTGGTTGTGTGTGGAATGTGGTGCGTGGAATGTGGTGTGTGTGGTGTGTGTGGAATGTGTGTGGAATGTGGTGTGTGGATGTGTGTGGGATGTGGTGTGTGGAATGGGGTGTGTGGAATGGGGTGTGTGGAATGTGTGTGGAATGTGGAATGTGTGAATGTGAGTGTGTGTGGAATGTGGAGTGTGTGTGTGTGTGGAATGTGGAATGTGTGTGGAATGTGGTGTTTGGAATGTGTTTGGACTGTGGTGTGTTGAATGTGGTGTGGAATGTGTGTGGAATGTGGTGTGGAATGTGTGTGGAATGTGTGTGGAATGTGATGTGTGGAATGGGGTGTGTGGAATGGGGTGTTTGGAATGGGGTGTGTGGAATGTGTGTGGAATGTGTGTGGAATGTGTGTGGAATTTGGAATGTGTGGAATGTGGAGTGTGTGTGTGGAATGTGGAGTGTGTGTGTGTGGAATGTGGAATGTGTGTGGAATGTGGAGTGTGGAATGTGTGTGGAATGTGGTGAGTGAATGTGGTGTGGAATGTGGTGTGGAATGTGGTGTGTGGAATGGGGTGTGTGGAATGGGGTGTGTGGAATGGGGTGTGTGGAATGTGTGTGGAATGTGTGTGGAATGTGGAATGTGGTGTGTGTGTGGTGTGTGTGTGTGGAATGTGGTGTGTAGAATGTGGTGTGTGTGTGGAATGTGTGTGGAATGTGGTGTGTGGAATGTGTGTAGAATGTGGTGTGTGGAATGTGTATGGAATGTGGAATGTGTGTGGAATGTGGTATGTGGAATGTGGAATGTGGAATGTGTGTGGAATGTTGAATGTGGCGTGTGGAATGTGGTGTGTGGAATGTGGGTGGAATGTGGTGTGTGGAATGTGGTGTGTTCAATGTGGTAAGTGGAATGTGGTGTGTGGAATGTGGTGTGTGTGTGGAATGTGGTGTGGGGGTGTGTGTGGAATGTGGTGTGTGGAATGTGTGTGGAATGTGGTGCGTGGTGTGTAGAATGGGTGTGGAATGTGGTGTGTGTGGTGTGTATGGAATGTGGTGTGTGGAATGTGGTGTGTGTGTGGAATGTGTGTGGAATGTGTGGTGTGTGGAATGTGTGTAGAATGTGGTGTGTGGAATGTGTGTGGAATGTGGAATGTGTGTGGAATGTGTGTGGAATGTGTTTGGAATGTGTGTGGAATGTGGTGTGTGGAATGTGTGTGGAATGTGGTGTGTGGAATGTGGTGTGTGGAATGTGGTGTGTGGAATGTGTGTGGAATGTGTGTGGAATGTGGTGTGTGGAATGTGTGTGGAATGTGTGTGGAATGTGATATGTGGAATGTGGAGTGTGTGTGTGTGGAATGTGTGTGGAATGTGGTATGTGGAATGTGCAATGTGGTGTGGGGAATGTGGAATGTGTGCGGAATGTGGTGTGTGGAATGTGGTGTGTGGTATGTGGTGTGTGAAATGTGGTGTGTGGAATGTGGAATGTGGTGTGGGGAATGTGGTGTGTGGAATGTGGTGTGTGGAATGTGGAATGTGTGTGGAATGTGGTATGTGGAATGTGGAATGTGTGTGGAATGTGTGTGGAATGTGGAATGTGTGGAATATGGTGTGTGGAATGTTGTGTGTGGAATGTGGTGTGTGGAATGTGTGGTGTGTGTGGAATGTGTGTGGAATGTGGTGTGTGGAATGTGTGGTGTGTGTGGAATGTGTGTGGAATGTGGTGTGTGGAATGTGTGTTGAATGTGATGTGTGGAATGTGGAATGTGTGTGGAATGTGTGTAGAATGTGGTGTGTGGAATGTGTGTGGAATGTGGTGTGTGTAATGTGTGTGTATAATGTGTGTGTGTAATGTGTGTGGAATGTGATGTGTGGAATGTGTGTGGAACGTGGTGTGTGGAATGTGGTGTGTGGTGTGTAGAATGGGTGTGGAATGTGGTGTGTTTTGTGTGTGGAATGTGGTGTGTGGAATGTGGTGTGTGTGTAATTTGTGTAGAATGTGGTGTGTGGAATGTGTGTGGAATGTGGTGTGTGTATGTGTGTGTATAATGTGTGTGTGTAATGTGTGTGGAATGTGATGTGTGGAATGTGTGTGGAACGTGGTGTGTTGAATGTGATGTGTGGAATGTGGAATGTGTGTGGAATGTGTGTAGAATGTGGTGTGTGGAATGTGTGTGGAATGTGGTGTGTGTAATGTGTGTGTATAATGTGTGTGTGTAATGTGTGTGGAATGTGATGTGTGGAATGTGTGTGGAACGTGGTGTGTGGAATGTGGTGTGTGGTGTGTAGAATGGGTGTGGAATGTGGTGTGTTTTGTGTGTAGAATGTGGTGTGTGGAATGTGTGTGGAATGTGGAATGTGTGTGGAATGTGGTGTGTGGAATGTGTGTGGAATGTGGTGTGTGGAATGTGTGTGTGGGATGTGTGTGGAATGTGTGTGTGGGAATGTGGAATGTGGTGTGTGGAATATGGTGTGTGGAATGTGGTGTGTGTGTGTGGAATGTGTGTGGAATGTGGTGTGTGGAATGTGTGTAGAATGTGGTGTGTGGAATGTGGAATGTGTGTTGAATGTGGTGTGTGGAATGTGGTGTGTGGAATGTGGTGTGGAATGTGGTGTGTGGAATTTGTGAAATGTGGTGTGTGTGGAATGTGGTGTGTGGAATGTGGTGTGTGTGTGTGGTGTGTGGAATGTGTGTGGAATGTGGTGTGTGGAATGTGTGTGGAATGTGATATGTGGAATATGAGTGGAATGTGTGTGGAATGTGGAATGTGTGTGGAATGTGGTGTGTGGAATGTATGTGGAATGTGTGTGTGGAATGTGTGTGGAATGTGTGTGTGTGTAATGTGTGTGGAATGTGTTTGGAATGTGGTGTGTGGAATGTGTGTGGAATGTGGTGTGTGGAATGTGTGTGGAATGTGGTGTGTGTAGAATGGGTGTGGAATGTGGTGTGTGTGGTGTGTGTGGAATGTGGTGTGTGGAATGTGGTGTGTGTGTGGAATGTGTGTGGAATGTGGTGTGTGGAATGTGTGTAGAATATGGTGTGTGGAATGTGTGTGGAATGTGGAATGTGTGTGGAATGTGTGTGGAATGTGTGTGGAATGTGTTTGGAATGTGTGTGGAATGTGGTGTGTGGAATGTGTGTGGAATGTGGTGTGTGGAATGTGGTGTGTGGAATGTGGTGTGTGGAATGTGTGTGGAATGTGTGTGGAATGTGTGTGGAATGTGGTGTGTGGAATGTGTGTGGAATGTGGAGTGTGTGTGTGTGGAATGTGTGTGGAATGTGGTATGTGGAATGTGCAATGTGGTGTGTGGAATGTGTGCGGAATGTGGTGTGTGGAATGTGGTGTGTGGAATGTGGTGTGTGAAATGTGGTGTGTGGAATGTGGAATGTGGTGTGGGGAATGTGGTGTGTGGAATGTGGTGTGTGGAATGTGGAATGTGTGTGGAATGTGGTATGTGGAATGTGGAATGTGTGTGGAATGTGTGTGGAATGTGGAATGTGTGGAATATGGTGTGTGGAATGTTGTGTGTGGAATGTGGTGTGTGGAATGTGTGAAATGTGGTGTGTGTGGAAAGTGGTGTGTGGAATGTGTGGTGTGTGTGGAATGTGTGTGGAATGTGGTGTGTGGAATGTGTGTTGAATGTGATGTGTGGAATGTGGAATGTGTGTGGAATGTGTGTAGAATGTGGTGTGTGGAATGTGTGTGTAATGTGGTGTGTTTAATGTGTGTGTGTAATGTGTGTGTGTGTAATGTGTGTGTGGAATGTGTGTGGAATGTGATGTGTGGAATGTGTGTGGAATGTGGTGTGTGGTGTGTAGAATGGGTGTGGAATGTGGTGTGTTTTGTGTGTGGAATGTGGTGTGTGGAATGTGGTGTGTGTGTAATTTGTGTGGAATGTGGTGTGTGGAATGTGTGTAGAATGTGGTGTGTGGAATGTGTGTGGAATGTGTGTGGAATGTGGTGTGTGGAATGTGTGTGCAATGTGGTGTGTGGAATGTGTGTGTGTGGAATATGTGTGGAATGTGTGTGTGTAATGTGTGTGGAATGTTTGTGGAATGTGGTGTGTGGAATGTGTGTAGAATGTGGTGTGTGGAATGTGTGTGGAATGTGGAATGTGTGTGGAATGTGTGTGGAATGCGGTGTGTGGAATGTGGTGTGTGGAATGTGGTGTGTGGAATGTGTGTCAAATGTGTGTGGAATGTGTGTGGAATGTGTGTGGAATGTGGTGTGTGGGAATGTGGTGTGTGGAATGTGTGTGGAATGTGTGTGGAATGTGTGTGGAATGTGATATGTGGAATGTGGAGTGTGTGTGTGTGGAATGTGTGTGGAATGTAGTGTGTGGAATGTGGTGTGTGGAATGTGTGAAATGTGGTGTGTGTGGAATGTGGTGTGTGTGGAATGTGGTGTGTGGAATGTGGTGTGTTTGGTGTGTGTGGAATGTGTGTGGAATGTGGTGTGTGGAATGTGTGTGGAATGTGGTGTGTGGAATGGGGTGTGTGGAATGGGGTGTGTGGAATGTGGAATGTGGAATGTGTGGAATGTGGAGTGTGTGTAGAATGTGGAGTGTATGTGTGTGGAATGTGGAATGTGTGTGGAATGTGGTGTGTGGAATGTGTGTGGAATGTGGTGTGTGGAATGTAGTGTGGAATGTGTGTGGAATGTGGTGTGTGGAATGGGGTGTGTGGAATGGGGTTGTGGAATGGGGTGTTTAGAATGGGGTGTGTGGAATGTGTGTGGAATGTGTGTGGAATGTGGTGTGTGGAATGTGGTGTGTGGAATGTGGTGTGTGGAATGTATGTGGAATGTGTGTGGAATGTGTGTGGAATGTGGTGTGTGGAATGTGTGTGGAATGTGTGTGGAATGTGATATGTGGAATGTGGAGTGTGTGTGTGTGGAATGTGTGTGGAATGTGTGTGGAATGTGGTATGTGGAATGTGCAATGTGGTGTGTGGAATGTGGAATGTGTGCGGAATGTGGTGTGTGGAATGTGGTGTGTGGAATGTGGTGTGTGAAATGTGGAATGTGGTGTGTGGAATGTGGTGTGTGAAATGTGGTGTGTGGAATGTGGAATGTGGTGTGGGGAATGTGGTGTGTGGAATGTGGTGTGTGGAATGTGGAATGTGTGTGGAATGTGGTATGTGGAATGTGGAATGTGTGTGGAATGTGTGTGGAATGTGGAATGTGTGGAATATGGTGTGTGGAATGTTGTGTGTGGAATGTGGTGTGTGGAATGTGTGAAATGTGGTGTGTGTGGAATGTGGTGTGTGGAATGTGTGGTGTGTGTGGAATGTGTGTGGAATGTGGTGTGTGGAATGTGTGTTGAATGTGATGTGTGGAATGTGTGTGGAATGTGTGTGGAATGTGTGTAGAATGTGGTGTGTGGAATGTGTGTGGAATGTGGTGTGTGTAAAGTGTGTGTGTAATGTGTGTGTAATGTGTGTGTGGAATGTGTGTGGAATGTGTGTGGAATGTGATGTGTGGAATGTGTGTGGAATGTGGTGTGTGGAATGTGGTGTGTGGTGTGTAGAATGGGTGTGGAATGTGGTGTGTTTTGTGTGTGGAATGTGGTGTGTGGAATGTGGTGTGTGTGTAATGTGTGTGGAATGTGGTGTGTGGAATGTGTGTAGAATGTGGTGTGTGGAATGTGTGTGGAATGTGGAATGTGTGTGGAATGTGTGTGGAATGTGGTGTGTGGAATGTGTGTGGAATGTGGTGTGTGGAATGTGTGTGTGGGATGTGTGTGGAATGTGTGTGTGTAATGTGTGTGGAATGTTTGTGGAATGTGGTGTGTGGAATGTGTGTAGAATGTGGTGTGTGGAATGTGTGTGGAATGTGGAATGTGTGTGGAATATGTGTGGAATATGTGTGGAATGCGGTGTGTGGAATGTGGTGTGTGGAATGTGGTGTGTGGAATGTGTGTGGAATGTGTGTGGAATGTGGTGTGTGGAATGTGTGTGGAATGTGTGTGGAATGTGATATGTGGAATGTGGAGTGTGTGTGTGTGGAATGTGTGTGAAATGTAGTGTGTGGAATGTGGTGTGTGGAATGTGTGAAATGTGGTGTGTGTGGAATGTGGTTTGTGTGGAATGTGGTGTGTGGAATGTGGTGTGTGTGGTGTGTGTGGAATGTGTGTGGAATGTGGTGTGTGGAATGTGTGTGGAATGTGGTGTGTGGAATGTGGTGTGTGGAATGGGGTGTGTGGAATGGGGTGTGTGGAATGTGTGTGGAATGTGGAATGTGGAATGTGTGGAATGTGGAGTGTGTGTAGAATGTGGAGTGTATGTGTGTGGAATGTGGAATGTGTGTGGAATGTGGTGTGTGGAATGTGTGTGGAATGTGTGTGGAATGTGGTGTGTGGAATGTGGTGTGTGGAATGTGTGTGGAATGTGGTGTGTGGTGTGTTGAATGTGTGTGGAATGTGTGTGGAATGTGTATGGAATGTGGTGTGTGGAATGTGTGTGGAATTTGGTGTGTGGAATGTGGTGTGTGGAATTTGGTGTGTGGAATGTGTGTGGAATGTGTGTGTGGAATGTGGTGTGTGGAATGTGTGTGGAATGTGGTGTGTGGAATGTGTGTGGAATGTTGTGTGTGGAATGTGTGTGGAATGTGTGTGGAATGTGGTGTGTGGAATGTGTGTGGAATGTGGTGTGTGGAATGTGTGTGGAATGTGGTGTGTGGAATGTGGTGTGTGGAATGTGGTGTGTGGAATGTGTGTGGAATGTGTGTGGAATGTGGTGTGTGGAATGTGTGTGGAATGTTGTGTGTGGAATGTGTGAAATGTGTGTGGAATGTATGTGGAATGTGGTGTGTGGAATGTGGTGTGTGGAATGTGGTGTGTGGAATGTGTGTGGAATGTGGTGTGTGGAATGTGGTGTGTGGAATGTGGTGTGTGGAATGTGTGTGGAATGTGGTGTGTGGAATGTGGTGTGTGGAATGTGTGTGGAATGTGGTGTGTGGAATGTGGTGTGTGGAATATGTGTGGAATGTGGTGTGGAATGTGGTGTGTGGAATGTGTGTGGAATGTGGTGTGTGGAATGTGTGTTGAATGTGTGTGGAATGTGGTGTGTGTGGAATGTGGTGTGTGGAATGTGTGTGGAATGTTGTGTGTGGAATGTGGTGTGTGGAATGTGTGAAATGTGGTGTGTGTGGAATGTGGTGTGTGTGGAATGTGGTGCGTGGAATGTGGTGTGTGTGGTGTGTGTGGAATGTGTGTGGAATGTGGTGTGTGGAATGTGGTGTGTGCGTGGAATGTGTGTGGAATGTGGTGTGTGGAATGTGTGTAGAATGTGGTGTGTGGAATGTGTGTGTAATGTGGAATGTGTGTGGAATGTGGTATGTGGAATGTGGAATGTGGAATGTGTGTGGAATGTGGAATGTGGCGTGTGGAATGTGGTGTGTGGAATGTGGGTGGAATGTGGTGTGTGGAATGTGGTGTGTTCAATGTGGTAAGTGGAATGTGGTGTGTGGAATGTGGTGTGTGTGTGGAATGTGGTGTGGGGGTGTGTGTGGAATGTGGTGCGTGGTGTGTAGAATGGGTGTGGAATGTGGTGTGTGTGGTGTGTGTGGAATGTGGTGTGTGGAATGTGGTGTGTGTGTGGAATGTGGTGTGTGGAATGTGTGTAGAATGTGGTGTGTGGAATGTGTGTGGAATGTGGAATGTGTGTGGAATGTGTGTGGAATGTGTTTGGAATGTGTGTGGAATGTGGTGTGTGGAATGTGTGTGGAATGTGGTGTGTGGAATGTGGTGTGTGGAATGTGTGTCGAATGTGTGTGGAATGTGTGTGGAATGTGGTGTGTGGAATGTGTGTGGAATGTGTGTGGAATGTGATATGTGGAATGTGGAGTGTGTGTGTGTGGCATGTGTGTGGAATGTGGTATGTGGAATGTGCAATGTGGTGTGTGGAATGTGGAATGTGTGCGGAATGTGGTGTGTGGAATGTGGTGTGTGGAATGTGGTGTGTGAAATGTGGTGTGTGGAATGTGGAATGTGGTGTGGGGAATGTGGTGTGTGGAATGTGGTGTGTGGAATGTGGAATGTGTGTGGAATGTGGTATGTGGAATGTGGAATGTGTGTGGAATGTGTGTGGAATGTGGAATGTGTGGAATATGGTGTGTGGAATGTTGTGTGTGGAATGTGGTGTGTGGAATGTGTGAAATGTGGTGTGTGTGGAATGTGGTGTGTGGAATGTGTGGGGTGTGTGGAATGTGTGTGGAATGTGGTGTGTGGAATGTGTGTTGAATGTGATGTGTGGAATGTGGAATGTGTGTGGAATGTGTGTAGAATGTGGTGTGTGGAATGTGTGTGGAATGTGGTGTGTGTGTAATGTGTGTGGAATGTGTGTGTGTAATGTGTGTGGAATGTGATGTGTGGAATGTGTGTGGAATGTGGAATGTGTGTGGAATGTGGTGTGTGGAATGTGTGTGGAATGTGTGTGTGGAATGTGTGTGGAATGTGGTGTGTGGAATGTGGTGTGTGGTGTGTAGAATGGGTGTGGAATGTGGTGTGTTTTGTGTGTGGAATGTGGAATGTGGTGTGTGTGTAATTTGTGTGGAATGTGGTGTGTGGAATGTGTGTAGAATGTGGTGTGTGGAATGTGTGTGGAATGTGGAATGTGTGTGGAATGTGTGTGGAATGTGGTGTGTGGAATGTGTGTGGAATGTGGTGTGTGGAATGTGTGTGGGATGTGTGTGGAATGTGTGTGTGGGGAATGTGGAATGTGGAATGTGGTGTGTGGAATATGGTGTGTGGAATGTGGTGTGTGTGTGTGTGGAATGTGTGTGGAATGTGGTGTGTGGAATGTGTGTAGAATGTGGTGTGTGGAATGTGGAATGTGTGTTGAATGTGGTGTGTGGAATGTGGTGTGTGGAATATGGTGTGGAATGTGGTGTGTGGAATTTGTGAAATGTGGTGTGTGTGGAATGTGGTGTGTGGAATGTGGTGTGTGTGTGGTGTGTGGAATGTGTGTGGAATGTGGTGTGTGGAATGTGTGTGGAATGTGATATGTGGAATGTGAGTGGAATGTGTGTGGAATGTGGAATGTGTGTGGATTGTGGTGTGTGGAATGTGTGTTGAATGTTTTTGTGGAATGTGTGTGTGTGTAATGTGTGTGGAATGTGTTTGGAATGTGGTGTGTGGAATGTGTGTGGAATGTGGTGTGTGGAATGTGTGTGGAATGTGGTGTGTGGTGTGTAGAATGGGTGTGGAATGTGGTGTGTGTGGTGTGTGTGGAATGTGGTGTGTGGAATGTGGTGTGTGTGTGGAATGTGTGTGTAATGTGGTGTGTGGAATGTGTGTAGAATGTGGTGTGTGGAATGTGTGTGGAATGTGGAATGAGTGTGGAATGTGTGTGGAATGTGTGTGGAATGTGTTTGGAATGTGTGTGGAATGTGGTGTGTGGAATGTGTGTGGAATGTGGTGTGTGGAATGTGGTGTTTGGAATGTGGTGTGTGGAATGTGGTGTGTGGAATGTGTGTGGAATGTGTGTGGAATGTGTGTGGAATGTGGTGTGTGGAATGTGTGTGGAATGTGGTGTGTGTGTGTGTGGAATGTGTGTGGAATGTGTGTGGAATGTGGTATGTGGAATGTGCAATGTGGTGTGTGGAATGTGGAATGTGTGCGGAATGTGGTGTGTGGAATGTGGTGTGTGGAATGTGGTGTGTGAAATGTGGTGTGTGGAATGTGGAATGTGGTGTGGGGAATGTGGTGTGTGGAATGTGGTGTGTGGAATGTGGAATGTGTGTGGAATGTGGTATGTGGAATGTGGAATGTGTGTGGAATGTGGAATGTGTGGAATATGGTGTGTGGAATGTTGTGTGTGGAATGTGGTGTGTGGAATGTGTGAAATGTGGTGTGTGTGGAATATGGTGTGTGGAATGTGTGGTGTGTGTGGAATGTGTGTGGAATGTGGTGTGTGGAACGTGTGTTGAATGTGATGTGTGGAATGTGGAATGGGTGTGGAATGTGTGTAGAATGTGGTGTGTGGAATGTTTGTGTAATGTGGTGTGTGTAATGTGTGTGTGTAATGTGTGTGTGTAATGTGTGTGTGTAATGTGTGTGGAATGTGATGTGTGGAATGTGTGTGGAATGTGGTGTGTGGTGTGTAGAATGGGTGTGGAATGTGGTGTGTTTTGTGTGTGGAATGTGGTGTGTGGAATGTGGTGTGTGTGTAATTTGTGTGGAATGTGGTGTGTGGAATGTGTGTAGAATGTGGTGTGTGGAATGTGTGTGGAATGTGGAATGTGTGTGGAATGTGTGTGGAATGTGGTGTGTGGAATGTGTGTGGAATGTGGTGTGTGGAATGTGTGTGTGGGATGTGTGTGGAATGTGTGTGTGTAATGTGTGTGGAATGTTTGTGGAATGTGGTGTGTGGAATGTGTGTAGAATGTGGTGTGTGGAATGTGTGTGGAATGTGGAATGTGTGTGGAATGTGTGTGGAATGTGTGTGGAATGCGGTGTGTGGAATGTGGTGTGTGGAATGTGGTGTGTGGAATGTGTGTCAAATGTGTGTGGAATGTGTGTGGAATGTGTGTGGAATGTGGTGTGTGGAATGTGGTGTGTGGAATGTGTGTGGAATGTGTGTGGAATGTGATATGTGGAATGTGGAGTGTGTGTGTGTGTAATGTGTGTGGAATGTAGTGTGTGGAATGTGGTGTGTGGAATGTGTGAAATGTGGTGTGTGTGGAATGTGGTGTGTGTGGAATGTGGTGTGTGGAATGTGGTGTGTGTGGTGTGTGTGGAATGTGTGTGGAATGTGGTGTGTGGAATGTGTGTGGAATGTGGTGTGTGGAATGGGGTGTGTGGAATGGGGTGTGTGGAATGTGGAATAAGGAATGTGTGGAATGTGGAGTGTGTGTAGAATGTGGAGTGTATGTGTGTGGAATGTGGAATGTGTGTGGAATGTGGTGTGTGGAATGTGTGTGGAATGTGGTGTGTGGAATGTAGTGTGGAATGTGTGTGGAATGTGGTGTGTGGAATGGGGTGTGTGGAATGGGGTTGTGGAATGGGGTGTTTAGAATGGGGTGTGTGGAATGTGTGTGGAATGTGTGTGGAATGTGGTGTGTGGAATGTGGTGTGTGGAATGTGGTGTGTGGAATGTGTGTGGAATGTGTGTGGAATGTGGTGTGTGGAATGTGTGTGGAATGTGTGTGGAATGTGATATGTGGAATGTGGAGTGTGTGTGTGGAATGTGTGTGGAATGTGTGTGGAATGTGGTATGTGGAATGTGCAATGTGGTGTGTGGAATGTGTGCGGAATGTGGTGTGTGGAATGTGGTGTGTGGAATGTGGTGTGTGAAATGTGGTGTGTGGAATGTGGAATGTGGTGTGGGGAATGTGGTGTGTGGAATGTGGTGTGTGGTATGTGGAATGTGTGTGGAATGTGGTATGTGGAATGTGGAATGTGTGTGGAATGTGTGTGGAATGTGGAATGTGTGGAATATGGTGTGTGGAATGTTGTGTGTGGAATGTGGTGTGTGGAATGTGTGAAATGTGGTGTGTGTGGAATGTGGAATGTGTGGTGTGTGTGGAATGTGTGTGGAATGTGGTGTGTGGAATGTGTGTTGAATGTGATGTGTGGAATGTGTGTGGAATGTGTGTAGAATGTGGTGTGTGGAATGTGTGTGGAATGTGGTGTGTGTAATGTGTGTGGAATGTGTGTGTGGAATGTGTGTGGAATGTGTGTGGAATGTGATGTGTGGAATGTGTGTGGAATGTGGTGTGTGGAATGTGGTGTGTGGTGTGTAGAATGGGTGTGGAATGTGGTGTGTTTTGTGTGTGGAATGTGGTGTGTGGAATGTGGTGTGTGTGTAATGTGTGTGGAATGTGGTGTGTGGAGTGTGTGTAGAATGTGGTGTGTGGAATGTGTGTGGAAGGTGGAATGTGTGTGGAATGTGTGTGGAATGTGGTGTGTGGAATGTGTGTGGAATGTGGTGTGTGGAATGTGTGTGTGGGATGTGTGTGGAATGTGTGTGTGTAATGTGTGTGGAATGTTTGTGGAATGTGGTGTGTGGAATGTGTGTAGAATGTGGTGTGTGGAATGTGTGTGGAATGTGTGTGGAATGTGTGTGGAATGTGTGTGGAATGCGGTGTGTGGAATGTGGTGTGTGGAATGTGGTGTGTGGAATGTGTGTCAAATGTGTGTGGAATGTGTGTGGAATGTGTGTGGAATGTGGTGTGTGGAATGTGGTGTGTGGAATGTGTGTGGAATGTGTGTGTAATGTGATATGTGGAATGTGGAGTGTGTGTGTGTGGAATGTGTGTGGAATGTAGTGTGTGGAATGTGGTGTGTGGAATGTGTGAAATGTGGTGTGTGTGGAATGTGGTTTGTGTGGAATGTGGTGTGTGGAATGTGGTGTGTGTGGTGTGTGTGGAATGTGTGTGGAATGTGGTGTGTGGAATGTGTGTGGAATGTGGTGTGTGGAATGTGGTGTGTGGAATGGGGTGTGTGGAATGGGGTGTGTGGAATGGGGTGTGTGGAATGGGGTGTGTGGAATGTGTGTGGAATGTGGAATGTGGAATGTGTGGAATGTGGAGTGTGTGTAGAATGTGGAGTGTATGTGTGTGGAATGTGGAATGTGTGTGGAATGTGGTGTGTGGAATGTGTGTGGAATGTGGTGTGTGGAATGTGTGTGGAATGTGTGTGGAATGTGGTGTGTGGAATGTGGTGTGTGGAATGTGGTGTGTGGAATGTGTGTGGAATGTGTGTGGAATGTGGTGTGTGGTGTGTTGAATGTGCGTGGAATGTGTGTGGAATGTGGTGTGTGGAATGTGTATGGAATGTGGTGTGTGGAATGTGTGTGGAATTTGGTGTGTGGAATGTGGTGTGTGGAATTTGGTGTGTGGAATGTGTGTGGAATGTGTGTGGAATGTGGTGTGTGGAATGTGGTGTGTGGAATGTGTGTGGAATGTGGTGTGTGGAATGTGTGTGGAATGTTGTGTGTGGAATGTGTGTGGAATGTGTGTGGAATGTGGTGTGTGGAATGTGTGTGGAATGTGGTGTGTGGAATGTGTGTGGAATGTGGTGTGTGGAATGTGGTGTGTGGAATCTGGTGTGTGGAATGTGTGTGGAATGTGTGTGGAATGTGTGTGGAATGTGGTGTGTGGAATGTGTGTGGAATGTTGTGTGTGGAATGTGTGAAATGTGTGTGGAATGTATGTGGAATGTGGTGTGTGGAATGTGGTGTGTGGAATGTGGTGTGTGGAATGTGTGTGGAATGTGGTGTGTGGAATGTGGTGTGTGGAATGTGGTGTGTGGAATGTGTGTGGAATGTGGTGTGTGGTGTGTGGAATGTGTGTGGAATGTGGTGTGTGGAATGTGCGTGGAATGTGTGTGGAATGTGGTGTGTGGAATGTGTGTGGAATGTGGTGTGTGGTGTGTGGAATGTGTGTGGAATGTGGTGAGTGGAATGTGTGTGGAATGTGGTGTGTTGAATGTGTGTGGAATGTGGTGTGTGGAATGTGGTGTGTGGAATGTGTGTGGAATGTGGTGTGTGGAATGTGTGTGGAATGTGGTGTGTGGAATGTGAAATGTGTGTGGAATGTAGTATGTGGAATGTGGAATGTGTGTGGAATGTGGAATGTATGTGGAATGTGTGTGGAATGTGTGTGGAATGTGGAATGTGGTGTGTGGAAGGTGTGTGGAATGTGGAATGTGGTGTGTGGAATGTGGGTGGAATGTGGTGTGTGGAATGTGGTGTGTGGAATGTGGTGTGTGGAATGTGGTGTGTGTGTGGAATGTGGTGTGTGTGTGTGTGTGTGTTAGAAAGGCGATCCCGGGGGAGGCAGAAGATGTCTGACTGACCACCCCTAGGTCCACCCCTCCGTCTAGAAGTAGCCGAGCATTAGCGAGAGACCTCCTGGGTGAGGGTTCTCTCCTAGGATCGTACAGCAGAGTAATCACACCACTACAAATGGACACCACACAAGAGGATAAGTTCTTAGGCTTTATCAGGAATAAAGGTTGCTTATATTCAGCGATATGTACAGGCAGATCGAGGGATCTGTAAAGTCTCTTAATCAAGGGACAGGGTAGCGGGACAGTCTTAGTATTGAGGAAGGTAGGGATAGCCTGCGCACAGCTCTCAATCCTCGAGCCGGGGGGTTCCGAGAGGTCGAGCCGCGGCAGCGCCAGCAGGACTCGACAGGTGAACTTCAATGGAGAGGGGGCCGCGGCAGCGCCAGCAGGCCTTGAGGTGGTTACGGCGAGGATGGGCCGCGGCAGCGCCAGCAGGCTCCAAAGATGGTTGCAGGTTTCAGGGAAATGAGTTCGTCTCGGGGTCAGCCGCGACAGCGTCAGCAGGGCTCTCGACTCCAGGATACAACTGCCGTCCTACTCCGGGGCTGGCCCAGATATAGGGCTGGAGTCCTTTGATGTCCGGACCCTCTCGCCTGTGGGTCAGAGGGGCCGGGATGATGGTGTCCAGACACCCAGCAGGGGGGTGGAGCCAGCGCCCAGGGAGGCCGGAGGGCGATCGATACCAGGCGTCCGGGGCCGGCTGGAGAGCCATCGAAACTCCCCTCCTCTTGGATCTGTTGAGTGGCCACTCTGCCACCTGGGGTGATCTTGGTGCCTCGATGTCGGGGCTTCGCTGGGGCCTTGGCCGAGGCCGAGGCCACGTGCTCGGGACGTGGTGGGCCCAAGATGGAGTCGGCGAGTCCTCGTGCTCGGAACGTGATGGGCCCACCAAGTTCCAGGGCGGAGAGCCGTGGTGTGTCAGGGTAGTTGCTCTCGCCGGTAGTTCGTGTAGGGTCGGGCCAAGGGGACGCCCGTGGCCCGATGGAGGGCCGATGTCGTTGTGAGCCCGCTAGGCGGGAGGGGTAGGACCACGCCATGAGGCCGGGTCCAACACACGTCCCCTCCAGCTGAAGGCAGGGGAGAGTCACCCATCTTCTTGGGGGTTCTCCTCGCCGAGGCGGAAAAATCGGGACAGGCCATCAGCATTGGCGTGGTCGTTGCCAGGGCGATGCTCCACAGTGAAGTCCATCCCTTGGAGGGAGATGGACCATCGGAGTAGCTTCGGGTTCTCGCCCCGCATCTGCATCAGCCACCGCAGGGGCCGGTGGTCGGTCTGTACCCGGAAGTGGGTGCTGAAGAGGTAGGGCCGGAGTTTCTTTAGGGCCCACACGACGGCGAAGGCTTCTCTCTCGATGGTGCTCCATCGTTGTTCTCTAGCCAGCAGGCGCCGACTGATGAAGGCCACGGGAAGGTCGACTCCCTCCGGGTTTACTTGGGATAGGACCGCCCCAATGCCGTGCTCCGAGGCGTCGGTTTGGACCACAAACTCTCGGCTGTAGTCGGGGGCCTGGAGCACAGGGGCGGAACACATGGCAGTCTTTAGTGTCTCGAAGGCTGCTTGGCACTCGGGGGTCCAGTGCACCTTCTGGGGTAGTCTTTTGGAGGTCAGTTCTGTGAGGGGCCCCACAATGCTCCCATAGTCTTTTATGAAGCGCCGATAATATCCGGTGAGCCCCAGGAGGCCTCGGACTGCGGTCTGGGTGACCGGGGGCTCCCAGGCCCGGATGGCGTCAATCTTTGGCTGGAGGGGAGCCACCTGGCCGCTCCCTACTTGGTGCCCCAGATAGGTTACGGACCCTTGGCCTATCTGGCACTTGCTGGCTTTTATTATCAGTCTGGCCTGTCGGAGGGCCGTCAGGACCTCCCAGAGGTGGGTCAGGTGCTCGTCCCAGTGGAGGCTGTATACCGCAATATCGTCCAGATACGCGGCACTGAACTCTTCTAGCCCCGCCAGCACTCTATTCACGAGTCTCTGGAAGGTGGCCGGGGCGTTTTTCATGCCGAAGGGCATCACTTTGAAATGGTAGTGGCCATCAGGGGTCGAGAAGGCAGATCGCTCTTGGGCACCAGGGGTGAGGCCGATCTGCCAATACCCAGCCGTGAGGTCAAAGGTGCTGAGGTACTTGGCGGCCCCCAGGCGATCGATCAGTTCGGGATGGGCGTCGGTCCTGGTGACGGCATTCAGCCCCTGGTAGTCGACACAGTACCGGAGCTCCGGGGGTGCGCCGGGGGCGGCGGCTTTAGGGACCAGGACAACGGGACTGGCCCAGGGACTGTTGGAGGGTTCGACTACCCCCAGGGCTAGCATCTTGGCAACTTCGGACTGAATGCAGGCCCGAACTCGGTCGGGAACTCGAAAAGCCCGGTGTCGTACAGGTGGGCTGTCCCCGGTGTCTACATCGTGGACACACCACCGGGTGACTCCGGGAGTGAGGGAGAATAGGTCTGCAAATTGTCCCAGCAGCTTCCGGCAGTCGTGGTGCTGTTCAGGGGTCAGGGTAGAGGAGAGCGTGACCCCTTCGACGGAGCCGTCCCTCTCGGTGGCGCTCAGGAGATCTGGTAGAGGCTCGGAGTCGTCTTCAGCTCCGTCATCTGTAGCTAGCAGCAGACTCAGTTCAGTGCGGGCAAAGTGAGGCTTGAGCCGGTTGGCGTGTAGAACCTGGAGGGGGTTTCGGGGGGACTCCATGTCCACCAAGTAAGTGACGGGGCTCTTGCGCTCCACCACTTTGAAGGGCCCCGTCCATTTGTCCTGGAGGGCACAAGGTTCGACCGGGGACATGACCCAGACCTGCTGGCCTGGCTCGAATTCGATGGAGGAGGCGTTCTGGTCATACCAGCGTTTCATCTCCTCCTGACTGGCCTCCAGGTTGGCCTCGGCAAGTTCCCGGAACTTCCGAGTCTGTTTGCGGAGGGTCAAGAGGTACCGGTAGACATCCGGGGGTGCATCTTGGACAGCGGTCTCCCAGCCTTCTTTGACCAGGCTGAGGGGACCTCGGACGGGATGCCCGTACAACAGTTCGAAGGGGCTGAACCCCAGGGATTTCTGGGGCACCTCTCGATAGGCAAACAGGAGGCAGGGCAGCAGGACATCCCATCTGCGTCATAGCGGCTCTTCTAGGCCCTTGATCATCCCTTTCAATGTTCGGTTAAACCGCTCTACAAGTCCATTTCCTTGGGGGTGATACGGGGTGGTGAACTTATATGTGACCCCGCACTGTTGCCACAGGGACCGCATATATTTAGATATAAAGTTTGTGCCCCGATCACTCACGACTTCTCGGGGGGAGCCGACTCTGGAGAAGATTCCCATTAGCGCTCGACCCACCACGGGGGCCGTGATGGTGCGGAGGGGGATGGCTTCCGGATAGCGGGTGGCATGGTCCACCAGGACGAGGATAAAGCGGTGCCCCTGAGAGGTGCGGGGGTCCAGGGGCCCCACGATGTCGATCCCCACTTGTTCGAAGGGGGTGGTGACCACGGGAAAAGGCTGGAGCGGTGCTTTGACTTTCCCCCGCTCTTCCCGCTGGCTTGACAAGTCGGGCAGGTTCGGCAGTGATTGTTCACATCGTTGCGCATTTTCGGCCAGTAAAAATGGGTCACCAGGCGGCTGTAGGTTTTGTCCTGCCCTAGGTTTCCGGCGAGGGGCACGTCATGTGCCAGGTTTAAGAGAAAGTCTCGGTATCGAAGGGGGATGACCAGCACCCGGCTGGCTCCCAGTTCGGCAATCTTTTGCTCGCTGTAGAGGAGGTCGTGGTCCCAATAGACCCAGTGGGACCCCGAGGGGTCTCCGGTGGCTTGAGTGGCGGCTTGTTGACGGATTCCCTCGAGGGAGGGGCATGTTTTCTGCTCTTGCCGGAACTGTTCGCGGGTGGGGCCACCTTCTTGGCACCATTGAGCTAGTTCTGGAAGGTGGCCGAGCTCGGTGAGGTCTTCAGGGTTGGCGTCCTCGGAGACGGCGGGCGGCGGAGGTGCGGGCCACTCTGGTTCTTCAGGCGGGCTGTCTTCGTTCGGGGCGGAGATGGAACGAGTGGTTGCACAGACCCACTCGGGAAGGCCTAGCATCCCCAGATGCTCTCTCCGCTCGACGTGGGCCCAGGGGGAACTTTCCAGATCGTTCCCGAGGAGGCAGTCCACGGGGGCATCGTCCCGGACAGTCACTTTCAGCATGCCCGACACCCCTCCCCATTCGAAGAGGATACGTGCCATCTGGCACAAGCTCTTGGAGTTTTCTGCCGACCGTACTGGGCACAGGACGTTGGGCAGGATTTGTTCAGGGGTCACTAAGTGGCAGCGGACCGCCGTCACGCTGGCTCCAGTGTCACGGAGGGCTTCGGCCCGGTGTCCATTAATGGTGACCCACTGGCGGTACTTTTGTGTGTTGCCTAGGATCGGGGCTCGGGGGATCATGTCTCTTTCGCCCAGGCACACCAAGGACATAGCTGCGGGCTCCCACTCGGTCTGTTCGGGGACTTCGTCCTCTTCCTCGTCTCTTTCTTCACCCAGGGCGGCGGCCGCGATCTGACGGTTGGGAGGACCGGTGGTGCCGGGTCGCTGGTTCATCGGGCAGAGAGGATCATTAGCATAGTGACCCAGCCGCTGGCATCTGTGGCAAGTAACGTTCCGGCGGGGCCCCGGTCGTGCTGGAGGGGCCCCCCTTCGGCCCAGGGCTGGCGAAGTGGAGGTAGGGGAGGACCCCGTGGGGGCGTCTCGGCCCCTGCTCTGACCTCCTCTGCTGCCTCGTGGTCGGTGGTTCCCCGGGGATCCCCGGCCGTAGTCTCCCATCGGGCTCTGACGGACTCGGGTGCTCACCCATCTATCGGCTTCGACAGCAAGTTTTCGTGGCTCTGTCAATTTGCTGTCGAGGAGATGCTGCCGGAGTTCGATGAAGCAGTTGTTGGAAAGATGCTCCCATATAATGAGGTCGACCAACTGCTGGTAGGTGGTGACCTGACTGCCTTTGATCCACCCCTCGAAGGCTCTGCTATAAAAGTTCACGTATTCCACCCATGTGGTACCGGGGATTTTTTTACAGTCTCGGAATTGCTGCCGGTACATTTCGGGGGTGAGTCCGTAGCGAGTGAGGAGGGCGGTTTTCATGTGTTCGTACGAGGTCATCTCGGGGAGCTCTAGCAGGGCGTCTCGCCCTTCGTTGACGAACTTCCCCCACAGGCCGGCGCCCCAGTCCTTGAGGGGTACTCGATGGGCGGTCATGGCTACTCCATAGGCTTTGAACCACTGTTGGATGTCGTCGTTCTTATAGTACTCTTTGATGACATCCTTGGGTATGTGCACCTTCGTGTCCACAGGAGGGGGGCGAGGCCTTGCCCCCGGAGGCGCTGGCCTCGTTCGCTTTGGCCTTGATTTCTAGTTCCTTTAATCCACGCTCATGCTCGAATGTGAGTCTCTTTTCTTCGAGGTCTCTTTGTCTTCGTTTCTCCTCCAGGTCTCCTTCCAGCCGTCGTTGTTCTAGTGCGATTTTTCTTTCTGCTAGCTGTAGTTCTCCGTCTTGCCGGAGTCGGGCGAGCTCCAATTCGTGGAGCCGGTTCCTCTCTCGTTCCCGGGCGTCTTCGCGGAAGAGGCCTGTGTCTAGGTTTGCGGGTCTTTCCCCCGCCGGGGTCGTGTCAGTCTCCGGGCGTCCGTTCGGGCCCGGGTTATCTTCATTCTGGGGTGGCGTGTCTCCAGCTTCCACCCATGCTTGCAGGGCCGATTTAAAATCTTCCTTGGTGCTTAGGCCAGTGGTAGCGATGCCCAGATCTTTGCAGAATTGTTTCAACTCCTTATGACTGTACTCTTCCATTTTCTCTTTCCGCAATTCTGCAGTCGGTCTTGTTTCTTGAGTAGTCATGGTCGCGGTGTGTTTTTCTCGGTAGCGGTTGACTCACTCTCTGTACGAATTGCGTTGGCTCGGATCGCACTGCCTGCCACCAATGTTAGAAAGGCGATCCCAGGGGAGGCAGAAGATGTCTGACTGACCACCCCTAGGTCCACCCCTCCATCTAGAAGTAGCCGAGCGTTAGCGAGAGACCTCCTGGGTGAGGGTCCTCTCCTAGGATTGTACAGCAGAGTAATCACACCACTACAAATGGACACCACACAAGAGGATAAGTTCTTAGGCTTTATCAGGAATAAAGGTTGCTTATCTTCAGCGATATGTACAGGCAGATCGAGGGATCTGTAAAGTCTCGTAATCAAGGGACAGGGTAGCGGGACAGTCTTAGTATTGAGGAAGGTAGGGATACCCTGCACACAGCTCTCAATCCTCGAGCCGGGGGGTTCCGAGAGGTCGAGCCACGGCAGCGCCAGCAGGACTCGACAGGTGAACTTCAACGGAGAGGGGGCCGCGGCAGCGCCAGCATGCCTTGAGGTGGTTACGGCGAGGATGGGCCGCGGCAGCGCCAGCAGGCTCCAAAGATGGTTCAGCTAAGATGGACCGCGGCAGCGCCAGCAGGCTCCAAAGATGGTTCAGCTAAGATGGGCCGCGGCAGCGCCAGCAGGCTCCAAAGATGGTTCAGCTAAGATGGACCTCGGCAGCGCCAGCAGGCTCCAGAGATGGTTGCAGGTTTCAGGGAAATGAGTTTGTCTCGGGGTCAGCTGCGACAGCGTCAGCAGGGCTCTCGACTCCAGGATACAACTGCCGTCCTACTCCGGGGCTGGCCCAGATATAGGGCTGGAGTCCTTTGATGTCCGGACCCTCTCGCCTGGGGGTCAGAGGGGCCGGGATGATGGTGTCCAGACACCCAGCAGGGGGGTGGAGCCAGCGCCCAGGGAGGCCGGAGGGCGAACGATATCAGGCGTCCGGGGCCGGCTGGAGGGCCATCGAAACTCCCCTCCTCTTGGATCTGTTGAGTGGCCACTCTGCCACCTGGGGGGATCTTGGTGCCTCGATGTCGGGGCTTCGCTGGGGCCTTGGCCGGGGCCGAGGCCACGTGCTCGGGACGTGATGGGCCCAAGATGGAGTCGGCGAGGCCTCGTGCTCGAAACGTGCTGGGCCCACCATGTTCCAGGGGGGAGAGCCGTGGTGTGTCAGGGTGCTTGCTCTCGCCGGTAGTTCGTGTAGGGTCGGGCCAAGGGGACGCCCGTGGCCCGATGGAGGGCCGTTGTTGTCCTGGGCCCGCCAGGCGGGAGGGATAGGACCACGCCATGAGGCCGGGTCCAACAGTGTGTGTGTGTGTGTGTGTTTATTTATTTATTTTATTTATGCGATTTCATATAGTGCGAACTTTACCCGAAGGTGTCAGAGCGCTTTACATAGGACCCAGTTTCAAACATAAGGACTGACGGTACAAAAAGAATTTGCAAATTTTTGACTTACATAAGAACAAGTTGAAAACATACGGATTTATGATTACATGCGTTATAAAAAGAAACAAATAGGGAAAAATTGCAAATGTATAAGAGATAAAGTCACACAAGGAGGAGATACAAATCGATAAACTCTAGGCATATACTAGTGAAATCTCTATCTACTTAGGGAGGGGATACACATGGATATACTCTAAGAGTCACATAGGAATGGTAGAGAGCAGAGCAGACTCCTGCATAAACTAGTGATTAGAGTTATCTCTATATACATAGGGACTGGATATACTCTAAGAGTCACATAGAAATGGGAGAGAGCGCACCGGTCTACTGCATATACTAGTGATTAGAGTTATCTCTATATACATAGGGAGGGGATATGACTGGATATACAGTCACAGCACCAAGGGAGGGACAGAGAAGGGCAGGAAAGTGAGACAAACCAGAGAGGGAAGCAGATAGTAACAAGTAAGACAGCGAGGACTGTGTCAGAGGCATCAGGAGAGACAATAGAGAGTTGACTAGGACTGAGGGGGGAGGTCAGAGATCGCTAAAAAGGCGGAGGAGAAAGGTAGAAGAAGAAGTGAGTCATAAAAAGAAAATGGCGGGGAACACAGAGGTCCAGGTCTGAAAGTCCAGGAAGAGTGCTGCCATAGCCAGCAAGTCCGGGGGGAGAAAGGCAGTCCGCAGCAACGGTTGGGTGTTTACCATCGTGTGTTTATTATGTCCTTGCTGCAGAGAGAGAAATTCCTTTTAGGTTTGTCCCTGGAAGCGCGTGGTCCGCTGCTCACCTCTGTCCCGATGGTGCTGTACACCCTCAGGAGTCTCCAGATATTCAGGATCGGCTCCGTCGGCCGTTTTCAACACTGGACGCCATTTTGGAGTCAGGCGATTGTTGCCGATCGGGGGCTATTTCGTGCTTCAATGCGGTGTTGGGGGCAGCAATCGACTCTCCAGCTCCCAGATCGCCGCCGATGGATGGGCGGCATCACTACCATGCTCGGTGTGATCGCGGGGCTGTGGAGCGACGAGGCAGAGACCAGGACAGCCAAAATGGCGGGCCATCACCGATCGCCACCACCTGCCTCCGCGTGTGCCCTCCAGAACTCGCGTCAGGGAATGGCACTGTCGGAGTGCCACCACTGTGTGTGTGTGTGTGTGTGTGTCTGTGTGTGTGTGTGGGTGTGTGTGCGTGTGTGTGTGTGTTGGGCTCTGTGTGTGTGTGTTGGGCTCTGTGCTTGTTCTTCTTCTTGCTTCAGCAAAGCAGGAAGAGGAGGTAATTTTAATCGGCATGAAATATGATCAGTACCTCAAACTTACATTGGTATTCACTGTGGCATGCATGACTGTTTAATGTAGGTGTGCAATGCAAAGCATACTGTACAGGTCTGCCCCACTAAGGCAATAACAATAAAATATCTGACCAGTTTCAGAAAGTGCCACAGCAACAATACTAAAGAAACTAAAGAGCACACACATATTCTTGACATAGGGAATGAACAGGATACAACTCATAATCTCGACCGAAAAGTATATTTTATTTCATCAAAAAGTAAGCACAACCCCCTTTCCATTACAAACTATATTTTCTTAGCAAACTGTAAAAATCATTTGGCAAAATTCATGTTCTTGTTGTTTTCCCCCCATCTGACTAGAAAAAAGTGTATCACAATTTCAATTTTTATAAATATATCAGCTTCATCTTCAATGTACACATGTAAAAATGAAATGAAACACATTATTTCAAACATTTTGTGCAGTTCCTAAATAACACTGCTTCACATAAATACAACACTTTCTGTACACTCAATGCAACAATGCTAGCGCAAATGATGGCGAAAACTTTACCAATTTGTATCAGTCTGTAGAGCGGTGTTAAAGACATTACAGGTTCCTTCATAAATCACAATATTTGCTCTTCCTAAAATATAGGATTGCTCTTGATTTCTGAGGGGGAGATGGGGTGGAAAACGAATGAGAGAGAGAGAGAAAGAGAGGCACCATGCCATCTTTCTGGCTATCACCTCAACAGTTTGGCTTCGCACCTCTCTATTTAGGTGAAAGGTCCCACCCCTCATAATGCTCTCTGTTGTGTTTGAGGTGGGGAAAAAGTTTCCTTTGGGCAGGGTCACATTGGGTTGGTAGTGTGTTTGGTACTTAGACACCTCAATAGAGCATCCTTCAGGTGTAGTTTAACCACAAAGTGAGGCAACGCAATTAAAAGAGGCTGAGAAAGATCAACTTCTATCCAGCAGTCACTTTCTTCCTTTGATTTTCCCGCCCCTTAGTATCTATGTGATGTCATATTACACTGAAGAAGCAGCACGAGCTGTGCGATTTTTACCTTCTATTTTTTTGGTACCCGCACTAAAACATTGAGTGGTATATTGCATCCCTCTGTATTCATAAATTGCTTCTTTATTCACCGTGCGGGTTCATAGAACCATTCTGCTCTGTGACATCAGACAACTCTGCAAAACGGGGGCCCTTTACCAAGATGGCACCGCCCTGTGGTGTTGAAGGGTTTCAATTTACCTCTCAGGGTGGAACTGAATGTCTTGTAGTCACAGGATCCTCAACTGGAGTGAGATTCATAGTAGCACTAAGAACTAAACAAATACTTGATATGTTGCTGATTGTTATATCTGATCTACTTGTACCCTTAAATTGGATGGCACATACTGAAAGACTCACATTAACATATACGTCTCCGTTTGGCACATTATGAAAGTCTGAGATAAATCCAGACTGTAAGGGAAAATTCTGGGCCCTGACCCTTATTTTGCAGATACTTTTTCAAAATCTAACCGGAGCCAAGATAGAAAACCCCATCCACTATACACAGGATCTAGCATAAATAGGTAGAAATACACAATCCAGACAGACAGTCTCAGTAGGGTATCTTCTGGTATTAAAAGCTGTGCATTGCAGGTGGTCATGATATGCTGAGTGAGAACATTGTCCACCTTTATTCGACACTTAAATGAACTATGCAAAAACACTAATTGGGAGCAGAGACATTACCATATCTAGGCTTTAGAGATGATAGTGCAATAGAAACACGACTGGCTGTAGACTGGGGATCAGGGGGTTTAAGTCTGGTTCTCAGTGTCAGGGATCAAGTGACCCTTTTGCTTGAAGTAGGAAAGGACAACAATGTAAACCAATAATGTGGTGAGAAATATGACAGTATGCATGTACTAATTGTAGATAATGCGTAACTCAATGCCTGCATCCATATCTGACTTACCATGCCCATGTCTCACCACCCAAATCCATGTTTCAGTTTCTTCAGCCTCTCATCAACCAGCCACAATGTAGCAACCAACATATGTAAATGTTCTCAAGTTCGACGTGATGCTAAGGGAGGTATAGGGACAGTGTTTGCCAGAAGTCCTAGTAATGTCAGGCATAGAGTTACCAAAATGCAATGGGAGTCCAAGTATCCACTATTAAATTGTAATTTAAATATGATAATCAGGCATGGCACACCCATTGTTTCAGCTGATGCAGACCAAGATTAAAACACCAAGAATGCACTGATCTGTCAAACAAAAGACCAGAACCAGAAAGTTGGAGTTCCTGTGACAGCACTTCTAATAGAATACCTACCAGTTCTGTAATCTATATAAATACGAACCTGTACTGTCTCTCTATCAGTAGGAGGTGGGCAAACAGACCAACACAAACTGAGAGCGCTGATCCAGAAAAAAAGTGATAAATGAGAAAAGCAGTTACTTAACCATACTTCAATAAGGTAATCAAAATGTACGTGAGATATCATTTATGAAGCACAACTGTGTTTGGTGACTTGTTAAGGATGTCTCAAATCCTGACATCATGGCCAACATCTTAATATTTAGAACGGGGACATTGTTTTTCCAAATGGGTTCACACAATTCCATTTAAAATGCAAGAGGCATAGGCTGTTTTCAAGAGACATTGAAAAAGCCTAGAAAATAAGTAGTGGAAATGATTTAGAGTACCCAATAAGTAGAGTACTCCTGCTCAAGTGAACAGATAGTTCTGGTCTGATTGTGGCATGGAAGAGACTTGTAAAGAAATTTAGACCCAGCATCTAACACCATTCCATTGTGTTAAACCTGGAATGTAGCCTGATGTGAAAGCTTATTGTGAGGTAGTTTAGGGAAAATTAAATGAAGTCAGCTATCAATTATTTCTTTTTTTCAAAAAGGCATTTTTAAATTCTGCTTAGAAAGTGCTGCTTCTCTGCTGTTGCGATCTTCCATTCCTAGTGCATAAGGGACATTGACTATGTTGGAGTAGAACTGTGATATTTCAGTGAAGGGAAGTGGCAAAAAGCTGATTATGCCACACCATAAGTTTTGGGAAAACAGATTAAAAAATCATTTCAAAAGGTGGGAGAACATTTAGGGGACACCCAGCCAGGCCTGCTTTTTAAAAGAGCACTCCTCTTTGTGACATATGATACCGCACTGGGCAGCCCCACTGCACACAGACAAAATGGAGTCCTGAAATTGTCAAACATCAGAAGCTGTACTTGGAGGTGATTGGGGTTGCAAACTCGGGGGGGGGGGGGGTAATATCAAGTGGAAGATGATGCAAATGTTCTGACATGCCTACCACCATTTGAGGGAGTGAGGAATATTGGCCAAATCTGAGATTTCTTGGAATACCTAGAGCATCTGAAAGGGCATTACAGCTATGGCATTAACATATCAGGAAAATCTGATGCACACATGTATACATTTATACAGCTTACTGAGTGATTCTGCCTTGGGATTTTCAAAATGTGTTTGATCCAGCCACCCACTAACCGACGAAGAGTCTAGGGTAATAATCTATACTACTATTATAAAGAGAGAACTGTGTCCTTTGAGCCAGGTAAACTCGAAAAGTACACCACCAATCACAACACCCATACAGCGTTGGAAAGGGGAGGTCCAGGAGATGGACATAGGCTATAGAAAACCACACCATATACATTGGGGGGGGGAACGTTAGGGGAAAAGTAGTCCGTATGGGCGTATGGATACAGTGATTGCACGCGGCGTTCGGCGTCGTCACAACGCTTGCGAGAGGCGCAATGGCGTGTTGGCGTGACGTCACGTCAACGTGACGTTCACTGTCCGGACCGGAGTGCAGGAAGGAGCAAGGGAACAAAACACGACATGCGGGGAGGAGCGGTGGCGCGGGACCGACACACAACATTGGAGTGCCCAGCGCGGGGAGGAGCGGCGATGCTGGTGGAAGCGCAGGAAGGAGCAAGGGACACACACCCGACATGCGGGGAGGAGCGGCGGAGCGGGAGCTGGTAAGTACGCTCTGCTGCTCCCGCTGATGGCCACTCTGCTGCATGTCTCCTGCAGCGGTGCTGCCCCCAGCCCCCTTCTGCCCGGACAACGTCGGGGCGGGCTGCAAGTTGTTTATATAGTAAGTTTCATCCCTTACGTATATTAAAAAGCATCTCCCACCAAGACAGTTCTTTTTTTAATAAAAGCCCCTAAATAAGCCGCATGCTTGATAAACTAATTCTGTAGAATGCAAAACACTCTGCAGGAAAGTTAGGAAAGGAATACATTTATAATATGTGGATATCAAACCAGCCACATATTATGTAACTTAATAAAGAGTGGGGTTTTTTCCACTTAAATACTGCTGATGAGGGCAAAAACAACTAAAAACAACAAGCTGAAATAAATTATGGCCAATGGGTGAAAAATAGAAAACAATTTAATAGGATGAACCCAAAAAGAAACCAACAGTAGTGTTTAAAATGGAAGGCATTTTAGGTGAACCCAAATACTGAAATACTGTGGTATTGTCAAGAGTCTAATTCCATACAGCATCCACATATCTACATGTATCAAATGTTTGACTGATTTACGGTAGTTCCCCTAACTCTTCCTCTGGACTGTAGAGGATGGCGCCCCTAGTTTTTCAGGAACTATCTAATGAAACAGACAGCCCAAACTCTTTGAGTATTTCCTGACTCTTCAGGAAATCTGCAAGCATTCTGGGTAGTCTGGTTGAACAGACAGTTCTAGAGGAAGTGAGAGTCATATCCTCCTAGATCTGAAAGAAGGCTCAGTGTGAACTGTTGCTAAAGAAATAAAATGTAGGAACACACAAGAACATGGAAGTTATGTATCATGCAATACTTTTGACAATGAAGAGGTGTTTGTATTGAAGTGTACTTGTAAAAATTGTCTGTAATTTTAGGCGTCATTGTTGTAAATCATTGTTGGTTTCTCTTCGACTTAACCTAATTTAATGCACTTTCTGTTATCTATCCACTGTCCAGATTTACCTCATTGTGTTCTGTTGCAAATATTTGTGTCTGCCCAGATCAGCAGTATTGAAATTAAAATACAAATATTATTCTATTCAACTATAAATTCAGCTGATATTTGAGTTGCGTAAGACATTAAAAAGGCCTTTTGGTGACTGACACCACAATAGGTTTTACAACCCAACCAGAATTTCCCAATGAATGCGATAGTCCAGAACCCTCATGTTGGTGACATAAGAATGGAGAAATGTTCAAGCTTTTTATTGTTAACTGGTAGCCTGTTTAATTAATTTCATTCCCCATCTTCGTTTAAGAAAGTAAGTATCCTTTTTACTCAAGCTGTCTATGAAATGGTGGGTTGCATTAAATGGGGACAATTTATGAAGAAATCTTTTTGGTAGAGGAATTTCCAATCTCCTTCATTTCAAACTCATTCAAAGTGTTTTACATCTCTTGTAATCTGATATTTTGAATACTCTAATACATAAATGCTCTTTTAATACTCACTCTTAAAATACTCTGTGAGTTGAAAGAGCATTAGAGCATCAATACTCTAGTATTAGAGTATTAGTGTTTTAGTATTACAGCAGTGAGTACATCGTAAAGCACTCATATGTAATTCAGCATTAACAAGAGTATAAACAGAGTACTATGAAGCATGGTAACAATCATGTTATAGCCTTACCACCACCACTCCACTTAATATTACTACTGGTGAACATGCCTGAAGGTGCAACCCTAACTGTTATTCCCTTGCAAATACTCAAACTTGCAAACCCTCAAAGGTGCAATAGATTGAGGTAAAAATCTCGCATCTACGTTAATAAGCACATTATGAGGAAAATATGAAAAAGCAGTGACTCTTACATTGTAATCATAGTGGCTGACTTGTGTAAACACAATATGTGATAGTTGTGAGGTTATAGTTTTTATTCTCTTGGGCTAATGTAAGCAAAGGTATCATGCCTTATAATTCCTAGAACACACTTGTGACTAGTTAGAACAAAATATACTTATGTTCCTCACAATAAACTCTATGTAGTCACTTGCAGCACAAAGCGTGCTGTACATTTTGAAGTGCAGAAGATGTGGGCTGGGTAAAGAAGTAAAGGAGAATGGAAAATCTTGACCATTGTCTTGCGGTACTCAGATGTTCACACAGAATTCTTTTAGTATGAACTAGATTCTCTGGGGCAAGTCCTTTCCTGCTTTGATATCTGCACCCCACCTGAGGAGGGAGAGCTGACCATTCAGCACATGGAGGAGATTCAGGATCAGGCTGTTTGCATGCTCCTCTGTGGAGGCAGTAATTATTAGCTTTAGCCAGTAACTTACAAGAAACAGTATTACTCAACTTGTGACATACAGCTTCAGGAACTGCCTACTCCCTGTAGTTCGACCAAGAGGTTCAACAGTTTGCAAATCGCAGTGGGAAATCAGTGCTATACGAAAGGAGAAAGATAATGCATACACATTCAGGGCAACCTACCAAGCAATAAGGGATTCCTTTCTAGATACAATGGCTTTAAATATAGACACATAAAAATATTACAGTTGCAACCCCAGACCACCAAGTAATCACACAAACAAATGACACAAAGACTTACTACACAAACACTAATACAGATTTAGCACTGATTGAAACATGGTTTTCCTCTCTCCTACTTTACCACACACTACTTCATTCCTCGTGTGAGCAGAAGGTCACCGATTGCTGTTTCTACTTAGCTCCATGTAGACAGGATCTCGTGTTTCCAGTTCTGGAGTTTCATAATGCAATCTGGGAGTTGTAGTCTTGCTAACTGGACTAACACACCTTATAAATATGACTTGCAACAGGAATGCTGAGTACTGAAATAATGGTGACCTGATGCCAGAAGTGCACAGTGGTAAACATAAGCCTGAGTCTGAGTTCTTGCGGCATAGCCTCAATTAAAATCAGATGCTGTTATAAAAGCAACAATAATTTTTGGTCATGCTATATAGAAAGTGTGAGGCAAATGTCAGTACTTATACTTTAGCTACTCGAAAGTTCCACTCCTAGTTAGTGTGGAGGCAGCAGTAACAACAAGTGCACAATGTTCAATTCTGCTAAGGCTTTAGAGGAATAGTAAAGAGGCCGAGAAACAAAAAAGGTTTGCACTCCAAGGGTGCACAGATACCACCACTTTCTTCTACAACACTTTACTGCTTCTAAGAGAATGATTGTGCACACAAACTAACAAATACCCCTCCTATCTTCATCAAGACACGGTCAAGCTAGATCAGAAAAAGGAAACATTGCACTACTCCTTGGTAAAATGAATCACTGTATTTGATAGAATCACTAGTATTGCCATATTCGGTGTAAAAAAAGAAATAAATACATCAAGAGGAAAAATCTCTGGTGAGAGGTTTGTCCATTAAGGCCACATAATACACTTTCAAAGCAGCAGTGATGGAGCAAAATCTCAGCCATAGTGGAATGACTGTTGTAGGAAAGTTGTCGTAGATTTGGCTGAATTTGAAGGGTGCCGCATGTATCTGCAGCAAGGCTCTCTCCGAAGTCTAACATTGGGTTTGGCGATGAGTGAAGGTTCTTCAGAGATCCATGTCTGTGATTGCAGAGGAACTCTTCAAGGGAACTGAATCAAAGCCGTCCGATGTCCTCTGGAAAGAAAGGCCAACAACACACAGTCAATACTGATTGACACATATCATTGAAATTCAGAGTTGCAAAGACACCGATATCAAAAGTGATCAGAACTTGAACTGCACAGAAAATAGTTAAAATTCTAGTCTCCCTAAATGCTGTAAATTATTCCCATTGTCATTTTGCATTAGACTCTAAGTAGAAGTAACATAAGAAAAGAGTAATGTGGCTGCATGGATAGGAACAGTGAGAGGAATCTACTATTTTGAAGCCAGTAATAAACATTGGCAACATCAGTTGCTCTAGCTTTGCCAATGAGGTGCAAGTACTGACAAAGCCAATGGTGATGGGGATGCATCTTGATTGTTATATTTTTAAACACTGGTCGCTAAGATGCATGATGAGGCGATGTGACAGCCATCTTGGAAGTACAGAAAATAAGGTTCTAAGATACCTGAATATATCTATCTATCTATCTATCTATTTCCAAGATGGCCACCAACCACGTAGCTTCTATTCGCCACATGGCTGCCATCTTGCTAGTAACTAAAATAGCATTACAAGATGGCTGTTCATACCCAAGATGCCCCACGTTGTATTGACACACAATTTGATATCCATTTTAGAAATATGGAAGATCATTTTCAAGTTTCCCTGCTGCCACAATTGACCTTGCTAATGCCGGTGTGATTGTACAATGATTGGGAAAACGAATAGCGGCAGAAGTGTACGGTGGGCAGCGGGGAGGGAGTGAGAGGCAGGGAAGGAGGCAGGGAAGGAGAGAAAGAGGTGTGGAAGGGGAGAAACATCAAGCCACAGCAGTGCTTAGTGTTGGCATCGGTGGGAGACACTCCATTGTGTCCCTGTTCTTTGCCATAGTAACCACTTCTAGGAACTCAGTTCACGCGTTCCTGAAACCACACAACAGACAAATTGTCCCAATGATCACATCCCGTAAACTGCTCCCATGCACTCCTTCACACCCCAACACGTACCTCCGATTTTTGAAGAATTGTAGGGGTATTAGTGGTCCGTCGTGATGACCATACTTAAGAGTATTTACATTGTGGCGGCGTGTAATGGCGTCGAGAAGCCTGGTTGTTCGGGACTTTATGAGCTACGGCAAAGAACAGGGACACGGTCGAGTGTCGAGCAGGTTTAAGGTAATGAGCGTCTGATTGTTACATGCTCTGTATATGGATCAAGATATGGTTGCGTGTTTAATAAGAGTGCATTAAATGTTGTAGAAAGGAGTGCTCGATGCCACAGTGCACCCGAAAGAGAAGTTGCAGCTGTCTTCGATATCGCAGTGTTTTATACGGATTCTGGTCGACCTGTCAGGAATTCAAAAGTCTGCCTCAATAAGGAAGTAATCATTGAAGAGAGTCTGCATAAACAGCTATATTGGATAAACTATTGCAGGTTATGAGTGTCACTATTTTCATAGTTTTATGTTTGGATTCACAGAGTTCGTCTAATTCTGATCGTGTTCTACCATCAAGTATGGCTATTATTTGACCAGTATGCTTCTATTGAGATTGGAATTGTACAAAGACAGTCTTTTCACTATATATACAGATCTGAATTTTCGCATTTATCTTAAGGTAGAGAATGTTGTATTTTGTTGTCTAAATCTAGGGTTATTCTTTTTGAACTTTGGATCATTTTCAATCAGTTGGTAGATGAAGACTGTTGCATTCTTTGCAGATATCTGTTTCCATCTGCTGCATTCTAAGAGGCACTTTATTTCAACAGTGAGATTGTTGGTGAGTAGCTTAACGGCTATGTTTGTTTAAATAAACGCTAGGGTTTTACATTTTTTCACTCTTTTGTTTTCATATTTGGAACTTGGTGGTGGTCACATTACACTGTTCCGCTAGCAACTATGGCACCATTTATTGAATACTAATCATGACTGTTTATGCATCTTAAATGTGCTGAAGAAGGGCTTGTTCTGAAAACATTTTTCTCATTATTGTTTTACAGTTCCCCTGAAGAAGGGATTTATTCCCAAAATGCATTGGGACTTGCAACAACAGCAATATTGTTTGAAAATTAACAATTGATCATTGTTTACACTGATAGTTGTTTTTATGTCTACTTGACATGTTTATGGTAATGGACAAAAAGAGAAGGTCCATGTAAAGAAGAATGTGAAAGAATTGTTACATGTTTTTTGTTTAAATGTATGTTTAACATATTAAAAGTGACAACAGAGCTGATACAGAATAGTTGATAAATTTGTGCAAACGGAAGTTTGCCAGTAGCTGTGCGGGCAGGGTCAAGTGACTGTGGTCACTTGAAGGTTCTTTCTACAGTTTAAAATGGCCATCTTCATTAATCCTTTGTGGGGATTTTAATAGTCACCTGGCTGGAGATGTAGACATTCGGGGTAATTATAGATATGAGGGCAAAAAGAGTAAAGTGTTTAAAGCCACTAGGGGTCTATTAATTGATTTTTGATTGGTAGGTGTCTGGTTGCTGAGAGGACGGGGTGCTGCTGGAAGTACTTTTTTCTCTGCCCCCATCATAAGCATGTACGACTTGATTATTTCTTTGTGCCTATGGGAATGTCTACTAATGCTAGGTTTGAGATTCACCCAAAAATAATTTCGGACCACAATCCAATTACCATAGAATTAGAAATAGAAGATGGGTATAAGTCCCCACGGAACTGCCTCAGAAGATATGGTATAGGATGCTTTTAAGGCAGGAGTGCGGGGGGAGACCCTCAGCTACTCCATTAATAAACAATCTAGGTTAAGGGTAGAATATGTAGACGAACTAAACAAACTACGGCTCTTAGAGACTAATTTTATGACGGCCGTCATTGCTGGAAGGGATCATGAACAAATCTCGATTGATCTCGCTGTACAGAAAATGAAGGTGTACCAGAATTTAACAACAAAGCTAGCCTCCCTCATTGCAGTACACCGCACGGAGTTATATGAGGTGGGTGAGAATTCAGGGCGCCTCCTAGCTAAAAGGTTGAGGCAGAAAGAGGCAGCTACTAGGATTAATTTGTTCAGGATGAGCAGGGGCTACTTCATGAGAACCCAGCAAAAGTGTTGGAGATCTTTTGTAACTTTTACACCCAGCTTTACACAGGTGATGATAGTACGCCGGTAGCAGGGAAATTAACAGATTTTTTGGGGGGAGATTGAATTCTCTAAAGTCTCCAACGAACAAAAATAGGAGCTAGACGCTAATATTACCTATGAAGAACTTGAGGCAGCGCTAACATCGCTTGCAGTCGGAAAGGCGGTGGGTCCAGATGGGATACCTCTTGAATTTTATATAACCTTTTTTCCAGCTCTGAAAGAACAAATGCTTTCAACCTTCTTGCGTGCACAAAGAGGTACCTCCCCGATGTCTTGGCGGAATCCTACCATCATGGCCTTTTAAAAAAAGGGTAAATCTCCTTTCTCACCATCCTCTTATAGACCAATCTCGCTAATGAATGCCAACAACAACATTTATTCCAAGATTTTGGCCGGGCGCTTGTCAAGAATCATTTCAACTTTAGTATCAGAATTTCAACACGGGTTTATCCCTGGACGTGATACTGCCGATCATGTTCGGCGGGTGATAGCGATGATGGATTGGGCAGAAGCCACAAAGAATACAATTGGAATCACCCTGTTGGATGCCGAGAAGGCATTCGACAGGGTGTCTTGGCCATACTTGTGGGAAGTGCTCTATGTGAAGGGGTTTGGCCCAGTTATGGTGCAAGCATTGAAGCCTTTATGTTACCTCCCTATTGCTTGCATCCGCTTAAACGGTAGAGAATCGGGCCCGCTTCTAATCAGTCGGGGTACGTGACAAGGCTGTCCCGGTTCCCCTTTATTGTTTGCCCTTTATATTGACTTTTTTTGCCAAAATAAATTATTCTGCTGATATTAAACCAGTTAAAATTCATGATTTAGACTATAGAGCTCTGGCCTATGCGGACGATATTGTTGTTGTCACCACTGATTTAGCTTCCACATTGCCAATAATTGAAGAACAGGCATTAGAGTTTGGGCTCTTTTTCGGGTACAAGCTCAACCTTACCAAAACACAGATCTTATGTATTGGTGAAGCCCTTCAGAGGGCATATCCACTATTGCAGAAGCCACTTATTTAGGGGTTAAGCTATCCTCGTCAATCAATAATATTCCGGAGTTTAATATTAATCCGGTAATAAATAAGGTGAACTATATGTTACAACGAATAGATAATTTCCATCTATCAGTGAATGGGAGGTTGAATGTTTTGAAAATGCTTATGTTACTCAAATTTCTTTATTTTTTTAGAACTATTCCGCTCGAATTTCCAGCATCTTGCTTTAAAAAAATTGAAAAAACTTGCTCTAGATTCCTTTGGGGATATAAGAGGCATAGAAGGCCGTATAGGAAGATGGCTCTGCCTAGATCTGATGGGGGTTGGGGTACTTTCTGTTTTATTACTGGTCGGCGGTTTTGCAGTTTACTTTGCCCTGAAGAATTTGCCGGAAATTATAGGCAATGAAACGTGTTGGTATGTGAAAAAAGGTATGCATGAATAGCTACCTGTTCACATTTTTTATTTGACAGTTCACCCTTAGTGAAGAATAAAGTTATCGTGTGTAAGGTGTGCCTGTCAATTTGAAACTCTTTTTTCCGTCACTAATATAGAGTGTAGTTATTTATCCCTCTCTTGCACTCGCACGGTCTTCTGTTGTTCTTTTCCTTTGGACACTTATTTACTTTAGACAAAGTGACTACCGATGTTGAGAACAGTGGGCTTATCTGGTGAGTACCTGCCAGTTACCCCTTTGGGGGTTCGCCCGTGAGGTGTCACTTTGTCTCTTCACACATTTTTTCACCACGATTTTAGGTGGAAGGGTGGATTTGAAAAGATATAGCAGCCACTCAGTATCAATCCTCTATTAGAGGGACTGTCATTGGATAAGGGTTTTTTACTATAAGTGAAATGGCATGGAAGTGCTGCAAATAACCATAAGAAAGGAATTGTTTGTTTTGCAAAAATTGAAAGTAATGCACATACTTCGTAGAGTAGGAAATAAAAGTGATTTACACACGATACCTTTTGCCATAGAGAACGGGTTTTGTTGTTGGATATGACAGCTACTGATATTAACACTCACACAGAACACAAGGAGAGGGACACTAACACCTGGGCACCGACTGAGAGACTCAATACTGGGGTACAGAGCTGTGGTAATGTCATGCAGAAACAGACACTAGAATACTGACATAAGGACAATGACAACAGACACTCATAAGAGGGTAGAGGAATTGACAAGGAAACTTGGACACGAACATGGACACTGGGCACTACAACACTACCAAAGGCTACTGCCCCAGTGAACCTGCCTGGGCAAATAGATACTGACACTGGACCAAGAAGATGCTTACGCAGAGCCAATGAAACGAACTTGGGTATATTGACATTAGGATGCTGACACCAGGGCACTGACACTGTGACCTAGGGAGATGGGGAAATAGGCACACTGACACTGATACTGAAACACTGAGGATAACAAACAGAAGGACTATGCCACATATGCACAAATACTATAGACACTGACCTAAGAAAACTGACAAGTGCCTGAACACTAATCCTGAGACACTGTCACAATGACACAGCACTGACACGGGGATGCTACAACATATGGCTACTGACACTAAGACCAGGCAGTGACACAACACAAGGGTACCAGAATAGAGGCACTGGCACTAGAACACCAACAATGGCACAAGGAATCTCGATAATTGTAAGATCCTAGCCAGATACACATATGGAAATTTCACAGCCTTGGTAATAGAGAGTAAAGGGGTGGGAGCATTTAATCTCCCAGCTTAGACATTGTCAAGGGACAGGCTAGGGACTGAACAAAGAAACCCTCCTTCCCCCCACATATATGGAATTGTCTGGGTAGCCTCCCTATCACTGAGATAAAATCATGTCTGAACGCAACACAGGATGGAAGAGACACCCCTGCTCAGTGGTGCTGGAACAACTTTCAGATGTTGCCATCCATGTTACATCACTGAACTCAAAGGGAATGTGACAAATCCAAATGTTTCACAAATAAGCATAGGAAATGAGCCCTAAACTGCAAGGGGATCAGCATTAAGAGGGCATTAACTGGAAAAGATACTAGGAAAAAGTGTACCCTATGCTGCCCTAAGTCAGGAGACGGTTGTAGGCAGAGATGAGACTGTGTATGGACCCATAGTCCCCTGGCAATGTCTGGCAAAGATGACTGCCAGGCAGTTTGAGCAAAGAAGTGACATAAATCCTTGTAAGCACACCTCAGACTGGGTGCACCGGAGGAGGCTGGAAAGAGCACTGGCCAGAGCAAAGAGGCCCCAGACAAGTGAAAAGCCGTCAGGAGGAAAAGCTGTGCGATGAGTGCCCCCTGCGGTCATATACCACCACCAAGTTCAGGAAGAGATCGCTGACTGTGCCCTCAGTGGCGAAAGAACGCCACCGCAGGAGTAGGAACCGGGTGCACAAGGCGCCAGCAGTAGGCGCAGCTAAAGTGAAAGACGGAGGGCTCAAGGTCAGAAGCGCGCCAAAGAATGCACTGGAGAAGATGTCAGCAAGGGATGGAGACTGAGAGTGATTACCCTGTTAGGAGGAGGGCCCAAGCGGTTAAAGGGTGTGACAGACCCTGCGAAATCTGCTTTAGTGGAGGCAGAAGAGACTGCCACATCGGCATAGCCTTGAGGTGCAAGGAGTGCATCCTCAAGTGAAGAAGAGACCTGTGAGAGGTTGTCAGAGAGACCTGTGAGAGGTCAGCAAAGAGAACTGTGAAAGGCTGGTGTACATTGACCAAAACACAGAGTTTTTAAAATAGGCAATAAATATCAGTGTTTACATGGTTCAAAATATTTACAAAAAATTATACACTTGATGTATTATATTTTAACATATTTTTTTGTTCTTTTATAATTATTTTTTAATAATCAAATAAAGATGATAATGATGATGATTACCTCCCACATCAGAGCCTCTTCCTCTCTTCTTGAATGACCCAAGAAGCTGGACCTGGCTTTTCAGTTAACCATCCTACCATTTCCAGGGGTAAGAATACACACCTGTTCAGTGTCAGGATGCCCTCGCTGGTGATAGTGTGCTTAACAAATACACATAACCTAATATAACATAATGTAACACAGCATAACACTGCCAACAAATGTCTCTCTAGGGACAAACTCAAACATGTTATCAGAGATTGGCTTACGAGTGAATAACACTGTCCAAGTGACTGCTTCAGCTGACAAAAACATACAGTTCCAGCTGAGCGACCTTGAAAACACAACAAGAGGCACACCTGCGGGCCTTTCAACTGTGGCAAGATCTTTCAGCTGCTGGAACTAAGAGATGTGAACACAATGCTAAGTTCACACATCTATTTCAAGTAGTGCACAAAGTGAGATAAGTAAATGTCAGAGTTTGGCAAAGACAGGGTCTGCTTTATAGTTTAGCAGTTTTACCTGTGTCCATCAGGGCAGTGGAGGACAATACACCCGCCACCCTGATGGACGAGGAAAGTCCTATTTAGAGATCACGGCTGGGCCAGCGGTGATTTCTGTGCATTCACAGCTGCCACAGCTTATTTGTATCTGTTTGTGACCACCTGAGTGACAGACAGAAAAAGGGAAATAAGATCATCCACTCTAAACAGGATGTGTCACCTGATGCCTTTACTCCGACGGCCCCTACTCCATCAGCCTTTTGTAGTAAGTTTTCTGACGCAAGTTTCGGAAGAGCCACCATCAGCAAACAGACACTACCGACTCATAACTGAACGGATGACTGAGGGTTTGAGGGACAGGGACTCCATCACATTTATGACCGAGTACCCTTTCCTCCAAACTCAAATTTTGGGCCCAGATGCCAAGTAGGTGCCTTTTCTTCAGTGATCATGAGGATCATACTAGGAGTGAAGAGAACTGAAGCCAGCACAGATTAAGACGCCCATTAGACTACTTCGACAAAGAGCTTCAAAACTTTGCTAGCATAAATCTATGTCTGCTAGACCTAGTCACTGCAGTAGGCTTCAGCATCTCACCTGTTATTGTCAGAGACCTGCACAACTCAACCAACTCGGAAAGTCCCAGACCCAGCCAACCACCAGAACGAGGCAAGCTTTTCTCATCATTAAAGAGAATTGTTGTGTAGTAGCTGGTCCTAGTGAGCCCAGGCACTATCCAGATGCAGCTGCAGCCAACTAAAGATCAGACATACTGGATATTGCACTTCTGAAGAACCTCTCCCTACACACACACACACAAACACACACACACACACACACACACACACACACACACACACACATATATATATATATATATGTATGTATGTATGTATGTATGTATGTATGTATATATATATATATATATATATATGTGTCTCTATGTTCATGCATTTTGAGTATTTGAGCATTCATTGTTAATCGACTGCTTGTTTGCTTTGTTGTGACCCGTGCGTTTTGTTTCTTTAGGCGCTTGGGCTTTTAATCACCATTTATTTCACCGCCTACTCCTGACGCGTCATGTGATCAAGCTCCGTTCGCGGAGCGAAACGCGTCAGGGAGGGCACTTGCTCTGACATCTTTTGCAAAAATAAATATGCACTGCTGGCACTTTGAATAGTGTGATGGTTTATCTGATGATTTAACATCATAGCATCCAAATATCTGGAGAGGAGGTCTCGCCTGCTAAAAACCGCTGCCAGAAGCGGTTGGGATCTTTAGTTATAGAAAGCAAACTAGAATATGAGCAATTGAGGTCTAAACAGTGTTAAGACTCTTGATCTTCTAAACTCCACTGAAGTATTTTTCTTTCAGCAATTTGTTTAGTTCAAGCCACATAATCTCATTTGTAGATGTTTATAAAATGAGAAATACAGCAGATTATTGATAACATTTATAAACCCATGACCTTTAATGACATTGATCTAAAAGTCATGGTTAGGAACAGAAAGGATTTGCTATGTCCTGAAGCTTCAGAACTAAGTAAAAATGTATTCAATAAATAGTCTGCCTCAAACTGGGTTATTTAGAAAATTGTGAAGGAAAACTGGTGATTAGTTGCTGATGAAACAAAGTGACAATCGTTTCCAGAAAAAAAACAGTTTTGCTTACACTGGACATGGTAGCATCAAAGAATGATTAGTAATGGGGGCTGTAGAGTGATGGACCTGGAGATAAAAGACAAGGAGAAAGGGCACCTTCCCTTGTCTGTTTTGCTAAAACAGCAAACACATCATCAAAGTAGATAGTGTTCTACAACCTCTGATAGGCACAAATATTGAAGTTGCATGTTAAGCAACAAATGATGGTAGTAACTTTGCTATTCGTTGATTGAAAAGTTGTTGCAGAAAAGTGTGTAAGGTGACATGTTCTGTGCTGTTAAAGTATAGGCATAAGAGTAGTAACTGCACTTCAAACAAGTCACCTATTCCACAAAAGTTTGAATATTTCAAACCGCATAGCACAGTTCTTATTCAATATGTGGTACGTGACAGAAACCTACAGGAGAGGAGTAGACTGGGAACACACCTCTTATGGCAGTGAGAGGCGTTCTGAATATACAAATGGCATAGTGTTGGCTCGGTAGGACTGAGAGGGTCAGGATTTACCTTGCTCTTTCCAAAGTAGTTTGGAAGATGAAGCATGTAGGAGACAGGATAAGAATGGGGATGGTGCATGTAAAATAATAGTCAAGACACTGAGGTGCTGATATCGATGCATCAGTGGCAGTACAAGAGCATTATAGAATTGGTCTCATTGAGGGTTGGGAGACAAGAAAAGTATGAATAGATAACGTGTGCCACTGGGGATAGGAAAGAGGAGATGTTGTATAAAGAGTTATGAAGACACTAATCTTGGCAATTTGGAGTTTCAATATACTTTAAATATGTTTGTTATAGATATTCAAGAAAAAGAGGAGCAGAATGTAAAATGTCTGCTCTGTGATTATGATGAAAAGTCACTTATATAAAGGGCTGTCTGAGAATATAGAATAAAAACAAGTTGTAAAGAGCAAACTATGAGATAAGGTCCCATCAATGGCTGTCTGAGCCTGTGGAATCGCCCTTGAGCTTTGTTTGGTACCTCACCACAGCAACTCACATGCACCATTGAAGCACTGGCCAGGGATATACTTCTCTCATTATCAGAAACACTTGTAATGCCATTTCCAGCACTGGCTGACCAACTACTTTACAACTTAAACCCTAGAGATATCAGTAAAATAAAATGATTGAACTGTGTATAGCATAATACATTGTGATGCCCAGTAGAGTGAGAACCTCGTGTGTGAAACAAATTATGAAATGGTTGAATTTTGGACATAAAAAATGGGTGGAGACTGGCAATCAGAAAACAAAGAGGCACAGAGTGCCTGATTACGAGTTTCTAGCAATATTCCGACCCATGCGTTAACCCCTTTTTATGCATGGGTCAGAATTAGGATTTCGTAGGTTTTTAACGCATCCAATATTTATTGGATGCGTTAAATAACTCAACCTTCATTAAATGTCGGCAGGAGAAAGTTACCTAAATTTAACAGGGGAAAGGATACAGTATCAGGTGGATTTTGGTGTGTTAAACACCATTCCCCATAAACTCATAATGATTGTATGACTTAACAACTACTGCCTAAACCACGAGTTCTGGAACATCGAAGGCTAAACCACGACCATTTCTTAACCACTACATTTTAAACCACTACTCCCTAAATCACGAAAAAATTAGATTTAATTCCTTTTTTTTTCTAAAATACTAGTTAAGTTCTGTTCACAAAAACGAGCACACTGATCATATTCTTTTTGTGAAACAAAAAAGCAACACTGCCATCTCCTGACCGGTAATTTAAATGTTAACTAATTTTTTTAACAACCTTGAATTTTAACTATTACGATTTTAATTTTCACGTATATTTCTAACTATATATATTTTGTTATCGTATTTGTGGGGGGATTCCCCCCCACACCTCCCATCTACCCTTTTAAACGTTTTCCTAGCATCCTTTGGTGTTCTAATAGTCGTGGTTCCATCCTTCGTTGTTCCGTCGTTCGTGGATGTTACCTTCATGGTTCAGCCCTCTTCGTTGTTCACTCTACGTTGTTCCGGTAAGTCGTTGTTTATACATCGTGGTTAAGGATGTTTCCCACTCATAATAGGTGTTATTTATCGCACCTGATAAATAATGTATCCTGTGGTACTGGTATTTATTAGGGGTGATAAATTATCCCTTAACCCCTTCGATGCTCATGACGGAACGGTTCCGTCATGAGCTACGGTTGAGCTGTGCTCATGACGGAACCGTTCCGTCATGACCACGCCCGTTTTTATTAGGGCCCAGCACCGGAGGGGGAATCGCGGTCGCGCTGATAAGGTTACTACGTAATCAGGCCCAGAGTGTAAGACACAGTTCTCATATTGTGCCAGTTATTTGGCAGGAGTTCCTTTTCCTGTGGTATTTCATCAGTTAAGAAAGTTGTCACGAGAGATCATGTTAGGCAATACTTCGGAAACATTATGATTGTTTACTCTCATTGTTTTAGCATAACAAGATTTAAGATTTTTGGTTGTTTGTGGCTTCTCCAGCCTTAAGATATCCAAGGACTAAAAACACACCTACCAAACTCCATGAAATCAGGCCTTGTCCAGGACTCTTAAACATTCCACAACTCTGTGGATGACCAGGACTCCTCCATTCCCTTCTCATCCCAAAAGTTTGCGGGAATGTTGGATTTCTGGGGCTCCTATAAAATTCCAAATGAATTTGGTCATTGTCTGGGCTTTAACTATACTTCATAACATATCTTCTTTTGCCTGTATACATTATTTTACTTTTGTTTATTAGTATTATAATAATACCTACATTTTTTCACCTTCCTAGATTCTTCCCCAAAATTTCTCTCCCCAGGGTGTCTTCACTCTTCTTATGGACCTCAACATTCAGCTCATGTTATCGCTCACTGACCTTGACAGAGATGGCAGATTTAGGTATTGAGAGAGCAGCGTTGGCAGCAAAGTGTACCTATGATAGGAGCTGACTCAAACAATCCCCGGGTATAAGGAGGCTCTTTGAACCCCCAAAAGTCTCCATTATCCTATAAGTATTTTCGAGAAAAATGACAAACCCTGGAGTTTAGTGAGTGTAGACAATCCTGAGAGTATGGCAGACAGTGGAAATAGCTTGCAAAGACTGATATCACTGAGATTGTGGAAGCCTTCAACATACCTCAGATCCTTGATGTTTGTGGGAGATCTGGCAATCCCCAAATTCCTTGGAGCTTGGGAGAGCTCCTGACAATCATGGGGTTCCATGGAGTTTGAGAGGTGTCTCCAAAATGTCCAGATATAATGAAGGACAGAACCTAGAATTAGGACAAGTAGGGGGTTGTTATCCCTTCCATGGGTTTTGCCATCTTCTAACTAGAAGGACACACTCTAATTCAGTGGCTCAAGCTGCATAGGTCCCATTAGTTTTATTGTTTACCCAAAAATATATCTACACAGTTTTGTTTACCAAACAATATCAGCACAACACCATTAGTTGTGATTATGTCTTGTTTATGGTTGGGAGCCCATCCTTAATGTTACAGGAAGTGCACATTAAGTACAAAGGATACACCAAACTGTGTTAGTAGCTGCATTTACTTGAATGACAAATTTGCTCTTAATTCAAGACCCTGTACCACAAGGGAGGCAATCACTGTGCTCAACAGGCACATCCACTATTTCAAGGGTATTTTACCTGCACGTAGGATTTGCGCAGCTCCAAAAGTATAGGATTCACCAACAGTACACACAGTTCCAGTTAGTGAACATAGCCTTTCTATCAATAGTGTAAATGTAGAAGATGTTCACAGTGGACACTTTCCTTCAATGGGTAAGACTTTAAAATACCATGTCTTTGCCACCTCATTGTGAGTGCACAGGGCATTTCAACTTCAGTTTACATTGTCTGACATTCAGGTTACCCATATCCAATAAAAACAAAAACATTTTGTCAGAAACGGGCCTCATCTCGAAAGCAAAGGGATTTGTGTAGAAAAACTACACTCGCCCCTCTAGGAGATACATCATTACAGATTCCAAAGGTAAGTACATGTACTAGATCGTCTCCACTCCCCAGCAAAATCAAGTCACCCTTTTAACGGACCATTAAATTATGAAGGTGGAACGTTGAGGAGATAGTGATACTGCACATAAATCTGGCAGCAACATTGATGTCAGAGCCTGCAAAGGATTATTTGGTGAGTTTATGTACACAGATAACCTGTGCTCTCTATAGATTGCTATTCAATGAAAAATCCCCAGAAAATAACTGGTGTTTCTTTCCCACAATGGGAATATGTATTGAATGGTTTGAACACAATTTCTTCCAGCATTTAGGATTGCATGAGATACATTTTATCATCAAAAAAAGAAGGAATCTTTTATCAGTGAATCAGATTTTCATGCGATGGCCACAAAGATCTGCCTCCTGAATCTGAACACTTAATGGATTTCCAGATACAAGTCTAAGGTCCTTTGCCTACTTTCCCACAATGGAGGGACTGATTTCTGTGGACAAACATCAAGAAAGATACTGGTCTGCTTTATATAATAGTGTATTCCCTAAAATTGGTAATACACTTAAGGTATAATATGTAGATAGATTTTCAAAACTGAAAGAGCACTCATTGTGGCCACTGGTGATACTCAGATCTTCCTGGACCGAGGAGAAACAGTGGCTCTCATCCTAGTCGACCTCTCCGCAGTTTTCGACAGTCTCCCACAACACCTTCATAAGATGACTCCATGGGATTGGTACACAAGGATCTACTCTCAGATGGATCTGTTCCTTCCTCACAGGAAAAACCCAAAGGGTCAGTTCCACCCTTCACATCAGAGACCAAGAAACTGATATGCGGAATCCCACAGGGATTATCCACCAGCCCCATCTACATGACACCGCTCACCAACATCATCCAATCACAAGACATCACTGTCATCATCTTCGCCAATGACACCCAACCCATTCTCTCCCTGACGGACAAGAGAACCACCACCAGAACCAACTTTACCAACTGCATGACTGGATGTCAACCAACTGCCTGTAGCTTAACTCCGGCGCAATTAAAAGTATTGGTGATTGGCAAAAAGACCTCCCAATGGGAATCCAGTTGGTGGCTATTGGAGCTAGGACCAACGCCCACACCCACAAACAATGCAAGAAATCTAGAGATCATCCTGGATGACAAACTCATCATGACAGCTCAAGTAAACGCAGTGTGCACTCCGGCTTCCACATCCTACAATGCTGCAAAAGATCTTCAAATGGTTGCCTAAGAACACCAGATGGACCGTCACACAAGCAGTCATCACCAGCAGGCTGGACTACGGCAAACCCTCTTTATGTCAGAATATCCAAACAACTCTTATACAGTCTTCAGACAATCCAGAACACCTTAGCAAGACTTATACATGACCTCCCACACTGCACCCCCATCACATTACACCTCAGGAAACTTCACTGGTTCCCTATTAATATGCAAAGCCAATTAAAAACTTCTCATGCACACATACAAAGGTCTACACAACACAGGGCCTGCAGGGCCAGACTGGGAACCAAAACCGGCCCTGGCAAAGTGCTCGGCCGCCCCCACTGCCCCCGGGGGGTTGTGGATGCTGCCGAGCTCTTTGCCAGGGCTGGAAAACGGCCCTGTAACAAAAACGGCCCCCAAGGACCCCAAACCGGCCCCCCACCCGTGCGTCGCACCGGGGGATTGCCCGGTACCCGCTACGGCCAGTCCGGCCCTGAGGGCCAGAATACCTGAACAGCTGCATACACTTTCACCAACCCATCAAACACCTACATCTGCCTCACTCGCACACACTACCCGCATCCGCAAAGCAAAACTGGAGGTCGCTCATTCTCCTGCATCACACCCAAGATAGAAAACAACCTCTTTCAACACATCAGAGCCTCCTCCTCACTAATGAGTGTCTGCAAAAAGCTAAAGACCTGGCCCTTTGTATAAGCACCTTCTAGGCCACACACCGACACACCTGCCCAAGCACCTGGATACTTTCTTGGGTGATTAGTGTGCTATACAAATCAACATAACATAACTTTGCAATGTAGAAGACTGTGCATGGAGACCTTGAGCAAAAGACCTATAACTGTCTGACAACTTCTTCCATAGATTTTCTCACAAAGGGTTCTGGTTAAGGCTTTTAAAATGGAGTGCTGAAAATGCACAAGCGAGAACTAACTCTAATCCTTCGACACATGAGTAAGAGAAAAAGTTTTATGATCTTTGTGAAGGAATTACCTTCACACTCTCACTCATCCTCCAAGCACAATACTCCGAACTCTCAAGTGCAATGTTCATTCTGGTGAAAGAAAAGCTAGTGAAAAACTTGGAACATTGGCATCACTTGGCAAATGGATTTTTCTTCGCACACACGTCTGAACTTAAAATCAGAGGCCACACTCTCAGGTTTTTTGAAATATAGGTGATCATCTTCAAGGTATTAAATATCTTGATTGTCTTGCTAGGCAATCAAGATACTCTGTTGCTGCAACCAGGCCCTTGTTACCAAATTTCTTTTTTAAAACCTTGCAGATTATGTTTTCCTTTTTAAATCATGATTCAAAGGTAGTGGTGGATAACAGAGAAGAATTCCCAAAATGAAGTTGTATTTCAAAAACAAACTTGAGTTAAAGTACAGGTACAAAGAATACCTTGAACAAGTATACCCTCTACCACATATGTTGCAAGTTTGGATTCTAAAGCTAACAGAGGAACAGAATTGATCTTACACACATTATGAGACTGTCTATATGATGGTTTAATAAATGTTTTTTGTAAATTTTATTGAAACTTATGCATGGTACATACGCAGTATCGTGTAATACTTTAGACAGTATAACAATATAACAACCTGTGGCGGTGAGAAGTACAGCAGTGTATACATTCCCATGGATCTTATACATACAGTGCAGTGCATCATTTTAGCGAAAACAGTCTAATACAGCGGAGCTATACATCAGAGTTAGAGGGTGTGTCATCGTCTTGCGACCGGAGATATTGCCGGAGTGGTCCCCAAACGTCCTTAGGCCTAGAAACAGTGGGTAATTCTTCAGCACATAAGGCCAGGGTATCGCAACACTATGCCATGTCTTTTAACTAATGTGTGGTAGAGGGGCTCGCCCGACTCTCCCATGACATAGCTTAGCTAATAGGAGCACTATGGTGATAAGTCTACACACAGCTCCCTTCAAGAAAGGTATCAATCCCAACAAGCACACCTGCGTGGTACAATCCAAGGTAATGTCAGTCATTTTTTGCATTATTTTAATAACAGCTACCCAGAATGCCGCCACCTTTCCACATTGCCATGCCAGATGCCAGAAATCCGCACCAGAACTGCCACACCTTTTGCATTTATCGTTATCCCTGAGGCCCCATTTAAATAGCTTTAGTGGAGTGTGATAAACTTGGTGCAGGTACTTAAAATGAATTATGTGTAAATTGCAATTGGACGTAAGTGCGTTAGTTAGCTGGCAACAGTGCCCCCAGTCCTTCTGTGTGATCTGTGGATCTAATCTGTTGTTCCACTGTTCCATGCTCTTGCTGTGAGGTAAAGGGGTGTCGCCGCTAGTGATCTGGTAGAGTTTAGTCACCAACTTGTGTCTCGTAGGGGCGGTGAGCAGGATGTGTAGAGCTTGAAGCGTCGGGGCTTGGACGGGCATGTGGGGTAGTGTGCTTGTAGTGCCTTCTTAAGTCTGTGAATAGTAAAGATGAATAGAGGTGTCGGATTTTTGCACATAGCTGAGTTCTGCTTGTGTTAAAAAAACTACTCCCAGGGAAGAGGCCTTGCATCTTGTTTATCCCGGCTAGCGTCAGAGTACACATGATACCTTTTTCGCATGTGACCGAAACTCCAGCATGGTGCGCTAGGGGCATAAAAGGGGAATATAACTGCAGTTTCCCAGCCCTGCGGCCTAGTGCCTGCCAGGCTGCCGATGGTAGCGCCAATTAAATTAATTTCTGAGCTGGGCGTGCCTCTATGTGTGTGGGTCAGTATGGAACCCAGGGGGATGGGATGTGCATCACCATCCTACACTGCAACATGTGGTATAAAATTGTGATTGTGATACTGTAACGAGGCCAGTCCGACTGGGTTTTATAGTGAACCGGTGCTTGACTGGTGGAAGGTGACTCCATTCAATACTCCCCTTATCTCTTTGCAGCATGACAAGTGGAGTGACCCCACATATCCCACGCATGAGGCAGCAGCTGGTTTCTGACACGGCCCCTTTAACTGGGAGAGTGCTATGGAGGAGAACCAACCTCCTGCTGACGTCACTGTGCCTCGCCCAATAAGTACGAGGGAATCCTGGAAGGAGGTGTGCGGAATCGCCCGTGGAGAAGAGAGGAAGGAGTCGGAGGAGGTCGCAAGCAGTGAAGAGTGGACGCTGTCGGAAGGAGAACAGAATCAGGAGTTTGCCGTGGAGTATGCAGGAGTCCCGGGAAAGCCAGGAGGCCAACGGAAATGCGATTCGCCTAGTCACGCTCACGGAGGAGCGTGGCTCTCCCAGGTACAGGACCGGTTTGCAGCTGGGTTGGGAGGCGGGAGAGTCCCGACGAGTAGGCTGGAACTCCCTTCTGTCCCCAGCCTGTTCCCTACCCTCGAGCACCCTCACACTTCTTAGGAGACGTGTGTCACGAGTTGGGTGCCACCTCACCTCCTTCCCCTATCTTGCCTTCATTTCAGCACACTTACACCCCGTGTTATTTCTTTTCCCCATCAAACCTCTTGGAGCCTCCAGAGTCTCGGACCCGGATTGTGGCCTGTGGAGAACCCATGGAGAGCGAGAAGACACATAGTGCATGACGGATAAGAAGACATTATCCCCATTCCACACAAAAAGACTGGCTTCTCGGAGGAGAAGAGTGTATCAAATAATAAAACCTTCTTTTTCATGATCTGGTCTTTAGTCCGATTACTGTAACCCGCGACAACTGGTGGAGAAGGCGGGCATAAATCTGTCCGTCAGTAATCCCATGATGGATGCTCTTATTCAACATTTAATGAAAGCCAGGAAAAATTAGGATGGGCCGTGGAATGGCAAATGACTTCGATGCAGGCCGACCAGGACCTCATTAAAGATTCAATAGCCGCCCAATTGGAGGGTCTTCAGAAAGTGGTAATAGAACCAGCTGCCCCTCTGCCGAGGGAACACCGGGGTATGCCGCATGGACCCTCAGGAGTCTCATTACAGAAATAGGTGTCAGTGGAGGACCCTGACACATTTTTCCTAAACTTTGAGAGGGCCGCCTGGGCCTTTGGCTGGCCCATAGACAAATGGCCTTTTTTCTTGGCCCCCCTTTTGACAGGAGAAGCCCAAGCAGCGTACCAGGTGGCAAACGCCACGGGGGATACACCATATGCCGAGATAAAGGAGATCATTCTGGATCATTTGGGCCGTGATGCAGAAGCCTACCAGGTACGCTTCCGCAACGAAAAAGGGGCACCAGGTGAAAACCCCAAGACATTGTTCTTTCACTTGAAAATGGCCGCCGATAAATGGCTGAAACTGCAGGTGAGCACGAAAGAGGAAATCATGGAACGTATCTACCTGGAACAATATTTTGATGCATTCCCCTTCAACACCCAAAGATGGCTTCTGCAACACAATAACCTCACTACGAATCAAGCTATTGAGACGGCTACAACCTTTTCAAGAACCCAGCCACGAACCCCTATCTGGGAGACAGAGAAGCCAAACCGACCTGGTCTTATAAAGTATGAGAGAAAACACCGACCAATTCACGAACCAGCCTAGCTAAAACCACAGAGAACCGAAATACCGACCTTCAAGGGCCAGCAATGTTTTGAATGTGGGGACTGGGGTCACGTAGCTCACCTGGGTCCAAGGTGTAAATCAATGGAGGAACCCATGGAAGTGGGGTACATCCCGAAATGCATCTTATGCACTGCTGAGATGGGAAGTGCTTTTTATGTGAGTGTAAAGGTGAATGGGAGGCCGGTAAAAGCGTTGCTAGACTCAGGCTGTAGACAATCGGTCATACAGGGGACACTCATAAAACCTACACAAATCATACCAGACACTACAGTCCACATACGATGGGGATGTGAAGCCATACCCTGTGGCCTCTGTAACCCTCCTCTCCATCAATGGTACCCCGTGTACCGTCCGGGTGGGGGGTTTGGAGGGCTTACCCGAGGAGTTGATCTTCGGGACAGATAACCCAGAATTCCTTGAGTTATTCCTACAAACCATACACACAGAGATACAGGGAGAAGAGGATAAAACATATAGTGAAGCCCCTCTACCAGCCCTTATCACCCCGGAACCGCGGCGGAGGTCGTTACCTGTCCGCTTTACCAGTAGGTACCTTTACCTTTCTTATCAGCAGCGAACACAATCTCACTCTACCGAGACTCACCCACATTTTATCAATCCTAGGTGCTCCCTTTGTCCTGAAGAAGACCCCACCCCAAGGATCACTACCTGTCCTGACTAGAGGGGTCGAAACGTCGACATGACATTCACCACTGTACAAACTCATGTGACACCATACGAATTGTATATGGGCACCATTTAGTTATGTACGATAATGGGAACATCGTGATACCTCACGGAAAAGTATACAACAAACCCTGTTGATGTATATATGTCACTATCACCTTTCCCTGTCCCCATCCACACTTGATCACCACATCCAGATTCCTTCCCTCTTCACCTTCTGAGCACTGTATAATAGTGAATATTTATTACAAATGAGCAATTCTGTGGCTTCACTGTCAATGCTATGGAAATAATCGCATAGACCCATTGTATGAATATACCAATACAATAGTAGACTGACCAGCCACTGTGTTTCTTTGTTGTGTTTTTTCGCTACTTGAAAAAGATTTTATAAATTGTGTTTACTATCGTGACCAAACGCTTCCATGAATAAAGCTAAAGATGCAAACTAACATTTTTGCCTCTAATGTCAAATTCTTTCACATTCACAGGACGTTTTAAAGTTTTCAGTTTTGCATTTTGATCATATTTGTATATACTTTATTAATCTGCTATTATGATTTAATAACCTAAACAGTCCCAGACCCACTGAATAGGTGGCATGGACCCTTAGGAGAGCCATGGCCCACAGATTCAGAACAGCTGTTCTCTGTTGTTGAATGAGGCCAACAAGTACTGAAAAATGAGCGTGGTCAGAAGCATTTCAAGCATGTCATCCCAAAACAGTGAGCCATTCAGACTCGAAAACGTGGTTTGTGGATTCCAGGAGGATGTTGCTTTCAACATGCAGTTGGGCTGTGACCATTTTTCCTTGGCCGATCCATGGGGGTCCAGCAATGGGCCATTAGTGATTGGATTCAGTGGGGTTGAGGGTGACTTTCCTGAGGTTAGGTATCACGTGTGAGCTTTTAAGGGAGGTGGGTACTTCTCTATTTGAAAGAGTTGGTAATGAATGTGTCACAGGTGAGGCAAGCATATTAGCAAGTGCCTCAGCAGTCCTTGTTCGACCTGAGAGATTGAAATCATTTTAGGATCTCTTGGGGTCTGAAGAAGAAGGACTGTATGGTATATTTGTGACGAACGAGGCCGACAGGTAATGATGTATAAGAATGCACAAACCATTCCAGGGATGTCATTCCTAACAGACAGTAAAGCAGACAAGGAATGCTGATTTGTGGGATTCCAAGTGGATTTTGTTTTCAACATGCTGTGACCATCTTTTCTTTGCAGATTCGTGTGAATCTAGCAATGGGACGCTAGTGATTGGCATCAGTGGGGTTGAGGACATTACTCGGGACTTTTTAAGGAAGGGGGTCACTTTTAGGGAGCTGTTATCGAATGCAGCCACAGGTGAGGCAAGTGTAGCACGGCTGGCAGCAATTCAGATGGACATGGGCTCCTGCTATCCTAGCTGGGTCTGACAGATTGCAATAATATCAAGATCTGTTGAGGTCTGAAGGAGTGAAGTTGAGGTATTTCATGTGATATAGTATTGGAGTCGGATGGGTGGAGGGAGTCAGGGTTGAAAAGTCAATATTGGCTCTGCTTTTGTGTACTTTCTCTAGAAGTTGTTGCATGGTTTTTGGTTTTGTGATATGATGGTTGAGGAGCACTGAGGTGTTGGGGAATAAAGGTTTGGGGAACTCTGAATGATTTTCTGGCACTGTTTGCGGCATGAGCCACCATGATTGTGAAAAAGTAACTTTTTGGCTTAAGGTATCGTTTTGTGGTATATGATGCAAGCTGGTATGGTTGAGTTTATCAGTGTTGACGAGGCTGAGATGTTTGCACCTGATAGAGAACGATTGTTAGGGGTGCATCATAATCATGAGTTGTTTGCACCTACACCTTTATTCCTTTGTCGTGTTAACTTTTGGTTATTAGAATGTGTAATGTAATAATGTGTAAAGTGAAGTGTTAGACATTTTTGTATAACGTGGAAAAATTGACATTGTAATCGTGTGCTATTTTATGAAAAGTCTTAATGTGCTGAGTTTACATGCAACTAATGAGAAATAATTTGTTTGTTTTATAAGACATTGATTTAGAAATGCATTGTAATAATGTTCATGTATATGAGCGTTTAATGTAATTTCAAATGGCTCCTTATGTTGTCCAATTTCTGTGGGCCTCATGTGTATTTTTTCCCTGCCGAACTTTCTAGATTTGTTTATTCGTAAAATGCATGTGTATGCAGGATCTTTTCTTTCTCACGTTCCTGGTACAGGTGGAGAAATGTATCCTTGTTAGTTAGAATAACGCTCTTGTTTTAGGAGCTAGGCTTAGTGAGAAGAAAATACATTTGAATGAGCTATTCTGATAATGTGGGATGGTGTTCTTACTCACTGGAGAAGGCCTGGGAATTAAGGTAATCAAGCAAGATCCTGGGATCACTGCTACCACATGGAAATGTACCTACTCTGTGGTGTCCGGCTGGATGGGATGATAGTGTGATGTGATGATGGGTTTGTCCTACAATTTTTGTGTTGGGGTTAGGAACAGAGTCTGAAGACTTGTGCCATGCCGAGAGAGAAAAGAGCATCTTAAAATGAGCTTTGTAGCTTCATGCTACTTGACCCATTCAGCGTGTGTGTACTTCTTAGGAAGCTTCACGTGCTGACACCTTTTTCCTGAACTTGCCTGGGAATTGCTAAGTAGGATCACAGTAGTGGTAGTGTAGAGACAGTCTAATGCTTTTTACTAACAAACCTCCAATGAAGAAGTCTCTTGATGTCGGTGCAGTTATATTCTGCCTCCTGATTTTAGAACTGGTCATTCTTTGTATGCTGCATCATCTCAACTTTAACATAGGTTTGGCTTTGTATTAATTCCAATCTATTTCAACACCCTCATTTTGAGGTGCCTGTATGTCCAGTTGTTTTTGGCTTTGTAATAAACTAACTTAACTTTGAATCAGGAGTCTGTGATTCTTCGGGGTCATGGTTCATTGAAATTGCAACGTATTAATTGACAAATGATTTTTCTCCCCTCCACACTTCCCAGCTGGAAATAAAGAGCTGTCGACCAGGGGTTCCAGAGTAAGTCTAGAACGTGGAACCTAGCCCCTTCAGTTAGAAGCAGAGTATGATGGTTTCCTCTTGATGTGCGAGGAGAATCTAGAAAATTCTAGAAAAGTCTAGACCAATTGAGCCCCAACAAAGAGAGCCCCAATGATTGAGAGCAGAGAACCACGGACTTAGGTGGAGATCGACTGAGCTTGATGGTGTGGCGAGAACAGCAGTGAACGTTGGTGTGAGTATGCATAGGGATGTGTTGTGTGTTAGATTGTAGTGATGATTTGATTGTGTGATGTCTTGCGGAGTTGGGATGAGGGTCGAGTGAATGTGGTTTCAGGCTGGACGCATGCGGTCCATGAGTTTTGTTTTAGTTTTGATGTCAGACTCGAGAGTAGCCTAAGATCGCCGGATAAATTTGTGGTGTAGAAAACATTGACTTGTTGTAATTGTGTGACCATTGGTTTGTTGGGAAGTCGTGAAGCACTATCAACGACCCGCTTGAGACAGGGAACTTTGTGTGAGTGGATTTGTTAGAATCGGGTGGAAAGCCTTGTGTGCAAGTGTAGACTACAGAGATTCGAGTGACCAGCGCAAGTCGAGGGTCACTGTGCATGAATGTTCTCGGGTGATTGAATTCTATCGATCTTTTATTAAGGCAGACAATTACTTGTTTTTGTAACTGTCTGGTCATTTGGAAGGAAGACAGTTACTTGTTTCTATGATTGTGAATGTGTAAGGTGGGATTGTGAAGGAGGGTGAACCGTTGCGGGGAGAAAGAGGTGACATCGGAGTGTGCTGCACTGTGATAGGTCAGTTGGTGTAACGCTGCACTGGGATTGGCTGGTTGTCATCAGGAAGTTCAACAAGAAAATCTTGTTGGTAAAAGAATTTGCTTTGATCATGCGATGCTCTAGAGTATTACAAGATCTTTGTAAGAGAGATAGAGGAGAGGTAACCCGAGTGGGTGAGGAAGCACCACCCGAGGATAACCCAGCACACTATTAGGCAACAAATGTAGGTCTCCATACAATAGTCTGGCTTCCAAATTGGCATAAAATTACTGAGAAGGAGGGAGATTTGGCTTTTCCACGTTATGGTTCATTTCGATTGGAGGTATTATATCAATTAAGGAAAGTTATTTCTTCATCATGGCCCCCATCTAGACCCACACAGTTTGAGGCATTGGATGCTTGGATGCGAGCAGCTCAGGCAAAGAACAGAGAAAAATGTCAGGGAAGAAGGAAGAAAGCGATGAAGGCATACCTGGATGTTAGATGGGATGCACAGTTAAAGAGGTGGAGAGCGGACACAATTGAGAGAGAGGTTGTAATAATTGTTAGTGAAGCAAGGAGACGCTCGGAATAAGAGTGGAGATGACTAGAGTAACATCAATGACATCTTGTTAGAAAGATTACTAGCAGAGCGTCTTCCACCATATAATCTGAATTCAGAAGAGAGACAAGAATTTAAAATGCTGCAAACATGGAGAGAATGGTAGTGACACAGACAGACCTTAATGCGAGAGTAGTGGGAAAGATTTCAACAACAGAAGGGATAGTGTTGCCAGCATCGGGCAGTGCAGAACCGAGCAGAGTCAGCGCTGCTATGCGGTTACCGGAAGCCCTTACTGTATCGGTCACTATTGGACATGTAGTGTCAGTGTATGACCCAGGTTTAGGGGAAAGTAATGGTCAGCTATCAGTAGGATTGGAAGAAAGGGTCAACCCAGGAGGAAATGTGACAGTGAACGGAAATGGTACATTCTTTGTGCCTATGGAAGCTAGTACTCCATTACCAGCAATCGCAGACCCTTTGAAGGTGTTTGTTGGGTCTAAAGCCATACAATCAGTGTCATTGGCAATCTCAAATTCAGATTTAAGGATCTGGGGAGCTCCAGTAGGACGTCCCATGGGGAGAATATCAGAAGTGGATATAGATCAGCGAGGTTCCGGAGATCAGCACGTCTTGCAGACTACAGCACCAGGAAATCGCCAGAGGAGTCAGAGCAGCAAAAGGGAAGGACAGAGTAGCGTGTTGAGTCAGGGGATGATCAAGGCTGCAGTAAAGGCAAAATTGTTGATGTAGTGAGACTGAAAGCGGAGGCAGATGAGATAATCAGTGGGAGTTTGCCTTTGCAAAGGATAGAACTTTACAAGCAGGATGAGTTGCTATTTGTGGCGAAATATGTTACCCGTAAGGCAAGGCGGGCACATGAAAAACTGACAGAATTGGCCCAGAAGTATGATGTGGATTTGTCACAGACAAAAATGTTGCAGGGAAGTCACAGGCTAAATTACAGTGACCAGGAATTTGAAGGGAAAAGGGTCACAGGGTTGAAAACGCATATTCAAGAATTGGTTGTAGGGATACGTGCGTAGATTATGCTTGACAAATGGAAAGAAAGATGGTCAAAGAAAAATAGTGTCAGGAAGGGAATAGGGGATGGTAAACTACCATTACTACGAGGATATTACTACGAATTGCCTTTACGACGCATCTTTTATTTCGCAGGTACCATTGCAACGCATGTTTTTTTACGCATGCTTCTACAACACAATTACTGTTACTTCACAATTGCAGCTAATTCGCAATTATCGGGTAAGTATGCCACAATTGAACTCTCAGGCAGATCGTTTTGATTGCAAGCACTTTTTAAGTTCGCCACCTGGCCAATTTCGGCGTGTCTCATTAACAAATCAGGTGAGCGGATAAACGTTTTGACTGCAAGCAGTTATTTTTGCAGTAGGTACATTTTCTGCAAATGCACAGCTTCTAAACAAAAAAAAAGCCAGCCACTCAAAGAATGTTATATAAAAGGCTCATTTAGGCATGTCTCATTGAAATCTCACGGGAAAGGATGATCGTTTTGTCTGCAAGCAGTTGTTTAGGCAAATGAACAGTAGGTCAATTTTAATCAAATGCACAGCTTCAAAAAATAAAAAAGATTACCACACAAAGAATGTTATGTAAAAGGAAAGAATTTGTTTGAGGTCATCTGGTCATATTTTAAAACCATTTATGGTAACAAATAGCAGGTAAGTGGAAAGTCCTATGAAGCGGAACAATAAATACAAATTTAAGTGACTTAAAAGGAGATTCAGCCTGATCCAAGCACACCCTTACAGACTACAGGGCTGAATATTTAGATAAAAACAAAAACATTTTTTTTTGAAAAGACGAACATAAAAAATGTATATAATAATAAAAAATATACTCACAGTTTTTCATAGCTTTCTTTGGACAGAATTTTCCTTTTTCTATTTTTGGGAAAATGCAGTACGTAGACGCAGGTATGTAAAAACATCATAAGGAGGATCATCGCACGAGTGAGAAGAAGGACGGAAGAGCATTGTCAAAGTAAGAGCTTTAAAAAGTTTCTTTTAAAAGTTAGTAGAGGTACGGCTAAATGTGAAGTGAGAGGAGGGTGGTATGATGTATTTGTGTACATTATAAATGGAAAGAATGTATTAAAGAGAAATGTAAAGTAAAGTCAGTTGGAGAGCATGATGAAGGCATTGAAAAAGCATGAAAAAAATGTGTTTGCGTTGTATCAACATATATTCATTGGGGAAAATTGCGCAAAGGAGAAAAAGCACGGAAGAGCTTTGTACAGGTAAGGGGTTTAAAAAGTATATTTAAAAACTTAGTAGAGTTATCGCTACTCCCCCACCCAAAACCCCTATTTTCCCAGGATCCCTTAACAGGGGTTAGGTTACTTTAAAAAAAATGTAGATAGTTATTAGGATTTAAAAATGCGCAGTAAAAGTAGGCGATGTATTTGAAACCATTGTAAAAGCATTTTAAATACAATTCTATGCAGTTGCGAACTAAGTGTTTGCGAACTAAAAACCTGCGTTGTAATGGTATTTGCATAGTAAAAAATTTGTTGTAAAAGCATGCAAATTACTGGTTTGCGTTGTAGCAACATATATTCAAAGGGGATACGCCGCCTGCCGTGGGAGGACAGGAGGAATAGAGGCCTACCCATTGCGAAAGATACAGAGCGGAGGATATGTGCATGTGCCTTGGTGAAGGGGTGCTTTGGCAACATTTACAAATGATTTTCCCTGGCTGAGGGAGTAACCGGCTGAATGGTACAAGCAAGTTGATCGCTTCGTAAAGATCTCGAAGGTGTTGTGGATTGATTTAAACACGCTATTTGATATTGTGGTTCCCAGTGATTTATGGTCCGCTTGCAAAATTGCTGTTGATTGGCCATCTGCTGAACCAGATAGAGACCGTATAAGGCATGGTCCGTCGTCCTTCGTCATTAAAAAGTTCAAACAGGTAATCACATGGTTACAGTCTAAGGTTGCCCACAAGACATTGATTGGGTTAAGATAGATCGAACGACCCAAGAACCCAAGGAGTCAGTACATGAGTACTATAAAAGGCTCTTGCAAGCCTTTAAACAGTACAGTGGGTTGGATACTCTATACCCTAAGGACATGGGACAGTTTGTTTCCAAGTTTGTGTTGGGACTGAGACCTGAAATTAGCTTCATGATTCAACAACAATTGATCTGCTGGCAAAACAAATCTGCAGATGAAATCCTGCGTTATGCCAGATACTGTAGAGATGAGGTGGATTCTAAGCACAGGAAGATAAAGGACAAACTAATGCTGGTCCAGATGAGGAATGCAGACAGGGTAGCACAGGCACAGACAAGTGGAGGACCTTTGGGTCGAAAACAGGGAAATGGTCATTAAGGGACCCAGAATGTGTCAACCCACCCAGGACAGAGGAGAGGGAGAGGAATAGACTCAACACAGGAATGGATCCCGGTACTCTGAAGATGATCACCGCTTGTCATTATTGTCACAAAATCGGGCATTGGAAGTGCGAGTACTGAGCTAATCCAGCAAATCTGTTTCAAGATGAGGACGGGGGTCCGAGTCAGCAACTGCAGATACCCCAAACTCTGAAAATGTTCACAGGGTAAACGAGTGTACCATCAGAAGCCCTTTATCGAAACTCTAGACAGTTTGATCCTGATCCGGGTCAATGGCGGTGCATGAGGGGGGAGGAAGTCTGTACCCTGGGAGCACTCTTGAAGGTAGATCAGAGAGGACCATATGTGCAGGCAGATGTGGACGGTCATCCCATTACATTTTAAATTGACACTGGTGCTACCCGTTCTAATGTGAGGTCCGCAATAGTCCCAAACCTACCCCTCTCAGGACAATTAATCCAAGTTGTAGGAGTTGCTAATAAGAGAATGACGAATCCCTTGACAGACGTACCTGTAAGAATAGGAACATATCCAGGATCGTCACCAGTTTGTGGTGTGCGATTCGAGTCCAGTCTGTTTGCTAGGATGTGACTTTTTGTGTAAACTGAACTGTACCATCTATTGCACGCCCAAAGGAGTAGAGTTGCAGACTAATGATGATGACATTGTATTTAAACTGGCGAACCAAAATCTCTGTGTAGAAATATTCCCTGTGTCAACGGTGGATGATCTGCCATAAGACTTGAGGGATTCGTTCTCACCGGTGGTGTGGGACTTCACGGGAGAAGAGATGGAAGTTGAGCCAGTAAAGATAAAGATCAAGCCAAATGCTGAGTTTCCAAGAATGCCCCAGTACAACCTGACCACGAAATGGTGGCAGGAATTACACCTGTGATCGAGTCAATGATCGAGGAAGGCATTCTGAAAGAGATCTTAGGAAGCCCGTGCAATTCACCTATAATGCGATTGCAGAATCCGAGTGGCAAATACAGGATCATGCAGGACCTGCAAAAGGTCAACATAATCGTAGTCCCATGTTGTCCATCTGTGATCTTATTCCAGAATCCTTGTGAAGCTGAATGGTTTACTGTGATTGATATATGCCATGCATTCTTCTTGGTACCCCTCCATGAGGAAAGCCAATTTCTGTTTGCGTTGAGTCTGGAGAACTGTGTATTAACATTGTGTCATATCCCACAAGGGTATACTGAGAGTCCATCGATCTTTAATCAGATCTTGAAGAAGAATTTTTAGAGTCTAGTGCTGTCGCAAAGTTCAGTACTTGTGCAGTACATTGAAGACCTCCTGGTAGCCTCAGAGACTGAGGAGGCTTGCAGAATTGATACTTGCGCCCTGTTAAACCACCTGGCAAAAAATGGCACAAGGCGTATCGGAGTAAACTTCAGTACAGCTTACCCAAGGTCCATTATTTGGGTCATTGTATTGCGAAAGGCAAGAGGAAGGTGTCACCAGACTGCATTGAGGCGATCATTAAAATGAATGCGCCTACCACACAAAAGAAAATCTGGAGTTTCTTGTGAATGTTTGGCTACTGTAGCCTGTGGATTCCCAACTTTTCACTGAAGGCGAAGTTTTTGCATAGATTGATGTGCAAGGACATCAGTGATCCGGTCCAATGGGATAGCAACTGTTTGCTTGCCTCCCTAGAGCTGAGCGAGAGCCTGTGTCATGCTCCAGGAATGACTGATTACAACAAAGCATTCTCGCTATATTGCTGTAACACATGGGAGTGTCGTAGAACAGTGGCTTACTTTTTAGCGACATTAGATCCTGTAGCTTCAGCGTTGTCTGGATGTCTCAGATCCATTGCTGCAACTGGTGTCAGCAATGAAAGATGTGAAAGCATTGTGATGATTCATCCTCTTACTGCATATGTTCCACACTCAGTTGAGCTCCTGATGATGAGAACCAAAATGCAGCATTTGACCAATAACAGGCTCATGTGCTTTGAGCATGTTATATTGGCCTCTGAAAATGTTACTGTGAAGATATGTTTTGTATTAAATTCTGCTGCCTTGATGCCTATTCCAAATGTTGAAGCTGAAGATTGGAGGACCATGAGTGTCTGGATGTGACTGAACTTTGTACTAAACCGAGACCCGACATTGTGGATGAACCTCTATCTGATTCAAACCAAATTCTCTTTGTTGATGGTTCATGCTTAAGAGACAATGCATGTTATTTGAGAGCATTGTTTGCTGTCTGTACAATTTCTGGTGTTGTGGAAGCTGCTTGTCTACAGGGTGTATACTCCACACAAGTAGCTGAAATCATTGCATTGATATGTGCATGTCTTGTTTCTGATCAAATCCGAGTCATCATCTACACCAATAGCCAGTACCGATTCAGTGTGGTTCATGACTTTTGACAGCTATGGTCAAAGAGAGGGTTCTTAACATCATCAGGATCTCCGATCAGAAATAGAGAATATGTGAGACAATTGTTGGAAGCTTTGCCGAGACCAAAGGAAGTAGCTGTGGTCAAGTGTACTGCCCATGGGAAGGGGGGAGGTTTCATCACATTGGGCAATAGGTATGCGGATGAATTTGCACGCTTTTGTGCCGAAGAAGGTTGCATTTTCAATGGGGAATTTTCAGTAGAGAGCACAGAGAGAACCGATCTCAGCATGATGCTAGTATAGCGGACACTTGGGATGAGGTCAAGTGTCTGCAGGGAGAAGTGTCAGATCAGGAAGAAGCTAGTTGGATTAAAGCAGGTTGTGAGAAAAGAAGTGGTGGATTTGGGTTTCAACAGATGGAAGGGTAGTGTTGCCAGATAGTTTACTGAGTCCTATGGCAAGACAGATTCATGGAGCAGTTCACATTGGGAGAGATGCTATGGTGCAAGGATACAGACAAACCTGGTTCAACCCTAGGTTTCGTGTGTTTGTTGAAGCAGTGTGCCACAGATGTGTTACGTGTCATCAGATGAATGCTGGAAAGAAAACAGTGGTTGTCATGAGTCACATTGGAAAGTCGGGGTCCTTTCAATAGGATAAGTTGGATTTCATTGAGATGCCTAGGTGCAGTGGGCTGAGATACATTTTAGTGGTGATATGTGTTTTTTCATGATGGGTAGAGGCATATCCAACTAGAAGGTGTGACAGTCTCACTGTAGCAAAGTTGTTGCTTAGGGAGCTTATTCCACGCTTCAGATTTCCGACTTCATTGGAATCGGATAGAGGAACGCATTTCCACAGTGAAATTATGAAGCTGTTGAGTACTGTCTTACAAGTCGATCAGAGATTGCACTGTAGTTCCAGACCAGAGGCCTCGGGTATCATGGAGCAGGTCAATGGAACTCTAAAGATGAGAATGGCAAAAGTATGCTTCTTAACTTCACTGAATTGGCCTCATGCATCTCCCTTGGTACTGATGAGCTTGCGTAGCATTCCAGATAGGAGAACAGGACTCTCACCACATGAAATATTGATGGAGACGGCAATGTGCTTGCCAGCGGTGCCATCCACAATGTTGATAAACATCACCGTTGAGTTGATGTTTGATTATTGCAAAGGACTCGCTGATGCAGATCGTTCGGTGTCTCACCAGGTTGAAGCTGCGACTGCACCCACCCCGAAGGACCTTTGTTATGACCTATGCCCAGGTGACTGGGTGCCGGTCCAGAAACATGTGAGGAAGAATTGTCTTGATGCCCAGTGGTGAGGCCAATACCAGGTAGTTTGGTGACAAACACAGCTGTGAAGTGTGGAGGCTTGCCGAACTGGATCCACGCCTCCCATACCTGCCCAGTTCCAGGACCCTCAGAAGAAACAGCTCCTCTCCCTGAAGAAAATCTAGCTGTGGTTATGAGACCATCGGAAGGGACAAGGCAAGCTGTGGGGCTCCTGATAAGGCTGTTTGCCCACCACTTTGAGCTGAGGGGGGTCAAGCTACACAAAGCCCAAGTACAGACTCTGAGGGAGAACATAACATTGCGTGTGGTACAGAGTCAGACTCAGCTAAAGAGGCGGGTGTGGAAAGTGTTCGGGTGCAAAGGAGAAGAGCAGAAGCCACAAGAGAATCGTGGACTGTGAGACAAAAGAGAGAGAACTTGAGACCTGCACCTGAAAGAGACCTTCCTCCCGTATCTGAAATGTCTGAATCAGACCTGAGTGACACAGAGCAAGAACAAGGGAGCTTAGGAGGTCAAGGAGTGCAAGAGTGCCTTGTCAGAGATGCGCTGCCTTGAAGTGATCTTAACTGATTATGATGCCGAGAGCAGTGAGGTCGGAGAGGCTGAGATCCGGACAGGTGACACAGAGAGCTTCAGAACTAATAATTGAAATTGAACTGTTGGTCCCTGGAATATAAGCAAATGAAGAAAGACATTGACTGTACCTAATCCTCAGAGTCCGAGACTGAGTGGCCTGAGAAGCCTGATTTTGCAAGATCTGTCATTTCCAATCTTTGGGTATCATCGACCAGTTCAAGAAATGAAATTGCAGCATTTCGTCTTGAACTTTTGCAGCGTGTCATTGATAAAATTGGCTCTGATCTTATAAGGGATGTCAACTGAACTGTGAAGTGGAAATAAAAAGTTTGATCTTAAGAAGATTAGCTAGGCCAGAGTGGAAGAAGAAAATATGTAGGGATCTTTCTGTAGAAGAAGAAAGAGGTCTAGGGAAGTCTCTTGTACCTAATCCTCCGAGATTGAGTGGCTTGAGAAGTCTGATTTTGCGATATCTGTTGTTTCTGGCCTTTGGGTACCAGCCACCAGTTCAAGAAATTGCTGTATTTCGTCTTGAACTTTTTGCAGCGTGTCATTGATGAAATTGGCTGTGATCTGATAAGGGATGTCAACTGAACTGTGAAGTGTAAATAAAAAGTTTGTTCTAAAGAAGATAACCTAGGCCCGAGAGGAAGAAGAAAACAAAATTGTATTTTTCTGTAGAAGAAGAAAGAGGACTAGGGAAGTTGCTTGTGTAATAATTGTGAAACTATTTCCGTGACTTCAAGGAACTGTGTATAAACATTGTTGACTAGCAGTGGGAGGCAGAGAGAGAGAGACTATGCAGTGATCCTTTTGCTATGGCAACCTAAAACTGCTGAAAATGGAGTCTGGCGATTCGAACCGTAGAACCAAATGTATAATAGGTACACTTATAATGGGAGTGATTGTAGTTATAGCTGTAGTCATTATCATGGCTGTTAAAATTTTACACGAAGCAGAAGCTGATGGGGTGGGAATACGAGGAACACTCACATCTACCACTTCTAGCACAAAAGAGGGTCCATTATAAGCTGAGAATGCTATGATTGATAAAGCTAGTCGCATGTTACACATAGATTTGTCTAAAGGTGATTATACGCAGAATGCTTATATGAAGTTATTGTAGGAGTATGTAAATATGATGGATGTGAGAGATTGTTATTGTGGATGCAGCTACCAGCATCCGCTGAAGAAGGCATCCGTTATCATCACCTGCCCCTGACGAATGGCATCACCTGAAGTTTATTGCTTAGCATGTTTTATGGCAAGGGTCAATATGAATATTACTTCTCCAACCATGATGTGGTGCTTCAGAAGTTCCAGCTTACCAGCATCTAAATAAGTATGATTATTATAAGCAAGAGGAGTGAATGGGGAAGTACTTCATACCTACTGTCACATTAGATACGGTTTATGCACACCGCACAACCTAACATGTATGTTGATTGACATAGACAAGACGTTTGTAGATCAAGTATAAGATAGACATAGACAGTTAACAGTTAAACTTAACAATAGAGAGGGAACATGTGAGTGGACCAAGGCAAAGTTAGCACACCAGGCTAAAGGGAGTTATGGTACAATAGCTTTAGATTTCGAACAACGAGGGAGCTTTGAGTCAGAAAGGTACAAATATATTACGATAAGATTTTTGTGGGACAGTTTGTGTGATCACATTTTCACGATTGAAGCCACTGCAAAGAGTTCTTGCAGGACTCAGTACAAGCGGTGCTGAATGTATATTTCATGTGTGGGAAAAATGTGTATGTTCGATTACCTCTGAAATTGGTATGGCACGTGTTATGTGGCTGTTGTATTTCCTAAGATATACCATGTGGAGGATTTGGGACCTTTGGATGAGAAGATGTCACTTAGAGAAATGCGTGGTACAAGTGCAGGAGAAACTGTTGGAGATGTGTTTGGAGCAATGATACAGAGTTTGGCAGTGGTTTTAAGCAACATAAACATCAGAAGATTATCGACTATTGTGGAAAATTTGTCAGCAAACACAGCTTTGTCTTTGTTGCTCGTGGATGGAGAGGTGGTCTTGATAAGAGTGATGGTGATGCAAAATTGTCTTGCTTTAGATGTGTTGCTAGCAAAGAGGGCGGAGTCTGTAAAATGCTGAGGGTTCAACAGTGTTGTACTTATACCCCAGATCATAGTAAAGATCTGAGGAAGTATATAAGTAACATTACTGAGATACACCATGAGATACATGATTTGGCAACAGAGGGAGTTTGGGATAAAGATAGTAAAGGATTTAGGAAGGTTGGAAGTTGGTTTGCAGATCTTGGAAAGGGATTTCTTGGTTACAGTTTGAAGCAGATCATAATAGTTAGGATTTGTGTCATCCTTTTGCTGGGAATGATAGGAGCTTACAGGTGGAATAAAGCAAGACAGGTTGAGAATTCTCTTAGACAGCGAGAAACGAGAATGGAGAGACAGCAGGACGGTCACTATGAGAATCTCAAGAATCTAGAAAGGTTCCGTCAGGGAAGGCTGCCTACGACTTCTGTTAAGGCCGGTTCTTTCTACAGGGAGATGTAAATGGGTGTGAGGACACTTGTCATGAGAGGGGGGACTGATAGAGCGTGATTGTGATCTTCCATTTGTAGGGGTGCATCATAATCATGAGTAGTTCGCACCTACACCTTTATTCTTTTGTCGTGTTAACATTTGGTTATTATAATGTGCAATGCAATAACGTGTAAAGTGAAGTGGTAGACATTTTCGTGTAACGTGGAGAAATCAACATTGTAATTGTGTGCTATTTTATGAAAAGTTTTAATGTGGTGAGTTTACATGCAACTACTGAGAAATTATTTGTTTGCTTTGCAACACATTGATTTAAAAGTGCACAGTAATAATCACGTATATGAGTGTTTAATGTAATTTCATATTGCTCCTTATGTTGGCCGATTTCTGTAGGCCTCATGTGTATTTTTTCCCTGTTGAGCTCTCCAGATGTGTTTATTCGTAAAATGCATGTGTATGTAGGAACAGTTCTTTCTCACGCTCCTGTTGTAGGTTGAGAAATTCAGCCTTGTTAGTTAGAATAGCACTTTTGTTTTAGGAGCGAGGCCTAGTGAGAAAATATACATTTGAATGAGCGATACTGATAATGTGGGACCAGGGGCGTAACACAGGCCCCCGCAGCCCACGCAGTGCGGGGGGGCCCTAGCTCCAAGGGGCCCCCTCGGCACTGAACTCTGGCCGGGAGAGCTCCTGATTGAGCCTGGAGGGGGTCCTCTAAGTACTGTGCAGGGAGGCCCCCTCACTTTTCGTTACGCCATTGTGTGGGACGGTGTTCTTTCTCACTGGAGAAGGCCTGAGAATCAAGGTCATCGAGCAAGAGCCTGGGAGCACCCCTACCACATGGAAATTTACCTACGAGGAGGTGTCCGGCTGGATGGGATGATCGCTTGATGTGATGATGGGTGTGTCCTATGATTTTTGTGTTGGGGTTAGGGACAGAGTCTGGGGACTTGTGCCATTCCGAGACAGAAGAGCGCATCTTGGAACAAGCTCTGTAGCTTTATGCTATTTGACCCATTCAACATGAGTGTACTTCTTAGGAAGCTGTACGTGCTGACAACTTCTTTTCTAAACTTGGACGGGAACTACTAAGTAGGGATGTCACGGTAGTGGTAGTGTAGGGACAGACTAATGCTTTTTACTTATGAACCTCCAATGAAGAGTACTTTTGATCTGGGCGCGGTGATATTCTGCGTCCTGATTCTAAAACTGGTCATTCTTTGTATGCTGCCTCGAATCAACTTTCCTCGTAGGTTTGCTTTGTATTAGTTCCAATCTATTTCTACACCCTCATTTTTAGGTGTCTGTATGTCCAGTTGTTGTTGGCTTTCTAATAAACTAACCTTGGAGTCATGGTTCATTGAAATTGCAGCGTATGATTTGACAAATGATTTTTCTCCCCTTCACAATTCCGAGCATGAAATAAAGAGCCGTCGACCAGTGATTCTAGAGTAAGTCTAGAACGTGGAACCCGGCTCCTTCACACCTGTCATTAATGAGAGCTTTAAGAGTGTCAGCGAACTATAGGTTGTTGCATTCTGCAAAAATGCCTTTTTGACCGGGGACTGGTGGACACTCAGGGGCAAATTCAGCTGGGGGAAGGCGAACTGGTACATGGAGAAAGTAAGCAGCGTGGTCACTAAGTGTAATCAGGCCACGTGGACTGATCTGGTGAAAGAAAATGCTAATTTGACCATATCATGTAATTGCATGCTGTGTTGAGTCAGAAGCCATTTACGTTTATTCAGCACAGAAGTGATTGCTCAAGGATTTTTCTAGTTGGTTGTGCTCAAAGGGGACTTCAGAGCTGATAAAAGTGAGAGATAAAATGTTTTGTAAAGGAGTCCCTTCAAGGACATGACCAGAAAAAAGTTGTGGAGGGAAGAAAGACCAGATTGAGGGATAAGGTGAGAAAAGCGAACTAGAGAAGTGTGAGAAAATGGGAATCTATGTGTTCAGATATGAAGAAGGTGATAAAAGTGGGTGGAAAATATGAGGATGCACAAAATGGTGGATATCGAAGAATGTGTGTCGTAATGCCAGGGTATTTCTCCCCGCAGGGAATCACAACGCGGTTGTTACAACGACTGTGTTATGATTCCGCATACCATTACTCCGCAAGTCGGAAGAACGACTTGCGGAGGGGGGGCGCTGGATGTTGGAATAGTATAATTTACTATTCCAACTCCAGTCAGTGCAGACACTAGGGAAGGTGTTGGATTTTAAATCCAACACCTTGCCCCCCCCTCCGCAAGTTGTTGTTCTGACTTGCGGAGTAATGGTATGCGGAATCACAACGCGGTCGTTGTAACAACCGCGTTGTGATTCCCTGCGGGGAGAAAATATTGGTATCGAAATATGAAATATATAATAAGATTTGTGATATGAGTGCATAGGGAAGGGCTGCTGTAAGAAATTGGATTATTAGTTGTAAAAGATGTGAGTCACAAGTAATAAGTCCACAACTGTTTTTTTATTGGGTACCAAGTACCCCATTGTAGCACTTGACTCTAGGGTAGCGTAGTGGATTAATCCACTGCCTGCTGATAGAAGGCAGTGTGGGCTAGTAACTCAAGCTCACTGGTACCCAACAAGAACACTCAATAAATTATTGTCCAGTCAGTGATTTTTCTTTAAAAAGGAAAAGTACTTTTACACAGCTAGTGGGACCTGATGCTTTAGTGACACCCCCATATAATGTTTCACCCCTAGTCAGTCCTGGGCCCTATAATCACAATACCCCCCACCTATACCAGATGTAACTTCAAAATATAAGGTTTTGTCAGGCTGTCACCACATCATTAGAAACAGCCACTTGTTATAATTCAACAATGTAACACAACTGAAACAAATGGGAACTGTACCAACATACATTACATGGCATAACCCTCCAATGAAGTCAATGTGGATAGGATCAACATTCAAAAGCACTAATTAAAACAACTGCGTTGCCAATCACCTGCAGTATTAATAAAACATTGAATTGAAAAACATGTGTCCTTGAGTCTTTCTTCTACTTTTACTAGTCTGCTACTACAGCTCCAGGACCAGCCACTAGATGTCCCTGCAATTCCAAGTTCCTGTGCAAAAGCTCAGTCTTAGGGAGTGCTTTAAAAGTCAGCAAAACATCTCCCAGGAGCACAAATATAACCTCCTGGGAGACTTGGCACACGTTTTCAAACATATTCTTGGGAGACTGCTGTCCCAAATAGGCCTACAATGTTTTGTTGGTGGCACTGTCCTTTCTAGAGACCCCACAAAGAAAATATGCACATTTTAACTCCCTTGCAGGGGATATTGGGGAGCTTCATGCTCCTGGATGTCCAGCTGACTAGTGTCTTTGCTGCAGGCGTTTTTACTGTTCCTGTGCACTGCGTATGCTGTGTACAATTTCTTTTTTTGAGCTGGGTGCTCCTGCCCTTCCCCATGGGGTGCCTGGGCTGTCCTAGTTTCAAGAGCAGCATGGAACGCCCACTCCCTTGCTGTCCAGTTGGCTCGCTGCTCTGCTCATTCATGGGCACAGGGAGCAGGTGTAGTAAAACGCCATAACGGGGCACGGCGGACTTTGGGGAATGCGGTCCCTGGGGCAAAAAGAGGATAAGGGGAGCCGGACTCACACACTCATTTAAGAATAGCAAATGGGTTTGCATCAACCCCCGGGGGCTTGGCGCTCCTGGGGAAAATTGAAGCAATCAGTGCAGCATTGTCTGCCGGGACCAAGCTATATCTTGGGCCCAGTATAGCCAATTCCACCTTTCTTGGGCACATTTTCTTCCTGGTGAACAACCTTAGACATAAGGTCCCTGGACTTTGAAGGGCACTTTTTTTGCAGGGAGCTGTGTTTTTTGTTCCTTCTGCCATACCTATTCTCTGCCTGGCTCCTGGTGCTCTTATCCTGCTTTTCGTCTGTTTTGGGGGGTGTCTTGCGCAGCCACTTCACATCCAACAAGTTCCCCAGGTCCCACAGCCAGGTACCTGTGTGTCAGCGGGGTTAATGGGCCAGTCTACAGAAGGTCCAGGGGAACCATTGAGGGTCCTCTATGAAGTCCATTCCCCAAACTGTTTTTCAGAAGGCAATAAGGGGGACAACCCCACTGGTCCTGGAGTGAGCCATCCTAATCCAGGAGGTCAGCTGAAGTCAAAGTCTATTCTTGAAGCGGTATCAGGTAGCATCTCTTTCCAGCTGGGCATTCTTTCACTGTCGCCATTCCTGTGTCCAGTGTCTTCTTATCTGTCTCTGTCTTCTCCAGGGTTTTATGAAGTGGGGGTGAAAGTTCTAGAAGCCAGGCACCCCTGGCCAATCTTAGGCTGCAACGTCATTACTCCACCCCTGTCCCAACCATCCATTCTGGGACATTGAAATATGGAGACTTCATGTTGTCTGTAGAAAAAGTTTCCCTGAGAGACTCAGCTCTGGCCTTAGCTGACACAGCTGCCTGATCCCTTCCCATCAAAACTTCTAAGGCAAGTGAACTCCTGTGTTAACTGCAGAGATCTGGCACTACTACTTGGTTACTGTGGACCTGGGATGTCCCAGTCCAGGTGAAGTGTGACAAGCGAATTAACAGATACAGATATCCTCCCCACTCCTTCCGTTCCCAGTAACTGTGTCAACTACTGTTAATAACTCTGCTGTGTGGGGAGGCTTTTGATCTGCTCTATAGAGTAGAGTAGTTAACTTGGACAAGTAGGGGAGCAAAGGAGAGGAATCTGATTATGAGCTGAGTCAGGATATAAGGCAATTCTTAAAGTGGCACAAAGAGTATAGTTATAATGCAAGAGGCTGTAAGTCTATACTCATAGTTCATGGTTACCCCATAATTGATATCTCACTGGAGCCTCCTGGACTATGTGGGGTGAAATGGTATTTACAGCAGATTATGGCTACACTGTGTAGTACTGTATACGCACCACAGACCTGCAGTAAGAACTACAGACCTATATTATGAATGCCCACACATATAATAAGCCCTACCCTAGTACCACAATTCTCAGATATTTTCAATCCATCAAATTGTACTTCTTCCCTAGATACATGGGAAGTTATACAAGCTGATCAGCAGCTGCATTTCTATTTAGCCAGTCGATTGAGGTAAAGGATGTTATCCATGCAATTATTATAAGTATATTTTTATAAGATATGAATTATTTTATTTCAAATAAAATGTGCTTTTATGGTTGTCTTTTAGCTGATTAAAGTGTATTGGAAAGTGACTGCCTACCCTAGTTCAGTACCAATCCCTGAAAAGTCTCTTCTGTGACAGGCTATCTGTGTGCAAATATCTGGCTCCGCAAAATAGTAGAAAAACCAAAGGAAATGATGGACGGAGCGTTGACAATACAAGCACTCACCCCCAGTCAACTGATCTGGGTTTAATCCATCACCGTTCTTTAGCCCACTCTGCCACCCCTGTTCAGACATGGCCATATGCAAATCAATCTGACCCTGTACCTCAAGGGCACAGTCCAGCCCGAACTGCCAAGCCATGCCTTCCCTGGACCGGAAACAAGCTACTAAGGACCGGTTTCTGGCATTTCAGCCGTCTTCAGCCCGGCTTGCTTGAATCCAGTGGCAAAGTGAGCAAGGGACTCACATCTGAGCATACCCTGCCAACTTATGGCGAACAAAGAAAAACCAAAGGAAATGATGGACGGAGCGTTGACAATACAAGCACTCACCCCCAGTCAACTGATCTGGGTTTAATCCATCACCGTTCTTTAGCCAACTCTGCCACCCCAGTTCAGACATGGCCATATGCAAATCAGTCTGACCCTGTGCCTCATGGGAACAGTCCAGCCCGAACTGCCAAGCCATGCCTTCCCTGGACCGGAAACAAGCTACCGAGGACCGGTTTCTGGCATTTCAGCCGTCTTCAGCCCGGCTTGCTTGAATCCAGTGGCAAAGTGAGCAAGGGACTCACGTCTGAGCATACCCTGCCAACTTATGGCGAACAAAGAAAAACCAAAGGAAATGATGGACGGAGCGTTGACAATACAAGCACTCACCCACAGTCAACTGATCTGGGTTTAATCCATCACCGTTCTTTAGCCCACTCTGCCACCCCAGTTCAGACATGGCTAAATGCAAATCAGTCTGACCCTGTGCCTCATGGGAACAGTCCAGCCCGAACTGCCAAGCCATGCCTTCCCTGGACCGGAAACAAGCTACAGAGGACTGGTTTCTGGCATTTCAGCCGTCTTCAGCCCGGCTTGCTTGAATCAAGTGGCAAAGTGAGCAAGGGACTCACGTCTGAGCATACCCTGCCAACTTATGGCGAACAAAGAAAAACCAAAGGAAATGATGGACGGATCATTTGACTGGGGGTGAGTGCTTGTATTGTCAACGCTCCAGGGAAGGCATGGCTTGGTAGTTTGGGCTGGACTGTTCCCATGAGGCACAGTGTCAGACTGATTTGCATATGGCCATGTCTGAACTGGGGTGGCAGAGTGGGCTAAAGAACGGTGATGGATTAAACCCAGATCAGTTGACTGGGGGTGAGTGCTTGTATTGTCAACGTTCCGTCCATCATTTCCTTTGGTTTTTCTTTGTTCGCCATAAGTTGGCAGGGTATGCTCAGACGTGAGTCCCTTGCTCACTTTGCCACTGGATTCAAGCAAGCCGGGCTGAAGACGGTTGAAATGCCAGAAACCGGTCCTCGGTAGCTTGTTTCCGGTCCAGGGAAGGCACGGCTTGGCAGTTTGGGCTGGACTGTTCCCATGAGGCACAGTGTCAGACTGATTTGCATATGGCCATGTCTGAAATGGGGTGGCAGAGTGGGCTAAAGAACGGTGATGGATTAAACCCAGATCAGTTGACTGGGGGTGAGTGCTTGTATTGTCAACGCTCCGTCCATCATTTCCTTTGGTTTTTCTTTGTTCACCATAAGTTGGCAGGGTATGCTCAGACGTGAGTTCCTTGCTCACTTTGCCACTGGATTCAAGCAAGCCGGGCTGAAGACGGCTGAAATGCCAGAAACCGGTCCTCGGTAGCTTGTTTCCGGTCCAGGGAAGGCATGGCTTGGCAGTTTGGGCTGGACTGTTCCCATGAGGCACAGTGTCAGACTGATTTGCATATGGCCATGTCTGAACTGGGGTGGCAGAGTGGGCTAAAGAACGGTGATGGATTAAACCCAGATCAGTTGACTGGGGGTGAGTGCTTGTATTGTCAACGCTCCGTCCATCATTTCCTTTGGTTTTTCTCCGCAAAATAGTAGTCTCACATGCACAGCCACCACATGAATGGGTTCATGTGTTCACATTTAATCAATCCAGCGCCTATTACCCTTGCTGCACAGCAGCTGCCTTATCTTAGAATATGAACATCGGTGGTTAACACTTATACTTCATTTACAGTGAATTTACAGTGAGTGGCGCTCACGTGGTGAGCCTTCCTCATGGCAACAGTCCAAAAACTGAATAGTCAAATGCAAACAAAAAACAGGGGAATTCAATGGGAAGAAAGCTCGTTACAGCTGCATTTGGAATAATTTTTTTGTTTTTTAACTTGTGTGTAATGAGAGGAAATGTGTGTGTTTTTGTGGGATCTCATGTTGTTAATTTAATTTTCTAGGATGAGGAGTATCTTAAGCGGGTTGGAATGTGCATTAATATTTGAAGTTAAATGCCAATGTTTATAGTTCTATAAAGCTGATTTCTGGTCAATGGAGGAGGTTTTCAGGAATGCTCCTATGAGTGGATATTGGAAATAATTTTTAAGGTATTCATATCTTTCCCTCTAATTTAAAAGAACAGTCAAGGCATGCAGGTATGAGTATGAATTTAGGAAGGATGTCAGCAGGTTGTGAACTCCAGAGCATGGATCTGAGGGCAGCAGTACAGGGACAGTTAACTCAAGGTGCAACTTTTCTTGATTGAACTGGCTGGTTGTATTGAATCTATTAGCCTTGAAGCCCAGCTTTAGAGAGAGAGGGCGTCCAAAGGGGAATACCAAAGACAAGGATTACTGTGAAATGGATGCAAGTACCATATACAGCCCCAAATCCGGGACTCTTTTGGATATTCCAATGTGAGCTTTGGAATCTTCCAAACTCAAGCATGGGAAACAGGAATGTGGTGTCATGAGCCACTGTGCTCAGTGATGCTCTGCTGCTGAAGTACCTTTCAACAAGACTTTGTTGTCTGGTCAACCACAGTGGGGACTTCACTTGTGTGTCAGCCTCTCAGTCACCTGCACTTCTTGTACGTCCTTTCCTCGGAGGAGTGACATAGTGAGATCACAGCAGTGCAATGGGTGGGAATGGCTGTAGGCCTGCCACTTCCAATGATGTTTCTTACCTGTCACTCTGCAAACTACCCCTTCTCGCTAGCTTCATGCACTAAGTGACGGTAGGCTCAACCACAGTGGAGAAGGAGTCAGGAATTGGACAGGAAATAGCAGGCTGAGACTGCAACATAGAACACCCCCAGGAGTGAGCAATGCTTGAACCCAACATAAAGAGTGTCAGATGGAACATAGAGATTCCCCCAGTCCAACTGTGCAACATCTGGTCAGGACCTTAAAACTCAGTCATGGTGAGTGACACAAGTCAATAGTACAGCTGAGTCCAGAAATGAACAGCGGTTCAAAAAGGCTGTTCAACTCCTGGGCACTCTTAGACCCTTACCTGGATGTTCAATGCTGGTTCTAACTAAATGTAAATGTATGTAAATGTATGTGTCTTGTAAAGCGCACTGCTGCCCTGAGGCGTCGTGGCGCTGTAGACCGCTGGGGAACCGGTCCTGGCTATCCCTGTGAGATGGTCCCTACTGGGTATCTCCAAGGTGAAACCAGGCATCCCCGGCGAATGTGGGGGCCGTTGTAGAGATGAGGCAAGCTAATGCCCAGAGTTGCCGAGTGTGATCCCTGGTTAGAGTAGGCACCGAGGCGAGAATGATCAAGTCTGCTGACCCTGGTCCACGACCCTGCCGCGTCGGGAATTGAACCCTGGTCCCGGGCCGTTCTCTGCCGCCTCTAACCAGTGAGCCACACCACTCCACTGCACAGACTATCAGATACCAAAACAAAAATGGATGTTGAATTAGGTGCTGTCACACTCTCAGGAATGAGTCACACTACCCGCATAGGCCAGTGAAAGCCCTCAAGATAGGGTATGTTGCGGCCTCTCTGCCTGAAATGGTACTCACTTCTTCACTCCTTTTTCCAATTATGAATTCAAACATCTCCTGCGGAATAAGATGGCATTTTCTCTGCATGGACACTAGATGGACCCGTATGGACCTTGTACTGAGCAGATGCATGCACCAAATGACTGTTCCTCAAACAGGAGACAAAGACGTTATGTGGGTCAACTACTGCAAAGGTCAGTGTTACAAAACACATGGCTTAAAAGTAAAGCATTATGACCATAAGGTAGTTGAGCTTTAGGAAGAAGAGGGTAGAGAATGAGAAAAATTCCACAGGAACGTGTTGAGGATGAGAGAAAATTGTACTGAGCCACACTGATAGGTGGTTAAAAGCGAACTGGTCAGTGTTTGCCTCTTCAAAGAGACAGGTAGTCATCTCTATGTATGACAAGGTATTCATGGTAGAAGATAAAGAAAAATCTACTGAAGAGATAAAGAAAAGATTTTGAGTCTCAAGGGCCTGTGCCAGTACCCAAAGATTGTGTTTTTGACAGACAGGAAAATAGGGCAGTTTTTCCAAGACTGATAGTTAATGTTCCATACAGGCATCAGCGTAGCAGCGTGAATGGTGCAGACATTAATCCTGATAGATCCACCTTCATGAGACCTCTTGCATATGGTAGAGAAAGTCTCACCAAGCCTTGAAAGGATTTCTCTGACCCATGGCCCCTGAATTTTGAGTTGTGACCCCTACAAGTGGACATTGTTATCCGAACCAATCCAAATAAGAACCACAGCTCTTACTTTATGGTCTCTATCAATGGTATGCAACATACGATACATGTTATTCGTCCCACTCAGGTACCTTGTTTATTTATGTTATACTTTGCTGTCTGCAAGGTTATGCTGGCAGTTGCTGTTTGATCTCTATACAAGCTTACAACCAGTGCAATATCTTAATTCACAAATTGTAAGGAACCCTCAGATTTAATATAGGTTTCTCGAACAGTATTTTTTTCACTGAATATTGCTGTTTCAAACCTGATTATTTGGAAAAGCCTTGTTTACTCTGAAAGGGGGCATTTATTACAAATTGCCAAAGTTTTATTTATGTTAAGGCATTTATCTCAAACTTGCTTATTTTAGGAGTGACTCCAAAAGTTATAGACCTGCAGTAATGGGTTAGAAGGTGACAGGCATACTGAGACGATTGCAAAGGTAATATGAGGAGGAATGGTAGGCTGAATGAGCTGCTTCAACACCAGAAATCAGCTCGTAAATCACTGACCTGAATTTAAGTGTCATGGTCTTTCTAATGGAGAGCAGTGATGTACGTGGGACATGACTAGTCATCAAAGAGCAGAAATGATAACTTTGCGTTGAGTTAAGTCCACCCATAGTTCACTTAATGAAGGTATTTTATGATGAGCACCTTCTGCTGTGAGGTTAGCACAGAACAGTCAGTACATGCTTCATTGATTTAAACAAACGAGAAAGAACGGTGTGTACTCTAGAAAGAATTTCGTCAAAGTACAGGCATGAGGGACAAAGTGAAAGTGTGCTTTACGATTGAGGAAAGCCTGGGATCAAGTTGTATGTTGAAAGCAAGAAAATATCAAACAAGAGAACAAACCCTGGGTCAATGATGATTCTTTGGATCAGAGCTGGGTCTATTTGCTAAAGAGTACTTGGGATGTGTAAGTATTATTTGTAGTAATACATGTCACCACCTCACAACTTATTCTTACTTCCCTTGAACTGCCTGACCGCAACCCCATAGGAAATGTTTTGAATGCAACAGATCTTGGTTCATTTTTATCTGGCATGATGCCAACTAAAAGACTGCACCCACCCACCCCCCATCCCCAAGATACATTTTTAACAAGTCATTTCAAATATACTTCAACAGCCCAAATTAAAACTACCTTTGCCTTGAAGGCTTTTATCTTCCCAAAGATAGATTTGCGGCTGCTGAAGATCAAGTCATCCTCCGCATCTTCGCCCTCCATAATGGCACAGCTGTCAGCCGCCGGCAGGTCACCGTCATTGTTGGAGGCATTCATCATCAGTTTGGAGTATTTGTACTCAAGCCTATAAAGGGATCACAAAAAATGGATGATGTATCATAAGAAGTGTGACAGGTTAGTATAACACATGCACAGAATTATTACAGGCTAATAGAATGTGATGGCTTTTTAATTAAGGATGCAAAAAAAAACCTACGTTTGTAAGATTCTCAAGTAGAAAAATATCATCCTGCCAAAATGTCAAAACCAAAATATCGACTACCACAATATTGTGAATTTAAGTATGTATAGGTAAGATTAGATTTATTATAAGAGTACATACTTACCTTCACAATGATATTGTGGAAGTCAATATTGTGGATATGAAAATTTGGTAGGACAAAATTACGAATTCTGAAAAAATACACCAAAAGGTATTGTTAATAGGTCATGCATCTGTCTACAGATCAACCAAACCTTTCCAATACACGGTTCATGTCTGATAAGGAGGAGCTAAAAAGATCATCTAATGTGAATAAATTCCGACAAATATAGTGAGTAGGTATGGTACCAATTATAGGATTTGCCTCATTATTTCCTTGATATAGATAAAGCAAGGTAGCATCTCCTTCCCCTACATCATATGTATTGAAGGGATTTGCCTTCTACCTACATAGATCTAGATTTCAATAGCCTTAAGGTTAAATCAAAGTGAAATATGGGCACCTGATGGCACAAAGTGAGTGCTTCCACTGAACACTCCTAATAAACCTACCTTAATTCACTATTTGAGATTTGTTTCCAGCCACGCGAAAACATGCATTTGTATATTAAGTAAACGTAATTACCAAAGTATACTTGTATACTTCATATTTTTCTTTCATACAACTGAAATCGTGGTGCTACATCATACAGAGGTCTGACATTTTTCTGGCCTAAAGTTTTTAAAAACATTAATATTCTTTTAATAATTTCTTGTTTTTTCATGGGAACAATATTTTTTGTGAACTGAAAAACATGCAACAAAAAAAGGGATCTTAAAGACAGATTTAAAGAATGTGTTCACTGTAAAGCACTGCGAGCAGTGTCATGTTCATAAATGCAGAACCTTCCAGCAACAATCTACTTATCTTCTGGCTGCGAAGTCAAGTTTTTGTCAAGCCTTATGACTCCCATGACTTTCACTTACATGAAGTAAGAAAGCTTGTTCATACGATTGATCCCATTCCAAGTGTGTTCTACCACTCTGATATTCCAAATATAGCAACTTTTGACAATTGTTTGCCTAGTTGCACATAGACCAATTGCAGAAATGCACCTTAAGAGGTCTGCTTTTTACGCCTGTACTATGGATCTTATTGTGTGCTAAATTTGTTAAGAAAAAAGGGGCATTAGCCCAACATTTTTAAGGAGCCCGGTGCTGCCAAATGCTGGGGCTGCTGCCTACGTAGGCTGTCTTGCCTTGAATCTACTGCATGCCTCTTTCAAACACTAGCCTACACTTATCGTATTTTTATCTTACTCTTACATGTTCTTATACATCCCTACTTTCACAATCTTACCTACATTTCAGTTTCTTACTTTAGGGATAGAGTGGAGTGGCTGGAAAATAAGGAATACTTGTTGCTAAAGATGCTAGGGCTAGGGAAGAGTACAGAGTGCTGTAAGGAGGGTTAGAGAGGGGCCCAGGGGGGGACATCTTTACAGAAGAGGGGTTCAGGAAGGGATATCCTTGCAGATGACAGAACTCTCCTGACAAGTTGGAAAGTAAAATGAAGCAGAGATAATAAGAATACAATAAGAAACTAGTATCCTAGAGAAGGCAGATGTTCAGACTCCCTGACAACCCCCTTAGCCACAAATACTCTTTTACCTTTTCCTGTTCAAAGAGTCACTGTCTATTAGCTCTGTGGGGATATTCACAAACTGCATTTTGTAGTATGTTTAGTACTACTGCAATGATAATACTAAGGAATAACAAAATGCAAATTACTAATCTACAGGTGGAGGTATTGCTCTCCACCACTCCTGTCTTTTAAGTGGGTAGATTACCACCCCAACTATGCACACATAGGTATATATTTTAGTAATAAATGTGGGAGGGACAGGGGGAGTGGCTGGAAAATGGTGAATACTTCTTGCCAAAGGGGAGGGTTAAGAAAGAGTAGGGAGCGCTGTAAGAAGGGATAGGGAGAGGTTCAGGGAAGGAATTGCGTCCATCCACAAAAGAGTAATCCCATTGCTAGTCACAAATTGCACTTCAGTAGTTACTACAGCCAGAAGGGTCCCAAAACAATAGTAAGTCTATTCCAGCACCGCACATGGCTAACCATTGATATTCCAGCATTCTCCCATAAGCCAATAATGAAGGCAGGGAATTAAAATAACCTCCCTCAGAAACTAATGAAGGAAAGACTTAAAATGACACCCAACAGAAACTAATGTTAAATTATATTAACTCAATTTTACTTTTAAATAAATATAATTTAATCTTAAATAATATATATATATATATATATATATATATATATATATATATATATATATATATATATATATATATATATATATATATATGTACCTCCACCAACGGTTCCATTCGGGCAGGCATGGCGCTCTTTGCAGGAGGTGCGTCGCTTTACGGCAGAACCAAGCCGTTACATATTCCCCAACATCTTCCACAAAGAAAGAAAGTAAGCCGCACACCAGCAGCGGAGCTTTTGTGTTTTTATTGCAAATGCTTTCTCTCAGCCGGCAGTCCTGACATGTTTCGCTCGACCTTCGAGCTTTTTCAAAGGTGCGCCGTGAGTTCTTGTCCTTTCAGCTCCTGGAAACCATACTCTCATACTTTATCAATTTGACACGCCCCCAATGGCTGCTAAGACTCCTGGTCTTTGTAGTCTGTAATGGTTCCCAGGCTGAACGGTAATGTTTGTCAATTTCAAAATTTACACAAAGGGTCCGTTGCGCCGCTGTGATCCCATTTTCAAGGCTCACTGTGGTCCCTTACCAAAGTCAGTCTTTGGCGTTCACCGCACTGCCCTTGACATCTCTGTACCTCCACCAACGGTTCCATTCGGGCAGGCATGGCGCTCTTTGCAGGAGGTGCATCGCTTTACGGCAGAACCAAGCCGTTACATATTCCCCAACATCTTCCACAAAGAAAGAAAGTAAGCCGCACACCAGCAGCGGAGCTTTTGTGTTTTTATTGCAAATGCTTTCACTCAGCCGGCAGTCCTGACATGTTTCGCTCGACCTTCGAGCTTTTTCAAAGGTGCGCCGTGAGTTCTTGTCCTTTCAGCTCCTGGAAACCATACTCTCATACTTTATCAATTTGACACGCCCCCAATGGCTGCTAAGACTCCTGGTCTTTGTAGTCTGTAATGGTTCCCAGGCTGAACGGTAATGTTTGTCAATTTCAAAATTTACACAAAGGGTCCGTTGCGCCGCTGTGATCCCATTTTCAAGGCTCACTGTGGTCCCTTACCAAAGTCAGTCTTTGGCGTTCACCGCACTGCCCTTCACATCTCTGTACCTCCACCAACGGTTCCATTCGGGCAGGCATGGCGCTCTTTGCAGGAGCTGCGTCGCTTTACGGCAGAACCAAGCCGTTACATATTCCCCAACATCTTCCACAAAGAAAGAAAGTAAGCCGCACACCAGCAGCGGAGCTTTTGTGTTTTTATTGCAAATGCTTTCTCTCAGCCGGCAGTCCTGACATGTTTCGCTCGACCTTCGAGCTTTTTCAAAGGTGCGCCGTGAGTTCTTGTCCTTTCAGCTCCTGGAAACCATACTCTCATACTTTATCAATTTGACACGCCCCCAATGGCTGCTAAGACTCCTGGTCTTTGTAGTCTGTAATGGTTCCCAGGCTGAACGGTAATGTTTGTCAATTTCAAAATTTACACAAAGGGTCCGTTGCGCCGCTGTGATCCCATTTTCAAGGCTCACTGTGGTCCTGCAAAGAGCGCCATGCCTGCCCGAATGGAACCGTTGGTGGAGGTACAGAGATGTGAAGGGCAGTGCGGTGAACGCCCAAGACTGACTTTGGTAAGGGACCACAGTGAGCCTTGAAAATGGGATCACAGCGGCGCAACGGACCCTTTGTGTAAATTTTGAAATTGACAAACATTACCGTTCAGCCTGGGAACCATTACAGACTACAAAGACCAGGAGTCTTAGCAGCCATTGGGGGCGTGTCAAATTGATAAAGTATGAGAGTATGGTTTCCAGGAGCTGAAAGGACAAGAACTCACGGCGCACCTTTGAAAAAGCTCGAAGGTCGAGCGAAACATGTCAGGACTGCCGGCTGAGAGAAAGCATTTGCAATAAAACACAAAAGCTCCGCTGCTGGTGTGCGGCTTACTTTCTTTCTTTGTGGAAGATGTTGGGGAATATGTAACGGCTTGGTTCTGCCGTAAAGCGACGCACCTCCTGCAAAGAGCGCCATGCCTGCCCGAATGGAACCGTTGGTGGAGGTACAGAGATGTGAAGGGCAGTGCGGTGAACGCCAAAGACTGACTTTGGTAAGGGACCACAGTGAGCCTTGAAAATGGGATCACAGCGGCGCAACGGACCCTTTGTGTAAATTTTGAAATTGACAAACATTACCGTTCAGCCTGGGAACCATTACAGACTACAAAGACCAGGAGTCTTAGCAGCCATTGGGGGCGTGTCAAATTGATAAAGTATGAGAGTATGGTTTCCAGGAGCTGAAAGGACAAGAACTCACGGCGCACCTTTGAAAAAGCTCGAAGGTCGAGCGAAACATGTCAGGACTGCCGGCTGAGAGAAAGCATTTGCAATAAAAACACAAAAGCTCCGCTGCTGGTGTGCGGCTTACTTTCTTTCTTTGTGGAAGATGTTGGGGAATATGTAACGGCTTGGTTCTGCCGTAAAGCGACGCACCTCCTGCAAAGAGCGCCATGCCTGCCCGAATGGAACCGTTGGTGGAGGTACAGAGATGTGAAGGGCAGTGCGGTGAACGCCAAAGACTGACTTTGGTAAGGGACCACAGTGAGCCTTGAAAATGGGATCACAGCGGCGCAACGGACCCTTTGTGTAAATTTTAAAATTGACAAACATTACCGTTCAGCCTGGGAACCATTACAGACTACAAAGACCAGGAGTCTTAGCAGCCATTGGGGGCGTGTCAAATTGATAAAGTATGAGAGTATGGTTTCCAGGAGCTGAAAGGACAAGAACTCACGGCGCACCTTTGAAAAAGCTCGAAGGTCGAGCGAAACATGTCAGGACTGCCGGCTGAGAGAAAGCATTTGCAATAAAAACACAAAAGCTCCGCTGCTGGTGTGCGGCTTACTTTCTTTCTTTGTGGAAGATGTTGGGGAATATGTAACGGCTTGGTTCTGCCGTAAAGCGCCGCACCTCCTGCAAAGAGCGCCATGCCTGCCCGAATGGAACCGTTGGTGGAGGTACAGAGATGTGAAGGGCAGTGCGGTGAACGCCAAAGACTGACTTTGGTAAGGGACCACAGTGAGCCTTGAAAATGGGATCACAGCGGCGCAACGGACCCTTTGTGTAAATTTTGAAATTGACAAACATTACCGTTCAGCCTGGGAACCATTACAGACTACAAAGACCAGGAGTCTTAGCAGCCATTGGGGGCGTGTCAAATTGATAAAGTATGAGAGTATGGTTTCCAGGAGCTGAAAGGACAAGAACTCACGGCGCACCTTTGAAAAAGCTCGAAGGTCGAGCGAAACATGTCAGGACTGCCGGCTGAGAGAAAGCATTTGCAATAAAAACACAAAAGCTCCGCTGCTGGTGTGCGGCTTACTTTCTTTCTTTGTGGAAGATGTTGGGGAATATGTAACGGCTTGGTTCTGCCGTAAAGCGCCGCACCTCCTGCAAAGAGCGCCATGCCTGCCCGAATGGAACCGTTGGTGGAGGTACAGAGATGTGAAGGGCAGTGCGGTGAACGCCAAAGACTGACTTTGGTAAGGGACCACAGTGAGCCTTGAAAATGGGATCACAGCGGCGCAACGGACCCTTTGTGTAAATTTTGAAATTGACAAACATTACCGTTCAGCCTGGGAACCATTACAGACTACAAAGACCAGGAGTCTTAGCAGCCATTGGGGGCGTGTCAAATTGATAAAGTATGAGAGTATGGTTTCCAGGAGCTGAAAGGACAAGAACTCACGGCGCACCTTTGAAAAAGCTCGAAGGTCGAGCGAAACATGTCAGGACTGCCGGCTGAGAGAAAGCATTTGCAATAAAAACACAAAAGCTCCGCTGCTGGTGTGCGGCTTACTTTCTTTCTTTGTGGAAGATGTTGGGGAATATGTAACGGCTTGGTTCTGCCGTAAAGCGACGCACCTCCTGCAAAGAGCGCCATGCCTGCCCGAATGGAACCGTTGGTGGAGGTACAGAGATGTGAAGGGCAGTGCGGTGAACGCCAAAGACTGACTTTGGTAAGGGACCACAGTGAGCCTTGAAAATGGGATCACAGCGGCGCAACGGACCCTTTGTGTAAATTTTGAAATTGACAAACATTACCGTTCAGCCTGGGAACCATTACAGACTACAAAGACCAGGAGTCTTAGCAGCCATTGGGGGCGTGTCAAATTGATAAAGTATGAGAGTATGGTTTCCAGGAGCTGAAAGGACAAGAACTCACGGCGCACCTTTGAAAAAGCTCGAAGGTCGAGCGAAACATGTCAGGACTGCCGGCTGAGAGAAAGCATTTGCAATAAAAACACAAAAGCTCCGCTGCTGGTGTGCGGCTTACTTTCTTTCTTTGTGGAAGATGTTGGGGAATATATATATATATATACACATAAAACACAATTGGTAATATACTATGAAACATGTAAATACACCTTTAAAATGTAAAAAGTGCCGTAACTTTGTTATTAAATATGTGCATATATATTAACAAATAATTTAAATAATTTAAATTAATTCTATACATAACGTTTGATAATTTTAACTACATAATAGAGAAATATAAATATTATACTTTAGGTGTGAAATTTGCTTTTATTTAAATCTTAACAAAAATAATTTTCGTTTAATATTTTTAAAATAATTACCTACTTAATTCAAAATTAAGTTATTAATGCTGTAGCATTTTTATGTTATGCTTACTTTAAAATAAATATTTTAAAATAAATGACAATAATATTTACGTTAAAAATAGTTTGATTTTCTTTTTTCTTAAAGTTTAATAAACTTTCCCCTGCACTTTACCATAGGGAGATGTCCGTCCCGATACCAGGGATCTCTACCTATGAGTGAAAGTTACAACTAGTAACTTTACACTCAAAAATGACGATCCACTCCTTGAATTCAGGGGGTGGAGACATGTACATTTGTATTTTTGGGTAACTTAACACTTGTAAATGGTGAATTGCCTAAAGTAGTTAAGTTACTTAAGAGTACATTTTTTTATAGTAAATCTATACATGGAAATGTACCTTTGTGAATAAGACGCTGTGTTGAGAGCTCTGTGTAGCTAGCACTGTGGTAGGTACAGACAGGAAACAGCTAGCTGTTGAGTTTTCTCAGCTTTTAGGTCTGTCCTGTGAGGTTCAGTGTTCTCTATACAGAAGCTGTGACTTATTTCAGTAAAAGAATTCTACCTGTGCATCTCCTATAGCATTTCCATAGAAAGATTGCCATTTCTAACACAAGTATTAGTTGTGGGACCTACTTTTGGTTTTTCTTCCAGAAGTAGCAGGTCATCACCACCAGCAGCAGGGCTGTGCAGGTGCCCACAGTGATTCCCACCTTCAGCCAGAAATCCATGGATTTGCAGATAGTCATTCCTGGGTCAGGTAGGGCCATTCCCCCGTGGCACATTCGAGGCTCCCGCCAGACAAATGCGGTTTTCTGTTGGACAGAGGTGGACATGTAGTGTGAAGGTACAAGAAATGTTACAATGGTCATCAGAGGAGGAGTCATGTTTTTCAAAACTTTGTATTTTCTTCCATTTTTCACATGAAAGGAATGAACTGAAGGAGCTCACAGGAGATATCAAACTACACAACAAGATGTATGCACGGTTTAAATACAGCAATATCAAGAGAAAGTTAGTGCACCCTTCTATTATCACTTAACTCTACATCTGCTAGTTTTCATCCCATTTCCACAGTGGCAACATCCTTCCTACCCTGGCCCCTGTGCATGTACACAGCAGTGTATGTTGTTATGTTTTTTTTTTAATAAGGCCCACCCTCATCAAGTACTATGTCCATCAATTACTTGGACTTGGTTCATTTTGGTGCATATGTATATGTCTGCAGTTAGTGTTTGCACACATAGGGTCTTCCAGGGTGGGTGTTTGAGATCAAACATTACCCTATGTAATGCCTGTTCTGTTGTTTTTGATGTATGGTTTGATGTGACATACATTAGCCATGATCTGCAACAACCACACTAGTCTACCATTAGAAGATTCACAAAGCTTCTCCAATGTATCTCAGGCTTGCTATTGCTTCAGTCGCCCTACGAATCCAATACTAACAACACGCACAAAACTTGTCCAATTGACCGGAATCCTGACTAGCCCTTTATCTCTGCCTTGCCCTTATTCATACCAAAACATGCTTGCTAATAATCATTTGTTGATCCTTAGTATGCAGCAATCCCCCCAACTGTGTGTTGAGTAACAGAGGGGGCCATTACGATGACGGAAGGACTTCAGTCCATCCACCATTGTATCGTATTTGGGACAAGGCGCATTGCCCGTGTTTTGTATTGTGGCGGGTGCTGTGCTCTGCAGCACCCACTGCAAGACAAAAAAGACACCCCACACATATCCCTGCACTACATGGCTGGCACCATGTGGTTCCTAACACATGGTGGCCCCCTACATATCCCTTAAGTAGGGGGTCACCATTGGTGTTCTCCAGGGCCGATGTCCCTGACCAAGGGGCATAGGGGGCCTGCTACAGGCCCCCAAATCCGTTTCCTCCTGCTGTTTTGCATGGGCTTGTCCGCTGCAGAACGACCGGCAGAAAGGGATATTGTAATCCCTATGGCGGTGCCTATCAGATGCCGCCGCAAGTCATGGAATACAGGGAGGCCTGACAGGCAGTCAGATAAAGACCACCTGTCGGGATCGTGGCGGTTGGTGTTTCCGACTGCCACACATCCAAATGCCATAATAATATGGCAGACGGAGATCCCTGGTGAGATGGCCGAAGGACTGCCACCGACAGCGGTCCTTTGGCCATCGTAATGCGGCCTAGAATCTCCATACAGATTCAATAGGCTCAGACATCTGCACTGACTACACTTCCAGCACACAACCATGCACAGAGGTCTACCATTGCATATTCATCATCCCCACTCCAGTATAGGGATTCAGGTCTGTTATTTGCCTCAGCATTTACTTTCAAGAACTGCATCTACTCCAGTTCTGCAACCCCACACATACTACTCAGTTCATTCCCTGCTGCTACCTTTTATCCCCTAGCTGCCACCTAGCTCAGTTCTATAGACCCCAGTAGTGACCAATATCATTTTATGCTGGTGCAGTGCAGGTAAGCTGAAAGAGCCTGACATTTACACAGAAAATCATATGACAACAACCCCCACCCAATTATATAAGGTAAAGACTCAAGTGATTGCTTTGCAGTGGGATGGCCTGATGTGAAATTGTATTAGCCCCTTGTACGCAGTGCCTATGAAAGGTGCATACCTGGATTCCATGCGCGCAGGCACTGACTATTGTGTGGTAATCACGCACCGAGCAGAGCGGGCAGGCTTCGGCCGTCTCCCACAGGAAGTGGAAGGTGCAGCCATCACATGTTCCGTCCATGCATTTACTGAGGAGAGAGGGAGTAAAGCAACATCACATTAGGACTCTGTATTGGAGAGAATTGTACTTCTTAGTTTCTAGCCATCATCAAAGTCCATATGCAACATTCAGAAGCCACATGGACCCAGCACGGCTCTATGACCATCTGGCAAATATGGATGTAGGAAGCAAACGTTCTACAGGAAAGAATAAAAAAACTGAAATCAAACCCACTAGAGGCAGGTGTTTTGGGAGGACATCACATCACTCAGAGGGCATAAATACTTCTAACCCAGCAATGTATGGCCAATCATATCCGTAACACTAGTGGCTGATATTGGAACACTGATTCTGACTCTACTACATTGAATTAAGCCAAAGTTCAAATCTCTGAAAGGTGATATTGGCTTACAGGATCTTACTGCATTACCTGGTCTTAGCTCAAAGGGAACAACTCATTGCTGGCATTGGGGCGCGTCTCTGGCACAGGGTATTGAGCCACTCTTCTGACTAGTACCTTGTGTTGTTTTTGTGGTGCATTATTGGTTCACCAGTTACAATTCTGATACCTATATAAGGCTACTGATTCATATCTCAGCACCAGATGTTTCTCAATAAGTTTGAAATTTAGTACCTGTTGTTGGGAAACGGATTATGGTTCAGGTACCTGGTCTTGGTCCACAATTCAATGTTACTACCTAGTATTGGGTCCATGGACTAACCTGGTATTGAGTCACATATTCTATCAAGAGCACCTGGTATTTGGCTGCATGTTATAAATTTAGCACCTGGTATCTGGCTGCATGTTATAAATCTAGCACCTGATATTTCGCTGCATGTTATAAATCTAGCACCTGATATTTGGCTGCATGTTATAAATCTAGCACCTGATATTTGGCTGCATGTTATAAATCTAGCACCTGATATTTCGCTGCATGTTATAAATCTAGCACCTGGTATTTGGCTGCATATTATAAATCTAGCACCTGATATTTGGCTGCATGTTATAAATCTAGCACCTGATATTTGGTTGCATGTTATTAATCTAGCACCAGAATTTTGGCTGCATGTTATACATCTAGCACCTGGTACCTGGCTGCATTTTATAAATCTAGCACCTGGTATTTGACTGAATGTTATAAATCTAGCACCTGGTATTTGGCTGTATTTTATAAATCTAGCACCTGATATTTGGGTGCATGTTGTAAATCTAGCACCTGGTATCTGGCTGCATTTTATAAATCTAGCACCTGATATTTGGCTGCATGGTATAAATCTAGCACCTGATATTTGACTGCATGTTATAAATCTAGCACCTGATATTTTGGTTGCATGTTATGAATCTAGCACATGATATTTGGCAGCATGTTACAAATCTAGCAAGCACTGAACCCCAGGCTCTGGTTCTGATACCCGATACTGAGCTTTGGGTTTTCATTCATTTAGTCTCTATGGAGTTATTGAGTCACTGGTTAACATGGTCCGAGTCAATGCTTCTGCCTCACACATCTGGTAATACGTCACAACGTCACACCTAGGACTTCACAGCATATTCTGAGTCTGCCTCTAGTTTTTATCCAGATATTTTAACTTCATTGTCTGGCATTAAGTCACTTAGGCCCAATTGTGTACCTGGTTCCAAGCCACAGGTTCTGGATCTCATTCCTGGCACTGTATTGTGGTGTCTGGATCAGGTACTCAGCAGAGCAATGATGGTACTTTGTACAGGGTGTGGATGGTTTCTTCACATCACATTTTGCTTACCTTGGCATAGACAGCTTTCCCAATCCAACCTTCGCCGGGTCACATCGCAGATGGATTGTGGTGGCTCTCCCAAAAGGACAGGCTTGTGTTACATCATTGGACCTTTGGGTGAAGACAACATAGAATGTGCATCACGCAAATTGAGGAGAAACTGATATTCAAAATAGTTAAAACTGTGCACAGTATGAGCCTACAGAAACAGCAAAATACCCTGCCCATAGTTCCAAAGGGAAACAAACATGGTCTCAATGATGACATCACATGGATGTCATTACAACAATAATCATGGTTATTAGGGTTTTCTTTGTCTTGATTAAGTTTTGATTCCCAGGAGATTCTCACACATATACTCTTCAATAACTAGGTTTTGGATGCCTTATACACAATCATTCCTTTGGTTTTCAAATCCACACGATTTACATTAAGACAGAGATACGTTTTTAGAAGTATCAATGCATACAGACTTTACATTAATATTTGTATATTTTTAAAGATGGTTGTAATAAATTTATTGTAAATTATAGTTTTGTATTTTTTTTATTACTTGAAAAAACGAATTTAAAGTTACCTATATTTTTAAGAATGATTCATGTCTCTACAATAGAGCCTAACTTAGCATTTGGTAGATGCAATGGTGTGCTCTGAGCGTATGTAACGCAAGGATTTTGCCAAGCCTAACAAAGTTCAATATCGCCATTCTTTAAAAATGTATCATAAGTGCATGAAACAAGTAAGGGGAGAATTCTACACTAATAAAATTGAAGGGGCCCAAAATTCATCTTGGGACATTTTTTCCACTGTAAAGTCTCTGTCTTATTTGGGCCTCATCTCAGCTCACAGTCTTCCTTCTAAGGAACGTTATAATGTTCTTGCTAGATTTTTTAGAGACAAAGTAACATCTTTGTATTGGTCCTTCTCAGAGAGTTCTACAAATGCTCTGTGTCTTCAGGTTTGGTTTGAACCTTCACAGGATTATTTTCATCTGTTGCAATGCCAACCAAATTAAACTGGAGGACTGGCAATCTATGTTGCATACTGTTAAATCTGTCTCTACCCTTGATGCGGCCACTCCTGCTATTCCGGAATTGGGAGCTGAGGAGGTATTCCCTGTATTTTATGAATATTTCCTTGGCTTCTGCTGAGGTTCCCACTTGTTGAAAGCACGCCTTAGTGGTGCAGCTTCTGAAGAAGCCTTCGCTGGGCCCATCAAAACTGAAAATGTTATACCTATTTCACTTCTCCCATTTTCTGCAAAGGTCGTGGAAAAATGTGTCAACTCTCAACATTTGTTAAGGCCAGGTAGCTACTGCTCAGTACACAGTACAGAGTCTGCTCTGTTGCTGTCTTCTGAATCCATGCGTCAGAATATGGCTAGAGGTGACACAGCAGCATTAATGCTCCTCGCTCTGAGCACGGCCTTTGACACCATGTCCCACAACCTTCTGTTGGAGCAGTTGTGGAGCTACAGTGATGGTTTTAATGCCCTGCAGTGGCTTGCGTCCTTTCTGCTGAGACACACTTTTCAGGTCCTGCAGAAACCTTTTCATTCTGAGGTCTTGCCACTGCAGCAGGGTATCCACACGGCTTATATCTGAGTCCAACTTTATTCATTCTCTACATGCGTCCCCATGCAGATATCATTGAGCGGTATGGTTTTTACATCATATCATATGCCGATGATACTCAGATCATTGTCACCCTATCTCAGAATGTGACTGCGGCCGCAGCTTATCTGAGTGCATGCTTGTCCGAGGTGGCCCTCTGGATGGACCTCAATTGCCTGAAATTAAAAGCAGGCAAGTCTGAGATCCTTATTCTGGGCGGTCAGGCTTCTTTTTGTACTCCAGACTGGTGACCACCGTCACTTGGTTTCCCTTCAGTGCCGAAGGCCAAAGTAAAAAATATGGGCAGCCTGTTTGACGCAAGACTGACATTTGACAAAGCTTCAGGATGTTGAAATCCCTTAAAAAGATCATTGCCTGAAGCCGCAAGGAAAACAGCAATCCAGGCTCTATCCTCTCTTCACTGGATTATTGTCACATCCTGAATCTGCGTGTCTCTCAAGCTTGTTCGTATGAGGTTCAGAATTCTGTGACTTGATTACTGCTGAACCTTCCCAGACGGGCTTCGTTGGGCTCAGCATTGCAAAAATTGCACTGGCTCCCGATTAAGAAGCATGTGTCTTTTAAGGTTCTTTGTTATTGTTACAGGGTCTTTATTAAGGCTGGTGCCAGATATCTCCATCAGTCTATAAACCCCTACCTTCCTTCCTGGTGTTTGAGGTCTTCAGGATCCTTGCTGGCAGAGCTTCCTACTGCCAGGAAAGTTCTAACTGGAAGCAGTTCTTTCTTTTAGGTTTCTTGCCTCCAAGCTGTGGAAATCTCTTCTTCTCTTTCAGAAATAGCTTCAAATAGGGCTTTTTAAGGTAGCTTTCCCTCTCTCCTTAGGCCTTGTTCATTTTGGCAGCTAGTTTGCATTAGCGCAGGGACCCTTCAGTTGAGGTAGCCATGCACTTTATACATTATTTATTATTATTGGTTTAGCTACAGAATTTTCAGTCGGGCAGTCCGCCAGATTTACACTGACAGCAGGGTCAGACTGGGACAAAATAGGCATGTGCACTAAACTAAAAGTAGCCCCCATTAGCAAAGCATGCAGCTAAAAAAGATGTAATAGCAGGGAAATCAACAGTAAACACCGTCCCACCTGGTCATAAAATTGGCCCAAAACTGCAAAAAAAAAAAAAGTCCCACCCACTGATCTGGCAGATCAGCCAACTGAGCACTGCCTGATTGCCCTTATAGGCCGGTCCAACCCTGACTGACAGAATAACATTTACTCCATCGGCTTAAACCTCACATTTAACCATCCACCCTATTTAGAGTGGGCAATCAGATGGCTTTCTTTAACTGTACAGTATATTCCTTGCGGTAAGGGGCAATAATCTTTTTTTAATGATCCCCCTAACCATGGGAGAAAACTCTCATGATGCTGCACCATTCGTGTTTTTCCCTTTTCCTTGTTTTGATATGTATGTACAGACAAAAGTGTTGTTGTTGTTGGTTAGATAACGATATTTTGGGACCACAATAGTTTTGTGGTTGATGTTTGACATAAAACTCCTTAAGATCCCCTAACAATACATGTGCAAGACCTTAGCCTTGACGTCCATGCCCAATAAACAATAGTTACATACTATCCAGGGCTCGCCCTTCTCAAACAAAATACCTCCAGAAACCCATGTTGTAAACATGAACTGACCGAAGTGTCAGCCATGGTGACCAAAACTGTGTATCTGATTTTACAACTGGGCCAGCAAATCGCTAGGGCCATGGGTGCCAGAGGTCTACTTGCTAATAGAGCGTTAACAAATGTATCTTTTAAATAATACGTTGATGGAATTAATTTCCCTTTCTACAGCCTCATTACATAGGTTAGAATCGTCATCACTTCATTTCGAGCTGAAGAAACATATCACGATGTAACACTGGTCTGTCAAAATTGCACATATGAAAGATGATCCTGCACAAAGCAGACAGTCTGGCAGCCAGAAAAAAAACAAAAAATCTGCAAATACACCCACCGACTCTGAAGCCACTACCCTGGGGGCCTATTGATGCCAATGTAATTTTCAAAACCATCCGTGCCACACACAAATATATCTACACATTGGCCCTGAAAAACCTCAGCAGTGAAATAGAGCACCGTTTGCAAACACACCCCATGACTCATGCAACGAAGGCGTGCTCCAAAGACCCTGCGCATGCTGAACTCAAAAGAAGTAGAGGCTTTGTCGTTTAAATATCCTGGCTATGGAAGACACCTCAAGAAAGTATGATCAGATGCACTGGTGTTTTGTGTTCTTCACTGGCTTGTAATTGAGGGCACGTTCATGTTGGGATGCCTCACGTACACACTGCATCTTAACATTCCACACTCCTCTCTGAATTGCTCATAATCTCCGGTGGTAAAGAGGTCTGTGCATTGAGAATACACTCTCCCTGGAATGTCCTCGATTCTGAACATCACCTGCTCATTTAATGAAGACTGATTAATTCCCCTACCCTGATACTCATTTACGCCGGGTGGTTTTCAGTTTTAATTGTTGTTACTATTACTGCGTCTGTTCCAGTAATCTTTTGTTCTATGTGTACAGCACCCACATACTCACTGAGGAATGGAATCCTATAGAAACCTAAAAGTCTTAAATAAATAAATGTCTCTTAAGACCATCTTCACAAAAATAAACCATCTTTCTTTCAGGAAAAAACGTAAAACACATCAGAGCCTTTTTTACAAGCCCCTTGTGCCGCCGGTACGTCACTTGTTCCCATGCTAAGAGTGGCGGACCAGCGGCGCAAGGGGCTTGTAAATAGGCCCCATAATGTATGAGTTGCAAGTTCAGCCTGTTCTTTAACCCTGAAGCAGCATGAAGTAGTTCTGGTTTAAGTGCTGTACCTTATGAGGCATTTCTCCATTTATCATGCCTTGCATTTACACATACACCGTATAGAATACAACGGTTGGTGGCAGGCAACACTCTTTAACCCCAGCGATGCACAAGCACTTTCAGCACATATATAGTATATACACATAGAACACCGAGCCTTTTGTTTAATAACATAACTGAGAGTGTGCTCCCTATTGTTCAGATTGTATCTTGTGTCATATATTTTGGCAAGAACAAAAACCTCTGGACTCTTGTGAGACAATCTCATAGCGACCACAATACCTGAAATAGAATATGACGTCAGGCAGCGGGGAGGTGGCCTGGGTGAAGAGATTAGCTGGGGAGGTGATATTGTCCAACGTTTCATCTGTTGTTACTCCTGCAATACAATCAAACACACGGGCATGTGAACAGGCTAGAGGAGCAGAGGGAGATGTTGCGCTAACAGCTGTCACGTGATCGGCTTGGAAGTGATACCCACCATGCTGGAACAAAGGTGGCGAAGAAGGATATAGGGGAGGGCACTGAAGGAAGGGCCAATGTACTCAGCTAGAGCTGTTTTAGGCTCTCACAAATTTTGGATGTAAAGGTGAAAACAATGTGTAGGGCCAATCAATGGCTTGGCAAACCATCAAGCTCACCTATTTCCTTGCTAGCTGCAACAGCAACAACTGTGTAATATCTAACTCCTTATGTGCTCTTACATTTCTGCTAACCCCCTATTCCATCCATTTGTGGTGACATATGCAATTTCATCAGTGCCTGATCTTCTTCTGGTCGTGTTCCAGAAACTATGTAAGGCAAGAGTTATCTCACCTTTATTGACGATGCATGGACTTAATCCAGCCAACCAGAAAAAATGTGTCCATTAAGTTTATGCCCTATCATATCCAAAACCACGAAGAAGCATCTATCCCAATGGATTTCTAGCTACCTTTATTCTATAAGGCTCCTGATCTGGTATTGGGCAGTTTTCCATCAAGAAATTGCAATGAATCATATTGAGTGGCAGGATTGGTTCCACACTGTTATGGTCAAGGAAGAGCCATCATGCTTCTATGCTTAGATCTGCAAGCACCATTTAACACAGAGACCATTCCATCCTGATCGACTATATTAGAGCTGCTGGATGTGCTCGACGTACACTTAATTGGTTAATCCTGCTAAAGGAGCATTTCTACCTAACATTGAAAGGGGAGATGATCAGGCAAGTTCACACTTTGCTGGTAGCTTTAAAATCATTGCAAAGGCTCACTGTCTGTGTTCCAATGAACTGGGCCCAATATGCTTGCAATGCTGCACATGTGGTGGTCACACACTCCTGGGAATGGCGAATACAGCTGTGGCAGAAAGGATGCCCTTAGTTACCAGTATAAGTTTAGTCTCAGCAGGAGCTTTGTAGTATGTTAATTTGTATGGTGTGAAGGTCAGGGCATCATGGGTGCTAATAGAATTTTGTCATGACCTTGTAGGAGGATTCAGATGGCCCTGGGAAAGGGACCACATTGAATTAGAGTCTGGTGGCCACAGGAATTTATAAAAGTGTTGGATAAAAATGGAAAATACCTCAGAGAGAGTAATAATTGATTCTTCTGCTCTGTGAATAACAAACGCATTAACAATCTATCAGCTTTCACCCACAACTAATTGTTCCTTCTAGACAAATAGAGTTGGTTTTTAGTCATTAGTCCTATTCTAATGAGAAGATGAGTGAAAAGAGGGCATGTAAGGTTAAGATACAAATAATTTACTGGATCACCTAATAGCTGGAATATGTGTTTCCTGGTGATAGGGAAAGAATCCACCGTCTGCAGCCACTTACCTATAAAACGATCAGCCAGACTAATCGGCTGTGAGGACACCACCGCCTTGAAGCCTACTACGTCAGAAGGGATAACGATAGCTTGGCAGACGTAGGATGCAATGGATGTTGTGTACTGTGCGGAGGTGTCCATTCCCCGAACATCTGTAACGTTGTCAACACAGACAGACATCTTCTTTCCCTTCAGGAAGTCCAAAAAAACACAAAAGCAGACATTTTTAAACTGTTTGTTTTACTATAATGACTTGCCCTTGAGACAAGGATTCTTAAGCATACAGTCTGATCTACCTAGCGCTCTGAAGGCACCGGGGCATCAAATTGTATTATGTTACTAAATCTACATTTCATTAGAAGGTCTGTCTAGCCCCTCTATTTTGTTTTCCTGTCCCTTCTTCAGTAGTGGAATCCATTACAATAATCACTACAAATGAGACTCTAGAAGAAGAGTGGTTTCTAATGTAATCTGTATGACTGCCCATTGTCTCTACAAGGCAGCAATGGTTGGGGCTCAATCATATATCAGCCACACCATGACATTTGAATGCCTGCCCCCGCCCTACCTGCCTTTTTAAGGAACTGACCTGCCAGGACACTTCCACTTGACAACAGACCACTCCACATACATGACACCATGTTTCCAGGCCACCTTAAGGACGCAGGGCCTGACTGAGAATTTTGTGGGCAGACACTCCAACACAAATATGAACGATATCCCATCCACCATATTACAAGAGTATTGGGATACAAATGAACCCGTAATCCAGTGGGTGGGCTGTCCATCACGTTTACAACAGTGTATCCATCCGTCAAACTATAAATCAGGCCCTTAATCAATGTCTTATATGATGCATTATAGTTGTCGTTTACGCAGCCAAGTCTGCTTGTTCCCACTCCCTGCACTGGAATTGTGCAGGCGAGCTCAAAAAACAAGTTCTGCCTTATCAGACTCTAGCAGATACACAGGCCATTTATATATGGCACACTGGAAAGCACATTGTGTTATTTGCGAATGAAATGGTGTAATTACTCACATCAATGGAACTCATTGTATTGACCTGGAAGTAGGAAAAGAAACACATTCTTGCCCCAAACCAGAAGCTTACCGGTTTCTCACAGATTTCTTTAGCCGACACTCAACTCACAAGCTGCTTATGCAAGTGAACGTTTTTAACTAATGAGAGTTTTGATGTAGGGTTTTTTACTCACTTAAGGAAGATTTTGGCATTATGTTTTTTAGGGACATCTGAGGCACTAGTTCCTATCTACTGAGAGTTGTGGCCAATTGTGTTATTCATGGCATTGTAAAGCTTCCATGTACTACTTTGGCAGCGTGCACCTGAACTTGACTTACAAAGCACTGGTATTTTATAAGTGTAGAGTGTAATGGCCCTGCGTTAGGCTCCAGGAAATCCATTATTTGGATTGCTGATCCAAGGTATAGTTCACAAATTGCCAGAGAAATGCAAGGGGCACTTGCACCTATTTCCATGCTCCTGTGACCATTGGCAAGTGCAGTAGGAGATACAATAGTTTGCGCGCCCACCTCTGTAATATCCGATGAATGTGTGCTAAATTACCACCATGGAAAGCAGTTGTTCACTCATTTACGTGCAGCGCTGCTGCATGCAAATGAGAGAACATCTCACTTGGCCTCTACTCCATGAATGAGAAATAGGAGCTTGGGTAAGAAAAGGCCAAGGAAGGACATTTCAATTGTACCCAACTCAGAAATTGGCGCACATTTAGCGTTCACCTCTAGGCCTCGCTTAGGAAGAAGACACACCATCTCTCGGGGACCCTTCATGAACATCCCTCAAAGGGGGTACGAGCCACAAAGTGCACACCACCCTCCATTGGTAGAGTCCCTTTCCAAAGGGAAGCCAGTGATGTCAGAGCACACACACTGCCAGTACTAGAAGAGCCATGAAAGTTGCACCCAGTATTGTTGTCCTTCTGCAGAGCTGTGAAGGTTCTCAACAGAGAGATAGGGTGCCAACTATGCCTTAATATGGTAAAAAACATAACCACTAGAAACTATAGGTTGCCCCTTTCTAATAAAAAAATTAAAACAACAACCCTTATTCTCCTTCAGTTACTAAGAAACAGAACATTTTTCACATTGAAGTGACCTCTAAAATCCGAGAGAAAGTGCCGACAATTCAGTTCTAATCTTATCTGGAGGACTGCAGGGAGAGCCCGAGTGTGGCATTTGTACGGAAAGGGAGACGAAAATGGCTACTTAGATATCCAGATGAGTTTGCTTGAAATATTTCTGGAGGGTGTTGCCACCATATTTGACTTTATTAAATTTCTCTGCAGCATTCGAAGTTTCAGATCATATGACTGTGTTAAACCAGACACTAAGGGTGCAAGAACATCATTGAGGGATGTTGAAGAAACTGGTGCCTCTACTCTGTCCGAAACTGCACACACCATTGCAGTGGTATTCAGCATCTTGCAGAAGGGTTGGTGGGGCACCTACACAATAATACAGAGCTGCAGACTAACTGCTTATGCTTTTGACTGCAAACCAAGGTGGTACCACATGTCTGTTACTTGGCCTCTGGTCATGGGCCCGCTGGAGTTCTGGTCCTCCGCTGCTAAGGGTAGGAATGAGTGGCCTTGAATAAGGGTGGCTATAAGGAGTAGCAACATCTTGAAGAGTACAATAGGTGGGAGATGTGTTTGGGTCATCACAGTGTGCCATTAAAAGCATAATGTGTTAGGTTACTCCAGGCAATACGGCATTGGTAGTTTTCTATATTATGTACAATGCCTCAGAGCATCAGAGTGCTTTGAAGAGAACGCTGTAAAGTGTGTAAAGTATTGCGAATAAATGTGAGCAACACTAAGGTATAACTTCAGAACGCAACAAAGATCATGAATATTAGACTTAAAAAAAGTAGAATCAATCAAAGAGATGTACACAATATTGTAAGATCCATGAGCAGAAAACAGAAGGTGCTTACACATACAAGACAGTAATAAAAAATAGAAGTGAGAACATCAAACAATCAAAAAGTCTTTACTTTTCTGAAAAGATATGGATGCAAGAGGAAGGAAAGAAGGAAAACTGTGTGAGTTGATTGTTCACATGGCTTTCAAGGATTTTGCTGCAGAACGATAGGCCAGAACCTAGACAAAGAATAATAATTTAAATGTGCTAGGTCCGCAGTGGGTGTTTTGTAACCATTCTTTATTGAAAAGTAGCTGTACATATATAATAGTGGCTAGGATTCAGACAAATCAGATCTTACCAGAATTCATACACACCCACTGGTATTTGCTTTAAAGCAGAAACTCATGTGACATCCAACAGAATCTGTCCCACATTTTCATTTAGACGGGAAGATCATAAAGATCTGGCATGTGGCGCTTAGGAGGTAGACTAGACCGCAGACAAGATCAAGAATTATACCACTTCACAGTTGTTGTGGCTCCCACTCATATTAGTTATGTCCCTTCACTTCAAAATTTTTATTTTCAGTTCCCAATAAAGTTCTCCCTTTTGTTAACAAGATATTCACCCAGGCTATTTTCTTTTTGGACTGTGCTTCTTCTTCCTACTTGCCTTCCTAGTATTTGTTTCTCCTCTGCGTCCTTACAATAGTGTAAATGATAACCATATATATAGTTATGACTCGAGGTAGGTGATTCAAAATAAAACCCCAGTCCCACCTAGGGTGCAATATTACGGGGAACAACATTAATAACAGGCTGCAATTTCACGGTAGTTCAACAGTAACAATTACATTTCCTACACTCCTTCTCATATACTATACTTCTCCTCCTGTGAAACCAACCTCTCCTAGAGTTATGAATGAATGGATGGACATAGAAGGAGGCAACCATATGTAGAGAACGATGGTGGAGTCAGTCTCAGGGAAGGTCAAGATGTTAAAATGAAGATCACTCCTTCCACTGTCCTCTGGTTAGCAGACAGTACTACCATTATGGGCTACAGATTTGTTATAAGGTTTTACAGGGGTATTTATTACATAGTCATTTCTGTATGAAGGAGCCCAAGGTCTCTTCAGATTTAAGTAGATAATCATTAAGGGCCCGATGTAGGTAAATCTTTTTTACCACTTCTTAAATACCGATTCATACCGAATCGGTATTTAAGAAGTGGTAAAAAAGAGGAGGGGAGATGTAGGTATTTCAGATTCAGTAAATACCGAATCGTTAAGATTCTGTATTTACCGATTCTGTAAATACCGAATCGGTAATGCCCATTGATTCCTATGGGCATTGAAGCCCATAGGAATCAATGGGCATTACCGAATCGGTATTTACAGATTCGGTAAATACCGATTTCAGCAAGGGTGCAGGGGGTGTCACTTTGACACCCTCTGGCACCCCAAAAATAGGCATGTGCGCCATGTGGCACACAGACATGCCCTAAGGGCATGTCTGTGTGCCACATGGCACAGGTGTGCATGCACATATGTGCATGCACACCTGGATTCGGTATTTTACCACCCAATTGGATTGGGTGGTAAAATACCGATTCTTAAAGCCCTGTGGCACTCTGACATGTGCCAGCTACATCTGCATTTACAGAATCGGTATTTTACAGAGTCTGTATTTACCGATTCGGTAATTTTACCGAATCGGTAAACACAGAATCGGTAAAATACCGATTCTGTAAATGCATGCCCTACATCTGAAAACCCTAATACTGGTCGGAAACGGCCAAAATCGGCCGTTTCCGACTGGTATTAGGGCTCCTACATCTGGCCCTAAATCTTTAAAGATTCTCTAAAACGGGTCAATGGTGTACCTGTCTTTCAGCTATGTTTACTGTGTAAAGAATGTAGGCGTCTTCCCAAGCCATATGATGCCAATCCTGGCTGCTTAATCAATCAATCCATCATACAGTACTAGTATAGCAGGGCTTATCACCCATGAGAGTATTCAGGTGCTGGGCTACGGGTTTCAATCGAAGAGCCAGGTCTTGAGTTTCTTCCTGAAGGCTGTCAGTGGAGGTGATGTTTGGAGGTGGAGTGAGAGGGCGTTCCAGGACTTGGCAGTTCAGGCAGTGGTTCATGTATGCAGGACCTTATTCATGGAGAGCTTTGTAGGCGTGTATCTGTAGCTTGAACTGGCACATCTTCTGGATGGGAAGCCAGTGGAGGTCTCTCAGGTGCTGGACGATGTAGGTCCTTTTGAGCAGGTTGAGGATCAGTCTGGCTGCTGCATTCTGTATCGTCTGGAGTCTTCTCATGAGTTCGCTGGTGGAGCCTGAATAGAGTGTGTTGCCGTAATCAAGGCGGCTGGTAATAAGGGCCTTCGTCACTGTTTTTCTGGTGCTGATGGGGAGCCGTTTGAATATTCTGCAGGGCATGTGTGGAGTGTGGAAGCAGGCTGAGGAGATGGTGTTGACCTGTCATTTCATGGAGAGCTCACTGTCCAGGATGATGCCAAGGCTTTTGGCATGGTCTTTCGGTGTGGGGTGGGTCTGAGTTCTGATAGCCACCAGCCGTCGTTCCAGTGGCTGCCAAAAATCAGCACTTCTGATTTGTCCATATTGAGCTTCAGGCAGTTGTCCTCTATCTAGGTGGAAACGTTTTTCATGCAGTTGTAGAAGTTGGACTTCGTGGTGGTGGGGTCTGCTGAGAGCGAGAGGACGAGCTGGGTGTTGTTGGCATAGGAACTGATGTTGCTGTTGTTGCTTCTAATGGTGTCAGCTAGCAGTATCATGTAGATGTTGAAGAGGGTAGGATGGAGGGATGAACCTTGAGGGACGTCGCAGATGGTGTGCTTGGGTTGTGAGGGGAAGGGAGGGAATCAGATTCTCTGGGTGCGCCCCATGAGGAAAGATGCCATCCATTTAAGGGTGTCGTCTTGATTTCCAATCATGTGTAGTCAATTGATGAGTGAGTGGTGGGAGATGGTGTCAAAGGTTGCGGAGAGGTCGAGGAGGATCAGGATGTCAGACACTGCTCTGTTGAGTAGGGTGCGGATATTATCTGTTGCGTCGATCAGGGATGTCTTGGTGAAGTGGTTGCCTCTGTGTCCTGATTGAGAGTAGACTCTCTAAGAAGTTATCCACCCAGGCTATTTTCTTATTTGTGCTGAGCGTCCTCTTCCTACTTGCCTTCTCAGCATTGGTTTCTCCTCTGTATCCTTGACAATAGTGCAAATTATAGCCATATGTATAGTTATGACTCGAGGTAGGTGAATGGCTCTGCTGTTAGGGTTTTGAAGAGGAAGAGCTGACCAGATCCAGTTTTGAGGTTAAGTCAGGGAATTTCCCCACACAAGGGCTGGCACCATGTATAAAACAAAACCTTCAGAACCAGTCATCAAAACACTCTGAGACCTGTAGAAAATTCAGAAGAAGGACTGCCATGCTACTAGAAGGAAAGCTCTTCTGCCTCAGACAGCCTTGCTGTCTGAAGGAGGACGATTGGACCTTCTTGCCTTGATCCCAGGATACCAGAGTGACTCCAAGAGTTAGTTGGTTGATATCCTGTGTGAGCTACAGGGACACAACAAACTTCCAGAGACCTCCCTGCAACTGTCCATTTGACCAGCAAGAACTGAAACTCTCTGACCTGCCTGGGCCCTGCTTCTGGACTCTGAGGTGAGAGTCCTAATCCCCAAAATGTGCCCCAAGGTCCTGGAAGACCCTTGGCTGTCATCAGTTAGTGATCCTCCACAAATAAAGGTGAAAATCCTGAAGGTTGGGCTCCTTGTGACTATGAAGTGACCTCTTCATGCCGAAGATCAACCGCCTGTCACAGCCAGAAATGTGAAGCTCCAGTGGGGCCTGCTCTTTGTAACGACAGCAAACATCCACAATGATCGGCAACGCAAAACCTACAGCAACGACAGCCAACTGTGACGCCAACTTGAACCTCCAGCGACAATTGTCTCTTTGTGCTACAGCAATGACTGTCTGTGATGCTCGAACTGCTCTTCCCGTCAAAAGCCTCCTTCTTGCTGCCTCCTCCCATGCAAACTGAACTTTTCATGCCAGACTTGAAAAGGTAGCTTTTCAGCAGGACTCACTTGGTCCCTTGTTTTCGGCCCGCACTCCATCGTAGTCCGCCTGAACTTACGACTTTTCCCCAGTAGTAGCATTTTCTGCTTCTTGGAGCTATTTTCAATTTACACATTAAAAACCAAAATCTCCAGTTATACTTATTGGATTGTGTTCCTTTTGCTGGCATTGTATTTATTAAAATGTACTCTATTTTCCCAAATTGGTTTGGGATTGTTCTTGTGGGATTTTTTCAATGTATTACTATCTGTGTGCTGCAGGAATATTTTTATACATTGCCTCAAAGTTAAGCCCGACTACTTTAGTGACTACCTACCAAAGGCTTTAGCACAGGTTAATTTAGTGACTTTTGTAGATGACCCGAACAAGGATTGAGTTTGTTGCATGAGTAAGGCTTCCACCCCTCTCAACCAAAAACCGGTAAACAGTCAAAATATCGACTACAAAATATCGAATGGACATAATATCGGCTTCAAAATATAGAAAGAACAAAATATCGAATGGACAGAATATAGTCATCAAAAATATCGTTTTTAAGGTAAGTAATGTAATATTGAATTTTAAAAATATAGAAAGTCAAAATATCGAAGTATATAATATAGGTTATTAAAATTATCGAATTTTTAATAATATCGAATTTTTTATAGGTTTTTTATGTTATTATATGTGTGAAAAGTGTGTATTTATGTTATAATTTATTTTAATTAATTTGCGTAATTTAATTCTGTAGCGGGTTGTGGGTTTATAGGGGAATAGGGTGGGAAGTAATTTAATTCTAATTAATTAAATATGTAAATTTATTTATTGGTATTTATTTATTTATTTAAAAAAAAAATTAAGAACCTTTATTATCATTTCAAGTAAATACAAGCATAGGCCTACAAGCATCTCGGCCGGCCGCTAGTCAAGATTTAAGAGCAGCAAGCAGTATAAAAAGATACAGCAGCCCGAAATTCGGAGTGTGACAAGTGTCCAGGATATAACTTGTATTTCAGCGAACAGCAGGAGATCCAGGATTCGAGAAGGTTCATTTTACAGTAAAGAAGAAAAAAAAAAATATCAGAAGCAATGCCATACGGTCATACATGGTCCTACAATAGCAAGCACGAAGCGGGAATCAGCAAAGAGTGCGAATATATTTAAAGTAATGGGGGCAAGGCGTACGAGGCAGGATAAATGTAAAAAAAAAAAAAAACACATACGCTTCGTGGCGGACTACACCCCACCCCTCAAAACGAAACAGACTGTAGGAAACATGAAAAACAGCGACATCAAAAAGGAAGAAGGACAAAGGGCCATAGAGATAAAGAAGGAACAAATTAACAAACCCCACCCCCCTACCCCCCACCCTGCACCCCTGCAGAAGGCTACGGCCTACCCCCCCCCAGCAGCGTGCCTATCGCCCTAAATGAGAGACCCGAAATATAGAAGAAGAGAAAAAAGAAAAAGAAGAAAAAATATGGAGAAGGGCCCTCGGTCGAGCCACCCGACCCCCCCCCCTCACCCACCGCGTACAGTAAACATCCTAAAAGCTGGATCAGAACAGCCACAGTAAACAATAAACATCAATAGCGCTGCATTAACATCTCCACTGAGTGTCCCCCTCAACACCGTCAGCCAATAATGAGTTCCACTATGTCCTAGATGGTCTCACCCCTTGCCTTTTCTATCAATAGAACCAACATATGTCCATTTGTCAACCGGCATACAGAGCAGTGTGGAGAGTCCAATCGATCCGGGCGGACCGGGCAGCGCCGTCACTCCAGGGGGCTGTAGCCCCAAAAACCCAGCCGAATATGTATGGCTGAAATCCATCTGTGTCAGTATCGACATCGGAAACATCCTCCAGTCCGCACACAATCTCACCATCCAGGAAGAGAGAGTCACACAAGCCAGTAAGCGTTGAAACGCCGCCGGGGCAGCCCAATCCATAGATCGATGTTGGTTCCTCAGCCGCCAAACAGATAAGGGCCCCGACGAGTCACTCACATATACTACAGATCCATCCAAAGCGGCATCATGAACCGGGTCTATCGGCTTCTCCACCAACGGAGGCGTAGCTGGAGCATTCATCACTGACGCAGAAGCGGGCACATCGGCACTTCCTGGAGATCGAACCAGGCCGATGTGGAGCGGTGGGTCAACAATGGCGGCCATCCTTCTTCCCAGATCCCGGGCGTCCCGGATCAGGGTCATCTGCAGGGTTGTTAACGCAGCCAGGACATCTCTAAACGTGGGCTCTTTCTCATGTCGCCAGACCCCAGGACTCTCACGCACAGCGGCTTCTCTGCCCGGATGAGGTGTGCGTATGTGGGTGCTATCCGCCATCTTAGCTGATCCGGCACCGTCCTTCTCCACCTCACCTCGGGACCGGGCCCCACACCAGGAGGGAACAGGATTCACTACGGGGATCCCGAAAGTCAAGGCAGGTTTCTCAGCGGAGGGTCACAAAAGGGCTAAACAAAATCTCCGCCGCTCCCTGGGAGCCGCCCACCGACACCGGGAAAGGGCGTGAATATGCCCGGACACAGCACTGGAATGGGGGGCCAAGTGTCGTGCGCACTCCTCGACCCTGCTGTATCGCACTGACCACAAGGCTCTCCGCTAGATGGACTGGGTTGGCACTGTCGCCATCGGCCATCAAGTCTTCGATTCCCACCGTCCGACTCCTCACCATCACCAGAGGCCGCTGTTGACGCAGTCGCGGCCGGCCACTCTCCTCACTCTAGACCCCGGTCCCAGCTCCGTGAAGGCCGCAAAACAGTTGGGGGCATTTCAACGGGTCTGCCGCACGTAGAAGCTTCAGGAGCAAACGGTAAGTGAAAGTTGTTCTTCGCCTACTGAAATATATCGTTGCGGCTCAGGATAAGTGCCAGGATGTATGTGCGGGGTGAGAAGGCTCACGGAGCCGAGCGGTTACGCAGCCATCTCGGTCGCCATCTTGGCTCCTCCCTCCTGGTATTTATTTTTAATTAATTGTTAATTAATTTCTATTAAGTAATTAATTACATTTTAATTGGCAATTCATTTTAATTAAACGATTAATTGATGATTATGTTAATTTTACTAATTTATTTTCGGTAGCGGGTTGTGAATTTATTGGGGAATTTGGTGGGAAGTAATTTATTTATAATTAATTAAATATGTAAATTTATTTATTGGTATTTATTTTGAATTAATTGTTTATTAATTTTATTGGGGTCATTAATTACATTTTAATTGCCAATTAATTTGATTTAATTGTTTAATTGATAATTATGTTAATTTTACTAATTTATTTTCTGTAGCGGGTTGTGGGTTTATATGGGAATAGGGTGGCAAGTAATTTAATTATAATTAATTAAATAATTGTATTTATTTATTTGGATTTAATTTGAATTAATTGTTAATTAATTTTTAATTGCTAATTAATTACTTGTTAATTTGGAATTAATTTGTATTAATAGGTAACCAATTGTAATAATTAATTTTAATTAGTAATTTTAATTGATTAATTATTATATTATATTAAATTGGTAATTACTTATAATTAATTTGTTATGGATATTAATATATATATATTTTTAAATAATATATGAAGTATTTACTTTCCCTACTGTTGCACTCCCTGGAGTGGGAATAGTACTTTTTACCCCTACGCTATCCAACGCTTTCCCTACTGTTGCACTCTCTGGAGTGGGAATAGTAATTTTTACCCCTACGCTATCCAGCGCTTTCCCTACTGTTGCACTCTCTGGAGTGGGAATAGTAATTTTTACCCCTACACTATCTAACGCTTTCCCTACTATTGCACTCTCTGGAGTGGGAATAGTAATTTTTACCCCTACGCTATCCAGCGCTTTCCCTACTGTTGCACTCACTGGAGTGGGAATAGTAATTTTTACCCCTACGCTATCCAGCGCTTTCCCTACTGTTGTACTCACTGGAGTGGGAATAGTAATTTTTACCCCTACGCTATCCAGCGCTTTCCCTACTGTTGCACTCACTGGAGTAGAAATAGTAATTTTTACCCCTACGCTATCCAACCCTTTCCCTACTGTTGCACCCACTGGAGTGGCAATAGTAATTTTACCCCTACCCTATGCAACGCTTTCCCTACAGTTGCACTCTTTGGAATGGGAATAGTAATTTTTACCCCTACGCTATCCAACGCTTTCCCTACTGTTGCACTCTTTGGAGTGGGAATAGTAATTTTTACCCCTACGCTATCCAACGCTTTCCCTACTGTTGTACTCTCTGAAGTGGGAATAGTAATTTTTACCGCTACTCTATCCAACGCTTTCCCTACTGTTGCACTCATTGGAGTGGGAATAATAATTTTAACACTCCCGCTATCCTATGATAATAATATTGAATATTTGTAAATAATATTATGTTAATATATATATATATATATATGTTTTAACAAATAAAATTGTATTTTTTTTAACTTAAATTAATTATTTAATAATTTTAAGGTTATTTAAGTATTTTTAAGTATATTTTAGTTATTTATTTTTAATATTTTTTTAATTTTACATTAATTTTAATAAATTCGATATTTTTACAAAGTACATATTTTTAAACGATATTTTGGAGTCGATATTTTTGTACTCACCTGTTTGTAGATAGGACTTCGATATTTTGTCTTTCGATATTTTGGCATCGATATTATTAGTACTCTATATTTTGTCCCTCGATATTATGTCAGTGATCCCAAAAAACCCAATGTTTTACAAAGCCTTTTCTAAACTGCAGTTTGGCATTTTTCAGGATTGCAAAATGGGATTAGTAATATGGGAAAGGATTTTTGCAGTTGCAAACCCTGGGATTTCGTGTATCTCAGGGTTTGTGACTGCAAAAACCATTAGTGCATCTGGCCTTTAGCTGCTTGATGAACTAGGCAGAAGACCTTTCAGTCAAGGTATCATTAAGTTTATTTATAGGTTACTTTATATCCTGTCTTCGGTAAAGCATGGAAGGTTAAGATTAAATTATGTGGAAAGATCAATGTGGTTTATATTATTTCTATACAAAAAATACAGCAGATAGAAAGGGATTTTTACGAGTTTGAAGGGGATACTCCTGGTCCCCTTTAGATAAAGTAATCAAACAGTTGGAGGAGTACACCCAGGAGACAGCTCACTGTCTCCGCAGTACTGGGAGAGGTGCACAGGAAAGGAAATTCTCCTTTCTTAAGAAGACCCCTCACTCACCAACCTAGTTGGTGACGTGCTTCATCATTGGGGTCCCACCCGAATAGTCGAATGCTATCCGGGTGTGCTATGACACTTGATTACAGTGGAGCAGGTTAATTTTTGTTGTGCAAGTGAGTGAAAAAAGTGATTTAAAAATTGGCCAGATATAACTCACTAAACAATCTTTATTCTGGAGCAACTGGACAATATTAAAAGAGTTAGTAAGATGTCATTCTTGTTTAAATTGACCTTCGGTATCTAATGTGCATAAAAAGTGCTTAAAAAGGTCTACATGTTTCAAACTGAAGATGTTAGTACCAGGTTTTAGTCAGGACCGGTGAACGTGACCCGGGCGGTATACACTCGCTAAGGTGTACCCTACCCTTGATCCCTATGACCTAACCATGTACTCACGGTCAGGCGTCCTTTCGTCCAATTCATCGAAAGGAGAAAATCTGAAAAGACAAACATATAATCACAAGCAAACACAATACGTAGCTGTAATGTAGTCTCTGGAAGGTTAAGTGCTCCTTCAGCTCCAAATTGTGTGTGTAAAGAACGTCAGAAATACACACATCACGAAGTGTGCCTCAGAAAGTAAGAGGCAGTGAACAGTATATTTACACAATCATTCAAGTGACAAAATCAGTCACTCAGGAATAAAACATACCCACTGCTAGCAGTCATTATGGGGGGAGTCTGTGAACTCAGTGCATCCGTAAAGTGCATATGCATGGATGCATCAATAAACACACGGAGATATCGATGGAGCCCGTGGGTGTGGATACCTACGCTCTCAATCAATTCGGTGAGGGCGCAAGAACAAATGCATGCATGCCGGATATGAGAGCGTAATAGTCATGGTGCCTAGGATCATGGTGGGAGGAAAAGTATTGCTCACTAAAAGCGCGATGTTGCGTGCCTCATTGGAGAATGTGCTCCCCATTAAAGTGCCCCCCGTCTGGAGGTAGAGGGCTCCCTCGAACTCGAAGTAATTTCTCTTCAAGGCCAGTCTGGTAAATTCCAGAATGAAGCCCTTGGGTGTCCTATGTGTCCAGAGTGTTTCGTTCAGGGCTTTTTTCAGTACTTCCAGGGTGTCATCCTGTGGGATGCTGGTATAAAGGCTTTCTATGTCAAAGCTTACCAGAATTGTGCTTTCATCCACTGTGAAGTCCTTGAGTAGTTTCAGGAGACATTTGGTATCCTGTAGGTAGGTAGAGGTGTTTTGTACCAGAGTTTTTAGAAAGAAGTCACAAAAACGTTCGAGGGTTCGAGTAGAGAACCAATCCCCGACACAATGGCTCTACCTGGTGGGAGGATCTTGTTCTTATGCATTTTGGGCAAAGTGTACAAGAATGGAATTTTGCCCTCACTGTTGCAAAGAAAATCTGCTTCCTGTTTAGAGATGTGCCCCATCAATTCTGCATGTTTCACAAGGGATCTGACGCTTATCATGTGACGCCCCCTGATCGCGCACCCGGAAGCGCCTTGCACTTAACCGGCAAGAACGCTCCGATGCGGTGATCCCACGGGGGCAGTGGCGGGTCCTTGGGGTAGGCGCAGCAACCGGTGACTGTCTGCACGCAGTAAGTACATATACCTGATGCAGGTGGGCTCCGCAGGAATTCCCTGTTTTTTAAGAGACTTACCATCAGAACTTTACTCGTTATGCTCCTTTATTTAGATCATGTACTGAGCAAGCACAACAACCCCGACTCCCATGAGGCAGGCAACATTGCACTTTTAGTAAGCAATCCTTTTCCTCCCACCATGATCCTAGGTACCATGACTATTACGCTCTCATATCCGGCATGCATGCATTTGTTCTTGCGCCCTTACCGAATTGATTGAGAGCGTAGATACCTACTACGAATTAATGATGTAAGTGGTGTTTAAATATATACCCACGGGCTCCATTGATATCCCCGTGTGTTTATTGATGCATCGATGCATATGCACTTCAAGACTGCACTGAGTGCACAGACACCCACCATAATGACTGCTAGCAGTGGGTATGTTTTATTCCTGAGTGACTGATTTTGTCACTCAGGCAGTGAATACTACCGTTCACTGCCTCTTACTTTATGAGGCACACTTCTTGATGTGTGTATTTCTGACGTTCTTTATACACACAATTGGGAGCTGAAGGAGCACTTAACCTACTAGAGAGTGCATTACAGCTACATATTGTGTTTGCTTGTGATTATATGTTTGTCTTTTCAGATTTTCTTCTTTCGACGAATTGGACAAAAGGACGCCTGACCGTGAGTACATGGTTAGGTCATCGTGATGAAGGGTAGGGTACACCTTTGCGAGTGTATACCGCCCGGGTCACGTTCACTGGTCCTGACGAAAACCTGGTACTACCATCTTCAGGTTGAAACATGTAGCCCTTTTTATGCACATTTTTCCTCTATAAAAATACCAAAGGTCAATTTAACCAAGAACGGCATCTTACTAACTCTTTTAATATTTTCCAGTTGCTCCAGAATAAAGAATTTTTAGTGAGTTATATCTGGCCAATTTTTAAATCACTTTTTTCACTCACTTGCACAACAAAAAATAACCTTCTCCACTGTAATCAGGTGTTGTAGCACACCCGGATAGCATTAAGGTATTCGGGTGGGACCCCAATGCTGAAGCATGTCACCAACTAGGTTGGTGAGTGAGGAGTCTTCTTAAGAAAGGAGAATTTCCTTTCCTGTGCACCTCTCCCTTTACTGCAGAGACAGTGAGCTGTCTCCTGGGTGTACTCCTCCAACTGTTTGATTATATTATTTCTAACCTTTGCCCAGGTTGTCAGTCTTCTGAGTTATCCTCATGTTATGAATTTAAAAAATGAAGGGAGACAGGAAATTGACAGTGATCAAACCAGTCGACTACATTGGGATTGTCTACTTCTAGACAGTCGTTCTAAAATATAATGAGATGTTGGGTATCCATAAGGTGTGAGTCGGTTTAAGGAAGTTTTGGATCATATGCTCCTGTAAATAGAACAAGAAAAAGGGAGAATAAACAAGCATTAATATTTTTAAAAACTATAAAAATGTGGTTATTTATTGGGCAACATGAGTTGAGATATGACATAGTCCACATAGAGTTCGACATAGAAATCATTATCCTGGGGGATGAGAAATTATTTTATTTCCTACATACCTAGTACCAGCAAAGCAAACATGGGTTCTACAATAAGGCACTGGAAAGTAGGGAAAGAGTCAGGCACCACCGGGAGATAGGGGAAATAGTTTTTGTAAATCACAGCTATTCCAAGTCTCAGTTTTACCGCTTCTATCAAGAAGGATATTGGAGTAGTCATTTAGAATAAGCAAATCCATGCTGGGTTGAGATGTTTCATTGATCTATGTATCTGCCAATATTAAACGATAGAGGGCCGTGTAAATGGTCTATGCCCTTGATGGGTACAGGCCTAACTGGTGCCGACGGAGATGGAGGAAGAAGACTGAATGCCACAGAAAAGAGAAACTTAGAGAAAAAAATAAAACTATCACAACAAGAAACCTGCAAACTAGTAAGATGAGAAGACCGAGGAATTTGAAAAGGAAAGGAGATAAGAAAGTGGTTCAAAGTAAAGAGAAAATACATTAGATAAGCAGGGAAATGAGCAAAATATATGAACACAAGAGATAATAGATCGATGCAAGTTAGGGGACTGAAGCTAAGAAAGGTGATGGAAATCAAGAAAAGAAATCATGCAGTGTTGGCATAAGCAGAGCAAGAGCAAAAATGTGGGGGCGAAGTGAACAGGAAGCAGCACAGGTAAGATGTTAACGTCATCACAAAAAGAGGGCAAAGAAAAGGAGGGGAATGATGGATAATCAAAAAGTCAAAGAAGGAATGGAGGAAAACTGCTGTAACAGAGGTAAACTGCTTTGAACCCAGGATGAATGGAAAGGATGGCCATCTTGCTGCCTGGCCACAGAGGTGTGGGGTGGGATAGAAAGTATGAGAAGAAGTCGCAAGTTCTGCTGGAATTCTTATTAAATGGGGCACCCATAATTGAGTGATGCACACAAACGGAATATCTAGGTAGAGCAAAAGGACTAGAATGAAACTCGATTTGCTGCTGAATGGACTTGTCAGAGAGATGGGTGGAGAGATGGTAGGATATATAACATCGGAGGTTGTGTTAGGAGGGAATATGGGGGCATGAGGCGAGGTGCGAGAACGCCAAATGGGGCTAAGGGGGACCATGAGAAGAGTGATCATGTAGCAGTAGTATTTGATGAGAGCAGAGCTTTAAGGAGCCTAATTACAAATTGCACAGATTTAGACGCAGAACTACCAGCTGTTCAAAATTAACTATTGTGTCCGGTATCTTTGCATCTATATCCACCTATATTCCAAGTTAATCACCACAAAATGGAAAATAACAAAGTGGACACAGTTCTTCGAAGTTAGATGGAGGAAGGGGGTGATCAGGACGGCAGTGGGCAGGGCGGGACGTGGTGTTGCAGAGTGGAGCATTACATGCTATTGAAGGGGGTTGGGCAGGGGCTACGGGCTGTGCCAGACTGCACTCCAAGAGTAAAGTGGTTGAACCAGCCAGATGTTTCTTTCTGGCAAAACCGGGTTTGGTGTTCTCACACCTGGGACATCGGGGTGCGTGACAACTGGACCAGTCGTAATAGAACAAAGTGGCTTTCCACCAAAGTATACTGCTCGGTACAGCTTGTAATCGGGACCTAAGTGAAGAGATATAAACATCAAACTAGCAGCTGGGTTGGACCAGCCAGCTGCTCAGGCCATGAAGAGGCAATGCTAGTCACATGGCTGGACCCTTCTGGAATAGCACAGTGTTCTTCTAACACTGTGAACTGGTGTGCTGCCAGCAAATTGTTAGTTCACTGCATGGAATGTTGTCCACTTCCTTTCGTCTTTTGAGCCAAAATACGTTAGCGAATACTTGCCGTCCCACAGTCTTTGTTGCTCACCTGGTTCCCGCATATGGAGATGTTTAGCAGACGATGGTACTTCATCCCCTTCGCAGTAAAACTTGGCTCACTCTTGAAGGAGGTGCTGCTGGCAAGTGCTGAGAAGTCATATTGTAAGTTCATGCCATCCTTGAACAGTGTAAAGTGGCAGTCATTGTAGCACAGGGATTTGAGCTGGTGGAGATGAAAGTCAAAAGGAGATTAGAGCCTGCTCCTTGTAAAGTCCAGCCTCTAAAAAAATCTAATTGACCTCCAGCACTGGAGCGACTCAATATTTGACAGGGGACACCATATGACAGTGGGACAGTTTAGGGAAAAGGGGGATGCATTAACAGTTTCTTGACTTAAAACAGAGAACATGATAAGTGATAACAACACAAATTATGAATTCTTCCCAGTAAAACTAATAACCATCTTAAAGTATATATACAGAACCCAAAATGTAACCCCATCACATGTAGTATGTGTATGAGGAGAATGAAAACATACACATCACAGTCCCCAAGTTGCAGCCACTTTTGGTTAATTTCTCTGTATTAGGTTATTACAGTCCACTTTACAAGATCACTGTACAGTGGAACAGTAAGCCCCCTTCCGTCCCTCCAAAGCGACACAGTCTACCCACCATATCCCTACTTCGCACATCCCAGCAGGGGGTCCCAGCACGGCGGGGAACCGAGGGGAGGTGGAGCGGGGGGTGGATGAGCCTGAGGGGATGGAACATGTGTCCCAACTGATAGGATTAATTGATTCCTACGTGAAGTGATGCGAAACAAAATGACAAACCATGAACAACTTCTGTGCGACTTCCCTGAAGCCCTGAATAACAAGATTAAGTATCCCGGCGGCCCCTTGCCTCCCCCTACCTCTAGGCAGCCGTACCGATGGACCCTGCGTGACCACGCGCCCCAGCAGGCACCTCATTGTTTGTCCAACGCTCACCCTTCTTAGTTGTCACCACTGTCGCTCGCACGTGAATAGCCACTGACCCTTTTCAGTTAGGGCCGTTCCGTCGTCACGTCTGACCTCCATTTTGATGACGTAGGTGTCCCACATTGTTATGCCCTGGACCACCCCCCTCCGGTGACCTGCCATGAGTAGAGTTGCCTTCTCTGTCATGACCCATTTTCGGAGGTCATCCATCTAGGCTGCCCCTGAGGGGGGCCCAAAGCTTTCCAAGCCATTGCGATGCGACGCTTGTGGAGTGCCAGTGCTGGGCCTACCATGCCACATTCCAACTTGATGTTGGTACTGTATGCCATTCACCCCAGCAAAGAAAGCCCAGGTGCAGGAGCCAGTTCCCTGCTGACGAGGTCCGACACCCGGGTCAACACCTCCATTCAGGCTTGTGAATCTCGGGGCATTCCCATACCATATGGTAGAAGGACGCCCCGATGTGGCACATCTTGGGCAGCCCGCTGCTGTCCCTAGGATCATACTCCCAATACGCCTTGAGAGGTATGCCTGAGGCAGATAATTAAACTGCAGGTATTTAAAGCATGCATTTGCTGTGATGATTTTAGTGTATCGTTTTGCCGCTTTGCACTGGACGCCTGTGACGTCCATCTTCATACATTGGGCCCACTTGGCAAGCGTGTTATTACTAGGCCTTGTCAATTGTTCTTGCAGAACACTATATAAGGTCGCTACAGCCATTTCGTGGGTCAGCAGGCAATGCAATGGGCGCAGTTCATTGGGACCCCATCTGACCAACAATGCATGAGCCAGTGCACCATATGCCACAAATTCAGTGGCGGTTCCTACGCAACGGCGGAGGAGCGTCGCCCATTGCCTGGCTCAGAGCCAGCAAATGTATATTAAAACGATGTTCTGACATCGTTTTACTTTACATTTGCCAGCTCTTAGACAGTGCTGTTTGGAGGGTTGGGGCCCGAGGTATGGCCGGGGGAGGAGGAGTGCTATGTGTACTCCACTCCCTAAGTGCGTCTCAGGCCGACCAAAATACACATGTGCACCTAGGTTTTCTCCAGCCAAGCTGTATTGAGCAGCAGGGCTGTAGAAACTCCACAGACTCCCTGGTCTGGGCATTTTTTCTGCCTGCTCAGACCAATTCCGCGCTGTAGAGGACAGGGAGTCCGTCCTAGGGGCTGCTGGGACCAGCAGGCAGGAAGAGGAAATGCAGCACGAAGAGACGCGACGCTGGGGCAGTCGTGCAGCAAAAGGTAAAAAAATTTTTTATTCAATCCCCGCACACCCCGCGCGACCTCGTCCCACCTTTCCCCCTGCCCCACCACCCTTTGTTTATGGCTGTTGTTGCTGCACAAACTGTCCAGCCCCTAGTTCATAGGCTTCCCGCAGCTGCGCACAAAACAATAGCCCACCCTGGTCAAACAGACCTCCTGTGGTCACAATACAAGCAGTGGCTCATGGGCGTGCATCAAAGGTGCAAGCAATGGCACTGGTGTCCAGAAGCTGCCAGAGTGGGAGTGACTGGCTTAAGGGAATGGATTCACTCTAGTGCACAGATATTTAATCCAGCAGGCTTTACAACCATATATATGCATGGCAACCGACATTTAATCCAGCAGGCCTTTACAACCATATATATGCATGGCAACCGAAATGTAATCCAGCAGGCCTTTACAACCATATATATGCGTGGCAACCGAATCCCGGGTGACTTGGAAGGAAAAGAAACTTCCTCTAGCCTGGTATGCTCTATAATTTTCTCAAGTGCTATACGTTCCAGACCTGCAGGGGCAAGAGGGCATCTCATCAGCCAGTATAAATGCGTCCCAGCATAATACCATTCATAATTTGGCGCTCCTAGTACTCCCTCCTGAAGTGGACATTCAGTCTTATGCAGTGCCACTCTCTTACGCTTGCCTCCCCAGATCAAGTCTGAGAGCAACATAGACAAATCGGTAAAGAAATAGTGCAACATCAATGTTGGAATTGCAGAAAAGATATACAGTAACCACTGCAATACAAGCATTTTGGCAATAGCTATTCGGCCTGCGGAGAAAGAGGTAACGTGCACCAAACAGCTAGCAACTGCCTAGAGCTTGCTAAGACCCTACTCAAATTGTGTTTCCCCAGGTCATCCTTGTCATGGTGCACATGGACCCCGAGATATTTGAAAGTGTCGGATGCACACCTCAATTTGGTTTCAAGGGTCACTGCCAAATCTTGCAGCGTCTGTCTCTGAAGGGGAAAGAGACAGGACTCTCCCAGTTCACCCTAAGACCCGAGTGGGTCCTGAAGTCGTCTAGGGCTGTAGAACTCTCCTCCTTTCAACAAGGTAAAATTGGTATACACCTAATTGGTTTATTTATATTGCCTATAACTCCCTAGTGTAAGGTACTATGTGTACCTAAGGCCTATACATTAAATACTACCAGTGGATGGCAGCACTTATTGTGCCATTCACTGCAGTGGAATTGTAAAGCATATCTCCATGCCTTCCCATTATGGCCTGGCAGTGCAGTTGTAGGACTGGAAATCTAACTGAAATATGAAGTAAAAATGTTTTCAAAATATTACGGAATAGTAATTTTTAGAAAGTTTCCTTCTCCCTGCCTGACATTACTGGAAGACAATCTGCATTTTTGCTCTCCAACTTCACACAGCCAGTAATGAGTTTTGAATAGGTGTGAAGATCCTTCCAGGAGGAAATAATAGGCTGACCTGAATGGAGGGAAATTACCCCTCTGAACATGACGGATCATACAGGATGGGGCTGTGTTAAATCCTGCTTGAATGGCACAACCTGCTTGACAGGTCTGCTGGGGTTTTTCTTATGACACTTGGGGTGCACTTCAAAGAGACCTTCCCGTCACAGGTAAATGTAGCTGACACTTGGGCAGGGCCCTTCTTTTGTCCCCCAAGGCAGACAGGCCCCAATCACACTGGGCCTCTTTGTGACATGACAGTGTCAAAGCCTCTTTGACAGCTCCACTGGATTTACATATCACATTTAAGGCGTACTTCAAAGTAGGGAAACTGAATGCTAAAAAACTTAGTCTTAGTGCCCAAAACTCAACTTTGTTCTATCAGACTGCTGTCTCTGAGGGACTGCCCCATAATGGATTTTAGTATTTGATGTGGGAGGACACTAGAATTACCATAGCAAAGCCCCACACAGACCCCCTACTGAGGCCAAAGACGTCAGCCATCTTGGAAATGCTCAAATTGGGTAGGGTTAGCTCTGGGAATCTTTACCCCATTTGTTAGGGCTCCCCAATGGGTACTTCCCACCCACTAGCTTGTGCAAGGAATAAATGTGGCATCTCCAAGCACCCTCTTCAGAACAGTGTGGTACATGAGAAGAGGACTACGCTTGCTGTCGGTGACCTGAGAAGATCCCTAAACAACTGGACTTGCTCTCTCAGTACAATGAAGTGGACGCCAAGAGTCATAATGCTGACCTCTTGTTCAAGCTACAGGGACACAATACGCAAAAAGAGACCTTTCCTGCAACTGCCCAGCTGATCAGTGGAAACTGGACCTGGACTGGACTCTAGTCCTTTAAGTTTCAATCTACCAGAGGCCCTGTGGGGTGTTAGAAGTGTACTTCTGTGTTGGGTTGAAACTTAAGGACAAAAGTCAGAAGAAGAAATCTTTGACCAGGTCAAATCTAGTTAAGTTTTCCCCATGTGTGCTCCATCATGGTCAACGTCAAATTGCCCCTTGGTCTCGGCCATGACCATTGACTACCTTCGGCACTTTGTGCTTCTTGGGATTATTCCTACTTACATTTTTTTGCATTTTTTCATTTTGGTGTGTGTAGGAACTGGGGTCACCAGTTCCCCGGGGGTAGCCTGGCACGAGCAGGTAGGCACCCGAAAGCTACGTTGTAAAGTAACTACACAACACACACACCCACTGAGACAATAAGTGCACACGCAATGATGGAGACCACAACAGTGAGCTTGAGTAAAAATCAAATCATTTTATCTGGAGCAGTGCATCAAAGATAAACATTCCATTGGATCCCTTCATCCAGAGAGCAATTCAGTATTCAATATAACCTGTCGCGGTAACCATACCATTAATCAAAGGCAGAATATTTCATTAAATTATTTCACCAAGAATAACCATTTCATTGAGGGCTCAGCATTTCATTACCTCCCAATAAACTTTTCATTGTGTCAGAAATTTGCATGTCATTAAACCAGAGTAGGGCATTTCATTATCTACTGGTAGGCAATGCATCATCATTTCCCTATAGAACAATAACCATATTAGTGGGCACGAACCAACAGTCCACCGCCCACGAATAAACAGGCCATTAACAACCAGGCAGGAATAAGCATTTCAATACTCTCCCCCAGCATTTCATTAGGCCCCCATAGTCATGCATCAGGCTTCAAAGGAGCATTACATTAGGTCCGACATTGCAATCGGCGAGGAGACCCAGGCAATCGGTGCAAATTTGCATGTCATGAAACATATTCACTGGGCTTTGGTATCTAACACCTCTCCTCGGGGCCATTAACCATTCTGGCTCTTCCCCCTGGCCTTCCCGTTAGAAGGGGTCTCTGTAGGCGGTTCAGTGGGGCTGAGATACTTTCCTGGCCCAGTCAAAATTACGTCTTCTCACTTCAGGGGGGCCAACAGGGCCCAACAACAGTCCCGGCAGGGGAGGGCGGCCCCGGGGCCTCCTTCGATCTCCCTGGGGGCCCCGCGTTCACTTCTGCGGCCGTCCTCCTCCCCCAGGGGGTTACCTTTTGATCTTCGGCTCCACCGGGAGCCCTTGCGGAGGATTCTGGAGTCGGGAGGGCCCGGGCTTCCTTCGGGGGCCCTCCGGGCCTTCTAGCACTTCCACGGCCCGGGAACCAATCCGGCGCTGACGGAGGAGGGGCCGGGCTGCAGCGGCCAATCGTGGGGCCTGTCTTGGGGGCGCGCCAGCCAGGACCAATGGCTGCGCGGTGCTCGGAGGGGCGGGGCAGAGTGTCTGCCCCTGTCACGTGAGGCGGAGGCCGGCTTCAGGCCCACAGCGGCCTAGGATCACGGCGTGCGCTGACAGGAATTTGCGAAGGCCGGGGGCAGGGGCCTCCAGTCAGGGCACAGCCGGGCAGATGATCGCGGCGGCCTCCCCAGGGCTCTGGAGGCCGGCGCAGGGACGGCAGAGTCTCAGGCCGGGCGCGACCCACAATCACACGGCGGTGGCCCTCTCCTGGCACCGAGGGCCGCCTTGGGGGCAATCTCAGCGCTTCGCCAGACACCGCAGGTGAGCGCTTGAGGAGAACATACGGCGCTTGAGGAGAATCGCGCCTGGGGGGGTTTACAGCGCTCCTTCACTGGTACAGCGGGAGAGCGCTCGAGGCAGATCAGTTTGCTGGGGCAATTTAGGCAGTTCTAGGGCTAGCGCTGTGCAGGGCGAGCGTCTAGCAGTCTCTTCAGCCTGGGCAGTTTCCTCAGGACAGGCTACACCAGGGGTAGGAAAACACGGGGGCAGTTCAAGCCAGGCAGGTCAGCGCTGGGGCAAAGGGGCAAGGCCCAATACCTGGTTGATCCCCAGAAGTCCTGATGGGGGTGCAGGGAAGGTTCTTCTTGGCGCTTGGTGGTTCCTGCGCCCTTTTGGTTGAAGTGGATTCTTGGTTTCTGGAAGGGGGGGGTTGTGAGTTGAAGGCTTGTCAGCAGGTCACTTCAGATGGTCCCTGGGTTCCCCTCCCGCCGGGCCAGATCAGTGGGCTAGTTCAGGGTTCCTCACTCTACTTGGAAGGCAGAACCTAAGCCCTGTCACTCCCAGTGGCATAGGCCCCTGACTAGGCCCTAAATCTCCTGCGTGGGTCCCCCAAGTCAGTGATGCCCCAACTGACTGGAACGTTTCCCTCCCTTTCCTTATATAGCGACAGTTGGCAGTTGGCAGTGGCAGTTGGTGTCACCTCCCCTGTTCTAGAAGGTTCCAGGAGCTTCCCTCATTCTAGCTATGGGCAGGCTGGCAGGCTGGCATTGTTACATTGTTTAAGGGTTCCAGCCAGCTCCTGGCTACTAGAGTGTGCCTAAAAAGACCACGCTGCAGTAGCAGGGGTCAGTGGCAGCCATCTTAGGGGAAGAGAGCACCTGCACCTTAACATTGGGAAACAATGAGAAGGTGCCCAGAGACCTAAGGCCAACAAAAAGTAGGTGGGAAAAATGAGGCAAGGGCGAAACAAATAGGGAAAGACCACCCTAGGGCTGACAGGTCTAACAGTGTGCTTTTGTGTATTCCATTTTACTCTATTTTTCCAGCACTTTGGGGGACTTTTATTGTTCTGCATTTCATCTTTATTACAGTTTTTTGTATTGCTGAAATACTTTACACATTGTCTCTAATTTAAGCCTTCCTGCTCTGTGCTGTAGCTTCCAGGGAGTTGAACTCAGGTTAATTTAGTGACATGATGGGTTCACCCTGACAAGGATTGTAATTATTACTTGACGTGAGTACTTACCATCTCAACTAATAACCCAATTTGTTACAAAATACATCTCTCAAATATGTTCTAAAAACCCAGATGGATTTTAACCTGTGGGGGCATCATACATTTGAACTGATGTGAGGCAAGAACCAAATGAAGGAAGATATGAGATGGCAAACAGGCCAGATCCAATTACCTCAATTGTAACAAACATTTATTTTGCCTGAGTGGTTTATTATGTGTGTGCCGTGCATGTCCTGGGTGCTAGTTTTTCTGAATGCAAGAGTGCCTCATGAGTGCCTATTCAGCCCGAGCGTTGACTTGCCTAAAGCAGATCTTGCCCATTGCATTCCTTTTCTCACTTTTCTCCACTAACCCTCTGTGTGATCTTGGGCAGCTCTGTACCCAACATTCTGTTTTCTTTCTCTACCTTACCACCAGTCCTTGCCAGAGTCCCTGACATGTAATTGCTAAGTGGATTATTATGACTGACAGAAAAAGGTATGTGTCACATATGAGGTAATCGAATTTGTAGATTAATATTTTTTCCAAAGATAAATAATGAGAGTTCTGATTGAAAAATGTATCTATCCACCACATCTGTGTCTGCAATTTGATGTAGGGAGCGAAACACTTCAATAACATGCTGCAGGGTTCTTTATGGGGTGCATATCTCACTACAAAGATTCTTCAAACATCACAAGTGAATTGGTTACTCTGGATACAGTACCTCATTGACGGTGATGCCAGGGCCGCATGGAATGCATGCCTGTTGTCCGAAGGGTTGATGCGCCTTGAGGTAGGTCTTTGGTGGGCATGGATGGCAAGTGCTGGACACTCGTTCAATGAAGTTCCCAGCAGGGCAGGAAGAGCACAATGAGTTGGCCTCTGAGGACTCCAGGGCACAGGGCTGGCAGTAGGTGGCCACCCCATCCATTGCATTGGTCAGTTTGATGGAGTAGATCCGTGCCAAGTCGTTGGTGTATTTACGTGACTGCAACAAAAATAAGTCCATGGTACACATGTAGCATTACACACTATCTGATTATAATACCACACCACCCCTCAAATTACCCTTCTGGCTGCACTGTAAGCACCCTTGCCACAATGCAACTGTAATTGTATTCATGGGATGTCCCAGCCCGATAAACTGCTACTGGTTACTTACGGTCCTTTGAATGTGAAACGCCTCAACTAGCAAACATGAGCACCATGTAGCCTCCCGCTTGGAAGAACGCTTCTTGAAGGAGCATTCTACCATGAAACTGTGGCTATGTTCCATGCTTGGACTGAGCTGGTTTGTGCTTCGTTTGAACAATGCGTGTTCTAACTTAATGAGTTTGCTGGCGGTTCTCTCCTAATACAGAAGTACTTCAGTAAACTTACTTTATTTGACATCTTGCCTTGTTTCATCCAACCTTAATTCCCTGAATCAACCGTGGAACATTCACTCCTGAACTGTGGCTTGAGCTGTGTGTGTGTTCTTACTTACCTAGCTGCCTGGCCCTTGTACTTCAATAAACATACGGTATTTGGCATCTTGCTTCGTTTCACATCACTTTCTAGCCATAAAGTGTTAGAGTCATTTAAAATATGTGCAAATTTGGATGGCCCTTGGGACAATCAATTGTGTGAAACAAGTTTTACTAACCACCATTATACCATATTTTTTTCCTAGTTTCACAACTGCCATGTAGCGTCATATAATGTGCAAAAAGAAAAAGTTGATGTTTAAAGGGCTAGAATTAATCTTAACTAGTGGTAATTACTTTAGGCTTCTTCTGGTCCATACTTTTTTCTCATAGAGCCCCAGCAGTGATCAAACCAAACCAGCCCATGTCATGCTCCAATAAAGCACTCAAGCCCAAACCTCTAGGCCACGGTCCTCTGCCCAGGAACATGAGCTATTCCAAATCAATTTCTGACTTGTCAGTCCTCATCAGGGAGGTGTGGCTGAGTCCTAGGGCACACCGAGCTCTGGGACAAAACAGTCTTCGCTTTCTAGTCCAAGAAGCCTTGGAAGCTGATAGAAGCTGGCACTTGTGGATTAGTGGTGTTTGGACAAAATATCGGGTGACAGAAAGCTTTGGGAAAAAGAAATTGTGATATAAAAAAATTGTGATGCAAAAATATTGTTGCCAAGATTATCGTTTTTGTAGGTAATATTGGTTTAAGAATATTGTTGTTTTTAATATCATTTTCAGTAATATAGTTGTCAAAAATATAATTTTTTAATTATTTTAGTGTGTTTTAGTTCATATATTATTTAATGTGGTACTATTGTTTGTATAATTTTTTTTTTTTTACTTTATAATTTTAAGTTATTCAGAATAATTTATTTAATTATTAGTAGTAATTAATAGTGTAGTAGCAGGTTGCAGGGTTTGTAGGGGGATCGGGTGGGAAGTTAATTAACAAATAATACATTTTTAACCAATGAATATTTTTTAATTCATTATGTAGTTTTGCATAGTGTGGAGTGTGCTTAATAAATGTCACCCCTCTGAAGTCCAACGCTTTGCCTACTATTGCACAGACTGGAGTAAGAATAGTAAATCGAGGTCCTCCAAAATCCTACATTTTCCCTACTGTTGCGCTGAGTGGTGTAGGAATAGTAAATTTAACACCACTGCAGTCCTAAACTTTCCCTACTGTTGCATAAACTGGAATGAGAATAGTATATCATACATTCCTGGCATCCAATACTTTTCCTAATATTGGTTGAATTTTTGTTTTTAGTATTATTTGTTTATTTTCTTAATTTTATATTATTTGTTTATATTTGTACGGTTTTTAATATTTAAAATATTTTTATTTTTATTTTAATTATCTGGTAATTTATTTATTATTTTGTCATGAAATTGTAAATGTTTTTCATATATTATCTAATTTGTATACATATATGTATACTTGTGGTGAATTGGATATATATATATATATATATATATATATATATATATATATATATATATATATACATACATATATATATACATATGAATATATATATATAGTAAATATGTTTGTATAAGCTTTTTATAGTAATACATAAAAAATGTAAACCAAATTAATGAATAAGTTATAATATATTTTGTTAATAATTGTACATTAAAGTATTACTGACATTTATTTAATTTAGAATATATAAAGGTTATATATTCAAATATTTACGAATTCCTATTTTAAACTGTATATACATTAAATAGTGTAAAACGTTGTTTTCCGGATTCTTTTTACTTACCATTATAAGTATGGATACACAATATTTTGGTAAACTATATCTTTGACACAATATTTGTGTCACACAATAGTGTTTACCTTGATATTGTGTTGGTGATCCAGATTAGAATAGGTATAAAGGTCTCAGCATTCAAAGTGTTGTTTATTAAAAGGACATGATTGGCTGAAGTTGTGTCATGAAATGGGACAACTTAGGGGTACTGTGTCTCTCATGCTTATTGTTTTTCTTAAGGGACAATCCTTATGGACAAACGTTCCCCAGCTGATTGTGGGGTCACATGACATTACAGACGCATCTAACAATGGCTACCTGCTCAAGCATTCGACTGTTGCAACATGTTGATAGGCTTCCCTGCCATTACCATCTCTGGTGTGTTACCATGTTTAAAACAACATTGGGCATATTAGCAGCAACCTAACCTCCCCACATGTATGCAGCTTTTCTCCTACTTGAAAGCACTTTGTGATACTATAGGCAACCAGAAATACAAAAATGCTTAGAGAATTCTAAAATATATATTTTGATAAACTAAGCAGAGTGTGGACCATGCGGGAGCTGGAAAACTGTATCAGATGTACTTAGAGGTTATCTCATTTCATACAGAATTTGATGTAAAAATGAGGACAGAAAAATAAAACCAGAAACTTTGTCTAGATTTGTCTACAGCTGTTGTAACATAGAGAGGTCCCACGTGCGCCAAGATTCAGAGTAAGCCGGTAAATGATGAGGTAAGTACTGCACCCAATACGGTATATACTAATAACTCAAGGTGTAGTTTGTCATTGGTTGTGGTAAATGACTCCTATTCTGAGTTTTCCTCAGGACAATTATAAATGACATGCTGAATGGGTTTTTACTGCATCACATGCCCATGCATTGGAGTCTTCCCCCATCTGACCTGCTAAAATATATCAGTGGATAATTGTGCTTACAGTACATTTTTGATTTCCACTCCCTATGTAAACAGAAGTTTGTGCAGGGGTCAGTGTTTATGCTAATCCATCTTCCTCAACTCAGAATCAGGGCTGCAGTGCCTGGCTATACTTGAGCTAAGCTACTGCCTTTTGGGAGTCACCAACCAGTGACGAGGTCTTTCTCTGCTAGAGAGTGCTCAGAAAGGGAGATGATTCCACAGACTTAAGTCACAACTTAAGACACTGACTGAGGTGCTGCCTTTGTACAGGGGTACTACCTGCCAACACCCTGCTACTCCACTGCCAGGGTTGCTGATGCTAACGATCCTCAATTACATGGGTGCCCATGGTGGGGAGGGAAGGGGGTAGAAATCAGTTTGATACAATACTACATGCTGATGCCCTGTGGATCCATACCCGGTGGAGTACTGTCCTTTGACCATGTTCCAGGACATCAAATATTTCTGCAGCCCAACTGGATAACCAAGTTACCCCTTTTTAACTCTTAATTTTTCAAGGGTAGCAAGTGAGTGGGTGCATTCAAGGTTGCCGAGAGTTTAGAACTTGATTTCTGTGTAGCAGAGTAATTACAACAACTGAACTCAAAGTACAGTCAGAGCAATAGCATGAAAAAATAGGTTTTCATTCATTCCAATTCACTGCAGTTACATAGCACTTTTACCAAAGCACTGTGCTAAAAATACAAAACAGTGACACAAACAAATAATGGAACTGCATATGGAAACAATACTACAGTACATGAGAATAAAGACATGATGAGAGAGTAGAAATTTTAGTATGGCTATAGAAGCAAAGAATGAAAAAGCATAGTTGCAGGAGAGGGCACATGCAGGATGCTTGGATGCTTGGATGCTTCAACACCCTCTGCATGCTCCGCAAGATCTACAGGTGGATCCCGACAGACACGAGAAGAACAGTCACCCAGGCCCTCGTCAGCAGCAGCCTCGACTATGGAAACACCCTCTATGAAGGAGCCCCGAACAAGCTCAGCAAACGACTGCAAAGAATCCAAAACGCCTCTGCATGCCTGATCCTCGACATTCCACGCCACAGCTGCTTCACCCCCCACCTGAAAAACCTGCACTGGCTCCCCGTCAACAAAAGAATCTCCTCCAAACTCCTGATCCACGCACACAAGGCACTCCACAATACAGGCCCAGCCTACCTCAACAGTCGACTCTCCTTCTACGTTCCCAACCGTCACCTCCGCTCCGCCGACCTCTCCCTGGCTACCGTCCCGCGCATCCGGAGAACCACCACCGGAGGCAGATCCTTCTCCCACATCGCCGCCAAGATCTGGAATACCCTTCTCCTCAACCTACGACAGACCCAAGACCTGCTGACCTTCAGGAGAAGACTCAAGACCTGGCTATTCGACCAGTAGCGGCAACCCCCCTCCTCCTCTAACTCAGCGCCTTGAGACCCTCGCGGGTAAATAGTGTGCTTTACAAATCTAGTGATTGATAGATTGATTGATGCACAGAGATTAAAAGGCATGAAGGATGAATGAATAGTGGTAGTAGGAAAGTTAAGAGTAATAGTAATAATAATAATAATCCACATTTGTAAAACGCACAATCACCCGTAAGGGTCTCTAGGCGCTGGGGGCCGTCGGGAAGATTAAGCAAGCTATTGCCCAGAGTCACATAGTAGAATCAAGATGTTGGATGCACAGCCATGAATCAATTTGAAAACGATTCAATAAAATGAAAATGACTTGGAGCATTGAATGAAAGCCAATGCAAAGAGACTGGAGAACAGAGCTCAGAAACAGGGCCGGACTAGGAACCAAAATCGGCCCTGGCAAAGTGCTCGGCCGGCCCCCCTACCCCCGGGGTATGTGGGTGCTGCCGAGCTCTTTGTCAGGGCCGGTTTTCTGACGATTTTGTTACAGGGCCGATTTTGCAGCTATGCTGCAAAAACGGCCCTGTAACAAAAACAGCCCCCAGGGGCCCCACACCGGCCCCCACCAGTGCGGTGCACCGGGGGATTGCCCGGTGCCCGCTACGGCCAGTCCAGCCCTGCTCAGAAGCCCTGGAAAGGGGCAGAAGAGCAGACACACAAACACATGGAGAGGGGTATGGGAGTAGCCAGGAGCCACCAGCAAAGAGGGAGGAACAGTATCCACACCTACCCATAATAAGTGCAGAGATTAGAATTTCAGAGGCTACAAAAGTAAGAAACGGTGCATTTGACAACAAATATGATTAGCACTGACAGGATAAGTGGTAGAGAAAACATGCTTAGGAAAATAAGAGAGGGGTCTAGGGAGGAAGAGTATTAGGAGCAAACACCAGTGGCATAGAGAGAGCGCAGGAATGTGGGGAAGGAACTGGAACGAAGGATCTGGCTTGGTTGGACTTAAGTGCAGAATGTGAGGGGTCATCAAAGACTGGATAGAAGTCTACTGTATTGTAGAGAAGTTGCACTTATATCAGGACTCATAATCCTGATGAGATGCAGAGGTGCTATAACATGACAGTACTCTACTTTGTGTGTTGGGATTGGCTGGAAAGGTGTGCATGTTTAGTGTGGTCCCAACCATGAAGGGTTTGGCTTTGGAGTTATGTGTGAGGACTCGGGTGGTACACTTATTGTGCCACAAGGAGCTACATTTCAGCAGAGGGTGGAGCAAAGGTGTTACATTTATTGAAATATCATTGCTGTGTACAGTTGGAAGTGGTAGTTTCAAAGTGTAGGCAATGTGTGATGAGTCTTGGATGAGGAGAAGTGGATTGCTCTTATCAGGTCACTGCAAACATGTAGCTTCTCTTAACGATGGAGTGTTGTAAAGCAGAGTGAGATAGGTTTGCATTGGTTGCTGCCTGCCATCGCTGTGTGGGAAACGGGAATTGCTTTTTGGAATGAATATGGTCTTAAGTTATCTGTTGGGGAAAAGCTTGGTATTTTCTGCCTAACAGAATTACAGGTGATCTTAGATTTTTTGTCTTCTCCTTCATGGACTTCATCCAGAATGAGATGGCCAGTAGTGGTACCAGTTTCATCTATGAGCATCTTTGAAGTTTCACTTCAAGAAAGAGTGGTGTTACATCAGAGAATGAGCCTTACCATAGGCTGCGGTATGGGCACTTGGACTTGAGTCTGTAGAGGGGAAGGCTCCCGTGTTTGGGGTGCACTGGCAGTCCTGCCCTTGCCTCGCCAGACACAGTTATCATTTCTACAGCAGCGTAGAAATGTTCTCTACTAGCAAGTGGCTGTTTTTCATTCAGTGCATCGTGCGACACTGATGAATTGGTGAGTGGAGAGTTGGAGCATGGAGGACATCAGATGGAGGAAAGAAATGATGTTAAAGATAGATTCAGCTTTTTAAGCCTGCCATACTCATGAAAAATTGGGCGTGGTAACCATTAAGTCCATTCCTATCCAAGATGGCTACCTTTCCGGTGTGTCAACCTTTTTACTGTGATTTAATTTCCAGGCTAGATCACATACAAGAAAACCCTGATTAGAGAACGCGGTGTTGCAAAGTTTGCATATCCCTATTTTTCATTGTGTACTAAACTGTGTACTATTTATCATCAACGAACAGCTACCAATTCTGCAAAGGAGGTGTTTTCTTTCCGTTGTAGATTTTTCCTCCTAACTGGAGCACTCCTAAAGAGACACTTGTCACCTTTCATGTGTATATTAGGTGCAGGGTGGCACTGGTGCTAATACGAGGAGTCATCCTTTCTGTGGGCGATCAAGATGGAAACATTCATAGATCCCAGTCCTTGAAAGATGGTCTATTGCTTGAGACAGCCATGAGGACAGTGAAGAGTACTTTGAAGAAGGTACATATGTGGCTGTGGCCAGCCAGTGCAGAGCTTGAAGACTGGAGTGATGTGGCTACGTATGTGTAAGTGTTGTAGTGTGTGGTTGCAAATTTTGGATTCTCTGAAGTTACTCCCTAGCAGTAGAATGGTACTACTAGTGAGTGTCATCATCATCTTTATTTTGCATTTCAAAAAAGTAAGTGTCAGTTTACTTAATCCAGGCCTGACAGGACTAGGGTGCCGGAGGATCAGCACTGTGTGGAAGGCACTTCTGGTGACTCCGATCAAATAAAGAGTGAGGGATAGGCTCAAGTTCACAATAACCTCCATGTTTCCTGCTTCATTAGGGGTTGTGGTAGGGGGATGCCGTTTCTGGGGCAAGTTGGTCATAGGCTTGTATTTCTTCTATTATCCACATATGAAGAGCTCAATTTTGGATGAACTGAACTTCAGGTTCATCAGCCTCCATTGGTCAGTGGTCTGAGGTAATGATCTAGTCCACAAGAATCATGATTCGCCCGGTTCTCCAGCTTGAAAATGGTATGTGTGTCATCAACATAATTGTAAAACAAATAGAAGTACCTGTTGAGGTCTGGTAGCCGACTGAGATACGTGTTGAAGAGGAGGAGCAAGATGAAAGAACCTTGAGGTACTCTGATTTGTTGTGGAAAGGAACTGATGAGAAATGGGAGAGTGAGATGATAGTTCAATAGTTGAAGAGAATATGAGGAGATCCAGTCTAGGATGATCCTTTGGATACGAATTTGAGGTGGAATTTGGCTGGACTGTGTTAAAGGTGGCAAATTAGTCCAGTGTTTTCACTGTCTGTCACCCACACCATGGGAGAAAACATGATGAGGGGTGGATCATTATTTTATTTTATTTTCAAAAAGAAAATCCCGCTTTGGGGTTTTCTTTTTGAAAATAAAAAAACATTGACATTTTGCTGCACGGCTCCAGTATGTTGTCGGAGCCATCTGTCAAACTTTCAATGCATTTACAGGTACCAGTGTGACGGCGGTTCCTGTCAATGCGACAGATGCCCGCTGGGCTGGCAGACAACTCAAAATTTGGCGAGCCAGTGCTTCCTCACCCTGATGGCGTAAATACCCGTCCGGCAAAATCTAACTCAGGTGCTAACTTTTTGGTTGGAGTGATGGAGCTTAGATGTCAGCATCTGTGCTTTCAGCAAATGAGGTAGACTCTAGTAATGCTGTAAATGTTAAAACAGTCTCCCCCTTAATGTTAATGTGCAAAAGAACAACTGCATGCTGAAGAACACAAGAAGTCTAGTAGTAGAGAAAGTTCAATATTCGAATCATGACTTCAGTGGAGTCTGATTTGCAGAAGTTGTCATTACACTCCCTTTCATCGCTGTTAGAATCTCTCCAAGGCAGCTGGCGATCAATGGTAATATGTTCCACCTCCCTTGTCAAGTTTGTCTGAGAAACTTCCATGCTGAATAATTTTATTATGTTTCTACTCCTGATTTGTGTGATTCTTTTTTTATCTGCTTATTGTTTCTAGTGTTGTTTCTAGTGGTTTTAATATTGATAATTTGTATGCTTAATCATTTATATGAGTACGCTATGATTTATCTGTTTGCCGATATTTATTGATGAATTATCTTGCTGCACCACCGATTTCGGATTATACCGATGCATGAATTGAGCGGTCTTTTCTCTCTTACTGATGCTGTTTTAGTATGCTGCGCAATGTTGTATTTTTCTTGTGTATTTTATGGCCTGTTTGGCTGAATAAAGAATAATTGATTGATTGATTGAACTTCAATGGCAATAGGAACAGCGTATTAAGAATTTCTTACTTGTTTGCATCTTCAAATTCTTTTGTTTGGCCCTCCAGGACCAGGCAGCCACATCTGATACTTCTCATTTTAAGGCTGGGGTACAGGGCTAAAAGCATCTTCCAGTCGACATTTGTTTCCTGAGGGAAGACCACTGCAAATGTTATCTTGGCTCCCTTATAGATTTTGGACATTTGTAAGACCAACCGTGCATGTTGGTTTGGATGGTGACACAGGGGGATTCCTTCTTAACCTGATATGATGCACCCTCTGAAACTCCAGGAATGGTGTGTTCACTTTTATGAGCATTGGGATAAAGGTTCGCAGGAACCCCAATATATGCGAGTCCTCTTCGTCTTTGGGGAGACCATAAAATCGTATGTTGGTTCAACGTTTTTTTGTGCTAGAGATGTGTCTGTCTTTTTTTGTATATTCCACAGGTTTATTACTCAGATCCGGGGAGTCTGGTATCGTCTCTTTTAGCAAATCTACCCTTTTGCTGGAATCGAAACTTCTCTCTCGGACAGTGATCAGTTATGCTTTAAGTGATTTGAGTTGAGTTAATTTCTGCTGTCACTCCCTAATCCCAAGCCATCTCTTTTAACTGGTTTTTCCTTACTTTAGATACGTTTTCATAGGCCCTTCAGGCCTTTGCAATCCTATTAGTGTCCCTTACAGGCTCTTTCAGCACTACCAAGAGTGCCGTATGCGCGGTAATACAAGCTTGGTCAAACCAGTTTTTGAGTTTCTTAGGCCTTGGTTTACCACGCCGGGTCAAATTAGCCGCTACCTGTTTTGTAATACGGTCAAAGGCACCTAAGATTGCCCTTGGCTCAGAGTCCATGTTTAGACATAAAGTTAAATCCTTAGATTGACTGTTAAACAGATTATCAAGGAAATCAACTGGAGTGATTACCTCCCATCTTAGCCTTCGACCCTGATCTTTGGCAGCTATATAAGGATTAGCAATAAGGGCCAGTGGTATCTCATTTACGAGGGACGGGATTTTAATGACCATAGTAAGGGGGTTATGGTCACTCAGACCATTCTGTGTGACACAAAAAGAGCCTATTAGGTCCGTCAGGAGGCATGATACTAAAATATAATCAATGGTACTACAATGACCTTGCCCTATGTAGGTTGGAACAGGGCACAGGATTTCTGATTGTAATGGGCAAAACAAATAGTGAACAGATAATAGACTCTCCAGATACGGCCCGCTCTTCGTGTGTTCAAAATGGGTAATCCCCTGCGGGCCGTATTCATGCTCAATACCTTGAATACAATTTAATTGACAAACAAATCGCCAAGGATTAAAAGATGGTAGGGCATATCATCATTTACATCATAATCGTCCAAAAAAGTAGACAATGCTCTTAAATGGTCCAATTCATCTCTCCTTGTGAAGGAATTATAAAAATGTACCACCAACATAGCTAGGAGATTGTCACCTACAAGTTTAACAGCTAAGATATTTGGGGAACTTGTCACTACCAACTCTGGTCTATACAATAATTTGAGGATAAATAATAACAAGAGAACCCCCCTTGATCTCCCCATTACAGATGGTTCAGCGTTTTTACTAAAGGAACAATACCCATCCAAATGGTAGGGATCTCTAGCGTCCCAGGTTTCCTGCAAAGCAATAACATGATGCATTGACAAGAAGGCCTCCCAGTTCTTGTCCCCTATTTTTGATCGTAACCCAGCAATATTCCATGAGAGAATTTCAACTTTATTCCCAAATAAAGTCTGCCCTCTTCGTTTTACTTCCGACCCAGTTATAATCACGGAACTTGCTGCTACGATCTGTGGAGAACCCACTGCTTCAGTGTCAGATATTGGTAGTGGGGGTTCCCCTTCTGCCATTGCTCGATTATTAATTGCTTCCCAACTGGTATATCCTTAACTTGCAGTCAACCTTGCTCGTCTAAGTTGGACAAAGCCTCAAATCTATTTGAGACCGTGAAGAGCGGAGTGAACACCACCCCTGACCTCGCAGAGGGCCTATAGATGTATCCCAATGGAAGAGCCATAATGGAGGTGGCAATTGAATGGTTACATTGAGCTTCTATAATTGATTGGGCAGCTACAGGACTTCTAAAATTAACAATGACACAGTCCCCCTCTATCTGATTTTGCGATTTGCCAAGCCATGCCACTCTATGCACCATCAAAATGTTATTCGCTGAGAAGGGCCTGTGACCTTTATGTCTGGTCAACCAGTCCACAGTTTTATTCTTTAACTGGGACCAGGATTCTGTTTGTTCTGATCCCAGTGGGGGGACACCAGCCAGAATTACAACTAAAGGGGCCGCAGCTGATGGCAAATCAATATTATCTCGGGCAGGTTTCTTCGAGATGTTATTAGTTGATCTACTCTGTCCGTTCTCATTATCAGCTAGGGGGACATTCAAAGGCACAGGGGGATCATTCAGGGTTTGCGGGTAAAGAGCCCCTGCAGGGTGAGTGGCAATTCGCTCGACTGGCCCCTGCAGTATATTCCCTGATAACCGTGGCTGTCCACTTGCGTGTAAGCTAACACCCGTCCTCGGTATGTTTGAAATAGATTTCCTACTATTTACGTTGTTAGTAGTCTTAGGGCTCATCTGTGTCTCCCGGGTCCCCCCACTACCTTCCCCGTGTACATTCAATGGGTTAGTACTGTCCTTAACTTCAGAGGACTTCACTAGACAGGCGATTTTTCCTTCAATATCCCCTAGCTTAGTCCAAAAGGGAGCAAGGATAGTTGATATTAGTGATTCCATACGCTCCCAAAAGGCCTGACTACCCCCTATGTCACAATGCTCGTTCATATTACAATTTACAGCTTGGGGTGCCTTTGCCTTTAATTGCTTGCTTTTCCCTTCAGTCTTGTTTTGAACCCGTGTCGCTAGGCCACCCCTCGTGCGCTTTGCCAATGGTTCCCCCAGGCCGCCCGCTGCGTCGATACAATCTCTAGCCATCCTTTTATGCCTGGTTGACCGGGTTGTTCGAGTATCACAGGCTTCCCCTATGTCAATGGGAGAATGGGACTTGGCATTAGAAGAAATCTGCTCAAGAGGGCAATCCAAAGTATGCAAACTAGGGGGGGACAGTCCTATCAGGTGTCACATCATACACAGGATCGTCCTGGAAGATAATGCTCTCCTCAGGCCGTTCATTCCGTTCACTTCTTGAGTCCAATGTCATACTCTGAGCTATGCCCACTGTGTCCCCCTGTGACTGTTCCACAGGGTCTATATTTAAAAGGGGTGATGACTGCACCACTCCTACAGGTGACTTGGCCAATTGAATATTTCCCATTGAGGATCTCTTTTTATCTGCATAAACTCCTAACGAGAGCCTTTTCTCAGTTAGTAATATCTCATGCTGGAGTGTGGATCCGGCCCTTGTCAAAAAGGCATCCAAAGTGCTTACCACACTCCCCCTGCCTTTTGCCCCACTCCATTATGTTTAGCAGCCATAATCTCTACCTAATATAGCACTGTTAATATATATTTGGGAAACAACCTTGCTATATTCTATTAATGTTAATGTTTACCAGGAAATCTTTCAAAAATTATCGAATAAACCAGGCCAACCCTGATGACTAGCGTTACATTCACCCAAACAGACAATTGTCCCGTATGGAAAGAAGCCTCCAATAAAGGGCCCCTAGTAAACTAAAAAATACATAGAGCCTCTTTGGGCCAAAAGTCAAAATAGAAGAACAATCCAGCTTACTTTAAGTCCAGAAATAGAAGTTGGAGGGGTGGCCCAGCCCAGCCTCTTCCGGGCTATGACGGGCGCGGACGGGGGTCCGCCCTTGGCCCAAGCTTCGCCCTGGCAGCGCCTGCGCGCGTCCCGCGCCGCGGGAGGCGCTGAGTTGTTTTAAGCGCCTCCGGGCGCTTTGCAATTGCGCAGATGGTGTGCGCCCTTCAGGGGACTCTGGGCAATGTAGTCCCGGGGCCGGCACACAGGTCGCAGGGCCTCCTTTGATTGACGGTGGAAGCGGGTGATGGCGGGTGCCGGTTCAGAGACACAAATTCAGCCCCCGGCTGCAGAAGTAACAAGGGTAGCACCAGGTAAGGCAGAAAACTGGTCACAAAGAAGCCCGCGCCGCGGGAGGCGCCGATTTGTTTTAAGCGCCTCCGTGCGCTTTGCAATTGCGCAGATGGTGTGCGCCCTTGAGGGGACTCTGGGCAATGTAGTCCCGGGGCCGGCACACAGGTCGCAGGGCCTCCTTTGATTGCCGGTGGAAGCGGGTGATGGCGGGTGCCGGTTCAGAGACACAAATTCGGCCCCCGGCTGCAGAAGTAACAAGGGTAGCACCAGGTAGGGCAGAAAACTGGTCACAAAGATGCTTTAAGTGATTTGAGTTGAGTTAATTTCTGCTGTCACTCCCTAAACCGCTGTCATTCATACCTTTATCAATTCAAGTTCTGCCGTTATAGTTTCCAATATTAACCAAAGCAAAAGAACAGAGCAGCTAACCGAGGTCAAGCACAATTACTTTCTTAGTTTCACGAATAAACTTTTTGAGTGCAACTACTTCCAGCACCAGCTGCAAAAAATGTGCAAATTCAAAAGACAAATTAAGGACAAAAAGGAAGGTGCACTAAGCAAATCAAGAAGGTCTTCGTTCTTGGAAAATTCTTCTTTATTTATCAATTTCTTTTGAAAAAACAACAGCGGCACACAGCCAACACGTTTTGTTCCCTTGTGCCTGGGAACTTCGTCAGGGCAGAAAAACAATATAATAATCAGGGCTTTCCAAGTAGGCCCAAGCGCAGTGTATATCCGTAGTACGGTTGTCAGTTAGTACCAGAGAAGAAATCACGATCCCAGTATATGTCACACTTTCTGGTCCCAAAGTGAAGGGGAAGATAAAATAGAACCGCCTGGGCGTGTATACCAAACCAGCGGAATACGTTTTCTCCCACAAAATTTAATTCTTAGTGTGACAAAAAGTCACAGGTAGATAAAGAAATAGTAGGTCGGGAACTCCTCTGGAGGCATCCAATCAGATCTTCCTTGATACGAAGTCGATCGAAAAACGAGCAGGCGTCTCCCTCGGTGTAGCCCTGATTATTATATTGTTTTTCTGCCCTGACAAAGTTTCCAGGCACAAGGGAACGAAACGCGTTGGCTGTGTGCCGCTGTTGTTTTTCCAAGAAGACCTTCTTGATTTGCTTAGTGCACCTTCCTTTTTGTCCTTAATTTATAGTTTCCAATATTCCTTAAGTGTGAGCTGTCTCCCTTTCTTGACAAGGTTTCTTGCTGCCCACAGCCTCAGAAATGATGAGTTACCTAGAAGTTTTCGATTCAGCCACCACTGTAAACACTAAAGGAGCATACTGATTCAGTTCTAAGAATCAGTTCAATATATATAGGATTCGTATGTCGTGGAATAAAAAAAAGATAAAAGAATTCCATTGATAAACAAACAGAGAAGTTGCTATGCATACAAAATCCAGCAGATGGCATCAGTGTATTATAGTTAAATAAAAAGAAGTTCGTAATCAGTGCGCATACATTGTCCAGAAGGAGAAGTGTGAGGTAAAGACCATATCCAAACACTCTCGATTTCTGTCCTAAAGCGAGCTGCTCGGTACAAAAATCTTCCGGAGCTCTTCTCCATAACAAGGCCAGTCTGGTCACAGCCAAACACCCCTCAAAACTGTCAGTAACTGGAGTAGCGTCGCCCCCCATTCCAGCAGCCAAAAATAAAATAAAACTAAAACTATAATAAACCATGGTTTATTATTGTTTTATTTTCTGTCTCGGGGTTTTGGGGGCGGGGTCAAGGGACATAACAGGAACCCACGGAGAGTGGTATGCACTGTTATCAGTGTGCATGAAACAGTCATGTGTACTTTTCATGTTCTCCACACAGGCTGCATTATAGCCTGGGTGGAGAACATATCCAGGCCCCCAGTCCCTGGCTGAGCGCCGGAAAACAGCACTCAGACCAATCCCCACGCTGCATTGAAGCGTTGTGATTGGCTCAGGGGAGCCTCAGTGCTTACCAATCACAACGCTGCATTGGAGCATTGTGATTGGCTATGGGGAGCCTGGTGTCTCTTGCTTCCTGACAGAGCAAAGGGACGACGAGGAAGGACGATGAGAGACACGGAAATAAGGTACTTTTTTATTTTACTACCTCTTGACTCCCCACCCCAGCTCCGATATGTGCCAGCCATATCGGAGCTGCTCCTGCTCCCATGAAGGTAACTGTAATTGTCCTTGGGAGGTGAAGTGGTGTGACCCGGTAGGCCAGCGTGGGAAACCGCTTCCCGAGACGAGCCCAATCTGCAGCTGCAACACCAGCCCCCGCATCCAATAGGCCATGAGGGAGTAGAGGGGTTCTCATCAGGGTTGGATTAGGAAGCTAAATAGGCCCGGGAACCCTAAAAAAAGTGGCACACATTTAACTGCATGCGTGCGGGCGGAATTCCGCTCGTACGCTGACTTTTGCGAAACCGCATGTTACGTGACGAGCTGGGCTCGTCATCAGCGTAGCAGGAGGCTACCTCATGACGAGCCCAGCTCGTCATCAGCGTGCAAGGGGTTAAGGTTTGCGCCTTTTCGCAAAACACTGCTTCAGTGTTATTATAAAAAGAAAGGGGTAAGGGGGTTCACTAAAAGAGATATGTTTTCTTAACTTCACTGAGATAAAAAAAAATGCAAATGTTGCCAGGACTGTTTGCGCACAGATTAGTTCACACTGGTGAACCACACCTGAAGATAAGTGAAGCCACTTCTGCTCAGGCCCACTGCCCCTGCTCAGTCAGCATAAAATAATGGGTGCCCAGCGAGAGACTGGGAATGACACCTCGGCCGAATTGGTAAAAGGGAGGTAACAGAGGTCCATCTGCTTCCGGACAGGCAGCTCAGGCTCCCACTGTCGGCGTTTGAACAGCACCGAAGCAGCTCAAATCGGCCACTCTGCTGCCCAGAGAAGCAACCCACAGCTGCAACTGGAATACCCACCCCTCACCCATTGTCCGAGTGCCCGCCTTAACAATCCAAACCTGGTTCTCCTAGGTCTATCAGGGTGTGGAGGGCGTCTCAAATCAGGCACCCTGCCTCCCGCTGCTACACCAGGCTGGATATTAAGGTCAAGATCTCCTCCATCTTTGGGTCACTCAGGGTTTCGCGACCCATGGTGGATCAAACACACCTCCCTCCTTGGTGTCAAAGGAGTATGACAGTCCTGGGGTGTATAGATACTGGGTAAAAGAGCAATTCAGTTGCCCTCCAGAGCCTCAATATCTGCACATATGGCCCGAGGCTCTCGGGGTTTCTGAGCCGCCAGCTTCTTCGTGGTGTGGTCCCCACCCCTCAATCCAGGGTAAAACGCATAAGGTTATTGTGTTTTTATGCCAGCACACTCCGAGCTGCAGCATTCTGAGGGGCTCCTATATACCTAGGAACTCCAGTCACAACCCATGGAAAATGCAATTTCCTAAAACGACCAGACACAAATTTATGACAACACCTACAGGTGGCAGAGAAGCAACATCCTGCAAGGTTCAGCTTCTCAAACCTCTAGATAATTTAGGAATTTATGAGCGATACAGATTCTCTACCTGCTAGACAACTAAGTAACAGTCCTTGATGTAGTTAGGTCTCCAACCAGTCGATCGCGAGCTACTGGTAGCTCGACGATAGCCTTTGAGTAGCTCACGATCCGACTTCTCCTTTTAGCCCTGTTTTATCCCATCTTCATTTTTTTGCTTAATTTAAGGCCTCTTTTCAGTGCTTGTCAGCCCTCGCCCAACCCAACTGCTGAGATCGGCTGACCTGAAGTTATGAGGGGTGAAGCAGGTGACATAAATAATTGCCAAAAGCCCAGCACAAGCAGCATTAGACTTCCCACCGGAAACCAAGCTCTCTGCCTTCTGCAGCTAGGAACAGACTTTCATCCTTCCCAGCCTGTCTGGATGGAGCAGTAGAAAGGCGGAGTGGCAGCTTTGACACCGGAGCCTTATTACAAAGCCCAGGACTTTGGTTTGCATAGCATGCAGGTGGTGTGGTTCTCGACACCAGAGCACAACCAGTGTAAACCTGGCAATGCCATAACTTCCAACACATGAGAGGTACTTCATTAGAAAAAAAATATTTGTGGAAAACGCTGGGAGAAATTTAAAATGGGAGAGGATTATTTATTTTTTTTGAAAGTGTAACGCGGCTTTCATTTAATCATTGTGGTTAGTACGGCCTAGTCGCAATGATTAAATTAAAGCAGTGTGACTAGGTCCTTGACTGAAATCGTCATCTTGCTCAGGTATTTGCTCCTCACTAATTGTTGAGTTGCCTTTGTTTTAATATATTATGGTGGAATGAGCCCCCAGGGCCACGTCGGAGCTTTTCATTTAATTTATAGTTTTAGTTGTACCAGCTGTATAGGCGTATTGAGCATGGAACAGCCTGACTTTTATTTGTTTATTCAGCTTTTTTCACACTGGTAGTGCACATTGTTTTGTGCTTATTTCCATTTCATGTGTCAATTCTTGCCCTCTAAATATAGAGAGGTGTGAGTTTGAAAAGTGGATGTGGCCTTCTAGTCAGAGCTGCTGAATTTGGAACTGGGGAGCCAGGTTTGAATCTCAATGGTGGCCCACATCTTGTGATTCCTGTGCCTGCAAAAAATGAATGCAAGCTTGTCTGATGTAACTGGTGCTCATGTAAAGCATCCCAATGCATTCTGGTACAGACTGCAAATAAGTGCATCCATTTTTAAATCACTTTAAGATACTGAGATGGAAACGTTTTTATTTACTATCTTCAAATGTCCACTTAAAGCTTCCTTTGTCTTCACTATACATATTTCGGACTGGGTTCCCTTCTTCCTAGATGAGAGGCTGAGATTGCCGGAAGCTCCACTGCTGGACACCTGTGAACCCTCAGCATTCACCATTTGAAGAGATTCTCTCTCAGGCTCATGGTGGCTAGAATATGTCCAAAGACAAGAGATGCTACCACAGCTTGGTCTCTCAGAAGCATTCCCAAATGTTTGTGATAAGGTCTAGTTAACAGCCATAGCACACAAATCTCAATGTGACACATATGAATCATGATGATATTGTCATGGGGATTTATTGTAACGAACTGTTCCTATGGAAATTAGGCTTCAAGTCAATAGAGCTGACTGTGCGGGCTCTCTGGAAGCAATGTGTGATTTGCTTGACCTTTAGTAGCTCACGATGATTTTCACTGATCAGAAGTAGCTCTCACTAAAGAAAAGGTTGGAGACCCCTGGTGTAAACCCACCAACAGTTTCTTTTTTTTTTTTTTTTTTTAAAACCTTTATTGACATCAAAAGGAGAGACAAGTCGAGGCCTACAACCAAGCCGGCCGGCCGCAATGTGCAAAATAATCAGGAGTCACCAGGCAAATATTACATAATCAATCAATACAAAGCAGAGGCCGTAAAATCGCAGAAGGGGAGAAGAGATACAGAAACCAAAGGGCTAAAACACAGGAGTAAATGAGGCTTAATTTTATAATATGGGGAGAAGACATATGACAGGCTCACTTTCAATACGGAGGCATCCGATATCCCAAACCAACCTCAACATTAATAAGGGGGCATGGGGGCAAAATATCGGGGGGATAATACAATGCATTCAAGAAAATCAGGATACGTGAGACACAATCAGCCCCTGAGCATTACCCTCGTAACATGCCCGCCACCCAAGACACTACCAAGCCAGAACAGAGGGATCGGAAAAACAATGCATCAAAACCAGCCCTTCATAGTAACCTCTGGGACACAGGAAGGAAAAAAAAAGGGGGGGGGGGACGAAGTGGGGAAGGGGAAAGGAAGGGAAAGGAAAATGGAGGGAAGACAAAATAAAACAATAAAAAGAAAATAAGAAAATATGAAAAACGAAAGGAAGAAGACACGCCGACACAGGCCCCCCGTGGCGGGAAGACAGGAGACAAAAGGAGTAGCGGCCCAAGTGGGGGTATGGCGATCGGGGAGAAAGACAGCCGAAACATAGCAGGAGGATTAACGACGCCACACCCCCCACCCGAAACACACCATAGGAGGTCGGGACAGACGCGGCCTCACGAAAAAGAGATACAAAAGGGCCATAGAACCTGAAGACAAACAAAAAATAGAACCCAACCCACCCGTCCCACCCTGCACCCCTGTAGAAGGCTATGGCCCACCCTTCAAACAGCGTGCCTGTCGCCCTAAACCAGAACCCGAAATATAGCGAGAAGTAAGAAAGAAGAAAGAGACAAAAAGGGCAACAAAAGCGGAGAAAAGAAGACAGGAGGGAGGAGCAGAATAACCATAATCCGAACGGGCGGCCGCAGCCCTCCGCCCAACCAGACAAGCACAGTCAAAAACAGACCAGGACGACACCCCATCACGCGCCACAAAACATTAGGAGAAGGGGACCTCCCACCCTGCTACGATTAAAAACAATTATGCTACTAAATCGTATACCGGGAATCAAACGGAAGGCGTACATTTCACCCCCAACCCTTTCGAGCGACAAACCCCACCCACCACATGGCAATGTAAAACCACATACTAAATACGAAATCAGCATATAATCGAGTGGAATGGTGACTAGCATAGTTACGTGGGGGGTAGATAGATCCACAAGGGAGCAATAGTCCAAACAGAAAATATCGATGCATCAAATATCGCAGCACGAGCAATGAAAAACAGGAGTCCAGTTGCGCCACTGGAGCGGGCGAGGTGGCCCCAATTATAGACACAGGCAAAGTCATCGAAGCAGGCACAGGAGGCAGTCCACCAATAGTTTCAGGCAACAATGTCGAACAGGGTCGCAGTACAGCATCCAAGTCCCCGGGGTCCGAACCTTGAAAAGCAGGGCGCCCCAAAGTCACCGACACACTGCACGATCTCCGATCAGTGGCGGCGACACTCAAGTCAATCGAGGGGGGTGAGGCAATGAAGTCTTCGAAACAAGAGGGCGACAAGAAGAAATGGCCGCCCAAAATGGCGGCAGATCGTGGCGTACCCACCGAGACGCCCAGGGCCAGGGAAGCGTGTAGGGATCTCAGGGCTTCCAGGATATCTCTGACCGTTGGCTCACGTCCACCAGATCCGCTCCCCACACCAATAGGCAACACGGGCCCGCCGCCACAGGGTGATTCTCGTTGCAGAGGGTCGGCCGCCATTTCGTGAATCAGCCCAATCGCCTCTCACCACGACCCCCGGAAAGAACAGTTCTCAAATGTAGGACTTTACAAGCTCCGGGGGTCCCAGCAAGGGCGGCCTCGATGCCAAAAGGATGTCCGCCCAAGACGGGTCTCCGCCAGCACCAGCACCGGTGCCCCAATCAAGCGGAGTCCGGGCCCCGAGGACCAGGGCCGCCGGACAAAGCAGCGGCGGGGAGAGACCCCTTCACAGACTCAGGTCCCCGGGCCTCTCACCCACGTCGGCCGCGCGGCCACCAGGGCAGGCCCGGGTCAGGATCGCCGGGATCTTCGCACATCGGCTCCCAACGCTGGTTCTCGCTCTCGGCCGGGGCAGAGAGCCGTCGGATCCCACCGGCCAGGTCCCGGTCCAAGTCTCGCAGAGGCCCCGATCTCTCAGAGGCCACAACTCCGGAGCCACTGCACACCGAGACCCCGGGGTCGGATGGTAAGTACAAACAAGCCGTTATGTTTCCAATGCCCCAAAAATGTGTCGTCCCCGGACAGGATAGAAGACAGGATAGGCAATCAGGACGGAGGGCTGCGGGAGCCGAGCTAAAGGGCGACCATTACGGCCGCGAGCTAGGCTCCTCCCACCCCACCAACAGTTTCTAACGTGTACACTGAAGCATTTATATATCTGCTTGCTACTGGAACAGGGAGTTAACCATGCTGATGTTTTTATAAATTGCACTAAATGGCTATATCCTTAGTGTGAATCTCAATGCGGACACTGCTGTTCACTTTGCGCTTAATACATTTAAAAAGCTACTTGAATTGCCTCAGACGTTTGGTTCAAATGTGGATCGTGGTACGGGAGCAGACCTTTGGAATGCCCTGGTGAAGTTCATATCGTTTAAAGCTGCTATGTATAATGCCCGGGTGAGGCTTATGCAGTACTATGGGCAGCCGTCTACAGACCGCCCGGGTGATGGAAGTACCATAAGATACGAGGCTGCTCTTTGGAAATCATGAGTGAACGCCTTACCGTCTCATGCGTGGATGCCCTTTGAAAGGCCCACGTGAAGGCTGTTGTTGTATTCTGCACAATCCTATATGTGTAGGACTGTTTTCCCTTCGAGCCACTCCAGGTTTCAATTATTGTTTTTTTCATGTCATTTTTGCCCTGAAAGAAAAAACGAGGAGAAAAAAACTTAGTGAATTTGGTACTTCTTCTAACACACTTTTATATCTTTTATTTAAAATACAAATCCTACAGTCGGGACGAGAGTGTCATTGGGGTTATCCCCTAAGGGCAATGTACTGGGCTGAGATAAAGATGCACTTACCTTGAGAAATACTGAATTTCTAAGGATATTGGCTAACAAATATAGCTGATTCCCCTGTGCCACCATGATGGGCCTGAACTGGCATGTCTCCCCTAACTATAAACTTCTTGTGAATACAAGAAAGAAATTGAGATGTTCAGCTTTAGCCAAAATAGACTGATGTACGTGGCCCAAAAGACTGAATAAAAGATATCATCACTGTGCAATAAAAAATCTTAACACACAGGATTATAGGTTTGAATATTGGCAGGAGACAGCACAAACCATTTTCACTCTGTTGGACTTCCTATGGTTTAATTTCCCCACCTACTGTCCACTGTCAAAATAACAAATACTTTCTTTGCAATTATAATATGCAAAATAAAACAAATTTTTTGTACAAATCTGCAAGCCTTTCGGAAAATAAAAAAGTGCTCTACACTTCCGCATTCTCTCTATTCTTCATTGTTAGACCTGACACCATTGGCGTGGGTCTCCCTTCCATTTTTGCTGTTGCCTCATGTGTTTTTGCTGGTGTTAGATGCTTTGGGCACTGTGCCACTGCTATTCAGTGCCACAGTGCAAGTGCTCCCTATTGTAAATTGATGTATTAATCAGTGGCTCCATGTTTGGCTATTTGGTTTACTTGTCAGACCCTAGTCTAGTGCACTGAGTGTGCCAGGGCGTGTAATCCAAATGCTGCTGGTGGGCCTGCAGCACTGGTTGTGCCACCCACAGAAGCAGCCTTGTAAAATGTGTCTAAGGTCTGCCATTGCAGAGCCTGCATGCAGTCTGGTACTGTCATGCTCACTGGGCAAGTGTACCCACTTCCCAGTCCCTAAACCTTCCCTTTTCTTCATATCAGTCACCCCTATGGTAGGCCCAAGGGCAGGGTGCATTGTAAGTATAAGGTAGGACAAGCCCTGATGTGTGTGGCATGTCCTAATAGTGAATTCCAGCCATTTTCGTTTTCCACTATTGCAAGGCTACCTGTTCTCTATAGGCCAGAATGGGCTGTTAGAATTGTTACATTTTATAATCCTAACAGGCTCAGAGAACATTGTAGAAATTTGAGTTTAGTATGCCTGAACTCAGAATAATAAAATACATCTTTTAGTGAAGGTTATTTTAATATTCTGTGTTTGCAAATACCACTTTTAGAAAGTAGGCCTTTGCTTGTCTAACCATTCAAACCTGCCACTGCTAGTTTGTGTATTCCTATGTCTGGTTTCTGTGAGTGACAGGGCTGGGGAATTCCAGGAGACAGGCTGAGTCACCCAGTGGTGATCTGCATCTTGATGGGAGGGAGGAGTGCACCTGAACTCTGAATAGGGCTGTGCCTGCCTTCCACAATGCTGGCTCCACCCCATGGGGAGCGGCTGATGTCTCTGCCCTGCACACTGAAAGAAGAGAAGGAAGACTGTCAACAGAGTGCTCCAAGACTGTACTTGCCTCCCACAATGCTGGCTCCACCTCCTGTGGGGCGTCTGATGTTTCTGCCTTGCACTGTGAAAGGAAAGGAGAGGTCTGGAAAACAAAGTGCTCAGGAACTGGTTGGACTAGGCACAGACCCCTCTCCCCTCCGAGAACAAAGGATTTTGGGGTATAAATATTGGGACCCTGCTCCCATGAAATTAGATCACTTTTGGACTACAGGAAGAAACCTTTACTGAGGAGAGGAACCTGATAACACTGAGGAGAGACTATTCCCAAGCTGAAGTGCTGCTTGGGGGATTGGCCTGCATTGGTTGGCTTACTGCCAAAGGAAGGAGAAAGGAACTTTGTAACTTTGCTTTCAACTTGTGAAGGATCTCCAAGGGCTTGGAAAAGAGCTTGCCTCCTGCTGAAGTCTCAGGGACAACAGACTTCACCCCCGGCTCCTCAGAGTTCTTGTGGAAGTGCCTGCTGCTGTTTTGGGCCTTCTGAGGAACTGCATGTCGCAAGGAGCTGGAAGCGCGACTCAACGATAAGAAGCGTGTCGCCGTCGCTGTGCCTGCTGTTGCAACTCCGGAGAAAGGAGGGTGTCACCGCTGGAACTGTTGCACTGCACCGCATCGGAGAGTAGCGTGCCACAACGAAGACGAAGCGTGTCGCCGTCGCTGCTGCTGCCGTCGCAACTCCGAAGAAGGAGGGTGTCGCCGCTGTGGTTGTCGCACTGCACTGCATCAGGAGAAGAATCTCGCAACGAGGTCAGAGCGTGTCACCGTCGCTGTGCCTGCCGTCGCAACTCCGAAGAAGGAGGGTGTCGCCGCTGGAACTGTCGCATTGCACCGCATCGACCAAGAGCACCTCGCATCCCCGAGAAGCGCGCCGCCATCGGAGCTGCTGCCGTCGCATCTTGGATGTCGCCGCTGTAGTTGTCGCATCGAGCGGAAGCTTCACGCATCATGGATAAGAGCGTCGTCGCTGGAGCTGTTGCCGTCGCATCGTAAGGGTGTCGCCGCTGCAGTCCACGCATCGAACCAAGAGTTTATCGCATCCCCGAGAAGCGTGCCGCATCTGGAAGAGCTTCATGTCTTTATTTCTTTGCAAATTAACTTTGTTGCATTTCCCATCGCTGCGACATTGCTTGTCATGGAAGCGCAACGCAACTTAAGGTACATTGACGCAGAGTGTCGCATCTAAGAACTGAACTGAACTAAGCTTAAATCTACCATCTTAAAGTAATCATCGTGTGTATTTTTGTCGTTTATGGTCTTGTGGTAACTCTATATAAAGTCTACTTATTTTTTATATAAAACCTGTGTGGTGTCCATTTGTAGTGTTGTCACTGAGTTACTGTATGTGGTAACAACTGCTTAACTAACAACGCCTCTGAAGTAGGCCTTGGCTGCTCTCGCCACGCTACCTTGAGGGTGAGCAGGGGTTATTTTAGAAGTGTAAGCCCCCTTTCCCTGACTAGAGGAGAGGGTCCCTGATTGTCACAAGTACCAACCTGTGCCAACCAGAGACCCCCAAATCTAACATTCATCAAATGGTTAAAGTAAAATAATCAAAGGAAATGTATGCAGCTGTCTGGGGTGAACTCTCTAATAACAAGCATTGGCAAAGCCAATAGATCAAGCCTTGGGCAGCTGGTGTGACAGGTATATTTTAAAAAATTTTGTTGCAAGTTTATATGGCAAAAATTAAAAGAAACAAAGCACGCCAGCTAAACAGGGTGGCCATAAGCTTGCAATAATTAAGAACAATTATAATGATTGCATATAATTTTACTAGAGCTGTACAAATACTTCCTAGCAGGCAGATGTACTTCGACAGGTATAGACACCCTTTTTAGTTTTAATGCATATCTTATATAAATATGATTCTTATTGGTGCAAAGAAATGTCATTATTGGCTTTGAGTACTTAGAACAAGAAAACACAGGTTAAGCAGACAAGGATAACTAAAGAAGATAAAAAAGGGTAAACAATGGAAAGAAAAACATAGTGCACCCTGCTGCAGAAAAAATTAATTATACACCCAGAACACATCAACGTCTACATTTACTCATTGACTTATTGTTGCCTTTACACGGTACAGTGCTTCACTGCCTTTTGGTTAGATTTGCACTGCGCAACTACCACAGATATATAATATACATACATACATACATACATACATACATACATACATACATACATACAATGATAAAGTAAAGTATAGACCCACCAGCCCTGGTATTGAACTGCACTTCTTTTTATGTGGGTGAGCATGTGATAAGATAAAATGCTGTCACTGACAAGGCAAAAGAGTCAGTTCTCATGGCCTAGACTTCGCTGGTGTTTTCCAAGGTTGCGAGCACCCAACTTGTGCGACCTGCGTGGAGCAATAGCAGGGCAGGCCAGCACCTGGACTGACCAGTCCTGCATCAGCTGAAAGACACCAAACTTGGGTTTCTTCTTAGTGTTACTTGTCAACTCCATTGCCTGGAAGAAAGGGGTGTAATCAAGCCTTATGAAGAGCACTTCCCAAGATGGTGGTCTGTGCAGAGGTTGCAGCCTGAAGTTCCCAATTCATGATGAAGTTGAGCATTTTCTTGTGATGTCAGCTCCTTTTTGAATCATTCATACTACTATTATAAAGAGAGAGCTGAAACCTTTGAGGCGGGTAAACTCAAGACGTACAGCACCAATCACAACAACCAATACAGCATTGGAAAGGGGAGTTGCAGCAGATGGACATAGGCTATACAGGTGGCCACCATATACATTAGAAACATCAAAGAACCTTAGGGGTAAAGTAGTCCCTTGTGGGCGTGGGCATTGGCGTGGGCGTGTCGGGCGTGTTCATGTCTAACTACACACATTTTACTTTGTGGCCGTAACCGTTGTCAGAGGGGCGTGGGCGTGTCAAACTACACACTCAGAGGGACGTGGGCGTGTCAGGGGCGTGGTCGTAGCCGTGTCAAAGTACAAACATTATACTTTGTGAGAGGGGCGTACCACAACAGCGTTCTCAGAGGGGCGTGCCACAAATTTTATAACAAAAAAATGGCCGCGTCATTCAGTAACGCGCCTTTCCATTCACGAGTTATAATCACTTCTCACACGTCCGTATAGAAGACACAAGGTGCGCCGCATTCACGCACATTGCAACCCAGGCGACGTTAATAACATATGTTGCGAAGCAACCTTTGTGGGCATAAGCGTTACCGATCTCAACCGGGGATAAACGCAGGCGTCTCAGAATGCACACACCCACACGTCTCAGAATGCACACGCCCACACACAACAACGCTGAACAGCACGCTCACCTCACGACGTGCACGAACGCTAATCTCACTGATGATATTAGCATTCGTGCACGCCGTGAGGTGTGCGTGCCCTTCAGCGTTGTTGTGTGTGGCCATGTGCATTCTAAGGCGCCTGCTGCATTGGAAAGCGGTGGGGTAGCGTTCGGTAAAGTTTGCCATCCTTCAGGCAAATCTTTTTTATACCCGGACAACTTCGGGACGGGCAGCTAGTAATATATAAAGAAGGCATTACCGAATGACGAATGTGTCACAGAGCATTTGCTCACTCATTTTTCAACTCATTATTTGCAAATGTGCTTGTATTTATGTCCCTGATTTTTGCTCCTTGTAGTCAGAATTTCCTTTGGATTTTCGTCTGGAAAGATCTTGCTTGGCTCTTTACCCTTCCCTGATGTCAGAATTTAGCTCCTTTCTTACCTATTTCTGCATCAATCGTGTACCAAGGAGGGTTTTCGTCATTGTCGCTTTTTTCCCTAATCGGTACCATCTTAAGGTTACACTTGACACCTTTTGCCATGCACTATTAAGTGCAGAGTGGCACTGTTGCCACTGGGAAGAGTCATCCTTCCCTCGTGATATTGAGATGACCGGCAGACTGACCTTTATAGCTTCCAGTCCTTTACAGGTTGTGAAGGCAACAGCTCCTCAGGTTTGCTCACACCAAGGGTCTTTCAAATGACTTCTCAAAAGATCTGCAAGAACTAAGCATTTGAAAAGTCAGCTTCAAGGCAGACCATAGTATTAAGGCCAACAGATATCGTAGTATGGATTACTTATTGGTTATCTTACTAGTACTGCTTTGGCCTGGGCAATGCTCCTAGTTAATGACTTTGGATGCCTGTTTAAAGACTTATGATACCCGTTTACAGGCATTTCAGATGTTTGAACATCCTGATTTGGAGTATTCTGCTGAGGAAACATTGTGAGATATTCACAAGGCAGAATGGCTGCACTTCCTTCTGACCTCATATTCGCGTGGGCCCAACGCCTCAAAAAGAACCTACGTAACTGGGGGCAGCTGTGCACCCTGTTAACCAGAATGGAAAGAATTGAGGGCAAAAGGTTGAGTATGTCTATATTATAATAATGTGGGGAATACGATTCAGACTTGCTCTCAACGACCTCTGGAATATGTAGGAAAAGTTCAGTCATCTTTTGAGGAGTAGAAGAAAACAGGAGTGCATTGGCTTCCATGTATTAGATCTTCTCTATGGACACCAACAGTCCTATGTTTCTATTGCCAATTACTTTGAGAACAGATGAGGACGTTATTAAAAAGTTAGCACTGCTGAATAGTGGTGTTTGTAGAATATTCACTGGGCTGGACTGAGTCACCAAGATTATCATTCCTCAGGGCTGGGCATCATTGCGGCCTAGACCACGATGACATTTTTGTGGATGTGAGAGTCTGGAACGCTGCTCCATGACTTGCGTGGATTGTCAGAATAGAAGGGCAGAGGTTGGACTGCAAGTCTGCAGAGACTGAATCAGGGGAAAGATGTTGGAACTAGGATTTCTCCTTGTGTGCCTTGTCAATGCTACATTTTGGGAGAAAGGGGCATAGACAAGCCTTTCTGAGGCAGTTGGTTGTCCAGGGATTGCTACCTAAGGTACCCAATTAAAGAGGAAGTTGTGCCTTTTCTTGTGGAATTCATGAGTAATGAAAGCATTGCAACATATTTTTCGACCTGGACTTTAATTCTAGAAAAAACATGCTTCACTCTTTTCCTTTCCCTGATGTAAAGGAATGTTTGGCGCCTTTCTTATCTTCATTCTTAACCACATGCGCGCGGCGGGTTTTCCAGCTGCGCGCTGAAGTTTTAAAAACCCTGCGGTTCATGACGAGCTCAGCTCGTCATGAGCGCAGAAGGGGTTAATAACGAGCTACAAGGTTTGAGGTTTGGCAATGAGGTTTTTCCCCTTGTAGCTTTTTCCTCCTAACACTTGACACCTTTCTCAGAGTATTAGGTGCACTGTGGCACCATGGTTGTTGGGTGGAGTTGCCCTTTCCTCGGGCAACAAGGCAACATGCCAGAATACAGCAATCAGACAACCAGTTAACATTTGCAAAGAGTGTGGCGCGGTAGTGGCCCTACTTCGAACTTTAAAAAAGACACACATTTCTTCTCCATAACTGCCAACTAGGCCATTATTCGGGCATTAGAACTCATTGATTGTGATGTTTTTCAAACTTCAAAAGCACTACCTTGAAATAGTGTAATTTTACTGCCAATTAGCCCTTGTGTAGTCTCCAGGTATGCCTTGGTCATCGGCAGAGGCAGTAAGACAGCATCAATGTCCTGGTTAACATAATAGTACTATTCAAAAAGCTACCTACATCAAACAGTTGTCGGTGGGTTTTGATCAAATCTGAACATTTTACATCATGGCTATTAAAGGAGACAAATTGCTTGCTACATGGAGTAACAACACAAGTTTGACATTTACCACCCAAGACACTTACGAATTAACTTTCTGGCTTCCCCTTCAATTAATTACCAAAATCATATGAATATGGTCACTTTTCTCTCATAATCAACAATATTGTAACTTCCACCTATTTAACATAACAGGTGTATTTGTAAAGGGCACGATTACTCAAAGGTGTCCTGCGCTGAATAACAGATGTTTATTGTTACCCAACGGTACTCATTTTATCGACCTCAAATGGATGAAAGAATGAGTGTACCCACTGGGATTTGAACCTGTGACCATGAAGTCGAGCACAGGCCCCTGCAGTGGGTGCTTTAGTCCATTGAGCCACCAGACCCGGCTCACTATGTGCTGTCCATTCCTAGCCCTATCAGTCTATCAGCGTAATACTCATCAGCAGGGAAAAGGATTCCTGCTAAGATTTTGACTCTTTGCCAGAGGCTCATTTCTACCTGCTTATTGGCTGAAAAAACATTCCATAGAAGCAGGAAGAACACAAAGGGTGGAATCTACGCACCATCATGAAGTAGAGTTCACAGTTGACGGTGCAGACAGTCTCGAACACAAAGGTGATCCGGCCCACTTCTTTATTCTCCAAGTCCTGTGTCATGGACAGAGGAGGGCTGTGAAGGCAAAGACACTGTCAGAACCATTCCTGGGAGAGAGAACTGTGCCTGTGCCATTATAAGAGCCATTGAAATTAGCACATCCATTCATTAAACACAAATGCAGCTTTCAGTGGCACAGAGTAGAAAAATATTTTAAAAAACGTGTACTACATTTATCAAAGTTAAATATTTAAGTGAGGGGTAGGAAAAGAGAAATGAGAGGACAAAAGGAACCAATGGATTTGCTAGATGGAGTTTCATAAAACCAATGCAGTGACTCCTGGAGAGTGATTGTACTTTTGAATATCGAGCCCCAGAATATCGTGATACAAGACTATCGAGGACAGGATATCGAAGGGAAAACTATCAAAAGGTATGCGCACATAGGGAGTATAGATTTACTATGCCTAACTCCACATCGCCATACCTTGAAGGTATCTACTGAATAGATACACATGTGTGGAGATAGTTATAGACAATCTAGACTCACATGTAGGTATTTTATCCAAGATATTGTGCCCCAATGATATTCTGGGATCAATATTTAAGATGCACACCTGCAGGGTTAATGTGAGATGAACTAGTTTATATAGAATGGTAGATCTCAAAACCAGAGGCAACATTCTGAGCAGTTTGGAAGTGTGGCACATGTGTCAATGTGGTTACTGAACATTCAACACATTCTACTGCTTTAGCATACTATCATATTATTATCACATATCCAAAATGTAGTAATGCAGGATAACGTTACAAAAACCATTACCACCAGTAAAATCTCTTTGGTAACTAATTTAACAATTTGCATTTTACAGTAAACTTGATTGTACATATGTGGTACTTTTTCAACCTAGATAAAAGGCAACTTTGCGCAGCACAAAGTTGAAGAGAGGCTATTTCCAGTTCATGTGCTTAAATGCCTTAAAGTTTCCAAAGTGCAGTACATGCCAACATTGTGGTATTGCTCATGAGGTGGCATCAAACTCTCAATCATGAACAATTACATGTCTTTACCATATTACCTTAGAAAGTGGATGGAGCACCACAACTGTCAAAGATGTGTGTGCTTTTATCTCACTTAGATGACTTCGTAAGAAGAGACATCACAGGAACTTTAGGGTGGATGGTTATCCTTGTATGGTTTTTCTTAAGTAATTTGTAATGAAAATTCGAGGATGCAAGGAACTGGAACCAACATAATATAACCAATTAACAGAGCAGCAATCTGACTTGTTACATCACAGAGATCACCAAAGGAGGTTACATGGGTTCCAAGAAGCAACTAGTGATAACTACGGCTTTTGTTGGCTGCTAACACTAAACGGCACCCGAGGACTGGGGTATGATCCATGAATCTTTGGCCAGCGGTTGCTATTTGAGATCTCACCTGAATCCAGGGATTGTCAATGTCAGCACAATGAAGTCGTTATCGAAGGCACTAGACACAGTATAGATGAAGTCTCCAGCGACCTCCCATCCTAAAAGAGAAATTAAAACAAAGTATTGTAAAGATGAAGAAAAGGTGGGCTGAAAAAAGACCTAATACGAAAAGTATCCATAAGAATTAGTCTGCCTATAAATATTTCTGAAGTTTCCAAGCAGAAGTTCATATTTGGCCACTCATTGAACAATCTAGTTTTATTCATGGCTAATTAAGGCCTGGCTTCCAAATGGTATTATTTTTTATCTATATGGAAAAGCTAGAACTCACTATAATAGTTTGCCAACATAAAACATGTCATAAGCTCAATATAAAACAAGCCGTAAGCCTCCTAAACACATGCATCAGCATTACAGTGACCTCTTCTCTGGTACTCGTTCATATCATAAGTGTTGTGTTGAGGATCACAAAGGGTTGACAACACATGGCATTTTGACCATTAGTTAATGGATGATTGCTCATCTGTTGTAATAGTCTACCCATACAATGACTGCTGCTACTGTGCTATAGCCAGGCATGTTTCTGATTCTGAGCAAAGCAGGACTGCGACACATCAAAGTTTAAGGATAAATGTGAAATTTGAAACAACACAGCATCATCACAGAAGCCTAGATTTGTTAAATGTGTTACTCTCTAGGAGGGTGGGGAGGGATCCTGTGGTTGTACAAGCCTCAATTGTGTCCTGAAAATGAGAGCCTACATTTCAGTGGTATTTAATTGCATACATCAATGTGCATACAATTGCGTCTCCTGGCACTGCGCTAATGGATCTATGTATTTTCCACAGAATTGTTTGCTGTTTAGTTGGTGTATATTACACTAATGTGCCACCTCGAAATCACTTCAAAGCTCGGTGAGACAATGTAAGCAAATAGAAATGCCCAAAATAAAGCACACTCAGAGCAGAGGTTATCGAGGGGGTCATTTTGGGAGGTGGGGCTCTCTCCCTTATTGACCCTGAGCCCCTTCTGTTCATCTGCTAAGCAGCAATGGACAAGCAACACATTCAGATGAGGTCGAGCACCTGCCTGAAGCTTGCCAGAGTGTTGATATCAATGCTGTATTGTTGTATTCTACTTTCAGGTAAATGTCCAGTGATTGAAAAAATGGTAATACTAGGGAAAATTGGGACCATAAATACATTCCAAAAACCAGGGAAGACTGGCCCTTAGGGACCATCACAGGGAAATAAGTTGATTTTCAAGAAAAAGGGAAGATTGGATGGGCTGGAACTAGTTAATCAGAAGGAAAGCTTGCAAACGATTTGGTAGTGATGGAGCCAATATGGGTTGTATGTCTGTAGTCACTCTTTCTAAAACAGATGGTCTCTGATATCAGATATTGTGGACAAGCCATGTAGGACAAGCAATATGGCTTATCCCTTGTGGACTACGCAAATGTAAACATGCATTTACATTGGACTGACTCGTTAAGATGGAGCTATGATGAGAGGAGGGCCAGTCATTCACCATCAAACATTCAGGAAAGTTTGAAACTGCTCAATTGCACAGAAATAAAGATTTTATGTAAGTACAAGATGTATTTCAACATGCATCGTGAGAGCTATTTTCTGTTTCTACTCGCAGTGCCACACTGCCCTCCTTATAAGATGTGTTACTAAGGATAGTTCTAAAATCAGAAGGTATCAAGGAAGTAAGAAGCATATAGATTGCAAATGCTCTTTTATTCCAATGGCCTAGCAAGGAATTAGTATATTCTTTTGATTAAAAATATACTTAGCAAGCCTTTTGGAGAGAGACACTGGTGCTCAGAGAGAGAGAAATGTGTTTCTGTTGTGGCTTCTGGTGAATTCATACCAGTTGTTCCTTTGTACTCCATATTGACTGAATTGAAGACATTGCTCTGCATGTTGGTCGGGAGAGTGTTCCACCATTTATACTCATATCCAAGGGCAGGCTCTGTTCCCGCGGGGCATTTGATGCAAACTGTGGAATGACATGACAGTTAATGAAGAAGAAGTTTTATGAGACAAGTCAGAGCTATGTCTGATTGTAGAGATTACCATCTCTCTAAATCTAGAGCATTAGCAGCAGCATATTTTAATGAAACAAATCAAACAATTAGAAAGAGACATATATGTACAAATCTCGGAAAACAGCAAACAGACGTTTCTAAGTCATTAGGAAGATAATCAAGTTAGCCGAATATGTAACTTTTTTGAATTATGTTGCTTATATTATAGTAAAATAATGTTTCTCAAAGTTTCATTAAAAAAATACCTAAAGTAAAAAAAAATGCACTAAAAATTACTTACAGTGAATTATAATATTAACTAAAAGTAATTTAATTATATATATGTATGTTGCAGTAATTTTAGAATTCAGAAAAGGTTATTAAAATGTATTCAAATAAAATATTAAATATGTTTTATTTTAGATATGATAATTTGTAACATTACAATTCTATTTTTTAATGGTGTAAATAATTGAATTGAATATAACATTATTTCCTATAGGTTCCCTATCTCCATTATTTGCTATGTGAGGGTGTTGCAGTATCAGTGGTTGACAATGTGTGCTGCTGGCATTACTATAGCTCAGAGTTGGAGTACATTCCATAGTATTGTTGGTCCTTTTTGCCTTTTCGGCTGTAGTAACTTTAGGCGTGTAATATGTGAATAGCAATGGGCTTACTCTTTTGTGTGTGGGTGCATGTCCTTCCCTAAGCCCCTCCATAACACAGCCTCAACCCCTCCTTACTCCCTAAACCCCATTCACTTTGCAGTAGGTACGCCTCATTTTTCAACCCCTCCCCCAGTCCCTCTAACATTTACTACGAGGTAGTAAACTTACATATGTTAGGATCTCATAGGAAAGATAGGAGAGGTGGAGATTTACACTCGCACGTTTGTGGAAAGCTGTTTGTAGTACTTTGATAGTATGATTGGAGCACTACTAAACATACTACAAAATGCGTTATGTGAATGGTGCCCATACACTCGTAGGTTGGTGAGCTACATGTTGTAGTAAGTAGTGCCACTTTATGTACTACAAAATACAGTTTGTGAATTGGATTATTTTGTTTAGCCAGTTAATCACTAAAGTAGGAGCATGGAAATTGTTTTGGTTTGAGAACAGAAAATGCTTTATGATGTGTATTCTGCGTGTAACTCTGCAGTGTAATGAAACGAAAACGAGAAAACGACATTCGACCCAACAAAAAACAACTGCTAATGCTAAACAAGGTGTTTAAGCATAAACAAGGCACGAGTTTTCTGATCCATTAGTACCATCAGCGACTCATTATTCGTGCTGATGTCGAGAGTCTCCCCCATGTGACTGGTGGAGCCTTAGTACTGAGACTTGTTCTAGGATCTTCACCAAAGGCTGAGGTATAACCTAAAAGTATTACAGGTAAGAGAGATCCGAACCCCTGCACGTCAGATGAGAATGGATGTCCTTACCGACACCACCGCCTACACTGGGAACTTACCTGATCCATTGGAGTAGGACCCGTGTGGGCATGGCTCACACGCACTGGTGTTGGTCAGATGGAACCCTGGGTTGCATGGTGGGCAAGGGGATTTGGTGCCAGAAGGAGGCAGTTTCACAGCATCTTTTGCTTCTTCGCTACAGATCTTTGGTTCAATCCATTTATACATCATCTGAGTCTAGAAAAGACAGCAAAGACAGAGTGGAAGACAACTATTATTGTTCATATTCTTTTTAAGGAAGGATTGCTTCCAAATGTGCATCCAAGCGCTGCACAATAAACATGGCATGATTAGCAAACAATAAAAAAAATAACAGCTACATTTGAACATGTCTAAGGAGTATGCTCAGAGTTACTTACTGAAAGGGTGGAAGCAGCCAGAAAGGATTCAGATAAATCTGTCTTTACATGAACAAGGGGCCATGTGAAAAAAGGGTGCGTCCATTTATTGTTCTGTAGACATAATTTGCACAAGGAAATCCCAGAAACAAGCCACGCCAATGGCATAACTGCACATGTGCGCAGGGTATCCACAACTGTGGATTGATCCATCAGATGAGAGGATGGTAAAGTTTGGGGACGTTAGCTCAGGTGAGTATGGTATTAATTGTTTTTTGACCTCATCAAGACTCCTAAAATTATAGAGGAAGAATAGTCGTCTTTTCGATATTGGTATTTAAGATACAAATAGATGTGAACAGATATTCACAGTCAACCTTTCAGCAGTAACTGATTGGCTTATGTTACTTTAACAGAACAAGCATTGGCAAAACCAATAGGTCTCACCTATGCGAGAGCTATAGGGTTCACCACTGTGTGTTTGCCATGAGTGGCTGCCGTTCAGCATGACTGAAAGTTAGTGGCGTAGAAGAGAATGACATGGAGTGGAGGGTCACAGAGTGGAGTGGAGTGTTATAGAGTGAAGTGGAGTAGAGTGGCGTTGAGTGGAGTGGCGTAGAGTCGAGTAGGATCACGTAGAGTGGAGGGCCACAGAGTGGAGCGGAGAGGCACAGAGTGGAATGGAGTTGAGGGTCATATCATGAAGTGTCGTAGAGTGCTGTGGTGTAGAATGGAGTAGGGTGCCGTAGAGTGGACTGGCGTAGAGTGTAGTGGTGGAGAGTGGAGTGGTATAGAGTGGAGGGAAGTGTTGCAGAGTGGAGTTGATTGTCCTAGGGTGGAGTGGAGTAGAGTGTAGTAGAGTATCATAAATTGGAATAGAGTAGAGTGTCATAGAATGGAGTGGAATATAGTGGAGTAGAGTGTCAGATGTGTGATTGTCGTAGAGTGGAGAGTGTCGTGGAGTTGAGTAGAATGTCATAGAGTGGAGTCTCAGAGTGGAGGAGTGTAGTGAGGAGTGGCATTGTGTGTTGTGGAGGAGAGTGGTGTAGAGTGTTGTAGAGTGGTTTAGAGTGTCGTAGAGGTGAGTGGCGTAGAGTGGAGTAGTGTTGTAGGGTGAAATGGAGTGGAGTGGTACAAATTGGAGTAGAATGTCATAGAGTGGAGTAAAGTGTCATAGAGTGGTGTAGAATGGACTGGCACATAGTAGTGTAGGGTGTTGTGGAGTGGGGTAGAGTGTCAGAGTGGAGTGTTGTAGCGGTCTATAGAGGGGAGTGATGTGGAGTGTCATAGTGTGGAGTGGAGTATCATACAGCAAAGCATCTTGAGTGGAGTAGAGTGTCCTAAATTGGAGTAGAGTGTTGTAGAGGGGAGTAAAGTGGCACGGAGTGGCATAGAGTGGAGTGTTGTGGAGTAAAGTGGAGTGGCATAGAAAGTTTCAAAGTGGAGTGTCACACAGTACAGTGGATTGCTGTAGTTTGGCATAGAGTAGAGTGCAGTAGAGTATTGTGGAGTGTCATAGAGTGGAGTACAGTTGAGTAGAGTGTTGTAGAATGGCGCTGAGTGGCATAGGGTAGAGGGGCATAAAATGTAGTGAAGTGTCGTAGAGTGGTGTAGAGTGGATTAGTATAGAGTGGAGCAGAGTTTCATAGAGTGAAGTGTCATAGAATAACATGACGTAGTGCAGAGAAGAGTGTTGTAGAGTGGTGTGGTATAAAGAGGGTTGGAGTAGAGTGGCGTGTTGTAGAGTGGAGTGTTGTAGAGTGGAGTGGTGTAGATTGGAGTGGAGTAGAGTGGAGTGGCATAATGTGGAGTGGCGTACAGTGTCATAGAGTTGAGTGGTATAGAATAGAGTAGAGTGGTGTAATATGGAGTAGAGCGTCATGGAGTACAGTGTTGTGGAGTAGAGCGTGGCGGAGAGGCATGGAGTGTCGTAGGGTGGAATAGAATATCATAGAGTGGAGTAGAGTGTTGTAGAGTGGAGTAGCATAGGGCGCAGTGGCATTGAGTTCAGTAGAGTGTTGTATAGTGGATTGTCGTAAAGTTGAGTGGCGCAGAGTGGAGCAAAGTGGAGTGGTACAGTGGAGTGGAGTGGAGTGGCATAAAGTGGAGTAGATTGAAGTGGCGTAGAGTAGAGTGGCATAAAGTAGAATAAAGTGGCGCAGAGGCATAGAGTGCATTGGAGTGTCGTGAAGTGGAGTGAAGTAGAGTAGAGTGTTGTAGGGAGTGTGGAAATTTGGCAGAGATCACTGTTAGCATTGAGCTGAAGCCATATTGTTTCCGGCAGCCATCTTGACTGACCATGTGCTTGCCATGTGCTCCTTCCTTCTTTGCTGTTGCTTGCCCTTGTGCTTAGCTCAAGAACTGGCTATACTTAGCCCCTGCTACTCTGCACATGCTCAGAAGAGTATGTAGCTGCCCATGCACCTGCTCTAGTCTGTTATTGTCAGGCTGTTTTAACTGAAGTCAGCAACTCATTGCCCCACCTTCTTTGTTGACTTGCATTCTTTGTATGACCATCTATGTATGTAACTCTTCCTAAGTGTACTTGTACCGCCTCCTTTTGAGCTCCTGTGTGGGTATAAAAGATCCACAGTTCTTCTACTCCTTGTGCTACTTCATACACTGCCGAAGGGTGTTGTGTAAATGTAGTTCCACCTCATGAGGTTTATTAAAGTGTTTTCTTGATATTTCAGCTTCCGTGCCAATCTCTACTTATTGTTCTGAGGATTAGTGCCCAGAAGGGCGAACCCCTAGCACCGGTAGGCCTTGCTGAGGTCTACTTTTACAGGAGTAGTGGCACAGAATGGGGTAAAGTGGTGTATAACGGAGTGGCATAGAATGGAGTTGTGTCTGACAGCAGAGTAGAGTGGTGCAAAGTGGCATCCAGTGGTATACATTTGAGTAACGTGCCGTAGAGTGTAGTGGCATAGAGTGTAGTGGCACTGAGTGAAGTAGAGTGTCAAAGAGTGGAGTGGTTTAATGTGTTGTACAGTGGAGTGGTGTAGTGTGGAGGGGAGTGTCAGAGTAAAGTGTCATAGAGTGGAGTATTGTAGAGTGGAGTATAGTGTTGTAAAGTTGAGTGGAGTTAAGTAGAGTAGAGTGGAATAAAGTGGCGTCGAGTGGAGAGTCATGGAGTGGCACAGAGTAGAGTACAGCAGAGTGGAGAACAGTGTTGTTGAGATGAGTGCCCTAGAGTGTTGTGAAGTGCGTAGAGTAGAGTATTGTGGAGTGGCATAGAGTGGAGGATACTGTTGTAGAGTGGAGGGGTGTAGAGTAGTATGTGGTAGAGAGGAGTAGCGTAGAGTGGAGTATGCATGGTGTGGTAGCGACTGCCATTAGAGAGAACACATTTGCACAGACGTACAGTTTTACTCATAAGACTATACAGCATATAAATGATATTGTGTGGAAATCAGCATCACCTAGTGTATTGATCTGCTTCGATCGTACTAAAATATTTGTTTCCATCACATCTCAGAATTACAAAAAATTTGCTTTATTTGTGCTTTTCTAATTCTAATATATTCCATTATATTTCTACAGTTAATTTACTGGAATTTAAATGTTGCTGTGTGCTAGGCAAAATAACACAATATAGACTTTTCCACCCTCAGAGACAACAAGATTTTTACATAAGTCCTCTCAGTTTGCACTCAGAGAAAAAAAGTAAACACCAACCTCCAACAGACGACAGAGCCTAACATTTGACCTCTGTCTTTGAATGCACAGCAAATGTGGCAAGACAAAAACAAACTTGGAAGGCCTGTTTATTACTCAGTCACTTCTGAGCTCCAGCATGGTTATTTTGCAGGTGCTTCAGCACCTCCACTCCCGTACTTCCAGCAACTATGGCATGGGCATGAAATTGAGGAAAAGGATTGTTTAAGTTATTCTTTTAGTAAAGAACACTGTCCAAAATAAACAAGCTCAAAAACAGAACATTGTTCCTCACAGCTATTAAAAGAAAGATTAGTCATAAAGATAAGTTGAACTCCTCAAGCAGAAAGATAGGAGGAAGGACATCTCTTCTAAGAAATGCAGCACGTATACTGCTTCCTGAACTAGCTTTCAAGGGAGTAACTGAAAACAAATGTTCTCTTGTGCAGTGCCTCACGGAAAAGAAACAAGCATTGAAAATGCAATAGGTCTCGCCTTTGATTAAGGTAAAGCCACTTGCTTTGCTAATGGTGTTGTATCACAAAGCAAATGGTTTTAACTTAATAAAAGGCTTGTTTATGCTTGTGGCACATACTAGTATTACAAAAAATATCCATTGTACCAGCTTGTAAAAGACAGACCTGTTGTATTTGACAATGGCTGTTATTCCTTGCATGTTTGGACAATGTGGCATGAAGCAGTCACTCAATGGATGTATGATTCAGCCTAACATTACACAGAGTGGATAGGACTTGAGCCTTTGAAGTTGGAAATCCAAAGAACAGGAATTTGGGGTCTGGAAAATATGTGTCATTGGTCAAATCCTGTCCTGAAGGAACTGCTTAAAGGACTGGTAAGCACAACATGGTTTGTCACGGAATATTGCTAAGTCTGAGCTTATACGCAACATTGTAGCCTAGAACTCAAGGCCTGCGTAATGCTAGTACCCATTTTTCTACTCTGAGATATCTGTTTGTCATTTGAACTCGTGACTAAGGAAAGACACGGTTCCCCGCGACAAGTGTAAAAACACACTGGTCGGCCAAGAATACCCGAATTGGCTCTCGCCCAGTTAAGATGGCGTCCGCAATGCTTGTTATGCTGCGCGCTCATCCGCTCCAGCAGGTAGCGGGTTACAGTCTGGTCGAATACAATTCGAAGTCTGCAATAATGTCTCCCTTCATAATGGAGGCTGGGGGAGTTGTCTCATTAGTAATGAGCTGATTACTGCTAAGTTTTTCACAAAACAGCAAACATGCAGCGTGCATAAAGGATTTTAAAGAGCATTACGTGGACATTACGAAACGCAGAGTTGCGATGGAGCCCAAAGGACATTGTGGGTCTGGTGTTTTGTCTCAGGTACTTCTCAGATGGAGGAAGGCGGAGGAGGTTCGGAACCCAAAAGAAAAGAAAATCATCCTGGCCCAGGCTCATGTACATAATAAGGCACAACCCATTATGTGAACTTCTAATTAGGACCGCAGGCATTTTCCCCAGTGAACATTGACAAAAGTGACCCAGCATTTCAGGGAGAGTTGTGGCTGGGACAGGGTGTGAAAGAGGAGGCAGGACGACAACCAACTGATGCAAGTCTGCCCTCTCGTTCAGTGTCATTATGTATCACTGCTGGGGTCTCACCACACGTCCCTGCTCTACATTATGCTCTGGTGTCTTTTTGGCAGGTGGAGTGTTCGACAAGAGAAGGTCATGTACAGATACACTAATGCAAGCGAGGATCAAACTGATCCGGAACAAGAAACTGATCTGAAAACCACTAATATTATCAACTTTAGGAGAATGACGGGTGGACTTAGCCCTACTGATATTCTAACCTGTGTGCTGCCGGGTACACAGAGTTCTTGGCAGTAGCATTCAAGTCACAGAACTATCTTTCTCTCTGGTACTTCCTGCACCAACCTGGGGGCTAGACGTGCCAAAAGCTTTTTTTCAGGGTCCAGGCCCCCTAAACGCGGCGATTCTGGTGTGTCCCATTTTTGGTGTATGAGGGCTTCCTTGAGAAGGAAAACCGTGTCCTTGAACACTTTTCTCGGCTGTGCCACAATATGGTGCCATCTAGCGGCGGCTTGTATTATCTACAGCCTTCTGAGTATATAGCAAAATCTATAGAGGACGACAAAGCGTAAGTACGTTGAAAGAATAGTAACGGGCAAAGAGTACATGATATTTTGGGAAGCATTTTAAACAAGCACGGCCCATCATGGGACGGAAGATGTGCACGCGGGGACTGCCTTTACTGGCGGTGAAAAAAAAGTTCCCAGTGTATCACGCCGCCAGTAATGCATTCAATCCCAACGTGCACATCTTTTGTCGCGTTTGTCTCCTCGCGTGCACACTGGAATCGTATCGATTCCAAAAGGCCTCTGCATGGCGGGTAGCGCATGCGCTGCTTTCGCCAGGCCGAGACTTAAAAAGGAGCCAGTCAGTGAGGTGGTAAACAGACTATGCTCCATGGGAGGAAAAGACATGCTGCACAGCCTAATACAGCATATAGGAAGCACGCAAATGCGAGTTACAAAATACAAGGCCAATAGTAAGCAATTGACGGAATGCAAAGGAAGCTTTTAGAATGTCACCAACATGTCTTTGCAACCACACAGCTGTGCTGTCTGGTAGGCTTCGACTTTAAAAGGCAATCCCTCAAGTAATCGGAGCAAAGGGTAGGAAGATGAAGTACCGGACTCTATTCTTTCTCTTTATAAAATGTACTAATTTTCGTAAGTTCACAATCAGTAAATGTCAATCTTGTGTAATATATATGTATTCTTTTTCTTTATAAAAAAAGGGATGAGAACAGCTTGCAATTTGCCCAACAGACAAATGTGAACAAAAGAACATGCTTCCACCTGCCAAACCCCAACGAGTAAGCACAAGTTCAGGGCATGCAGGTTTACCTTTGCGCAAGTTGAGTGCATGCGGGTATATTTTTGCACAAGGTGACTGTATGTGGGTATATTTTTGCACAAGTTGAGTGTATGTGGGTATACTTTTGAACAAGTTGAGTGTATGTGGGTATATGTTTGCACAAGGTGAGTGTATGTGGGTATACTTTTGCACAAGAGTGTATGTGGGTAACTTTTGCACAAAGGTGAGTCTATGTGGGTATACTTTTGCACAGTTTGAGTGTCTGTGGGTATACGTTTGCACAAGTTGAGTGTATTTGTTGGGGATACTTCGTGGGCTTCCATGAGGGGCAAATCAATCATTTCACAGTGCTTCAAAATATTACCTACATGGTAAGTGACATAATTACATCACAAGCAATGCAACAGTTTGCAACTTACCTCCCCATTTTCATCACATGGGGTGTGTGTGTAGAAAAAGTCCTGCTCCGTGCACGGGGGACGGGCTTTACATGAGCTGGACCCTGCCCCTGGAACGAAATGCACAGATAATTCAAGATGCAGATTTAGGAAAATTGGTACTATTTGATGCTGATTCCGTACGATTTTAACACGTTGGTTCAATCTAAACATAGTTTTGGTTAATAGCACAATCTCCTAGGAATAACAGAGCGTGCAGGAAAAGCAACAGAGACAGCGCCGTAGCTAGTGGGGGCGGGGCACTCTTTTGGGGGCGGCAGAGGTGAGCAAGTCCTGTTTATCGACTAACACCATCCCCCGGCGAACAAGTTGTCTGTCCGCCACATGGATGCCACTCCTCCCACCCCCAGCTCTTACCCTGCACCCAGCAGCAAACTTAGGGGCTGCCGCGGGTGGCAGTAGGTCTGCTACGCCACTATCATAGTGCCAGTATCGGCAAACACTCACCCTCCCCATACAGCATTCTCCTAGAGCAATAACCAGTCAAGACACCTTTTTTGTGGAGAAAATTGCTGCAGGTTTATTAGCATTACAAATATGCCAACATTGGTAGATTATCTGTCGGGTGATCCCAAGCCAGGCAGCCCCTCGCCGCCTGCCCTGAAAGGGCTTGACAATACGAGTTATCCGTTCTTTGAATAGTCCACCCTTGAAGTGTCTTCAGCTTATCACCTGCTGGAACGTATTTCTCACTTTCACAAGCGAAACACTTTGAAAAAGGAGTATTATTGCTTTACTTCCCACCATACTTCTCACTGTCCCTTTTAAGCGACTTTTGACAGCATATCAATCCCTACATGAAAGGAATATGGTCCCAAATTCAAGCTACTGTGGGACTACTAGCAAGAGATAAATTCTCTCTTCGTAAATTAATGTTAATATTCTTTGTTGTCTTATAGGTTTCCCACCATTTTCAATCCTGTAGTACAGCACTAAAACCATGCACAACAGACGCTTCTAAGGTGAAAGAAAAATCATGTGTTTATCAGAAAAGGAATGAAGTATTCTCTGATCTCTCTAGCAGTGTCTCTGAGATCAGAATGCAGTGCTATTTGGTTAAAGGATGCACAGAAGCCTAAGTGGCTGCTTTGTATGCATGTTCTTTGACAAAAGCTGCTCTGAATTGTTCGCAAGCAGTCAGCAAACCAGCTCTATACTCAAATGTTTTCATACAGGTGGTGTTTAATGGCAAGAAGGAAAATGTATTGTGGTGGTAACAAGTAGGACTCTGCGACATTTAAATTACACCGTGTAATACGAGTAATAATAATTGTGATGTTTGTATTGCAAAATTCATGAAATTACGCTACTTCACCAGTTCTCATAATTATGCATCATTCTTGGTAAAATAATTACTGCGAAAGTGGCATTCACAGTAAAAAGTTACCACGTGTGCAGTGAACAACAGAATGTGAGAGGCTGTTATTCGCGTGCTTTTGATGATTTTGCACTATTTTTGAGAGCGGAATTTGAGTTACATCAAAAATTGATGCACGGGCACATTTCACACTAATTGCAGCTCTAAGCGACAAGTTACATGAATTTTGCACACCCCTAGTACTAACAAGCACAGTCACTTGGGATCCAACATGTTTTGTTAATACCCTATTCAACATTTCTTAAAAGGGACATGATGAAGGTGCTGAGGTTAGTGGGTAAACCAAACTACTGAATGCAATATCTAGTGACTGCCAAAATAATTCATGGTCCTCCATGGCTTTAATCAACAAAGGAAGATTGCTCCAAAAGTAGACCCCTGCACTGAGAATGCAATGCCACCCATTTGAACTTTAAGTATGGGGAAAATCCCAGAAGTTGGTCAGTTGAGAGGCTATGAACTTAGGACATAGGGCCTGATTTATTTCCTGGCAGAGAGCGAATTCCGCAATGGAGTACTCCCCCCACCAATATTATGGCAAGCCCACCCGATTTAAATGCAGACGGATCATAGTGTGCCTACGGCTCCATCATGTTTGATGGAGTCGTCTGGCAAAGTTACAGTTCACTGGAACCGCCTGAATGGTTGTTTCTGTGAATGCTTAACATGTCCGCCGGGCGGACGGACATTTCGAAATTTGCAGCTCGGACGAAGTCATTTACATCCAGAGGACGGGCTGACTGCCCATGTTTAGATCGGCCCTATAGACGATGATTTTGTCATCATAAACTGCAGAAATCGTTGAGGTAAAATCCCATCAGTTTTACCACTGCACGTCTCCGCAGTATTTTCATTGGTAAAAACATATAATGACTATTGCAATGACTCAGAAACAAACATGCTACTAATTTCTGCTTAGTGCAAACGTCTACAATAAATGCTAGCTAGGTGGAGGGTGCTGTCACAGTCCAGAGAGAAAAGGTAAACGTTAGTATGCTCTTAGCAGAAAGGATAGGTAGGTAAAAATCTATCCTTTCTTTGTCCCTCGCGCTAATGTCTTGTGTTAATTCTCACAATGCTGCATATTATACCAGAGCACCATCTTATTTGGAATGTCCTTAGAACATTGAAAAACTCCTGTACCTAAAAGAAAAGATTATTAAGCAGTACCATGGAGATTTTGGTACGATCTTAGCTTTCAGAATCCAAATATGAGCCACTCGACAGCTGGGGTGTCTACACTCACCACTGCAGAATATATTTTACATAGTCTGCAAAGACCTTGTGTAGACACTGTAGGGACACTTCCTTTGCCATTTGTGACATTTGTGTACATGTACATCCTGAGGGCATCCTTGGGGTACTTTGTATGATGTGAACACTGGTCTCACCTCAAGGAAGGTGAACAGCCTTTACAACGAAACTTTTACAGCGCACTACCATTACGACGCAACTTTTACAACGCAAACTATTACAACGCATAGCGCTTGGGGGCGCTCTAGGATAGGGAATAGGTTTAATGTACTATCCAACACCTTCCCTACTATCCACGGGGACTGGAGTTGGAATAGTAAATTAAACTATTCACTATCCAGTGCCCAAAAGCATTATGCGTTGTAATGGTATGCGTTGTAAAAAATGCGATGTAAAGGTAGGCGTTGTAAAAGTATGCGTTGTAACGTCATACATCCCTCAAGGAACACATTGCTAAGAAAACGAATCTGGCCTTGTACCAGTTTTCTCTAATGTATAAAGTGTAACCTTTTCTCCCAGACTGTGACTTCAGAACTGCAGTCCAGGTTCTCACACTCTTGCGTCGGAATGTTAGCAATGTTCTGCTCCTCACTCTCCCAGAATCCACACTGACTCAACATTGACCACCCTTAAGGCACATCCCACAGCATGCCTCATCAAGGTCTTCATCACCCTGCTCTGAGAAAACCTCCCTGACTCCCCTTACTGGCCTGCAGCAACAGTAAACCAAGCTCCATCACCTTCACAACCGTCACAACCAGTACCACCATCTCATCTACGGATGGGCTCACCACCATCAGTGGCTCTCGGCACACCCACAGCCCAAAAAGGATCAGACCGGAGCCCAAAAAAATGGTACCCAAGCATCTGGAATGATAACCCTGGTCTGCCCCAACGCTGCTCCAATTAGGAAAGATCTGAAGACACACGCCTTTAGAGCAGTACATCATGATAAACTAACAGTCCATTCCTACTATCAGAATCCATATTAATCTTTAATCCCCTTTTGACTGTATCTTTGGATTTGACCCTGGACAGTACTCCGCTACCTTTTGGTAAGGTTCGTTCTATAGAAGTACCACATACATACATATCACTTTCCCAGTTTGCAGTATGTTTAGATGAACAATGTAAATACTGTGTAATAAAACTGACAAAATATAATCAAGATCATGCTGTCTTTCCGTATGTTATTATCTAAAACGAGACTACTATTTAGAAAACACAATGAAAACTGTCTTGTATTGCAAACAATAAAAAAATCAGAGACTAGAAACGCCTTAGGTATAGAAGACAAGCTAGTGTAAAGATAAAGATTTTTAGAACTTGTAACAACACAAGCGCTGGCATATTAAAGGCAGTTTGTACACTACACAATTGCCAAATAACAACAATATTAAAGGCAATATTCCACCAGTCTTCTATTTTTCCTCCTTTCTCTTCTTCTTCTCCCTCTTCTCTTTCTGCCTCATCTTCTTCTTCTTTCCCTTCTCCTTCTGCTTCTTCTTCATATTATTATTATTAATGTTGTAGTGGTTATACATGGGATAATCCATCCCCAGCATTAGATTACTAGGATATTCAAAGTCACCATGAATTTCTGTGAACATGTAAAGAATAAGCCTGAACAAAACTCCAACATGACAGGCAATATCCTTTTAAATGTACAGATGGCTTATATTATGCTACATAAGTCTTCCCTCCCTTTTTCTTTGGAGTATGGCCTTCCTGAGGGCCTTGTTTAATATTTTACTGTAGCATCAATAATAACCTTTTATATAGCATTTCAAGGTACACTTTCATTGTTTTTATGGGCTTTATATAATAGGTATTTTCCACATTCCTGGTGCTTAGGTTTAGTGACCGTGGAAAGCTGTGAGGCAGAGCCTGCTTTGTTGGGATTCAGAGTCCTGACTTGCTGATCACTCCATGTTTCTAGGCGAGCATTCACTTCACTGAGCCATCCTGGTGGCGTGTGTGAGGGAGAAGAGGGTGGGTGTTATCCAGTGTCTAATGAGGTCATAGCTAGTTTTTACGGTCTGCACAGATTATGTGGACCCTACCAGTGTCTGCCAGTGACATTCTGTGGGTGGGGGCTACTGGTATGTCTTCTGTTTCAACCTCGGAAGAGGGATTGGCCACCACTGATGCACGTGACCATCTCACTGCAAGGAGAAAAAGCTGCAGAGGGCTCTCTTGCCCCTTGGGTGAGGTTCTAAGAAGGTGGGAAAGGGGGCGACAGATCAGCCCTGGGAGATACAATTGTGCCACCGTGTGAACTTTACTAATCACCTGCAACTAGTTATTACAAATTCTGAGGTCAGGGCAGGCTTATTTTCCAAAACAATGAACACCAGTTTATGGGAAGGCTGTCCAGTCCCTCATATTACATATAACGACTCCATAGCATAACATGTTTAACCTGCTGGCAGAAAAGTGAAGGACTCTTTCAGCAGCACCTCCCCATGCTCGCACACTATGGGCTACATTAACACTCACGATATTTATTAGAAAGTTGGGCTATGCACAGGCAGCTGTTATGGAAATCTGTGCAGGGTTAATGTGTAGGGGTAGGTGTGTGTGTGTGTGTGTGTGTGGGTGTGTGTGTCCATGCACACGCCTGAGAAAAGAGGGATAGAGAGAGGTAGAAAAAGTGACCGCGCCTCAGAGCCTCAATACATCTATGAAGACTTTACCTGAGTATTTGTCACTATCACACTGCTGGCAGGATGTAGCCCCCTTCGAGGAGTAGGAGCCAGCGGGGCACTCAGTGCAGGTCCCAGAGCCGCGCTTGGAGGTGTAGGTGCCGGGCTTGCAAGGGAAGCACTCTGAGGTGTAAGCCACTCCTGGAAGAAAAGTTAGAAAAAAAGAATCAATGTCAAGTCAGAAGCAGGCTGTCCTCACATCCAAGACTGTCTTTGACAATTTCCTCCTTAGGAAACCTAGCTCTAATTTGGAGCACATCACTTGGAGCGAAACAGCTTAATAACATTTTCCTCCGATTCCATCGTAAAACCTTTATATGTAAACATGGCCATGCGATATCAACCAGGCAAGAGGCCTCTCTTCAACATTTTGATGTTCGGAGTTAAGCTTATGTGTGCAACAGACGGCGGATGAATGTAAGTCCAGGGAGTGATCCTTACTGAGAGGCCGACACTCCGACAGCTCTTCTAAGAGAGTAGAGGACCTTCAAATCACGGAATAAAACTAAAAATGCCAACATAAGCAGCTACAGGTTAAGAACTCCGGCCTAAAACGTGGTAATTGTGCGACGACATAGAGGTGTCAAAGTCAGAGGAGCAGCCAACATGCACATCTGTGCTGCAGACAGCGTCACGTTCTATTCCTCTAGCTTGATGTGATCCCAGCAAGGTGCCTGCACCCACCCACAAGATGGCGCATGAGATAGGCATGATGAAAAGATAGAGGTCATAGTGCGTACATGTAATAAAATGAATCCTGATGAACTTAGCATGAAGGGAAGAGCAGCAAACAACAGAAAGAAGACAGAAAACCAGGAACTAACAGAGCAGAAAACAAAGGGCTGGAAGAACAGAAAGAGTAGAAGGATGTAAGCACAAAGAAAGAGAAGGCAGTAAAGATGGTAAAAAATAAGGAACAGGCAATGGAAGCTGAAGACGCTCACTTACCGGTAAACCCAATATATCTCAAGAGTACAGGCTTCGGGGGTTTCGTTCCCACGGAGAAACCTGTAGTCCTCCAGTACAGGACGTTATTGCCTCTGGTCAGATCCAGCTGAAAACATCAATAATCATGAGTAAGTTGTAGTGGGCCTGCTTGGTAGCACCAGCAGCAAGCAGCAATTAGATCTGTTGCATCTGCTGCTTGCTGTACAGATGGGGTCATGGGCGCCAGTAAGGTGCAGCCACACTTAACTTCTCCTTGGCCAAGGCTTCATGGCTGGTGAGAGCTGAACCAGGGACATGGGAAGTAAACAGAATTCTGGAAGCTCGGTCCATTTCCTGTATTTTACACTTGATGCCCTTCCCTCGGCAATGTTCACAGGGACTGTGATGTCATTTCCACTACATTTAGCCATACATTTTGGTAACAGATGAAATGGAGGTTTTCAGGAAGGGGTCAGTGAGCTAGGAGACAGAGCTGAATGGAAAGGACTGAGACTGGACTTAGGGGCATATTTGCAAGGGCTTTATCTCCGCTTGTTTGGCTTACAAAGCCAAAAAAGCGGAGATAAAACCAGCGCCCTATTTACAAGAGGGTGCTAACATGCATAATCGCATGTTAGCACCCTTTTTCTCAACGCCTCCCTTTCCATCTCTAATGAGATGCAAAGTGGGCGTCACTGGGCATACCTCGGATGGACAACCTTGCAAATATCGCTGATGTTCACATCGCGATATTTACAAGGCAGCCTACATGATTTTAGCACACATTAGATCTAACGTCTGCTAAAATCCTGACTTAGCCATCCCTAACATAGGGGGTGGATTATGCTGATGCGACCCTGTGGGTCGTATCAGCAAGGTTATCGCGCTGGGAACCAGTGATGTTCTCTGTAAAAGGGAGATAACCTCGCTATCTCTGGAATTTTTATCGCCCTGGAGTAACGCGTTGTCAATTATGCGCTACCAGGGCGATAAATACCAGAGATAGTAATATAATAGATAATATAATTATCGCTAAGCATGGCCAGCGATGATTATCGCTGCCCGTTGTTAATATGCCCCTAAGTTTATTGGCTCTGTCGACCAATGTGGCACCTTTATAGGATAGTTGAAGACAAACATCCAGATTTGGAGAGCGGTTTTGAGGTGATTGATTGAGCTCCACATTCCAGCTGTGGTATATAAACAAGGATCCTTCAACTGGATGCCGGACAGACGCAAATATAAAGGTTATGCAAAGTTTCACTACCTAGTAAATGGGGCTCTTCTGGTGTTAGCAGGTAGCAGATACCAGCAAACATGAGACTAGGTCCCATACGACATCCCATACCAAATGTATTTGCTTTGAGAAAAAGATTCGACCTCTATTGGCAAAGATTTATTTTTTCTTTGTCAGACACTCGCCCACAAACTATAAAAATGCCTCAAACAACCATGGTATCCCTTTATTCACTGTTATTTGGGTATGGTTAAACGATATTTTGTAAGGGGGTAGGGAAATAATGCTCCTTTTACCCTCAGTCCATAAACTAGAAGCTACTTAGGTCCAAGGTTTTCATCAGGACACATAAACCACATTGCCCCGGTATTTGTTTCTAGTCACTCATACCATGCAACACACTCATGCATGCATATGTATGGGGTTAGTATACACCTAAGGTATGCTGCATGGCATCTTGTTTCCCACCAGGGTACTCTGTATTGCCACATGGGAGGAGAGGGGGAGTATGCCCCTTAGTCACACATTTGTCAAGGGAAGCATGCAGGAATTTGACCTATTTAAAATCATGCTTCTCCAACCAACTCCCAGTCAGTTGGAGAAACAGGATTTAAAATAGGTTAACTCGAATCGTTTGGAGAAGTGGAATTTAAAATAGGTTGACTCCTAATCAGTTAGAGATGCAGTATGTATTTCAGCACTGTCTTGTCTTGGCCTCTTAAAGTCCTCAATTCTCAGAGGCCAAAATCTGAGTGTTGTGTGTTGGGTGGGGTGTGGGAAGAGGCTGGCAGAAGAAGTCAGTTTTTGACTGCAAATGCAGAGCTTTTTTCTTGTCTGGGTAGGCAGCTGTTCTTGGCTTGTGGTTTCTCAGTACAATCTCACCCTGAAACGCAGAATAAAATCATCACTGCCTGAAAGAAACAAAACGATGCTCACATGATGGTAATCCCATCCATTCTCAGTGATTTTCATCCACCTGGATTCCTCCACCGTCGGCTGGCACTGGTCATTCTGAACCTAGGGAGCAAAGCATACAGCATCAGGATGGGATGGTGGCCCGCACAAGGAACGACTGCGAAAAGAATCACCATACAACCCTAGTCTTTCCATTCCACATCTGCTGTTTGCACGTTATCTACAACTTCTCTTGAATACACTGATTGAAATTGTATGTGACCAGTGCATTAGACACGTCGGTACCAATGGGACTGGAAAGGAGTTAGTCTCATATCCAGCTTGCCTCGAGCTTTTTCAACTCTCTCTATGTTTATTTGCTCAGTTCGACGGCTGCTCTGTTTCTATTCCAGACCCTTGAAACTAAATTCTGTGTTTAGAATAAAACATATTTTCTAAAGTTGATTATGAACCTCTTCCCCTACACTAGACTCAAATACTGACCACTGGGGTAGATACCTTACATTGTGTCTATTCCCTTCACAGATTTTAGATGCCTCACTTGTGTGTCCTTTTGCCACAGGACACATGCTTCGATCCTGAGTCTTCGACGTGCAATGTCAGAGATAAGGGCTGCCAGACCTGGAGAACTGTGCTCGGTTCCTCAGGTGGCGACTTACCATCACATAAAACGTTCACATCACTACTTTTGTTCTCTCCCTAGTCCTATCACTTTTAGCCACTTTGCAAGTCATTCACCATGATATCCCTCAGGATGCCTCTCAATGTTTGGTGGGGTTTAAGCCCTCACCTTCCATACTTCATTTCTTCTCAGAGTTTCTGTTCCTGCCTCACTTAAACCACTCTTTCATTTCTGATAATAAGTCATTCCTTATTCCTTCTCCTTTTTTGCACCTGAATCCAATGGCTCATTTGTTCTCTACATCGCCATAAATAGCAAACCTTTTCTATCACCACCCTGTCACTTCTGTACACCGCCCTTTATTTACTCCCAGGCTCACTGTACATTATATCCACGAACTGCCACCCTCCAATCCAAAATACAGGTGATCACCGGTCTGGGAAGAGAACTGGCCCCTACAAAATCCCATAGACCCCCGGCCACACGCACTATCATCCCCACAGTCCCCCGAATGAAAAAACCTTAAGGAAATTATCCCTTGATTGTAAATTTGGTGGGCTAAAGAAGGAACTAACTTGTTACCAATTTGTTATGCATTCATGTTACCCAACAATATAAGAATGTTTATGGGTGAATGGGAACTCCGAACTGAAAGCCATTTTGGCTATTGTCAGGAAGGCTGCAATGTCTGAAAAGCGTATGAAAGCATTGTAATGACAAAGTAACCGAAATGCATGCGGACCTCAAATTGTTGCAAAATTGAAAGAAGGAAATGATAGCAGTCTTACAGAACTAAGAGTACAGTCGATATATAGAGTAATATGAAGGATAGTTCTACGAATTGCTATCATTGTAACAATGTCCTGTTTTAAAACACAGGTGCAGTTGATGTGGCCTGGTTGGGCATTTCACCAAAGTATGTAGAAAGAAAAGTGAAAAAGTCAATTGGGTGGAAGAAGAAAGTTCAACGGGGGAACTTTGTCTGAAAAATGAAGAATTACCAAGTGTGAAAAACATTTCTGAAGAAATTTATTTTAAATATCAGTACGAAGGATGAAAAAAAGAAGTGAACCAAAAAAATGAAGTGTGAAGCTCTGAATTCTGTGGGGCTTGTCTAGCTGACATCTATCACTGCACCTCCAAAGGATAAGTAAAAATGGAACTCATCTTCCACACTGAAATACCCGAAATATGGAACTCATCCTCAGATCGCAACTCAATATCCCCAAAATGACTAACACTTCCCATAGCTGCAAACTGACTTTCTCAGCCCCTAACCACACTAGGCGAAATGGGAACACCACATCGACCATCTACTCCAATGGCACAGTCCTGATACAAGCCAACAATGACAATCTAGAAACCTTTGATTCTCTCTTCCCATCCCTCCGGACTTCCCCTCCCATGCACTCCTCCCCAGCCTGCCCATCCTCCTCTCTCTGAAGAACCCGACCCGCCAACAGAACTCACCCATCATTCCGGTACACCCTAGAAACAACATCTGCCTCCAGCCGCGAGACACCACCCCCAACACTACCAGAGAGAACAAGACCCCTCTACCTCCCTCCGACAACCACCCTCACCCGATCCCCACCCTCCATCCCTCCCCACCCACTTCAAACAACCTCAACACACAGTACGTGACTCCCAACCCCCTCCCCAGTCCTTCATGCAATTTAGCACTGACACCCCAACATGGCCCCTGCCGCCCCACACCCCGACCCTGTCTAAATCCCACACGGACAGCTCACTCACAAAAAGGGCAACTTAACAACGTAAGGCTCCCACCCCCCAGGTTTAACTTTCCCGCCCAGAACACCCTTACCGACATAGAGACTGGCCAGTGGCTCACCATGCTTGAAAGCCAGATAACAACCATAATCCAGGGTCTTAGTGAAATCCTTACCAACCTCGCCGCACCCCTAAAGCCACACCGTTTCCCTTCCTTCCCCCCTCTCTCTCAACAGAGGCTTTCCAAGGCTCCCCACCCGAAATGGATCTCTACCCCCCTTCCAAATCAGACACAGAGATTGAAAAGAACTAGAGATGAAGCGGCAGCTCTCGCATCCTCGTACGATAATCCTATTACTGCCACCCTCCAATCCAAAATACAGGTGAGCACCACACTGGGAAGAGAACAGGCCCCTCCGAAATCACCTAGACCCCCGGCCACACGCACTATCATCACCATGGTTCCCCGAACAAAAAAACCCACAACAGAGACGTCCTCCACAAACTGCATGCTCATAAAATGCAGATCAGCCACCAAGCATGCCACAGAGCTAGCGGAATCCATCCTCACCCACGACATAGACATAGCATTCATCACCGATACATGGCTAAATGACTCCTCATTTCCATTTATGGTTACTTTTGTCCCCCCTGGCTTTGTAATCACAAACAAAGATAGAAGAGATCAAAGAGGTGGAGGCATAGCAATCATCCACAAAAACAATATTTCCGTGACGGAAATAGCCACCTTCAATTACAACACCTTTGAGTGCCTAACCCCCAACATCAACACTAGCAACAACAAATCACTTATCTGCCACCTTATTTACCACCCCCCAGGCAACACCACCAAAAGCACTGAACACCTGTCCGACTTCATTGCCCACTGCTCTCTCTGAGACACGAACAACCTTATTCTAGGCGATCTCAATCTACACTGGAATGAAGAAAACAAACTGCTAATTCAGAACCTGAAGGAGCTGCTTCACAGCAACAACCTTACCCAACACTGTTTAGAGGAAACCCACAACAAAGGAGCAATCCTAGACGCCAATATCGCCCAGCACAACACTGTCACGATAGACCGCATCTTGCCCGTGAACTGTTCCGACCACCACTTAATCCTTTTCCACCTCACTCAGCCAATCACACTTAAACCCCCCACTAAAGACGCTCCGAAATGGACTAGAAACTTCACTCAGATTAACATGACTGGCCTTGAGGGAAGGGTTAACTCTCTCCTCACTGCCTCCACGGATGATCTATCCACAAAGGAACTCACCTCCCACTACAACACAAGCATGACATCCATTCTAGATCAAGTAGCCCCCTTCAAACAAACAAAAAACAGGAACATCCCATCCAGATCTTGGTTCAACATGGACATTAACAACAAAAGAAGACAAATAAGAGCTACAGAAAGACTATGGAGGAGCAACCCCTCCTCAGTCCTACTCGAACAACTCAAAGCAGCCTGAAGGAAATACAGCAGTGAAAAATCCACCTTCTTCTGCGCCACCCTGGACAACGCAAAAAACAGGCCCAACGAACTGTTCAAAATCATCAGGAAACAAACCTCCAAACTCTCGGAATCCTCCCTCGAAGGACTTGTGTGAAAACTTCGCCAACTTCTTCGAAGAAAAAATCACCAAGATTGAGCTCTCACTGAACATCAACATCAACCCCGTCTGCAAAAGTCTGCCCCCAGTGACAGTAGATAGCACGCCCAAGCATCCCACAAAAACCTGGAAGTCCTTGAACCCCATCCCGGAAACCGAGATCCTCAAACTGAGCTCCATCTCCAAACCAGCCTCTCACGTCCTTGACCCCATACCCACCGAACTGACCAAAAAACGGAAACTCTCCATACCCCCTTTCTGGTGCTAGATCATAAACAGCTCCCTGAGAACCGGCATCATACCTAAATGCCTCAAAGTTGGCCAAGTCACGCCACTACCAAAAAAACAGCCCTTGACTCCAAGGAACTGAATAACTTCAGACCCGTCTCCAATCTCCCCCTCCTATCCAAAGTCCTTAAAAAATGCGTTCGCCAACAACTGACTCAGCACATGGATAGCATCAACCTCCTTGACCCCCACCAATCAGGTTTCAGAAAAGGCTACAGCACTGAGACCACGATCCTTAACATCACAGATGACATCCACAAATCCCTCGATACCGACCAATGTTGCCTCCTCATTCTCCTAGATCTATCGGCGGCCTTTGACACGGTTGATCACCAACTTCTCATCAAGGCTTTACAAGAAAGGGTAGGAGCTCACAAGGTGGTCCTACGCAGGTTCACCTCCTTCTTACACAGCCACTCACAAAGGATAAAAAAAACTTTACCTCCGACCTACACCCCGTCAACAGGGGCGTCCCCCAATGTTCAGTGCTCTCACCTCAACTGTTTGACATATATATGGAACCCCTCACCACCCTACTCAAAAAATGCTAACATTCCTTCCCACCTCTATGCAGATGACACCCAGATCTATCTAGAAACCTCCTCCATTGATGACATTCATACACAAATGTCACTCTAAAAGAAATCCAACATTGGCTGTGGCTTAACAACATAAAACTCAACCAAGACAAAACCCAAAATATTCCTCATCTCCAACAAAGAAGAGAACCGTCATATTTCAGAATGGCTAAAAGCTTTGGATGCTCTTAACGGCAATCAAACTCTTACCCAATCCTTTAAATCATTAGGAATCACCCTAGACTAAAAACTCAACATGGTCAAACACATCAAGGACTCCGCAAAGAGTGCCTTCGTCAACCTGAAGTTACTTAACAAAATAAAACCATTCATCCCAACCAACGACCTCAAACAAGCCACCCAATCACTGGTTCTATCCAGACTCGACTATGGGAATGCCACCCTCACTGGTACAACAAAATCTCACCTAGCTCCCTCAAAACTACTCTCAACGCAGCAGCTAGAATGGTCACTGGAATCAGGAAATACAACCACATCTTACCAGCACTCAGAGAACTAAAATGGCTCCCAAACGAACTGCGTGCGAGTTTCAGAACTGCCTGCCTCATACACAAAGACTTGCACACAGGAAAACCTGAGTATTTGGCTGCTAAACTCAAGAGGGCTGGCCAGACGAGGAACCTCAGGAGCTCCAGCACCTTACTACTCATCCCTATGAAAACACGTAAACAAAAAACTGCTGCACGGTCCTTCGCTGGAAACACGCCCAAAATCTGGAACGCCATCCCAGTCGGTACAGGACTATCTTGTCCTTCACAAAATTCAAAAAACACCTAAAAGTCCTTTTCCTCAACCGCTCCCTCCCGAATGGATAGCCGCCATCTAAACGCAAATCCCTGCTTGTCGTCTCTTCCAGACATTGTAGCTCTAAGTCTTACCTCCTCCCTGCTGTTTGACCCCTAACTGCTCCCCCCCTACGTGGTTCAACCCCAAGACAATGTGCACTCTACAAGGTTATCTCAGGACTCATGGACTACCTCAATGACGCTCGGCACTCTTGGACTTCCAAACCCATATGTAGAATACTGCTTTATTGTATCAACCCCAAGACAACGCGCACTCTATGAGGTTATCTCAGGACTCACGTACTACATCAATGCTGCTCTGCGCACTTGGACTTCCAAACCTACATGTAGAATACAGTTTTATTGTATAAATCTTGCTCAAAAACTGTTGTGAAGAGCTATGATACCCTCGGGTCAGGCTAGCACTATATAAAACTCCTTAATAAATAAATACAAATAATAAATGAGCATCCCTTTTTAGGATACAGGGACTCTCGCTTTCCAAGATTACATGCTTCATCCCTGGGTCCTGCTCCCTTCCCTAGTACACTGTTACTATTGTAGTAAGTTAAGGTGCAGATAGGTCTATGGTAAGATAACCACGTTGCACCCTTAACAAGAGTTAGCATTCAGAAAATTTAGGAAGTTTTCATCAGTCCCGGTGTAGGCCTAAGCAAACTATTATTTTTCAATTACTAAGTCAGGCTACAACCAGTTACGAAATCCAATCGAAAGCTTCTACTGGTTCTATGATATTAGATTCAACTAATTTATTCAACTCTTTGGTGACATCCTCTCACAACAATAGGGAATTATTTCTAGCATTATGAATTTTAACGGAATGCCTTTTCCTTCAACAACACGACGTGTTCAAAACCTATTAACTTCCTAACGATGCCACTAAACATGCCTAGACATTTCTTCAATATGCATTTACCCACAGACTCCCCATCATCAACAATCAAAACAGGATCAGGACTATTGGGATCTAATACCATATTCAAATTTCTTTGGTCAAACCAAAGGGTAATGAAAACATTGTAGGTGTAGAAAGTTTAATGAGTGAAGTATGAGACAATGGTAATAAAAACATTGTAAATGTAGAAGATGGTGTGATGAATAATATAAGTGATGGAGGAAGGACTGTGAGTGTGGACGTGTTAAAAGGGAAAAGAATTAGAAAATCTTCAAAATGGTTTGGTGATTTTGAGGGAAATACCCATTACAACGCAAATTATTACATTGCACTGCTTTTATAACTCAACTGTTACAACGCAACTGCCTTTACATCATATGCCATTACAACGCATGGCGTTACAACACATGTCACTACAACGCATGCCATTACAACACATACCATTACAGCGCATTATAAGGTAAGTAATGGAGATTTTTTTGTTTGAGAGTGGGTATGGGTTTTGGGGTAGATGGGAATAGTAATTTTTACCCCTACACTACCCAACACTTTCCCTACTGTTGCACTCACCGGAGTGGGAATAGTAATTTTTACCACTACACTATCCAACACTTATCCTACTGTTGCCCTAAAAGTATTATGCGCTGTAATGGTGTGCGTTGTAATGGAATGATTGTAATGGTAGTTTAAACAATTGTGTTGTAATGGCATGCGTTGTAAAATCATGCAATGTAATGGTAGTTACGATGTAAAAACTGCATTGTAATTGTTTGCGTTGTAACATCATATATTCGATTTTGATTAGGGTGAGGAGGATGTTGCAGTTGTGATGCACTTTGTTTGCCACTTTTAGCCTTGTTACTGTATATATAGTACGTGATACTGTATATAATATTGAAAAAATATACACTATACAGGTACAATGTAAAATGCTTTTAATAGACTCTAAACCAACACCCATTTCAACCATGCAGTCCCATGACATACGCCTGAGGAAAATCAGAGTAGTGGGAAACCTTGTCAGGGGTTTGAAGTGCTATATGAATGCTACATTACTAAACAAAGCAATATAAAAAAAACATATTCCCCAGAGTAGCAGAGAGAGAGGTCAAGGATAAAGAATTTAGTAGTACTCACAAAGAATTCAAAGGCGATGCCACCATCTGGGTAGTAGTATTCAAAGGAGACGCCCCCAGCCTGCTTGAGGTTGATTGCATACATCAGGGTGGCGGTGCATTCATCCGTGTTGGAAGCAATGTACTCACCTTGGGGGGACCAAGTGGATCTGAAACAAGAAAAGAGTGAAGCGAATGACAATTTGTAGAGAATGACATGTATCTGCCAAACTCTAAATAACCCTTAACACTATTGCCCAAGAGGACCGGAAGTATAGGTTGAGACAGAGAAGAGAAGAAAAGCTGCCTACACAGATCATTGCAAATGGAGAATTTGGAACCTCAGCGATCAAGAAAGAACAGGACAAAAAGGGCCCGAAAGAGACAAAAGAATATGTGCTGTAGGGACAGGACCACAGAAGTTCTGAAGACAGGGAAAAACAAGTTAATACCATGTGACGTTTTCCTCCAATACTCTGGCAGAGCCACATCGTTAAATATCAGTGTTGCTTTTTACCTGCAGTTGATATTTTATGAGGGGTGTTCAGAATTTGGTGCAGAGATTACTCAGTCACAAATGTGACGGATATCCTGCCCGCCTTATTACAAGTTCCATTGGCATAATGCACTTGTAATAAGGCAGATGGGATACCCACCAGGTTTTTGACGGTGTAATCCATCAAACACTAAATCAAGTGTATCTGTAAATTTGTCTAGTAGGAAGAAGGTGAATCCAACAGAATCTCCAATCCAGGTTGTGGTCTTCCTAAAATAGCATTACATGCTTTCCACTGCCAGCTTTTAATCTCTTGAGCATTCCTTCTTTGATGTCACCATCCACACCACTGAGTGCTCACAAATGTGAGTCAGCTTATCATCAGACAACTGTTTTCCCAGAGATTATCATAAACCAGTTCATTTCACCTGTAGCAAGATCTTGAGATAATACTGACTAATGTCACGGCAGCTCATAAATGTGGGATCCCGCCACACTCACTGCCTGCCCATCAGTTGATTCTCACAGTGCTTGCCCATGGCGGGTTAATCAAACGGCTGCATCGGAAGCTGGCAAGGTCTGGAGTCTGCAGTCACCCACACTTGAGTTTAAGTGATTTACTTGCTGGCAGAGTGCATGGCATTATTAGCTGCTTCATTATTTCTACAGTTGACCTTTTTAGTAATACAAGCCCTACAGCAAATTTATTTCAGCACAAAGAGATTACTGTCAGAAAAAGATAAGCATGCCAGCAAGGTAGGAGTTTCCTTCTGTGTGTGATGTACAGCATGTCATAATGACCTGACCTGAACCTCAGGAAAGACATTCATGACTGATCCAGCACTGAGCACTAGAAGGAAATTTTTCTTCTTTAGAGTCCATTCTTTCTGCAGTCTCTTTTCTTCTAAGCATTCGGTCTCTCACTATTCTTCGAGGGTGTCTCGGAGTGGAGGAGAGGTGATGGCGGTGATGAGGTGGATCACTGGTAAGATATGACTTTTCGATGGCCCACCAGAGAAGGATGAAATTATGCTGTTCTTATTTTTATTCATGAGGAGAGGCCTGCGTGTTTGTATTTCGGGAACAGTGTAATCGATCATGCGCCTTTTTGGTGTGAGAAGCTATTTAGTCTCCTTGGCATTCTGTGTGCAACCAGAGATCCTGCTGCTGTCAGCACTGGTTATAAAAGATATGGTTAGTACATAGTTGGAAAGCTTCTCTTTTGCTGAATGCACAATAGGCTAGTTTGAGTTTGGGCTACCTGAATCTTTCTCCTATAACCATTTTTCATCTCTGTCCATCATGCCTCGTGTGATGTACCTCGTATTGAAGGAACACACCTGGAGTGGGCCAGTTGCATTGGTCAAGACTGTCTGTCATGCACACTTTGTGGTGGGGGCACACTGCACTGGGGAAGCTGGCCCGGGATCACTGGGAGGGCAAGAAGGATCCCATCATACCCAAGCATCACCCTTTTCCATGCCACTTGGCTGGTAGTGTCCTATTAAGCTACAGGAGGGAATCTCGTTGGCAGTAGGAGGGATGAGGGCCTGCCTGTAGGGAACAACTAGTCTATGAGAGCAGAAACTTAGGGGCAGATTTACAAGCCCCTTGCGCCACTTTTTCGTCACTTTTAACATGGGAAAAGTGACTCAAAATTGGCGCAAGGGGCTTGTAAATCGGCCCCTTAGTCAATTATTTCCAGGGCTCCAAGTTAATGGAGGGGATGATTTGACAAGGCACCTGCAGGTTCCCGTGCTCGAACGAGGTTAGTTGGGAGAAACCTCTGCTCTCTAGTAAAACATGTACTTATGATGCTATGCCCAGAAAGAGGTGGGAAGGTATGAGTTTTGTATTGATTTCTGTAATGTTGCACTTGAAGTCCTGAAAGGGGTTGTAGGGCCAATTACTACAGGATCTATGCGTGAAACTTGGTTGCAGCAGGTGCAATTAGAGGTCAGTTTTGTGCTAATACACACACAGATCAATAGTGTTTTTTAAGCTAGTATTATGTGGTAGTCAGATTACACTTGTTCCTGAGACAATCTTGGCAGAGCTCGGAAGGCTAGTGGGTGTACGTCTCAACAACCTTATGCAATGGAGAGCAACCGGATGGACCCCTTTATGCCCGCAGCCGTGGTGCTGGAACAATTTTCAGAGTGGAGGTGCTTTCATCAGTGTTACATTATTGAAGTCATAGGGTTTGAGAAAAATCCAAGTGTAGCAAATGTAATCAGCAAGAGAGTGGTAAGGGTGTAGGATGTAGCTGGTGGGGCATTTGGGAGCACGATAATGTGTGGAAATCGGGTTTCAGCAAATATTTCATTTGCACATCACAAAGTGAATTGATTTGTTTAATTATGTTAAAATCTTTATTCCCATCACACTTCAGAATTACATGAAGCATTGACAAAGCTAATAGGTCTCACCTTTGGGAACCATTCTCTTTGTCAATGGTTTTAAACCACGCTGCACAGCATATCTGATACTGTGCAACATGGCTAAAGGTGAAAATAAGGGAAAGAAAGTATTTGACACGCATACGAGTATTATTTTGTAGGCGCACTCACCATGCATTTGTGCACCTACAAAGTGATGCATTTGTTTGCTGCTTTTTAGATACCGATCCGAGTTGGATCAGTAACTAGAAAAGAAAGAAAATGTTCAAAAGCATTGTTTTTAGGTCTCGACCTCTGCCAATGCGCTTGCGCACTGCAGATGTCGAGAATATAGAGTTGAAACCAGGAAAGCTAAACCAGGCGGATTGCGCTGAGTGCATGTGCCTGTGCACACGCTTGCCATTTGCTTCCCGAGCCGCCTGCCTCGCATCATTGCATCAGACCCACCAAAGCAATGCAATGCCGAGAGCTTCACTTCAAAGGTATCTGCTCCCCCGCCCCCTGCTTCACACGTCAAAGGTATGCGCCCCCCGCAATGCTGAGAGCATTTACCGTCCGCTTTTAAGGCCTCCCGTTCAAACAGTCACTTTTCATGCCATAAGGTTTCTTTACTGTACCTACCAAGTCAACATGTATATATGCTTTCATCACAGTGCGTCACCTAGGGCTTCCACTTATTACAGGTGATACGAATCCACGTGCCTTTTGATGTTTTATTTTGGTTCCCACCAGCAACAAAAGTGTTGCTTAAGTATTTAATTCAAAGCTATCCCTCTCAAATCAATCACGCTAAAGATCCCAGAACTCATACCGTACCTTTCGTCTTCTAACAGGACGTCTTTAAAAACTCGACCTCTGCCTTTTCTTTTATTATTCATGTTATTCCGGAAGAGAATGGGCGGAAGTCCCGGAAGCCCTACCCACACGTGGACTTCATTTAGGCATGTGGGAAAAGCGTCTAAAAAAGAACTAGAGTGCTGCCTCACGTACGCCACATTGCCTGTATAGCACCGTTGGAATGCACAGCATCACTGAATGGGTTTATAGGACATTGGCAAATGCTGGTATTTAGTCTTCTATTACTGTTTATGACCTCGTTTTAAAACAAGATCAGTAAGTTATCACTCCCCCGAGGCACGCACAAGATGCATGTTCTATTTGTGTATTCTTTAACTCCACACCAGGGCGTGGCCACTTCAAACAGTACGGTCAGGACATGAGAACGGTAGCATTTCCAGTATAGAAGCAGCCAGCCTTTCCAGCCCTCTCCCCTCTGCTGTGCATTTATTAGCGACCGGGGTAGCTCTTTGTACATTGAGTACAGCGCCCTGCAAAATGCATTTCCCAGCCTGCAGCAGCATACTTGTTAAACATTTTTGTGCAGTTTTATATAGCGCGTATTCGACCCGACGGTGTCAGAGCTCGTTTACACGACGAGCACCAGTTGCATTCCACCGACACATTCATTTTTTTAGGCATGGGGAGATTCAGCGATTTCCCACAATCACAGGATGTTCAAGCTTCCAGGCAGGATCGAATCTGGTCCCCCAATTTCAAGATCTGTTGCTCTAGCAGTTGAGCCACCTTCTGTCCTCTCTTCTCCTTAAATGTCTTCTATCACTTCTTCGATTGCCTGCCTTCGTATCTGAAACCTCCCTGGTTCCAAACTTCTTTTGCTTTTTTTTTTAATAACAGCATGGGTAGCTTTTAGTAAAGCTTGGAATGCGCCCATGCACACACACCCCCTCACCCTCACACACCCCCTCACCCACCCTCACCCTCACACCCCCTCACTCTCACACACCCTCACCCTCACACACCCCCTCACAGACCTTCGCACACCCTCACCCTCGCACACCCACACCTCACCCCAACACCCTCACCCCGTCACCCTCACACTCCCTCACCCTCACAACCCCACATCCTTACACACCCTCACCCTCACACCTCCGCACCTTCACAGCCCCGTCACCCTCACACCCCCACACCCTCACACCCCCTCACCCTCACACCCCCTCACCCTCACACCCCCTCACCCTCACACACACCCACTCACCTCACGCACCCACTCACCTCACACACCCACTCACCCTCACTCCCCCTCACCCTCACACCCCCTCACCCTCACATCCCTTCACTCTCACACCCCCTCACCCTCACACCCCCTCACCCTCACGCCCTCACCCTCACACCCCCTCACCCTCACACACCCTCACCCTCACACACCCTCACACCCTCATCCTCACACCCCTCTAACCCTCACACACCCACACACCCTCACTCACCCTCTCCCTCACACACCCTCACCAGCACAGTATAACAAAACATAGCATAGCATAACAAAACACAGCATAGCATAGCATAACAAAAAAAAGCATAGGACAGCAAAACATAGCATAGCATAACAAAACAAAGCATAGGATAGCAAAACAAAACATAACAAAACAAAACATAGCAAAACACAACAAAGCATAGCATAGCATAACAAAACACAACAAAACATAGCATAGTATAACAAGGCATAGCATAACAAAACAAAGCATAGCATGACATAACAAAGCATAGCAAAACATAGCATAGTATAACAAAACATAGCATAGCATAACAAAACACAACAAAACATAGCAGAACAAAACATAGCATAACAGAACAAAACATAGCATAACAGAACAAAACAAAGCATAGCATAGCAAAACATAGCATAGCATAACAAAACACAACATAGTATGGCATAACAAAACAAAGCTTAGCATAGCATAACAAAACAAAGCATAGCATAGCATAACAAAACAGCATAGCATAGCGTAACAAAACATAGCATAGCAAAACATAGCAAAGCATAGTAAAACATAGCATAGCATACCAAAACACAATACATAGCATAGCATAACAAAACACAGCATAGTATAGCATAACAAAACAAAGCATAGCATAACAAAACATAGCATAGCAAAACAAAGCATAGCATAATAAAACACAACAAAAAAAGCATAGTATAACAGAACACAACAAAACATAGCATAACAAAACAAAGCATAGGATAGCAAAACTAAACAGCATAGCATAACAAAACAAAGCATAGGATAGCAAAACATAGCATAGCATAACAAAGCATAGCATAACAAAACAGCATAGCATAACAAAACACAGCATAGCATAGCATAACAAAACAAAACATAGGATAGCAAAACAAAACATAGCATACAGCATCACTCAGCACCTCCACGGCATCACACAGGGGCACCACAACATCACTATGTGCTACCACAGCATCACTGAACGCCACAGCATCACTCGTTCGCCATCACAACATCACTCAGTGCCACCACAGCATCAATCTGTGCAACCATTCAACAACTGGTTCAAATATGTTCTCTTAATGTTTCAAACTTTATTACAAATGTAACAAAAAGATGTTAATATTTCACTTCTGTTCTTGGATTTTCGTCACAATAAAATATACAGAACATAATCTTCACAAAAGTTATTTACAAAAGTTTAAGCTATTGCCATTATAAATTACAATCACTTTTATTTAAGTATTCATTATTAAAAAAATTAAAAGCCATTGTTATTTGTAATATCAATACATGTAAGTCACGTAAATACAACACATATTGCATTACAAATACTATAAGTGTCACATTTGCGAAAGTTATAACTATAGGCATTGTAAATGACAAAACTATTAATTTAGCTATTTTCAAAAACAAAACATAAATAAAAAAATTGTCATTTACAAAACCAATAGCTCAAACTTTCCTAATGCGAGACCTATTGCATTGCAAATGCTTGTTTTTAAAGCGACAGGAGGTGGAGGGGCAAAGCAACACAGTGGAAGGGTGGGTAGAGAAAGGCAAAGCATTGCGGGTAAGGTGGTTAGGGAACATCAGTGAATTGTGTTAGTGTGGGTGGAAAACAGGAAAGCAACACGGGGGGCAGATAGCGAAAGCAACACAGGTGTGTGAAAGAGGGAACTAGAGGGTTTAAGCAGTCAGGCAACAGTGCACTACAGAGTGCAGGGAGATATAGGTACACAAGGGAGATGGCTCGAAAAGGTACGCACTCTCATGGAGTACATCACACAAAAGAAATAAATAGTGCTATGACAAAGCAAGCATTGGAAGCAGAGTAGCTGAGCAATTGAAGCAAGTGGAAAGAGCAGGAAAAAAAACAAAATTGACAATCTGAGGCACCAATAAGAAGGAGGCAATTGAGAGTGGCAAGGAAAACTAACCAATGGTAAGTAAAGGGCAGGTTCCACGCCTTTCTATGTTAATGGTAGCCACAATATGCTTTGCAACAGACTGTGGATGCACTTTCTCATAGGTTCAACCAAAAATAATGTGCTTCATTTGTACTTTCCTAACTGCTGATATATTTTGAAATATTTGTACAGTTAATTTACAGGTTTTTAAAGTTTATTGTGTGCTAGAAAATAAAATGACATCATATAGCCTTTTCTTTCACGCTAACTGTAACCAGCAAGATTGTGCCATAGTTTGCTTTACAAAATCCTTTAACTTTGCAGTCAGAGAAAGAAAAGTAAACACCAACCACCCTTTTAAAAGAATAAGCAGCAATTTGTCAGAGGACACAGCCTGACATTTGACCTCTGTGTCTAAATGTACAGCAAATGTAACAAAATAAAACCAACATTTAAAGGCGTCTTTATTCCTCATTCACCTTCTAAATTCCAGCATGGTTATTTTGGGGGTTCTGCAGCACCCACTGGACCCCTTTTCCAGCACCTACAGCCCACAGATACATGGGCTGGAGCATGAGTGCAAATTATTGACGGAGGACAGGGTGTGAAAATACAATGAATACCTGCATATCTTCATATAAGAGGTGGAGTACTCTCTATCCCAGCTGGCAATGCTTCACCACTCCGTGCTCACCTCAATAACCCCACCTGGCAAGGCTCACAGACCAACTTGTCTCTCCAACACACCCAGTGATCCTACCAACCCCAGAGTAAGAAATAATCTACCTCTGACAGTGATGTCCTGCTACAGTGCAATGAATATTGGGATACCCTAAGCATTGGTAAACCCCAAAGAGCTACCTTTCTTTCACCTCTCTTCATGGGCCACTCTGAGGGAGGGGAACCTACATTCACTATAACCTCAGGGCCAGTGCAAATGGCCCAACAGAGGGAACAGTTACTCTCATCACATGCACCCATCGTGTCAATGGAATAGTTGCTCAAAGGCCCTTGGTGGCGACAGGGTCTGCTTTGGAGGGTGTGCTGAACATCAACCTGACTGAGCACCCTCTGGCTAAGAAAGAGCAGGGGCAAGATCCATACATGGCTCCAGGATCAGAGACATCCCAACTTAGAGAGAAGATCCACCTTAACACCTGTGCAGCCCCTTCCACATCGAGGGACCGCACTGAGAAAAAAGAGAGCCTGTGACTGCAAACCAACAAAAAACTATTGGAGGCCAAACTAGCACCAAAGACTGAAGAGAAGGAGGAGCAGAGAAAGATGAGGGTGGTCAAAGAGGAGTGCATTCCCTAAATGCAAGAACCACACCAGGAATCCTTCCTAATAGATGTGGGTGAGTGAGTCTCAGCTCTTTTGACAGACGAATTGGGAGAGCATTGATAAAACCTTGTGAGTAGCTTATCTTGGGGTTGTTCTAAAGGTTGTACATTGATATGTGAGGGTGTGTGTTGTGGAAAAGTGAATTTTGCCATGTTCTGTGTCCCTACGTGTCATCCATCATATGTTATGTGTGCATGATTAAATATGCATATGCATTCCCCATGTTCGATTAATGACGCAATTATAGTTGTGTCCACTTCTAGTATGCCAGTTTCCAGTTCTCGTGAATACTACGAATATCAGGCCTATGTAAAGCTACGTTGCCACGTTTCTCAGTGTGCACGTTATTCTATTATAAAGTTCCCGTTTCTAGGCCTCAAAAGGGCCTGGACACTAGATTCAGCTCCTGTCTCCTGAAACTTCGCTGAGGAGCGATACAGCCCCCACCTGTATCCTCGACCCTTCACTTACTTCCTGCCTCGCAGTGCCCGGTCCAGCCTGGCTCAGTCTCTGAGTCTGCCAAAAGTATGTTATGATTCCAGTTATCAGTTCAGTCCTCCTTCTCTGCATTCCTAAGCTACTGAACTGCATCAATAGTTTCCGTCATTGTCTAGCCTTCACGTCTCCACGTTAGAGAAATACTGCATTTAATGGTCATTTAATATTCTTCATCACGCACTACATGTAGAATAATGCATGGTCCAGTCTTAGAATCAAGTTAGCTTTTCCCCTCCTGACTTCTAGTTTATATCAACATGTTCTCTAAACATCAGATACTAGATACTGTTTAGGTACATGTCGCCCTGACTCTCCAGACTTCAGTCTCTGCTCCTAGCACAGAGTTCAAAGCCCCCAGCTTCTCCTAGTGATACGTCATTGCTAGTTTGCGCGCACCATCAGGTTAGAGGTCCCGGCTCCTTAGGTAGCCCCCTCCATGGTTTCCGCCCCATTCATGACATATTCTGTTACGTTTGCATCACATGTCTATGTATACGCCCTGTTACACCTCTTTTCCCCCTTATCTTTCGCGACTGCTACGCGTCACGCCTTCTGCTCCACCCACTGCTACGCCTACTGCAATGTAATGCTATGTGTTTGCGTTATGTATATATGCTCATGTATTGTTATTAAAAGTTAGCGCGCTCATCCCAGACCCAGCCCCAGCAGCTGCTGGGCCCTGTCATCCTATTCCTATGCAGGTTGTCCTGTTCCTGTCCTTATGCTGTATTAAACCTGCAAAACTCCTACTACCTCGAATCTTGACTCTTATTTATTGAGCTATCTGTTATGATATATGTCTAGTCAAAAAGAGAGGTATTATTTATTTATTTACCACATAATGGCGCCCGAACAGGGACTTGCCCTTTCCCCACGCGTCGGTGAAGCCACGCCGACCCCCTGACCCTCTGCAGTCGTGACGGAACTCTTCTGTGCACCGGCAGATATTTCTGCTTCAAGTATCCCTCAGGCCCACGGAGGAGACGGAGGAGGCGGTCCAGCATCCAAACGAGACGGTGGAGGAACGCGGCGAGTCCCGACCAGAGCCCAAGCCAAGAGTCCAAGGTCCGAGGTATCCGGAGGCCCACCCGTAACTGAAGTCCGAAGTTCGTCGTCCGTCGTCGTAGCAGTCCAGTCCAGTCCGAGGCCTTCCGTTCTTGCTGCCCGGTGAGTACCATTACTGGGGTAGTATCTAGACAGGGTCAATCTAAATTGACTCTGGTCCGTGGGTTGGTGGTACACAGACTCACAAACGAAGTGTTCACCTAGGTGGATACGGGTCTTGATGCGTCCCTTTATGGGACCGGTATGTTCCGTACTGTTTTAGCAGTGCATCCAGTAACTCTAGTCTGTTCCGTTCTCGAGAAATTCTTGTGTTTCTGTTCTCAGTATTCCAGGTAATATTCTGTCCGAACTGTTATGTTATGATGTTGTTCAATGTATTTCCAATGTCGTGGTATGCCTGAATTGTTCTCCAAATTGTTATTGTTTCTCGTGTATTGTATTGTGTTCCGATTCAAGTTTACAATGTCTCTCTTTTCGAGATTACGTCAGTTAAAAACTAGAAAGGGTTTGTTAGAAGAAGCAGTTCCTGTTCCGCCGAGGGACAGTCCAGGTCATTTTATGTATCAGAAGCATGGCATAAGCGCCATATTGTATCTAGATTTATGGGTAGAGTATACCAAACAGTTAGAAGAAAAGTATAGATGGCCCGTATCGGGTACATGGGATGCCGAGTGCATCATGCGAGTAGAAGAAGCATTATGGAAAAAGAAAGCCAGACGGTCACAGAAAGATGCCATCGAGTTATGGCGTAAAGAATCTCATAAAAGAACTGAAAAGGAAATCAGAAAGTCAGAATTAAGTAGAGAATCCTTAGAACGAGCACAAGAAAAAGAACTAATCGAGATAGGTGAACAAGTCAAAGCCGAACAGTCAGATAGACAGAGGCATGCCCTTATTAGGGGTATGTATCCTCTTCTTGCCGAGGGCTTGCCAAAAGCGACCCCAGAGGCATCCAGTAATTTCCCGCCACCATTAGTTCCGACCAAGCTACGTCACAAACAGACCGCAGCTGATATTTTTATTTCGTCCTATTTGGACGACACAGTCCCAGAATATGCAAATCCTGTCCGCGCTCCGCCAGTCCCTGTAAATCAGGCACTTCCCGCTCCTCCAGACACCGGAGTACCTGTTACGGTACCCCCGGTCCAGTCCGTCATACAAGTCCAGCCTACATTTCCATTTCCCACTCTGCCAGGACGAAGAGCCTCAGTAGACCTAGACTCCAGTTTAGGGGCCGCAGGGGGAGGTACTCCTCAAACCCCGCCGCCACACAAGCGTTTAACGTTAGCCGAATTACATGCACAAGCGTCACAGCGTACGCCTAGACATCAGACTGTAGCAGAAATAAGAAAATCCCTTGCCGAATGCGGCTATGATCCAGTCCCAGGCGAGGATAATATGGTTTTATATTCATTCCGCGTAAGAAAGGTGGCCGAGTATCTAGTCACCTTACCGAATATGAAAGAAGATCTAGACAGAATATATCGTTTCATCCGTACAGGGGATGATCCAGAAAGCATTAGCGAGGCCATGTCTCAAAGGAAAGCCGAGATCCAGCTCATGATATTAAAGTTTCTGATCAATTGTCTAATAAGAGAACAAGATTACCCGTCTAAAGATCCGGCCGAAATGAAAATCCTGACAAGGTGGAGTGATAATATAGCCGAGGGTAAGCACAAGACCGTCGGTGCTATGGAGAGTATGTACAAGAAAATCCGTAGAGAAATAATAAAGATACACGAACAACGTAAAGCAGCACAAGTAAGCGAGAAAGAAAGTAACTCTGATACTGAAGAGATAGAGGACGAGAATCCCTCCAGAATAGCGTATGTAGGAAAATCTAGATTTCCAGATCGCCATTTACGCCTAGAACACAAGTCTATTTTTCATTCTCCAGCACCAGAACAAGGTTCACTAGAACAAGTGTTTCAAGCTACCGATCACATTCTGAAATCACGAATCGGTTACAGTGAGTTAAGTACCATGCATGAACAAGAACTAGCCCGATCAGCAGTCCGATGGATTACTGATTCTACCACTTTTCCAGACGAAATAGTGGCACAAATGTTTCTGAAAATGCCCCCAGCCGAGCAACGACTGGCGGGTATGTATATGATTCAGCACCTCATTACATTGTATGAGGGTCAACACTCTGATCCAGGTCCGTTACATGATATCCTGAACGAGTTACTCCAGTATAGATGGAAAGGTCTAGGTACCGACTTAATTAGTGTCATTCTACAACAGCGCCACAAATATAGAACGTTTCTGAACCCGCATTTTGTTCATGCCTCACCCCCAGAAGGTAAACCATTTTACATGGAAAGACAGAATCCGTTACGAGAAGTCCACCCAGTTAAAGGAACGGGTGGCGAAATGCAGCGAGTGTTTGTTTACACTCCGATTACAAAGATGGAACTCCTCGAGATGAAGAAATTAATTCCCTGTCATGACAAAGACCCAGCAGGGTTCCATAGAGAATTAAAAGACATGCTCCGTATGGGAGAATACACGTACCCAGATATAATTAAAATGTTAAAGGTTCTGCTGCCCGCAGGGGTGTATGAAAAGCTCAAGGAAAAAGAATGGGAGGTGGGAGAGAAAAAGATCGATTGGGCAGTTCTAGAAGCCGAAGATAAGGCACGAGTACCAGGTACCGGTCTTGGAGATAAATGTAAAGAATTACCAGAATTATTAATACAAGTTTTACCCAGATTATTGACAACTAGAAAAGAAGACTGGGATGCAATCTCAGCCTGTAAACAAAAGCAAGATGAGGATATTAGTGATTTTTATTCTAGATTTGAAAAGTGTTTTAGTATCAACAGTGGCCTCAAGACAAGTAGTGAGTCATACCCTCACCTTTTTGTTACTAAATTAGTCGAGAATTCAAGCCCACAAATTAAAAATCGAGTTTTGAAAGTCGAAAGTACCTGGCAAGCTAATACCCCGTCCCAGATGTTGCAAATGCTTCAATACCACCAGAATAGAATCAGAGAAGAACAAGAACACGAAAGAAAACGTATGAAAGACACGAAAATGAAAGTACTAGTTGCACAATCTGTTCCTCAAGACAGTCAGAAGAGGGGTCCAAATCAAGCCAGTCATCCTGCAGCTCCCGTTAAAGGGAACTGCAATTATTGTAAACAGCCAGGTCATTTCATAAATGAGTGTGCAGTTCTGAAACACAACATAGCTACTGGTAAGACTAAAGAAAGACCACGTCCGCCTAGACAAGAACAAGTTTCACAGATTCCTCAGCCACAGAATGCACCACAGACAGTTACAGCACCGCAGCCTATCGCTGCAACACAGCACGTTACATCGCAGATGTACCAGTATGCACAGTCTGAGTATCCAGAGTACCAGCAGTATTCATGAAACAGCCTAGAGAGGGAGGTAGGCTTGCCTCTCATCGAGATACCTGTAGATCAAGAAGGTCCCTATGTTCACAGTCAAGTATTAGGGAAAGACAGAAAGTTTTTGATTGATACAGGGGCAAGTAGGACCACAATTAGTCACGCCGAAGTTCCAGGGGCTCCGCTCTCAGGCTCAAGAAATGTTTCCCTTGGATTTTCAGGAAAACCTATCGTAAATGAGATTTCAAAGCCAGTTACTCTAGAAGTAGGTCCATTGTCCCGCACTACTGATCTGTTACTTACTAAGTCATGTCCAGAAAATCTATTAGGCATTAAGACACTGAAAGAGTTAGGTGCAGTTATATGCTGTTCCCCAGAGGGAATACGATTGTTCCTACGTGACTTCAAGGGTCACTATGTATTACGAGATTTTGATTCAAGACTGTCTAATGTTCCACAGCATCTATGGGCGCAAGGTCCAACTGATGTAGGTTACATGCAAATCACACCCTATCGTGTGACTCTCAAGCCAGGTGTAGTGTTACCACGAATCAGACAGTACAGATTGCCACCTGAGGCTGTAGCAGCCTTATCCAAAATTATTGACGAGCTTATTGCTCAAGGAGTGGTTGTAGAAACTGACTCCAATGTATGTAATTCTCCGATCATTCCAGTCATGAAACGTACTGACCCAAATGCACCCCCAGTATATCGATTAGTGATTGACCTACGAGAGCTTAATAAATGTATTATTCCTCAGTACCCAGTTGTCCCAGACATCTCTTCCCTATTAACGGCCATTGATTCCGAAGCCACGTTCTTCACTGTCATAGACCTCAAGAACGCATTTTTCAGTGTCCCTATTCATCCAGACAGCCAGTTCCTTTTCGGATTTTGTTTAAATGGAAGGAGCTATATGTTTACACGAGCTCCTCAAGGTTTCACAGAAAGTCCTAGTATTTACAGTCAAGCACTCAAGAGACAACTAGACAACATTCACATGCCAACTGACACTGCCCTGCTCCAGTATGTCGATGATCTACTGATCACAGCCCGTTCCGATCGTGCTTGCGAGCGAGCATCCCTGACAGTTTTGTATTTCCTAGCCGAGATGGGGCACAAGGTGTCCCCTTCTAAGCTTCAATTCTGTGTCCAGCAAGTGGTCTACTTAGGACACTTACTGTCCAAGAGGGGTAGGCAGTTGACACCAGACCGTATCCAGTTAATAGCGAGTCTTCCCCAGCCCAAGACCCAGAAGGAGGTACGTGCTTTTATCGGCCTCACTTCTTACTGCAGACAATGGATTCCTCAGTATGCATTTCTAGCCAAACCACTGATACAGTTAACGACACAGGAGGCAGCCGTATCGACTGTCCTCCCTTGGACATCTGAACATACACTTAGTTTCAATGAGTTAAAGAAAGCCCTATGCCAAGCTCCAGTTCTAGCTACACCGAACTACAGTAAGCCTTTTACACTTTTCGTCACTGAACGCGAAGGTACAGCATTATCTGTTCTCACACAAGATCAAGCAGGACAATACAAGCCTTGTGCTTATTTTTCGAGCACATTAGATCCTGTAGCCCAGGCGCTGCCTGCGTGCCTCAAGTCAGTTGCAGCCACAGCACTAGCTATCAGACAAAGTGATTCCATAGTCTTAGGACACTCCTTGACAGTACAAGTTCCACATTCCGTGGAAGTTCTTTTAAACCGAACACAAACTCAGCACTTGACAATTGCACGTTTAACAGGTTATGAATTGACACTGTTCCAGCCACACATAGAAATCAGACGCTGCAACATTTTAAATCCTGCTACACTGTTACCATCAGTTAATTCAAATTCTGCCACACATGACTGTGTGGAAGTAGTTAACATTACGACAAGGCCAAGACAAGATCTGACAGATATTCCGTTACCAGATCCCGACCTGACACTTTATGTGGATGGTTCATGTATGAGAACAAGTACAGGAGAACTAGTCGCCGCGTATGCAGTGACTACTGACACCGAAGTTATAGAGACACACCGTATTGACACTCTGTCCGCTCAAGCAGCAGAGCTAGTTGCTCTGACACAAGCCTGTATACACGCCAAGAACTTGAAAGTTAATGTTTACACAGATTCACGTTACGCATTTGGAGTTGTACACGACTTCGGAGTGCTCTGGCAGGAGAGAGGTTTCATGACTTCTCATGGAACCAAGATTCAGCATGGTCTCCTTATTCAAGCTCTGTTAGATGCCATACACTTGCCGACATCTATCGCTATCATGAAGTGCAAAGCACATACGAAAGTTACTGACATTATTTCTCAAGGTAATGATCTAGCAGATCGTACAGCCAAGCTTACAGCACAGACTCTAGACATTCCAGTTAACATGACACACACTCCAGATCCGATTACATGCATGACAGTTAAGGACCCTACACAAGATGTCATAGACATACAGTTACACGCTACTCCCGAAGAAATCAAGAAATGGTCCGAACAAGGAGGGGTCCAGACAGATCAAGGATGGTTAACGAAGGGTAGAGCCACATGGTTTCTCCCCGACTCTATGGTTCAAGTCATTATTAATACCGCACATAGTCCAGCACATTTAGGAGAAAAAGCTATGTTAGACAGTATCCAGAACATTTGGTTCAACAAGCATTTACGAGCTGCAGCCAAGCAGAAAGTCCGTACCTGTATGATATGTTGTCAGTTTAATCCAGGTAAAAGTGTCCCGGTGGAACAAGGTGGATTCCAGCCTCCTGACCACCCTTTTGAAGTCCTCCAGATGGATTATATTCAGATGGAGCGATGTCGAGGTTTCAAGTATGTCCTTGTAGTTGTATGCGCTTTGTCCAGGTGGACAGAAGCATATCCAGTTCCAGATTACACAGCCGCGACCACTGCCAAGCAGTTGGTTCGTGAGTTCTTCCCCCGTTATGGACTCCCTAGAGTCGTATATTCTGACAACGGTCAGCCATTCTCATCTGAACTCATGAAGCATGTTTCCCTTTTGCTAGGGTACCAGTGGAAGTTTCATTGTGTACGCCATCCTGAAGCAGCCGGTCTCGTAGAAAGACATAATCAGACTCTAAAAATCCGTATTGCAAAAGTGTGTAAAGAAAAAGGTGTGGACTGGCTAGTAGCTCTGCCAGTCGCTTTGTTTTATATGCGCATGGTCGCACATTCCAGATCAGGTCTGTCCCCGTATGAGGTCGTTTTCGGCCGCCCCCCAAATATGTGGGGTACTCCTAGACCCCGAAGTATTACCGATGTTTCAAGTAATATGCTGACAGATTACCTAGCTTCCTTGATGTCTGCCCTCAACTCATGTCGTTCACAGGTTGCTGCCGCATTTCCAGACAATACCGAGGTGGCACCGCATGAAATCGTCCCAGGATCCATGGTGATGGTCCGCAACTTTGACAGATCAAGTCCGCTGGAGCCTCGTTGGAAAGAGCCCCGACAGGTCCTCCTCACCACCCGTACAGCCGTGAAGTTGGAAGGACGCAAAGGCTGGGTGCACCTTTCTCATATTAAACTTTTTAATGGACTGAAACCCGTCTTAAAGAACATTTCCCAGGATTTGAAGGATTGCCAAAATATTGTTCTCAAGGACTGTCCCGCAAAAGACATTGCTACAACCCCTCCCCTGTTAGAGAAAACTCCACAACAGGAGTATAAACTAAAACTCCGGTCTAGTAAAATAAGTCAGTCAGTTTGATTGTCTAAGTCCTCCCCTAGGTGAAACGGTTAGACTGTTTCTGACATGTATAAAATAGACCCCCATAGTGAGAGAGTTAGTCAAAACTCAATCCGATGTATCGTTTTTCTATGTTTCATATTATTTTTCAGCATTATGATTTCATGCACCAGTTATGCATTTTTCTTATATTTCCCAGTTCTTCATGTAAATAAGTCTGCTAATGCTACAGTAGAGCACACGTTTAGTGATCTGCCTCCTCATGAACTCTCTTACCGCCTCGCTATGCGAAATAACTCATTTATCCGCATGTTACATTACTCACACCAGACCAGCAATGCCACTAATTGTTGGGTGTGTGGTCGACTCCCCCCTTTCCAGACACCGAAGGGAGTTCTGCCACTTTTTCCTTATCCATTTTCACATAATGGTTCGTGTGGAGCATGGTCCACGTTAACGTCATCCTCAACAGATATGTCTTTTCTTAACAGTACATGTTTTCCAGACAAGCAAGGTCTTCCCCACAGAACCGGGTTAGATCTAGAAAATGAAGTGTATAATTTAGGTAATTATTCTTCGAATTTTATGGTCCTGAATGTTCAGTCTGATACTACTCCAGACTTACCTGCTATTTCAGTACTACCAGTCAAAGGCGAATTATGTGTCCGTAATTATGGTTCCGTACATGTAGGACATAGTGATTGTACTACTATTGTCAAGTATAGTGACAGTGGGAAATCTATTTTCAAAGCTTCACGTCATTCTTATTTTATTTGTGGTCAAACCGCATATGTTCGTTTGCCCCTCGATTGGGAGGGAACCTGTTACATTGCCTTCCTACTGCCACCAGTTTTTCTAGCCCCACCTGATTATCATAGAAACACACATCTAGTACACATTAGACATAGAAGGGAGTCCCCAATTGTCGATTATACTGAAACTGCTCTAGAACAGTATACAGATTTCAACAGAGGGTTCTTTTTCTTTATAGGACCTATCCAGAATAGTAAGCTAATCCGTAGGTTAACCAGAACCCTTGAAGCTGTAGTAAATGAGACTGCCTCTGCTCTAGGTAACTTAACCGAAGAGCAGTCTGCTATGAGATTTGTCGTTTTACAGAATCGTCTCGTCCTTGACGTCATACTGGCCGATAGGGGCGGGGCCTGTAGAGTCATCGGATCTAGTTGCTGCATTTTCATTCCCAATAACGCGCCGTCTGTTTATTCAGCTATAACCAGACTCCATAAAATTGCCCATCTGATACACCAAGACCCAGGCACCTGGACATGGTCCGGTTGGTTCTGGAATATAATTTCCGCATGGGGATGGAAAATATTGTCCTTCCTAGGTATTGCAGTAGCGATCATATTCAGCTGCTGCCTCTGTATACAATGTGGCCCTGCGATTTGCGGCATTTGTGCTACCTCTTGTATTCCTAGTCCCAAGCCCTGTTCTAAATCCCGTTCCAGGATAATTCGAGACGAGCAAATGATACTGTATGAAATGATAGATGGTATCATGAAAATTGATGTTTCCTGATGGAAACGTAGTGACAAGGAGGGAATGTGGAAAAGTGAATTTTGCCATGTTCTGTGTCCCTACGTGTCATCCATCATATGTTATGTGTGCATGATTAAATATGCATATGCATTCCCCATGTTCGATTAATGACGCAATTATAGTTGTGTCCACTTCTAGTATGCCAGTTTCCAGTTCTCGTGAATACTACGAATATCAGGCCTATGTAAAGCTACGTTGCCACGTTTCTCAGTGTGCACGTTATTCTATTATAAAGTTCCCGTTTCTAGGCCTCAAAAGGGCCTGGACACTAGATTCAGCTCCTGTCTCCTGAAACTTCGCTGAGGAGCGATACAGCCCCCACCTGTATCCTCGACCCTTCACTTACTTCCTGCCTCGCAGTGCCCGGTCCAGCCTGGCTCAGTCTCTGAGTCTGCCAAAAGTATGTTATGATTCCAGTTATCAGTTCAGTCCTCCTTCTCTGCATTCCTAAGCTACTGAACTGCATCAATAGTTTCCGTCATTGTCTAGCCTTCACGTCTCCACGTTAGAGAAATACTGCATTTAATGGTCATTTAATATTCTTCATCACGCACTACATGTAGAATAATGCATGGTCCAGTCTTAGAATCAAGTTAGCTTTTCCCCTCCTGACTTCTAGTTTATATCAACATGTTCTCTAAACATCAGATACTAGATACTGTTTAGGTACATGTCGCCCTGACTCTCCAGACTTCAGTCTCTGCTCCTAGCACAGAGTTCAAAGCCCCCAGCTTCTCCTAGTGATACGTCATTGCTAGTTTGCGCGCACCATCAGGTTAGAGGTCCCGGCTCCTTAGGTAGCCCCCTCCATGGTTTCCGCCCCATTCATGACATATTCTGTTACGTTTGCATCACATGTCTATGTATACGCCCTGTTACACCTCTTTTCCCCCTTATCTTTCGCGACTGCTACGCGTCACGCCTTCTGCTCCACCCACTGCTACGCCTACTGCAATGTAATGCTATGTGTTTGCGTTATGTATATATGCTCATGTATTGTTATTAAAAGTTAGCGCGCTCATCCCAGACCCAGCCCCAGCAGCTGCTGGGCCCTGTCATCCTATTCCTATGCAGGTTGTCCTGTTCCTGTCCTTATGCTGTATTAAACCTGCAAAACTCCTACTACCTCGAATCTTGACTCTTATTTATTGAGCTATCTGTTATGATATATGTCTAGTCAAAAAGAGAGGTATTATTTATTTATTTACCACAGTGTGAAAAACCAAGAGACCCTGGGAGTCTACTGTCGGACGTTTACCTCTACTGAGTTTGACTCTCATAAAGACCTTACATCGAAGAATAGGAATATCTTTGAGGTTACGTGGTGAGGTTGTCACTGGGTTTACAGAGTTCACAGGCCTCATGCTCAGCAAACCTATCTTGATTTGGGGTAGCAAATTACTTTTTTTACATCAGGTTACGCAAAAGGCAGAGGCTAGTGAGAGAACAGTTTTGTGGGTGAAGAACATGGCTACAGTCTTCTCCGAGATTGGGCGGACCTAAAATAAAGCTGCTGAGGGGAAAGAGGGGGGCGGCGAGCTGAATGCTTGAATTATTCTCAGCCTTGTAATTCATCGGGCTGCACCCCAGTCCATTTTTCTTTGCCCACCTTGCCACACCAGACAGGGACAAATCGGATGCAAATCAGTCTTAGTCCAAAAATGAGGGCAGGCCCGTAGGCCCATTCATGCAATGTTTACTCAAAGCAACTAATTTTGTTTATGTTTTACAGTGCAACAGGCGTTTTTAATTGCCTTTGTCAGTGGTCGAGTGCAAAAATCAAGCCTATCAGCTTTGCCAATGTTGGTTTTCAAGGCTTTGGGTGAAACGACAGTTGGAAAATTAATCCTGTAATGTTAATTTTCCTGCCTGAGTTTAACTTATTCACGTTTATGTATTGCCGAATAAATTATCTGAGTGCACAGATTCCAATCATTCACAGCCTGTTAAAAGGATGCAATGTAAGCTCTTAAAGGTGTGAGGGGAAGTGTACTATGAGTTAAATGATTACTTAGTGGGTTCAGCTCCTGCTGCTATGGGCCATTTATGTTTTAAAGTAGTTACTTATCTTTTATCACTGTATTATACAGTGATATAACACCTCCTGCATGTTCGTACTTACAATAAATTAAAACTGAAAAAAAGATATATCAGAGTGAATGTGAGTGCTGTAGAGGTATATTTCGCACATATAACCTGCTTTTATTTTAAATCATTCCTGGAGGTCCGGCGCCTGCTGCCCCGGAGTTCCCGCCATCTCGGGGCCTCTGCTACCACCGCGTCTGCCTGCCTCAAGTCCGCTCTGGCCTGCGCACGTCCACGCATCTACCAGCCCAATAGGAGCGTGTTCAGCCGGCGGCGCCTGGAGAGGCCTGCGGCCACGGTGTAAGTGCCCATTGCACGTGTGCACAGGGCATCTCACCAGTGCCTGAAGTCCTGCCTGCAGTTGCAGCTCGGAGCTGCTTGGGGACTGCGTCTGCTTCCGTCCCTCTCCGGCAATCGAGTGCCCTGTCTGGGCCCTCAGGCTCGCCTGCTGTTCCTGATACCGCATCTCTCAGTGAGGCCCCGCGTCTGGGCCTGCCCCTGCCACTGCCTGTGCCTGCGGTTGGGCACTCGGCGCCTGGACTGTGCCTGGAAAGAGGAAAAGATTAAAAAGGGGTAAAGGTAGCAAAGGAGGCCCACTACACATGGTAAGACACTGTTGCCTGGTCTGGGGTGCCAATAGCAAGCAGCATCAGGTGGACCACGCTACTGCCACACCCCAATAGAGAGGAAGGTAGCAAGAGACAGTGAGGGGAAGAGAAGACATACAGGGATAAGGACACACACACCAACCTACATCAGTGAAGCGATTCTCTCTCCCCATAAGCCGCACAAGAGGGCCAACAGCCTCCCCGACCGTGCGCGCTGAGCCACCAGACGGACTGCGACACAAGGCCACGTGAGGAAACACACGCCGCCGAGCTGACCGACACACACTGGCCACGCACTTGCGCCTCAGCTTCATCACACAGACGTGATGAGCAATCCACTGGCGGCCAGTGCTGCCGCCCAGCAGGATGGAGGGCGCAATCCAGTTGTTGGTGCCAATACGCCCCCACCGGTGCACACCCACACCGTGGTTGCACCCCTACCACCTTCAGTGAGGCCTCAGACCCCACCACTGCCGCACCCAGATGGAAGGCATGGGTCGGACGACTCAACCATTACTTTAAGGGAACAAGGGAAACAGATGACACCGTGAAACGGTCACTCCTCATCTACTACGGGGGTGCGGAGATCTATGACCTGTTCGAGACACTCCCTAACACTGGAAATGAAGATGACTACGAGGCGGCGGTCGCTGCCCTCAATAGACACTTTGACCCACAGCTCAACCACGATTTCGAGAAATTCAAGTTCAAGAGGGCTTGGCAGACCGACTGAGAATCTGTCGATATGTTCTATGCGCGGCTACGCCGGCTGGCTAGCACGTGCCCCTTCACAGACCAGCGGGATGAAATCCATGATCATATTATCCTGGGTTGCCACTCAAAACTCCTGCGAAAATGAATCCTCCGGCAACCTGGAATCTCGCTGGACGAGATCCTGGTCCTAGCCCGCTCCCATGAACTGTCGGACGTCAGGGCGGAAGAGATGGAAGACGCCCTACACACACCGGCTACCACATCACAGGCGCCCCGACACACGCCAATCAAGGAAGAAAGGGTGGATGTATTCCAGAGATGCCCCACGACGACTCGCCAGGCGCCCAGACCACCACCAGGTGGACCGTGTGGATATTGTGGGGAGGATCACCCCAAGACGGCCGTCTGCGGGGCAAAAGGGAAAACGTGCTCCCGCTGCGGAAGGCTAAATCACTATGCCAGAGTGTGCCGTGGTGGGTGATTCCGACAAACATCGTCGAGAAGCATGTCCCAGCGTGTTCGCCAAATCTCCCTCGATGACCAACTGCCAGTGCCGGATGACCAGCCATAGGAACGACGCCCTATGTATGAGGACGAGGATGAGGAAGTATTTGTGGTGTCGTACGTCGAAGACCACCTCGCATGTGCTCAATCTCCATCAAAGGTAGGGATGTGCAAGCTCTCATTGACACTGGTGCATCTGTCAATGCGATGGACTCAGACCGCCTGTCACCGTGACCCCGTCTTGCACCTTCCACAGCTCGAACCTACACGCACGGAGGGACAGACCCACTTCCTCTCCGTGGCACCATTCAGACCACCATCGCCAGTGGAAGCCACTCCACCGAGGCGAGGTTCAACATCACCGAGGGTAAAAAGGGAACTTTAATCAGCTGACACACAGCCGAGGACCTAGGGCTTGTCTTCTTTGCCAATCAGATCCATGACTCCCATGCGGAAGCGATTCTGAAGGAGTTTCCAGCTGTCTTCAAAGGACTGTGGAAGCTCAAAGGCAAGAGTTTCAAGCTCCACATTGACCCTTCAGTACGACCTGTGGCCCTCAGGCACCGGCTGGTGTCCTTCAACCTACGCCTGCAAGTGGAGGAGGAGCTGAGAAAGCTCGAAGAGCTAGATGTGATCGAGAAGGTCTCTGGCCCCACTCCGTGGGTGTCCCCGCTGGTCGTGGCGCCCAAACAACCAGGAGCCATTCAGCTCTGTGTCGACATGAGGCTGCCAAATACAGCTGTGAAGCAGGAACTTCACATCACCCCCACAATGGACAACATTGTGGCAGACCTAAATGGAGTGAAGTGGTTCTCCAAGCTAGACCTGAATGCCGGCTACCATCAGCTGGAACTAGAACCCGAGAGCAGGTATATCACCACCTTCTCGACGCACGTTGGCCTCCGAAGATACCAGAGGCTCAGCTTCAGAGTATCGTCAGCCGCCAAGGTCTTCCAAAACGCCATCCGGAAAGCACTGTCGGGGCTGCAGAGGGTGATCAATCTCAGCGATGATATACTCGTGTTCTCAAACACGCTTGGGGAACACCACTCTCCCCTCAGAGCCACTCTGAAGAGGTTGGCCGACTGTTGGCTGACTCTACACAAATCCAAGTGCTCATTTTATCAGGAGAGCGTCGACTTCTTTGGATACATGTTCACCCGAGAGGGACTCCTGGTGGACCCGAAGAAGGCTGAAGCCATCAGAGCAGCCAGCACACCACGAAACCCCACTGAAGTGAGGAGTTTCCTCGGCATGGCCACGTACTGTGGACGCTTCATCCCCAATCTCGCAGCCATGTCGGAGCCACTACGCATCCTTACGCACCACAATCACAAGTGGGAGTGGACGCTGGCGGCCAACAAAGCGTTCCAAGATATCAAAGCAGGGTTGCTGGACAAGACAGTAATGGCCTACTTCTCCCAAGGGGAAGAACAGAACTGGTCGTCGACGCCAGCCCGGTGGGCCTAGGAGCGGCCCTCCTTCAAGAACACGGCCCTGAAGTGGGGAAGCCAGTCGCCTATGCCAGCAAAGCGCTCACTGACACTGAGACCAGATACGCCCAAATCGAGAGGGAGGCGTTGGCAATCAAATGGTCGTGCCAACACTGCCGCCTGTATCTGTACGGCCAGGAGTTCTATGTTGTGACTGACCACAAACTGCTGCTCCCACTGTTTGCTGGCTCATCCCGGCTAGCACCCCCGAGGATTGAACGATGGGCGGTGCAGTTACAAGTATACAACTTCAGAGTGATCTACCGTCCAGGGGCCCACAACCCTGCCGATTATCGGTCTCGTCACCCGGAATCCACAATGCCATCAGACCCGTCGGCGGATGCCTGCAGCACTTTAGCGTTTGTCAACATGGTGTCACAAGGGGCGTGTCCCATGGCCATGACACTTGAAGAGATTGGCCGGGCCACTCAAGAAGACCCCACTCTCTCCCGAGTCCAAGGAGGACTGGAGAACAATGGATGGGCCCATTTCATGGACGGCGCCCGCGTCCTCCGGCCGGAGGTCAGCCATGCCCGCCAACAACTGTGGCAAGTCTGTAGCGAACTAAGTGTGGGGGAAGAAGGAATTGTCTTGCAGGGACACCTGACAGTGGTTCCGGTGAGTCTTCAGAAACGGATTTTTGCACTGGCACACGTTGGCCATAAAGGAATGGCAAAGACCAAAGCCAGGTTACGGGACATGGTCTGGTTCCCAGCGATGGACTCCATGGTAGAGGAGATGGTAAGACAGTGCCATGCCTGCACGATTACCGGAGGGGACCCAGCGCCAGCGCCCGTGATCACGGAAGAACCAAGCAAGACTCCGTGGACGCATCTCAGCGTGGATTTTGGGAGCTTCCCAGATGGACGTCACATGCTGGTCATAGTTGACTGATTCTCGAAATTCCCCATTGTTGAAGTGGTGTCATCGACATCTTTTCCCCATGTGAAGAGAGTCCTGGACAGAACCTTCGCAATGATGGGACTATCGGAAGAGGTCAAGTCTGACAACGGACCCCCTTTCCAAGGGCGAGAGTTCCAGTAGTACCTTGAAAATCTAGCGGTTCGCCATAGGAAGATCACCCCGCTATGGCCCCAAGCGGACGGGGAAGTAGACCGTCTAATGAGGACAATTAACCGCGTGTTGCGCATCGCAGTGGAGAATGGAGAACACCCTGAAACGGCACTTGACCAATTCCTCGGTGCATACCGACAGACCCCTCAAAGCACCACCAAGTGCGCTCTGGCTCATCTCCTGTTCTAGCGAGTCCCCCAAGACAGTATGCCGTCAGACCCGACGTGGGTGCCCGTGGAGCGGGATGATGCAGCCGTCCAAGCGAGGAGGGAGACAACAAATCAGAAGGCCAGTGAGGCCCGAAGAGCCCAAGAACTTCAGCTAAGAGTGGGAGACTGGGTGGTGATCAAAGACCGACACCCCGGGTGGAAGTTCTGGACGCCCTACGAGCCAGAAGTATGGATCGTTGTAAGTGTTCAAGGGACCATGGTTACTACTCAAAAGGGACAACAAACCATCACAAGGAATGTGTCCAGCTTCATGAAGACAGCTGAGGCGGACCAAGAAGCATCTGACTACCAGGACTCACTTCCGAACTTTTCTCCTCCTACCTCGCCCAGCATGAGGAACACCCCGCCAGAGACACCCAGGCATGTCAGCCAAGGCTGTGCTGATAGTGCCTGCTCAACATGCCCGAACACCGCCATCGAGTCAGCCAGGGGTGTCTCATCCAGTGCCTTGACAGCTCACGGTTCCCAGAGCCAGAAGTATGGTCTCCGGCCGAATCCTGCAACGAGTCAACAACTGAAGGACTTTGTATATCCGTCCCCATGAACTGGGGACGGATGGTTCAGAACCAAAAGAAAGGAGGGATGTAGAGGTAGAGAGCCATCTGGGCTCTCTCGGACAATGCTGCTACTTACACGCATTCCCACACCCCTTGGGATGGGCTCGCCCCAAGGGGATAAATAAACGGCCGGAGACTGCTCGGGGTCTTCAGGCCACGAGAGTGAAACTAGTAGTCTTGTGTGTATTAATTAGCATTGCTGCGGCCTAGTATTCCTCACGCCCCGCCGCGCTACAGGCGGCACTCCATCTAATCCCGCCCTGGCCTTTCACCTTTCAGTTTGAGTGACGATGCCAACGAGTGCAGCTGATTTGTTCAGATAGTTTTCTCTGGACCCTTCCGACTTTGGTTTGTCAGCTGGGTGCATGTTGTTGTTACTGTGCTCTGAGTGATTTAAAACACTAGACTGTAAAACTACGATAATCCCTCACCAAAAAGCCCACATCATATATGGAATTTTATCCCTTAAAAGTCGACTGCAAGAACATCATCAACTTTGCTCTTTCAGAAAAGTCCCTCCCCAACCTTCAAAAGATTCAGAATCTGGCACAGATAATCAGGTTAAAACGCTGCCACTTACAGGAACAATAAAAACATGCCTGTGGCATTTAACACAACATCACCTGCAAATAAATCACCATAACAAACAAAAATGTACTGGAACAGCCTAAACAAGTGGTGCAGAAAATTCCACCTCCAGGCCATCAGCCAGGTCCTCACAATTTCCACATAGTGAGATATGATCAGACCTCCTAGGTTATATGGCTTTTCTCGAACTTGTAATACTCTGTACCAAGCTCAGTGTTAGAATGATTTTATTGGCTGGGCCCAAAAACTATAGATATTAAAATAATGTTTCTCATACTGCCTATCAGGATCTCGATTTGATTATTTCACGACCCGCTGTATTTCAGAGTCCAAAATACATAATATGTTGGAGTTCATTGGCAAAAATCATACTCTTCTAGTTTTGAAACAGACAGGTTAAACCAAATATTCAATCCTGTAGCTAAATGATGAGTGTCTTAGGAGTACAGAACACCCACAAGTAAATCAGAGTATGCTGAGTCCCACTTTTTAGGTCTTGCCTAGGCAGTGCATGAGCTACATGCGCTGTTTTTTCAAGACATGCTGTATCTACAATGAAGGCTTCAAGAACCTCCCATCTTTTTCATTGATTCCTGTTACTGCCCTTCGTAAATGCCCGCTTTTGTTTGGTGAATATGTTTATTAGTTCCTCCTTTTGTTGTTTTGGAACCTCCCATGGTGGCTGCCTCTGTTAGATGTCTTGTTTTGCTTCTGTTCATTTTTGTTTGTTTCGCACTCTATTTGTTTTGATTGCCTTGGCTCATGTTCTCAGAATGCTGTTTGTTGGCTTTCTGAGGCAAACGAGCTCCTGATGTTTGTAACCAGTGTTACTGGTTCCCCTCCCACCCAGTGTTTCTCCATGTGCTGTCGTCTTTGCACCACCCACTACCTTGTCCTTGTTCCCTCCTCACCACCCTCCTAGTATCTCACAATTGCCTTGTCTCTTTCCTCCCACTTAAACAACAAGGAGCTATAGAGAAACAGTTTCAAGCTAGGTCACCCTACACCCATCAACTATTCATTCAAAAAACAAGAATCTGGCTATCGGGGCACTTATTTCTCTTTTTAGTAAGACCGGAGTCAGGGGGTGTTCACCTCAACCCAAAAACTGTTTAAAAAATGTATACAGTTTAATACGGTCCTCTATGCCCGGAGTAAGAAGTTAACTTAAACAGGAATCACAAAACAGGTGTATGTCAGACCATTCACAACCACACATCCACTGAACATTAGAATATGTGACCCGCCCAAAAAAAATGTGTGTGGAAAAGAGAAAGTGCCTCACTTGCGCACCACCAGAGGATCTGCTGGCAGGTTCTTACCAGCTTACCCACGTAATCATCATCATCGTCAACTTTCTCAAGAAAAAGTGTATATTGTCCAGATAAGCAAATGTGTAGAGGTGTACTTAGTGAAAAAATCGTGCCTAGGATCCAGTCTTCCATCTCACCCCAACAGTATGGGCGTCCTCCCTGCTTTCTATCTCTTCATTCATCCATTCTTCCTGTTTTTATTAAACTTTCTTCTTTTCCCTGTTACGTACACTTTCACTTACCCACACGCTTCTCACTCTACTCACATCCTCTCTATGTACACCTTTCATGTCTCTCTTATGTTTATTTTACCTTTTCTCTGCTCTCTTTACATCTTCCACATTATCTTTGTATTCCCCTCTCACTTCTTTCTTTTTGTCTTCCCTCTCCACTCACTTTGTATATTTTACCTCTCCTTTTCATTCTCCCCGCTCTCTTCTCTCTTTCCACCCACCCTCTTTATCTTATCCTTCTCCAACTCTTCTTAAGTCCCCTCTCCCTCCCCTACTTTAATGCTACCCTCTTCACTCATTTCCTTATCTCTTCCCTAGATTTCTTCCCTGGTAGCTTTACCACTTCCATTTTTGGTAACTCATCGCTCTTCACATTCTCTGTGTTCCTTTTTTATTTGCCCATTCCCTCCACTCTTTTCATATATTTCCTCTCTCCTTTTCTTTATCTTTGCACTCTCCACTCTCTTCACATAACCTCACCTCCTTTGCATATTCAGACCTCGCCATCTACATACCTCTTGCCTCTCCTTCATTTTTATGGCCTCCCCTCTCTGGCTCTCTTAATATTTTCTCTCTCAGGATACCTTTCCTCCCTCTCTCTTTGCATGCATCTATCTCCTTCTCCTCTCACCGTGTATTCCCTCCTTCTGAAGTTCCTCTAATCCCTGCACAAACCCTTTCTTTCTCATTCTCAATCCCGGGATATCTCTCCAGGGCAGGGATTAGGGCAGAGACCAAGACTCTCTTCTGCCCACAGAGAGCACACCGCAGCGCCCCGCCATCTTCGCCTACACACGCACCCTCTCCCACAGCATGGCTTCGCCTTCAAGCTGACACCTCTTGGAGCAGGTTTATCGGAAATTAGCTTTATCGTCGACGTTTCGCCCAGCCAGCGGAGGCAGGCAGTCATTTCATAGTCAGCCGCTGAAGAGCGCGCTTTGGGAGCAGAGACACCAGCCCTCAAGAATGAATCACCCCTGGTGCTGCCCTGAAGGATGCCGGGTAAGTGACAGAGTCCTGTACGGAGCACTGCGGCCTATCAGAGATGCCGTAATGTGCACGCGCGTGAACGCCGCTGCTCTCAACAAGAGGCATGGGTGCCATACTGCCATTGACCTGGTGCAAGAATGGAAAACAGACCAACTATTCCCTCGTTTTAAAGACAAAAAACATCTAAATGTTGTCTCTGAATCATAGTTGAGGAAGAGCACTCTTTCAATGTAAGGAATACACAATAAAGTCCACAAAGCCAGTTTCGATATTCTTTCTTTATTCTTGGTTAGATATCTAACGCATGTCATTCCTTCTGACTGTGAAACTTCTTCAGGGCGAGAGAACTTTTTATTTATTGAACTGCTGCTTCACTAACTCCTTGTCTATATGTGTTTTTACACTCAGTCACATGGCAATCAAGCTGCATTTGCTCCACATGTAGGGTGATGTCGATCCTAAACATCTAATAGCAGTTTTCACATACAATTTGGTTGAAATGGGCACTTCTGACCTGGTGCCCCTGCCCCTGCTGAACCACTCACAGTTACATCCCTTTTCCTCTCACAAAGGCAAAAAGTGTATGAGCTCTCTTGCGAAAACACTTTTCTGCACACAGTATGTACACAGTGAACCTGCTCTCAGACCCCCGAAACCAAACATGGTGGCCTCCCTTGAGCGCTTACAACCATCATTCTCTGCACACACACAGACAAATATACACAATTCCTGAAGTCACAGTGACAGTATTCCGGATGCACTCTTCTACTGTTTCCATGCCCAGACCCTAGAGTTTCTCAATTCCACCGTTTTTTTCACATGGCACATGTGCACTCTACTGTATTATATTTTCATTAACATTTCGCAGAAGCCCATCCCTGGGTGTGTGTGGCCTTTCACCACTGCACATAAAGTAGCAGTAGATGAAGTAGCACACAGGATAATGAAAGGGCGAGATTTTGATCGATACCTTATATCTATTGATCCAAACCTCGATCTGGTCGACTGAACCTTTGTTGCCTGTCTGTGAGGAAAGAAAGTGCACCTATTTCCAAGTTAGTTCACCCAAGAAAGGACTCTACTCCCAAAGATCACAAACAACTTCTAGCTTTCAAAAGTTTATTGTAAAGAAATGATAAGCTGCAAATACAAGCATCTCAGAATGAGATTCACGAGATACACAGGTCCAATTACATACATGTGCTCTCGAAAAGCCCTCAGACGAGCAACAGAAATCACTAACACAAGTTCTAAGAATAATAAAGCTATCAGCATTGACGCATATCTCTCCTTCATTTAGGTTGGAGGAAAACGCAAAGGTTAGGCTGTCCCTACCCTGCTCTAGATGGTATCCCTACTTAACCAAATCCCCAACCTAACAAAGGTGTCAGCAGTGAATGACCCCCAAGGGAAGTCACTCACTCTAAGTTTCTTGGTGAAAACCTATAGTTCTCCAGTCATGACCCCTCTCTGCCTACCCATCCGCTCTCTAAAGGGTCCTCAGGTATCTGCTCTAACTCCACCCAGGGGTACTGTCCCTAATACAAAACAGTCAACAACATTTGAGACGCCCCTTGCGGAACGCCCCTCACGTGGTGCAACTTCTGGCTTTTTCCATGATGCTTTGTCTTGGGCCTCATACGTTATAGTTGACCTTGCTTCTCAGACTCTTCTCCGGCCCGCTGATACCCCTCAAACATTCCAGAACCCTCCTCCATGTCTGGGCCGTCTACTGAACAGGCCTCTATTCATTCATTTATAATTGGATCCCCCCTCTTCCTTTGCAGACAGATATCTGTAGCCAAGAACCCAACTCTCATATACTTCTAAAAAGAAAAAGGCTTGCAACATTTCTCAGCCCAGACATGTACATGTAAATCAATGCTAAAACATTTCAGGCCTACAATATTTCTCATTATGATTATAGCATTCAACTTCTTCATTTAATTAAAGCATGTTAATACTCTTATTCTATTATTAAGTAAACATTTCTATAAATCATGGCCTATTTAATGCAATGACCAAAAACCTTAATACTATCTGTGTCGTGAAAAGAACCACCTTCCCTTTCCCTCCAGCTCTGGCCCTGAGGCCTACCACGTTCTGCGTTTAACCGCATACCATCTTATGTTTTAACAGCTACACGACATGGATTCAAAATAAACACATCTACTAAAATCATATAATGTCACACATTTCTGTATTAGTTCCACTTCTACTTAAATCTCTACATTAGCTATACATTCAGAATATAATTGCAGATACTATTAGCACTCATGGCATTTCTCCTCATGATTTGTGCTTACTACAGGTAAGTGTGATGTACTCATACATTTAAGTCAGTTTGCGCTCTCTCAGTTCCCCCCTTTGATGACCTCTCGGGGTCATCACTAACATTTAAACTGCAGTTATTGCTGGCATTCTCTGCGCTTCCAGAGCCCTCAGACTCCTGTACTGATTATCTTGTATGGCAGCCAATCTCTGCAGCTGTTCTCTTTGGGCCCTTTCTGACCTTCTTGCTCTGTACCATTTGAATACCCTCACCAATCCCCACAATATAATCCCACAGATCAATATTATGATGATAGGCTTTAGAATATACCATACAAAGCTTTTGCCTAAGGTGGAAAACCACCCTCCAACTGTACTCATTCCGTGGCCCACCTTTTCCCAGACATTTTCTCTACTCAAGTCTTCGATCTCCTTGTGAATATTAGTTATGTTCTTAATAACTTTCTCAAGAGGCTTCGAATTGTCTGGAATGTAAGTGCAACATTCCTGGACCTTCAAAGCCTTACAGACTCCGCCCTCTTTTGCTAATAGGACATCTAAAGCAAGTCGGTTTTGAAGAACCATAGCCCTTATCGATTGCATCTCTCCTTCTACCAGCATTAAGGACTGAGCAGTGCTGGCAGACAACCTGTCGACAACTGTTGCCAGTCGTCTAATTTTAACATCATTAAGGATTACTCCCAAAAGAGGGAACATAGCTCCAAAGACATCTCCAACCATTTCTGCATCGCCTACATCTCTCCTTCCCCTCGAAGATGTCTTGCCCTCAATGATCACTAAGTCTTGTGCATGATATATTTTGGGGAAGACAATTGCCAAGTAACATGATCCATACCAGTTGTCAGGTAGTCTCACGTAGGCATTTCTTCCACATACAAAATACACATTTGGAATCACTTGCATTCCCTTTAGGAAATCCTTAGTGTAGTACTCTAAATTAAAAGCATGCTCACAGTCTACTTCACCCACGTATACATTTTCATAATATGTTTTGGCTCGGTGAAGACATAGCTTTCCTCTCTTCGCTTTATCTAAAGCTATTGGACCACTACTACCCTTTCTCTTGTGTGACTTCTCTTCCTCGGTCCAATCTGTTTTCCATTGTCCTGATTTTTTCAAAATCTTTTGTCTCCTGTAACGATCATCCACCTGCCCTATGAACTTCTTCTCGACTTCTGACACCTTACATGTCAGGTTATTTCTACGGGCATGTGAAGTATCTAAAGTAATCCAAGGAATGAAGAACTTGGCCAGTCTGTCTTCACTCTTCCAGTAGTCCCATTTGTTCATCTGCTTATAATTTGGGACTTCTGGCAACACTGAATCATAATTGGAGAAATAGTATTCAAAACTATCTCTCTCATAAAATATACTAAGCAATAAGCTACATGTAATGCCATATGTCAACGGGAGGTGATGGTATCTAATACCCTCGTCTACAGATGCCGGCAACTGCATGCAGACATAACAATCCTTAACCTCCATGGCATCCACGTATTCATATAAAAGTTTAGCATAAGCATTTGACCTATAGTCTCCTTGGGACTCGTCTACGTGTAACCTGCGGGCTTCTGCAGCCAATAACGCTTTCTCTTGAGTGTTTTCCCTTTTCTCACCAGCAACAGTAGGTGTAAGCGTTACTACAGAATTCGCATCAGTTACCTTTACCTCTTCTTCATGTCCCTTTACATAAGAAATTGTTACCACTAAAGCTATTAATATTATCACTCCTACTATTAGTGTACCTATTATACATTTAGCTCTTCGGTTCTGGGTGCCGGCCTCCATTTCGTCAGACAATATGGCTCTCTCTTATCTTAGCAAAAAGTTCTTTTCCTCTCGTTCCTTTACAGTCTCTTTTCAATCCTTTTGTCTTTAGAATCCACACAACTGGAGGCTGACAACCTTCTTCGCAAAAGTTCTTTAACAGTTCAAAAAAGACAACCCTAGCCCTTCTCCATCAACTCAAGGGTAGTTCCCTAAAATTCTCTGCTTCCTGGGCGCTAGGTAATCTTCTTTTTCTGCTCGCTTTATTTACAAAGTCCTTTAACAGTCTACTATCAGATTCGTGGTTGCAGCTTCAATAGCATAGTTCAGTATTTCCAAACGAAGATTGTGCTCTTCATGTGCTGTTATCGTTGTACCAAAGTCGGGAAATTGCAATTCTGTAAGGAACATGTGTTTTAACTTGCTGAGGCGGGGAGGTCTGGGGAGCATGAATGTTAGTGACCCTTCTTGTTCGACACCGGGTACCAACAGTCGTATTTCCACGGTGATAATGGGCTCAGAACTGGACACCACCACCGCTCGGATCCTCCCTGTCTCCGGTTTCACAGACATTTGTCGCCAGATATGTCCACTCAGGTGTGGAGTATCTTCTGTTAGGCACACGCACTCTTCTTGATCTTCTTCGGTCTGGTGCTTCAGCGCCCTGAGCACCTTCTTCTGGGTCTGAGTCTTCTGATATCGGAGGAAGGGTTGCCTCTGGAGTTGACCTCAGGCTAGAGCTCCTTCTTTGCGGCCAATTAGCTTCTCCACGTGCCCTTCTACTCCTTCTCCTTCTGGTCTGTTCTCGCTCTCTTTCAGACCTGTCAGGGTCAGACTCGTACTCCCAGCTGCTTTCTCCTTCTGTAGCGTCTTCTGTTTCGCTGTTGTACTGACCGTCCTCAGCTTGGTCAGACTCGTTCCCTGCTTCCGCTGGCACCTCTACAGCTTGGCTAGCCCCCTCTATGGCTTCTCGGTCCTCTGCTGGACGTCTATCCGAGAGAGGAGCTGTTTCTTCCAGAGGTGCTGGAACCCTTCGCGTATGTGACGCGTGGATCCAATTGGGCAGGCCTCCCACCTTCACAGCTGTGTTCGTGATCAGGATGACCTGGAAGGGTCCACGCCAACGAATATCCAAGCAGCTTCTTCTCACATGTTTTTTCACCAGGACCCAGTCCCCAGGATACAGGTCATGGCAAGGGCCCTGGCACGCTGGAACCTCGGCAGCCTGCACCTGAAGGGACACAGAACGCATGGCGTCAGACAGCCCCTTACAATAGTCCAGGATCATATCATCTGTGATATTTAACAGTGCAGTAGCTGGGACAGATGGCAGCCTCATTGCTCTCCCCATTAACACCTCATGTGGTGACAACCCTGTCCTTCTGTCTGGGGTACTACGAAGGCTCATGAGGACCAATGGCAGGGCGTCAGGCCAACTCAGGGTCGTTGAGGAACAAACTTTAGCTATTCTGGACTTGATCGTGCCATTGATCTGCTCCACAATTCCTGAGGCTTCTGGTCGGTAACTGCAATGCAACTTTTGGTCGATATTTAACGCTACACAAACCATCTTCACAAGCTCGCTGTTAAAATGTGTTCCCCTATCTGATTCCAAAAAGGCCGGCACCCCGAAGCGAGGAATGATTTCCCTAAGCAATAACTTGGCCACTGTGAGGGTGTCGCACCTACGTGTAGGGTATGCCTCAACCCATCTGGAGAACACACAAACTATCACCAGGACATAGCGGAGGCGGTTGCACCTTGGCATTTCAATGAAATCTATCTGCATTCGATTGAATGGACCTCCAGACCTTCCTATGTGACTTAGTGCAACTGGTGTTCTTTTCCCTACGTTCAGCTGCTGGCAGGTCACACAACGCTGGCACACTGCTTCTGCTGCTATTCTAAACTTAGGATTGTACCAAGTTTGTCTAAACACTCTCAGCATAGCATCTCTCCCTAAGTGTACGGGACCATGTATGAGTCTAGCCATTGGACTCACCATCTCATTGGGCAACACTGCTCTGCCGTCTGCTGAGACCCAAAAATGGGTCTCACCCATTACACATCCTGCCTTCTCCCATGTTTCTTTTTCAGAATCAGGAGCATTTTCTTGCATGGTTGACAGTTCATCCCAAGTATCAACAGTTTCCAGTATCATGGCTAATTCAGTTCTTACATTTATTCCACCCACATCCACCTCTGTGAAAGAGTACCCTTGTTCCGCGCAATACCGCGCAACTTCATCAGCATATCTATTGCCTTTCGAAACAAAGTCCTCATTTCTGGTATGTGCGGTGCACTTTACAACTGCGATACTTGCTGGGCACTGCAATGCCTCTAACAACAGGCGCACAAACTCTCCATTTCGAATGGGAGAGCCTGAAGAAGTCATGAACCCTCTCTGAGACCATAACTGCCCGTAATCATGAACTACCCCATACCCATACTGGCTGTCGGTGTATATGGTGACTCGAATTTGATTGCTCGCCAAGCAAGCACGTGTCAGGGCAATAATCTCGGCTACCTGAGCGGAGTGTACTCCTTCCAGGCACCCAGCTTCCACAACTCCAGTAATTGTACAAACAGCATAAGCTGCTCTCAACTGCCCAACTTCGTCTCTTACACATGAGCCATCGACAAAGAAAATTTCATCTGGGTCAGTCAGTGGCTCATCTACGATGTCGGGTCTGGGTTTGGTGCATAGTTCAGTCACATCAAGGCAGTCATGGTCTGTATATTCATCATCATCCTCAATATCATTTGGAAGTGGCATCAAGGTAGCAGGGTTCAAAACAGAGCATCTCTTGAGGGTCACATTCTCTGCAGCAAGAATAACTTGCTCATAGCGCGTGAGCCTGCTATTGGTCAGATGCTGTGTTTTGGTCCTGGTCATCAACAGTTCAACAGAATGTGGCACGCACACCTCTAACGGGTGCCCCATGACGATATTTTCACATCTTTCAATGCTGACACCCGTTGCAGCAACGGATTTGAGACATCCGGGCAACGCTGCGGCTACTGGGTCTAAAGTAGCCGAGAAATAAGCAACTGGTCTACGGGCATTCCCATGGATTTGGACTAACACAGACAACGCGCAACCTTCTCTCTCACAACAGTAAAGAAAAAATTGTTTATTGTAATCAGGCATTCCCAATGCCGGAGCACGACACAGGTCCTCTCGCAGCTGTAAGAACGCCATCAAACAGTCTTTGTCCCATGGTACCGGATCACTCACCTCTTTGTGCGTCAGTTTTTGCAAGGGCTTTGCTTTCAGTGAAAAGTTCACGATCCACTGTCGGCAATAACCCACCATCCCTAGGAACATCCTGACCTCTCTCTGAGTCTTAGGCGCATTCATTTTCATGATCGCCTCTATCCTGTCTGGTGACACTTTTCGTTTGCCTTTCTCTATTCTGTGTCCCAAATACTGCACTTCTGTCAGGCAGTACTGCAATTTTCCCGGGGATACCTTGTGCCCATTGGCAGCTAGGTGATTTAACAAAGCAATGGAGTCTTCCCTGCAAGCTTCTTCTGTTTCTGACGCCACAAGGAGGTCGTCTATGTACTGGACCAGAACTGACTTCTGGGGCAGCACTAGACTTTCAAGATTTTTCTTCAAAAGCTGGTTAAAGATCGATGGGCTCTCTGTATACCCCTGAGGGATACGACACCATGTTAGGACGCGATTTTCCAGCTTAAATGCAAAAAGAAAATGGCTTTCTTCGTCCAGAGGGATCGAAAAGAAAGCCTGACAAAGATCGATCACAGTGAACCACTCAGCTTGGAATGGAATCTGAAACAGTATCACTGATGGATTCGGTACCACTGGACAACATGAAACGACTATGTTATTAATCTTTCGAAGGTCCTGTACTATCCGAAATTTCCCATTTGGTTTCTGCAGACCCATAATCGGGGAGTTGCATGGACTACCCACGATTTCTTTCAGTATTCCCTGTTTAATCATGGACTCGATCACGGGTTTTATGCCTGCAATCGTTTCTGGAGTCAATTTATATTGGGGTGTTCTTGGGAACTCAGCATGCGGTTTCACTACAATTTTCACTGGGTCCACCCCTTTGACCAATCCAATCTCTTCCCCAGTGAAATCCCATACTTCTGGTGCCACTGTCTCTCTCAAGTCCCAGGGGAGCTCCTCTACTGTTAAAGTAGGGTACAGTTCCACGCATATTCTTGAGTTTGCAACTTTGAAATCTGCATCATCGTCATTGGTCAATACCTCCACTCCCTGAGGTGTACAGTATATAGTACAATTCAATTTACACAACAGGTCTCTTCCTAGCAGACACACAGGACTTGAATCGCAAACCACAAACTGGTGCTCATCGCTGTACTTCCCTATTTTCACCTGTACCGGTTCTGTCAATTGGCTGGTTATTCTCCTGTTTGCGACCCCTACCACCTGTATGGTCTCTCCAGACATGGGCAGGTCTGGAACTGCAGCTGATCTGATCGTGGATCTAGTGGCTCCTGTGTCCACCAGAAATGTCGTAGGGCACCCTGCTACTTCTGCTTCAACATAGGGTCCCCTCTGATCTACCTCCAAGGCTGCCCCGAGGGTGCAGTCTTCTCTTTCCACTCTCTGTCCGGTTAATGGGTCCACATAATAGCACTCTTCCCCTTCTACAAACAGGGGCATTTGCCTATAGGTCTTACCCATACTCCCTACCCGAGGAGGTTGCGGGAACTGGGCTCGGGGAGGAGCCCCCCCCCCTTTGAGCACCTTTCCTTGGTATGGCGTTACCCCTCTTGTAGGCGCGCTCTGGACCTCTTCCTCCTCTATCTCTTGTTCTCCTATCTCTACATTGTAGGGGCACTCGCGTTTCCAATGCCCCACCTCGTTGCACTGGTGGCACCTAGTCGTTTTCTTCAAGGCAGCTATATCTATTCTGGGTCTAAAGGTGGAACTCTCCTCATTGCCCTTGTTCTGACTGTACTGCTTCTTTCCTCCTGTACCTGTTCCTTGCTGCTGTTGCTGTTGTCCCCCCTTCCCTGCTGCCTGCATCTGTACCACCATCAACTTTTCTTTTAGTTTCTTAGCCTTGGAATCTATCTCATCACAGCAGTACCTGGCATATCTCAGTATTTCGTCTAGGGGTTTAGTTTGCCAACAAATCGAGTGTTGCTGAATCATTAAACTAATATCCGGTCTCAGTCCCAGGACGAACTTGGACACAAATTGCCCTATGTCTTTTGGATCCATTACATCCAAGCCGCTATACTGTTTAAACGCCTTCAGCAATCTCTCGTAATACTCGTGGACTGTCTCTTTGGGTTCCTGTCTTGTTCGGTCTATTCTGACCCAATCTATGTCTTGCATTGGCACTTTCTCTTTCAGCCAAGTCATCACTCTCTCGTATTTTGCCATCACAATCTCGGACGGCCCATTAGTCTTGGCATCTCTCTCTGGCTCCGTTGTGGGCCACTCAGCGCTAACCTTGCATGCTGTCCACAGATCGCCTGGTACTACAATGTCAAACAGCGTGTTCAGATCTATCCAAAGGACCTTTGAGATTTTTACAAATCTCTCCACTTGCTTGTACCACTCCACTGGGCTTTCACGTAATTTGGGGAAAGAGGTGGTAAAAGCAGCTAAATCTCCCCTACTCCAAGGGACATGTACATAGTTCCCATTTGCGACTTCACGCAAAGGGTATGCTTCTATTCCCTGCTGTCCTGGTGTCATACCAATCATGCTTCTCCTGCCGGTCCCTTTCTTGGACCACCTCTCTTCCCACTTATCTAGTGCCCTCCATGTCCTTATTCCAGTAATCAGTTCCCTTATGTGTGTTTTCAGCCCAATCGTTCTCCTCTCATCTAGGTCTCGATCTGTGTAATGTAGCCTGTGGTTACCCTGTAATGCTTTGGTTCTTGACAAGTCCACCATATATTTGCCTGCTAGTTCGACTAACTTCTCATGGACTGCTCTCGCTTTTCGAGTAATGTCCTTTGCCATATACAGTATTTCATCCTGTTCATACATTTCCATTCTTTCTAAAGGCAGGGTACCATCTACCATGTCATCCAGGTCTGACCTTAAACTGGAGACATCGAGTCTCTTGGCTTTTATCTCAGCTCGCAATATGTCTTTCGAAGGGGGCTCACTGGTCTCCCTACCATCCCAACTTCGAGCTCTGCGTTTGGGCTCGGGAGAGTTAATGGGTGGTCTCCCTCGCTCCCATCTCTCCAGGTCCCATGCTCGGCCATCCGATCTAGGAAGGTGATGGAACACGGGCCTGTTACCCCCACTCTCTCTCTGCCCACTCTCTTCTTCTTCTCTCCTCTCACCGCACACCTCTCTGTTATTTTCCCTCTGTTCGCTACTCTCTCTTTGCCTCGTATTGCTCAGTACCCGATACGATCCTTCCTGGTTCCCCATATTCCCTGGGCTGCGCTCATTGCCGTCATCACAGGGACTATGGTGCGACCTCTCACAACTCCCATTCAGTTCTCTGGTGCCGGGCACACAGTGTGGACATTTAAAGCTGTTTCTGTACTCTTGCGCTCTCCTCTCCCCTTCACTGAGTATTGGGCGCGCCACCCCTTCACTCCCGGGGCCCCCGTTTTCCAGGTCTGTTCTACCTCCACTCCGGGCCCAATGGGTGACTCCCCTACTCCCTCTACAGTCCCACTCCGGGCTGCTCTCCCCAGCCCCGCAGTGAGTCCGAGCTCGGCTGTCCTGACTTTCCCTTTCAGCTTCCGCAGCATTGATGCTCTTTTGAGCCTTCACTGCCTCATCCCACTGCTTCATGTACTCATTTAGCTCTTGAAAGGATTTTCGTCCAGATCCCCTCAGATCCATTGGCCATCTAGGGCCCCCAGGATCTCCTCCTGGGTCCCCTGCTGTGTGCATCGGTGTACTCCACTCTCTGGGTATCGGCATCTGACTTGGGGAATTAGTGGTATCGTTCCTCCTTGCCTTCTCTGCTCTTTCTCTGTCTTTCCGTACCCGTTCTTCCCCTCTTGCTCTCTCTTGGTCATATATCGATATTATAGGACCTATGGTAACAGGTACCTGTAGTGCATCTGGTAATGGGTAGGATGTGGCGCTTTCCGTTTCCGGCGCTCTTTGTACCACAAACCTCCCGACTACCTGTTGCACCTGACTAGGCTGGGACAGCTCTTTCTTTGGCTCAGGATCCCACTCTGAACTGGGAAGCGGTCTATGCTCTCCTGCATTGCCCCCCTTTTCTCCTTCAGTATTCTCGACCTCTCCCCCTGCTCTATTATACGGGGGTGGCCTGTCTGTCAATAATCTGTTTATCAGGCTATCCTCTGTTTCGCTCTCCTCATCTTCTTCTAGGGGGCTTTTATTTACTGGCGCCTCTAACACTGGGTACAGTTTATTTACTTCCATGTTATGCACTCTCCATCTTTTAGCATCCGCATCCCACCTGGCATCCTGTACTGCCCTTACCGATCGTTTCACCCTTTCTTGTCGTCTGTTCATATTCTTTTCATGCGCTGCCCTAAGCCATGCATCAAGAGCTTCAAACTGGGTTGGTCTAGGCAAGGGTCTCATTGAGGTCATGACTGATTTTAATCGATGTAACACCTCTAATCTGAACGTCCCGTACTTCGGGAACGTCAGTTCCTCATTTCCTTCAGTAATCTTACTCCACTCTGATATCCAAAGGATCGTATGCAACCCAACGTTTACTGCCATGTAACGAGCTGGCGTACCCTCCGGCGGGGCTTCTTCCCCTTCATACGATCCCCGCTTCTCTTTTTTTAACACTGCTTTCAGCCATTTAAAACACTTCATAATTATGCGCACAAAATCCAGCCTCGCTATTCTGTTTACTTCCTGATGACAATCCACCAATCCTGTCGCGGCTTTGCTAGCTTGGCCTATCGCAGCGCGGTCTTTCTCCGGTCGGCCAATCACGTCGCGACCCTGTCTGACGTCTTCGCTAGCTGGCCTATCACAGCGCGGTCTTTCTCCTGTCGGCCAATCACTGCGCGACACCACCTGACGTCACTTTTCTCCGCTTCGCAGCAGCACCCCTCCTTTCTCAACTCGTCTCCCGGTTATGCATGCGTCCCATTCATACACCGAAAAATGACTACTTCCGACCAAGCGGTCACTTCTCTCGACTGTACGTCCACAGTCTATCTGTAATTGTCAACACAACTGACGAGATGTCTATCGTCTCTCTGATAGGTTGCTTACACACACAGTAACTTCCGACCAGCGTCCGTTACTCACGCACTCACTCTTACGTTCCCCCTATCTCGGTCTCTCGGGTGATCAATGGTACCTCATGACCCCCTTCACACTAGTTGACAATTACTCTGGGTGTCCGATACACCCGAACCACTTAAGCTCTCCTTGAACTTAAGATTTCCTCCGGTTGCGCGCGCTCACAACCTGTTCCACAGTCACTCTACAGACATTCAACTCCGCCAGACATTACAACCTAGATACAATACAAAACACCGCAATCTAACACGCATAACCCTTTATACTCACTCTCGACCGATACTGCTGCTTTTTCTGTCTCACGTCATCGGATCTTCTTCAGCGGGCTGTTCTTCCGATCATCGATCTCTAGGGGCCTTGGGGTAAGCTAACCTGGCCTAGGTCACCGTCCTCAAGAAGGCAACCATCCTCTATAGCTACCAACTGAAAGGGCGAGATTTTGATCGATACCTTATATCTATTGATCCAAACCTCGATCTGGTCGACTGAACCTTTGTTGCCTGTCTGTGAGGAAAGAAAGTGCACCTATTTCCAAGTTAGTTCACCCAAGAAAGGACTCTACTCCCAAAGATCACAAACAACTTCTAGCTTTCAAAAGTTTATTGTAAAGAAATGATAAGCTGCAAATACAAGCATCTCAGAATGAGATTCACGAGATACACAGGTCCAATTACATACATGTGCTCTCGAAAAGCCCTCAGACGAGCAACAGAAATCACTAACACAAGTTCTAAGAATAATAAAGCTATCAGCATTGACGCATATCTCTCCTTCATTTAGGTTGGAGGAAAACGCAAAGGTTAGGCTGTCCCTACCCTGCTCTAGATGGTATCCCTACTTAACCAAATCCCCAACCTAACAAAGGTGTCAGCAGTGAATGACCCCCAAGGGAAGTCACTCACTCTAAGTTTCTTGGTGAAAACCTATAGTTCTCCAGTCATGACCCCTCTCTGCCTACCCATCCGCTCTCTAAAGGGTCCTCAGGTATCTGCTCTAACTCCACCCAGGGGTACTGTCCCTAATACAAAACAGTCAACAACATTTGAGACGCCCCTTGCGGAACGCCCCTCACGTGGTGCAACTTCTGGCTTTTTCCATGATGCTTTGTCTTGGGCCTCATACGTTATAGTTGACCTTGCTTCTCAGACTCTTCTCCGGCCCGCTGATACCCCTCAAACATTCCAGAACCCTCCTCCATGTCTGGGCCGTCTACTGAACAGGCCTCTATTCATTCATTTATAATTGGATCCCCCCTCTTCCTTTGCAGACAGATATCTGTAGCCAAGAACCCAACTCTCATATACTTCTAAAAAGAAAAAGGCTTGCAACATTTCTCAGCCCAGACATGTACATGTAAATCAATGCTAAAACATTTCAGGCCTACAATATTTCTCATTATGATTATAGCATTCAACTTCTTCATTTAATTAAAGCATGTTAATACTCTTATTCTATTATTAAGTAAACATTTCTATAAATCATGGCCTATTTAATGCAATGACCAAAAACCTTAATACTATCTGTGTCGTGAAAAGAACCACCTTCCCTTTCCCTCCAGCTCTGGCCCTGAGGCCTACCACGTTCTGCGTTTAACCGCATACCATCTTATGTTTTAACAGCTACACGACATGGATTCAAAATAAACACATCTACTAAAATCATATAATGTCACACATTTCTGTATTAGTTCCACTTCTACTTAAATCTCTACATTAGCTATACATTCAGAATATAATTGCAGATACTATTAGCACTCATGGCATTTCTCCTCATGATTTGTGCTTACTACAGGTAAGTGTGATGTACTCATACATTTAAGTCAGTTTGCGCTCTCTCAATAATGTGGCTTAATACTGATGAGGTCCAAATGGTGAGACCTATTGGCCATGCCAATGCTTGTTTAAAGTAGTTCACACAAAGAGTAGAATAGCTCAATGTGCTTTATTGCCTTAGATAGGGTTTTAGTGCTTTACAATTGTATGTATCTATGGCTTTTCTATAACATGGGTACACTCGAAGGCTTCATCGCGCAATCAAAAGCAACAGAAACTAAGGGGCGTATTAATTTAAATATCACGCACTGCAGTGCATCAAGCCAGATTGCTGCGCTGCTTGATAGGGAAAAGGCTGGAATGAGACGAACTTAACAGTATACGGTGAATTCCTTTCTTTTCTCTGCACTGTGACACAATGTACTGCCTAGTGCCAATGCAGGCACCCTTGTGCTGTGGTGCAAGGGTGCCTGCGTTGTAAGCAGGATTGTTTTTGTGCAGGAAGGGACACCTCCCTGCACAAAAACAATCCCCTGCAGCATTTTCCTCTATGCAGCACACATAGAAAGAGAAAAAAAAACCAAGGAGATATAAAGATATTTCTCCTCGTTACGCCTCCCCGGGGGATGCGTAGCATTTTGACGCATTCCAAGGTCTACCAGAAATGGTAAATCCTGGCATGCGCCACAATCCATGGGTGGATGAGTGGGAACACCCACGCTCCACCCAAAGGAATACCTCCCTGTGTAGAGTAACGCAATGCAGCAGTTTGCGCTGCGTTGCATTACTCTAGATGTATCAAGCCACTCAGGGCCATGCAAGGTGGCCTTGCGTGGCTTAATAAATCCAACTTAAGAGTTGTGTCCCTCTGGCACCCCGTTGCTTGGCGCGAGAACGACTCAACTCTTTGATACGTATGCCCCAACGTATCACAAACAAGTGGCTAGGAGACATGTTTGAGCTTCTCCTGTTTGTTGTAGGGGAGACACAGTGCTAAGGAGGTTGTATGACACTGTTGAGGTCATTATTAATAATACTGCACCCATTTTTTCACCCACCACTACATCTTCAAGGTAAGTATATAATAGTTTAAACCACTTCCACTCACCTAGACTTACTTTGTGATGTCATTGTTAGGAACATGGAGTAGGTGAAATATTTTGTTATGTGATACCACTCAAGCAAATTAATGGTGGTATACCCTACCAGACGACTGAGTTTCATAGGGAAGAAAAAATGAGACTAATTTTACATTGTTTACTGCATCAAGAGATGATCATTGGGAAACAGAAGACATAGGTTCTCTGGGGGCTATATGGTAGTTCTCCCTTCAGGATCTGGGGTGTCTGCACATAAATTGTTCAGTGGAAGATAAAGGGCATTATCTTAAAGATTGATCGTTTTCTGGGTGTAGAAACTTAGGGCCCGATTTAGAATTTGGCGAAAAGGGTACTCTTTCACAAACGGGACGAATATCCCATCCATCTTATTACAAGTGCGGTATATCCTATGCCACTTGTAATGTGGCGAATGAGATACCTTTCATGTTTGTGACGCGGTAACCCATCCACCAACGCATTATTCAGGTCCTAAATTGCTATGTCCAGATCATGCTGAATCTTTAAGATTATGTGGGTGTCATTGGCATACATATAGAAAAGGAATCTGTGGAAACTGATGAGCTGTGGCATACCCTGAACTTGCAGAACAAGAGTGAGAGCAGGAAAAAGTCCCAGGGGACGAAGAAAAAACACGCGTTGGAAGCTGAAACTAAAAAGAGGCGACGGACTACTTGACAACAATACAGAGCCAGCAAAAACAGAGGCCCTGGGACTGAAGCCATCAGAGCAGCACACACCAAAACACCAAACATGTCAAAAGGAGGACTGCGGTAAGGACACCACCTGAGTGAATTTGATACAATTTAACTGACCGCCAATCATTCCAGTAAGGTTGGAAGGCAGCTCTCCTTCTGAATGCAATTTGATACTCAGTGGCTGTCAATCAATTCAATCAATCAGTACAAGACTGATTGATTGATTCCTCTGGCCGGCATAGGAGGAAAGCTAGACTTATCCAAAAGAACCTCGCTCGATAGATTAATCAATAGCATTATCAGTTAGTTAACAGCGTGGCACACCAGACACAAATCACCCAGCTACAGACCAGTCTTTTAACATTAACTCTGCTCACACTGATTTCAGGCAAGGAGATATGCCCAACTGCTGATGGGGCTGGTGTTTATTGTGGCGAGGAGAGTACAGATACAACACCTACTCTGGCAGATAATAAAATGAGCGAATAAAAAGTGTGAACCTTTAACAGAACAGAAAATGTGAGACTGATTCCGTTTTTTTCACTTTTGGATGTTTTGCCTCCTATCATCACCCACACATGCATACCTATTGCTGTGAGAACTATTTACGTAGCAAGCACAAGCCTAAAGCAGACAGGAATCAGCATAGCATGATGGAATAACAGCTAACTTCTGGTGCTGCACTTCAATAAAGGTACATAATGGAGTTAGTACAGGTAGAATAGAGATGTCCATGCGTATGTATGTTAGATAAGAAAGAACTGCAACAGGTATAGGTACCAGGGGAGGCAGGTGGGCGCATGTAAATCTAGAGCTATACATGCCAAGAACAGATGCTTACTGGGTAGATGGTGGTGGAAGCTCTGTCATACGTCTTACACTTTGCAAAGTAGAACTGTGCATTTCAGTGGCGGCTGCTATTATTGCTTAGTGGTGAGGCAGGGGAAGAGAGAAAAACAATTAAAACTACACACAATTAAAATTATTAAAATTAAGCTTTTCTGGCGCTCTGACAGCTGCCGCATTGCTTATCTCCTCCAATCCTGGACTCTGGCTACACACTGCGCAGGCTCCCAGATGCTAATTCCAGCTCTTCTCTAATGCTGGGAATACTGGTCCCAGTGTGTAAGGCTTTATTTGCCGCTCAGACAGTGTCTGAGAGCCGGTGGTGTTTCTCCAACCTGGCTGTGCATTACAGCTGGTTGGAGAAACCTAAGTGGGAATGTCTGTTTGGATAGCCGGCCAAACAGACACGCACACTTAAAAGTGCACACCACTTCTCCTCCTGCCATGCCTGTCATGAGAGGATTGTCTGGCCTGCCCCACTGAAGACTTACGTTGTCAGCTGCCAGACAGGGAAAAATAAAATGATAACAAAATGCTTTTATTATCATTTTATTTTTCCTCTTTTAGCAGGAGGGCGGCGTTCTTCCACCATTATGGAGGAGCCGCCCCTGGTGCATTTGTTGGACAACATAACCATTAGAGCTGTGCGAGACTGTCTGTGCTTGACGGATAGGGTGGTAAGAGATTTGTAAAGGAGGATAACATGAGGTAAGAGATAGTGCTTCAAGGGAAAAGTGGAGGGTTAAAAGGTGGAAAGTGATTGAAGGATTTAGGGGTAAGCTGCGCTGGCAGAAGGAGACAGTAAGTGGTTTCCTTCCCTGAGAGTCCAGAGGTCAAGCACACAAGGATCAAGAACGGAATTGGGACTGCATGGCCTGCCAGATGTCAGAAGCTCCACGTAGGCATAGTAGTTTGTTGGATGGTGATGTGGGTGACTGGGTGACGGGCTACCAATAGTTAGGGAATGACAATTGGGATACACTTATGGACCTGGTCTATGATGTGGATGACAAGGATTTGCCAGTGAAAGGAGAATTTGTGGATGTGGAGCAAGAGGACCGTTGGGAAAGAGCGAATGGGGGGAATGAAAATGGAGATGTTGGGAATATGAGGAATCGCAAGAGGGGAAGAAGGGAAGGATAACTGCAACAAAAGATTGATGTTTTTCAGCATTTTTGAAGAAGGGAAAGTATGGTGAATAGTTCTTGGGTGAATAAGTGGAAAGAAAGGGGTTACAGGCTACGTCCTTGTACAAGAGGCTGGTGAGATTATTGGGATACAGGAAAATAGTGCTAGGAAAGATGTACTTAGGTTGAGATTAGTGGGAATGGTTGAAGAGGAAGTGCTGTGAGTTCCCCTGATGTTTTGTTGATTCATTTAGGGGAACTAATGTAATGCAGGAATAATGTTGCTAGAAGAGATACAAATGGACTTAAAATATATCAAGAGGTCATGAATGACCATGTGGATCATTTGGACCTAAAGGAATAATACTAATGAGGATCTGGAGGCCACACATGAGATGCATGTTTTCTGTGAATCAGAGCTAACAGGTAAAGACACAAAGAGATAATATTTGAGGATTGCAATCTTCGGGCAGATGGAGATAGTATAGAGGCGTCTCAGGAGGGCTGGCTACACCACTGAGCGGATGATCCAGCTCACGGGATAGAGTGTGATTTTGGGGTGTGCAGTTGTGCTGGAGAAGGACAGCAGAGTGATGGGTACGAGTTAGAGTGCTAAGGAAATGGTATGCGTATTGTCTTATTGAGGAAGGATTTCAGGCTTTTTGGCTTTGCCAGGGAATTGTTTTATGTGCAGAAAAATGTTTCCTTAAAGCAGGCTTTTGCACACATGTAGGGTGTCTGTAGTGACTGGCCCTGCCTCTCCCCCAAAACAGAAAACAAATCATAAATGCATGCAAAACAGTGACAGGACAATCTGCAACTGCTGGACTGTCCTATGTGGCACACTGTATGTTTGGGACACCTCCATGCGAAACTGAGGGCATTTGAATGATTAAAATGACCTTATGCTTAAAAATTGTCACTAAAAAGATCATATAAAAAACCCTTTTCCATCCCCATTTCCAGTCTTGAGATTAACTCTTAGAGCAAACCTACAGACTTTTCTCCACTTATTTCAGCATCTCCCTTCAGCAGTGCAGGGGCAGTGGCTTATTTTGGTGTGAACTGATTATAAAGAGGCAATAAACACCTTCAACCGCAGCCAAAACCATATTTTCAGTGACCCAGAAGATGCTAGCCAGAGAACCTAATGTTCACCTTCATTTTTATGGCTTTTCTGATGTTGGAAGTTGTGTGGCCAACTAGTTAAGCGACATTGAGTGTTATTTTGCTCTACTCTACTCCACTCCCTCTGCAAGGGCTTTGTACACATCTGATTCAAGTTTCTTTTTCAACTTTGGCATTTTTGTTTACTATCGTGGCCCGCACATATTGATGTGAGAACTATTTATTTAGCATAAAGACAGCTAAGGCAGAGGGGAGGTAACACGGCATGAAAAAAACGCAGCCGCCTGGCAGTGCTTCTGTCTGATGCTTTGTTTTGCCAGTAAGCAACTGCCAGGAGTTTTACCTCTGCAGTTTATATCAACGATGGACAATGCTCACATTTCCTTCTCCGCTGACCACTCCACTTATCAAACAAGCTGGGCGGATGAGTGTTCAGTTTCAGAGATGTCCCCACTTTTTTGCCCCCTGGCCATATGCAAACAAGCTGAATAAGTAAATACACTTCAGTAAATTATGCTACCTGTGTGAAGCACTACAATTTCAGTGTAAGGTGCCAAAAAGGATTGAATCCATCTCTGGGGCAGGCCTTGGATAGGAACCCTAGCAAGCTGCATTTTTTTTTAAAAAGTGGACAGACAACAGAGTTGAAAGCAACAGAAATATCCAAAAGGATCTATTCTGTGAAAGTGCCACCATCCACCACCACTTTGAGTTCAACCAAGGCTGACAGTGACACTCTCTCATGTAGTCATTCCAAGCTGGAAGTCAGTTGGCAGGGGTCCAAAATAGAGTTATGTTTTGCAAATGACTGAAGCTGAGACTTCACTGTCGGTTCCAGCAACTTCACAGGGAAGCCCTCAAGGAAATGAATCAACAATAAGCAATCTTGGGGTCAAGGGAGGCTTTCTTCAGGAGCGGCATGCTGATTATATGTTGTTAGTGACCGCCCCCACACTCAGCGAACGGACCGCTGTGTCTCCAAGAGCTTTTCAATAAAGTGGTTGGACAGTGTGTCTGTGGATTTACCACAATTACATAAAACCTGCCACTGGAAAGCCCCAAGAGGAGACCGAGAAATGTTAGTGGTAAAAAACTTGGAGAATCACCCGGAGGAGCTGATTAAATGTGTAATATTGTGAGCAGTCTAGTAGTTGGGCGTGGGTGGAGTCATGGGGCTGGGGGAAGAGGAGGAGTCAAGACAGGAAAGGGGCAGTTAGAGTAGGGACATGGACGAGTAAGGAGTAAGGCAATAAAGCTCCTTGAAACATAAAGTAAGTGTCTGTCTTTATTGTATGCAAGACACTACAAAATGATGCCTCTTATTTTGCTGATTCTGGCGGTACAGAAAATTTCCAACAAGGTCAACAGAATGTTTGTCAATTAGCTCAGCTGCTTGCAGTAACAAAAGATACTAACAGATTTTGAAGCGCTCTTTTTTGTCTTTCCTTTTGTCTATTTCTCTCTAGCTCCATCTCTTGCGCTCTCTTTCACTCTCTCTTTTCAGAAGTTTGTTATATTTTTACAACCGATGAAGCCAGAGAATGCCAGCTTCAAATCATAACTGGCTCTCCAGCTATATGAAGCAATCTTTATGGTGACTCTTTCATTAACAGGGAACCTATGAAGAGTCTGGGGGATGGGATACACTGTCACAAATATGAAGATATCCCATCTGCCGTATTACAAGTGCATTACCATCAGTTGCACTTGTAATACAGTGACCCGGATATCCGTTATATGTTTACAAAGTATCTCGTCCACCAAAGTCTAAATATGCCCCTAATGTGTAAGCTCTTTCCCATACATGGTATCCTTCCCTTGCAGTGGCATTCCACCACAAGTTGGCAGGGATACTCAGAGGCTGAGAATGGAAATGAGCCAGGACATAAAACTACCAGCAATGCAAGTGGAGTTTTGCTACGAATTTCCTTTATTAGTGCATTTATATTAATCGAAGATGCAATAGTGGAGCTTACGGCTTTGCAGCAATAATTGACTGGTGATTGGCCAGAACAGGTGAAAAGAAAGTCATGGTTATAGAATTCAAGTATCTCCAACCAGTTGACTCACTTTCATGTGCTGAAGCAGGGGATGGAGGAGGACAAAATGTATATTTTAAAGGTTATACCAAAATGATCTGTTAAAATCATAGTGATGGACTGGGTATTATCCGCGTGCCACAACTAAAATTTGGGTTCAAGAGGTGGCACATAAAACTAGTTGAAGATTGAAATAGAACGTTCAGGTGTAGAGTTAGGTGCCTGTACACAAGTTTGTTGCTTAATTGTAATGGTGATAGGAGATTTTTCTGACGGATGACTTAACCGGGGGTCTCAGCATCGGCTAAATCTAGGTTACTAATGTTTTAATTAACTTGCAACCATTGTTCTTGAGCAAACTATGTTCAACAGCATAGTGGCTGTGCTTATTACATTTACAACAACCCTAAGTTGGTATGAATGAGAAATTATTGATCTGGCACACAAATGAACCCATCACTGATTTCTGATGGCCTTGCCTTATAAGACTGAGAAACATTCATGTTATGATACAGTGTTGTCTGATTCATTATATTGTTATGTTACATGGACTTGATATAGCGCAGCAAATCACCCCCAGCTGCAGCACAATCCAGGTAGGAAGAAAAGAAGAGAATCAGGAGGTTAAAAAAGCCAAGTTTTAAGTAGGCAAATTCATAACAGTCGCAAATGTGCTGGAGGTTTTTGTTCCAGTGATGAGGGCCATGGTAGGAGAGAGAGTGGCTGCCGTGTTTGACTGTACGAATACGGCGGGGCGGAGATGGTGCTTGTCTTTGGATCTCTAGTTTCTTTTGGCGGTAGGCAGGGCCTTTCCCTGAGAGGGATTTATGTACCAAACACAATAGCTTACAGATTGGGAACCAGTGAAGGGATCTGAGGGAGTTCTCTAGGGAGTGCCATGAGGCAGTCTACAAACATGTAACTACCTGAAGCTTTGATAAGAGGGTTTCATTTGCTCCAACCAAAAGGGAGTTTCCGTGATCCAAGCGGCTACTACCAAGGCCTGCGTGAGAGTTTTCCTTCTGTGGGGAGGTAGCCATTGAAATGCCTTCCTGACATGGCTGACTACTGACATGGAGGATGGCCTTTGCAATCACTGTCTTATCGCAATAGCAGGCACCAACCAGGGTGACAATATCTCTAGAAGACAATCGCTGTAAACACTCTCATCTTCAAGAGAGAGCGTTTGCTCTGGCTGCAGAATCACAAGCCACTAAAGCTATCACATTTACGTGCAGTATTCTGTTGTGAAAAACAAAGGTCCGGAAACCTTGTTTTTCTGGAGATCAGGGAATTAGGAAGAAGGTTGGCACAGAAATAGGCCGATTAATATAAAAATCAGATGGCATAATTATGTAATCAGAATTAATTTTTCCATGAAAAAGCACGATTGTAAAACAGAGAAGGACATTTCGGTTCACAAGAGTGCAGTGATTCAAATGCAGCACCTGCACATTTGAGGATATCACATTACTTCATCAAGTTGTGATAGGTTTTCCTTTCAGAGCATTTTTTCTTTTGTAGACCAAAAATAAATATTTTAAGAGCCTCTATTTTAAATTAAGAGTCACCAGCCTGCCTGCTTATCTGCATGTAACAGCAGCCAGACCTGCACGAAAATTCGCATCAAGAGGGAAAATGCAGAATCTACATCTCTAGCTGTAGCATTACCTAATTAGATTCTCCTGTCTTGTATTGAATCATTTAATAGGGTTTGAGGAAGAACACTGCATCTTTTACAGAAAGAGGCTGCTGCATTTATCAGTGTGAACACCTCAATGTAGCTCTTGAATAAAAGGTTTACCCGACTCAGATGTTGTGTGAGAGGTATTTCTTGTAGGAGTGGTTGGGTGTAGCAACCAGATGCTAATATGGTCAGCCCAGTGCACACCTGTTAGTTGAATATTAGACCTTGTTTTAATTAAGTTGGATGATTGTTCACTTAGCTGATGGGGAAGGACACTTGGCAGGTGATTTTTGCTACAGATATACAATTACACCAAACGGAGCTGGCTGCGAAGGAGCGGTCTGAGAGGGAGGAATGAGGGTAAATGAGATTTGATTTAATTTGCTTTATGTATTTATAAAGCGTGCGATTGTCCGGAGGCATCTTGGCGTTGAAGTTCGATGCGCATCAGATTACTGTTGAGGTGAAATTCTGACTTACCAGAGGAAGAGCCTAGTTTTTACTGCTTTTCTAAAAGACAGAAGCGAAGGGCTGCTTTTTATTGTGATAGGGAGGAGGTTCCACGTTTTGGCTGTCCGCAACAGAAAGCTTCTCCCTCCCCACCTAACCTGCTTGAACTTAGGTAATTGTAAAGGTTTTGCGTGAGCAGATCTCAGGCTTCTTGCTGGTACACCATTTTAGGTGTGTTCTCAAGTACTGTGGTCCTGAACCATGAAGGGCCTTATAGGCCAGACATAAAGTCTTGAACATGATCCTTTTTGCCGCCAATAGATCCAATAGGATCAGGGTGGCCTTCCCTCCTGCGTCTAGTATGAATGAATATTGAATTTATAAAGCGCTATACTTAGCCCAAGGGCATCAAGGCGCTATTACTGAACTATTGGGGAGACGAGCTGGCATGCTTATACTAAGATTTGCGAAAAAAGCCAGGTTTTTAAGGCTTTACGGAAGAGCGAATGTGGCACCTGACCGAAAAGCTCTTCCGGGAGGGAGTTCCACAGTTTGGCAGCAACAGTCGACAAGGCTCTACCTCCCCATCTAGCCTTGTTGAATCTAGGTACTATTAATAAGGAAATTAAATCTAGGTACTATTAATAGTATTCTCCTGAGTCCCTCTGCTGCCATGACCAGAGCTGTCTCTGTTCCATGCTCCTCACTGAACCCATACTGTGATTGGTCCAAAAGGTTTCTGGAGTCTATGAAATCTGTCAGTTGTTTATCAAGCAATTTTTCCAACACCTTATCTGGGAAAGGAATTCTCGAAATTGGACGGTAACTGCTGGGTTCTTTTGGCTCCAAATTAGATTGTTTTTAAAGTGGGAGGACTGATGCTGTTTTCCAAGCGTCTGGAAAGAGGCCTGACTAGATTATCTCTGTGAACACAAGGTTTAGTTTTTCACTTAGTATTTTTGGAAACAGGTGCATTACCAGAGGTGGACATGGGTCCGTTGGGTCCCCGGACCTAATGGTCTTTACTGCCTGGCTAATCAGTTCTACTGAAGGGGACGTGAAACAAAAATCTGTTTTGGGGTTTGAGGTATCCTTGTCCTGTTTAGGGTGCTTAGTTAAGGCATTGATGTTATTATTAGTCTTAAAAGATTCGTACACTGAAGTGACTTTATCTACGAATAACTGTCCAAGTGTGTTACAAAGTTCTATGCTACTTTTCATCTGTTTCACAGCGGGGAGATTTGCTAGTTTTTTAACTGTCGCGAAGAGCTCCCTGCTAGAGTTCTTGGCCTCACTTTTTTTTCTTGTAAAGTAGTTGCTTTTTCCCCTATAACCAGTTTTTTGTAAACTGACAAAGTTCGTGCATAATCACTTTTCATACTTTGGTCATAATTAGTTCTCCATTTTCTTTTTGCCCTTCTGCGCACTTGTTTTTGTGCCCTACGTTTTTCCGTGAACCATGATTCTGATGGATTTTTTCTCCTGGGGATGAAACTTTTAATCGGCGTTACAATATTGCCCGCTTATTTTTTCCAGGAGGATACCCTATCAACGGCTAAATTACTGTCTGGCGCTGGTTTGGGTTTAGTCCTGAGTAGTAATTCCTGTAACGTAGGAGCATTGATACTAGCCCAATCCTGGTAGGTAACTAGCCTGTGATCGCTTGTGTGAACTGGCTGCCCCTGGTCCACAGTTACAGAAAACAAGATGGCTTTGTGGTCTGACCAGGGAACGGGCATTATTTCAACTATTTTAAGGTTAGGGTTAGAGGAGAGAATCCCATCTAGCGTGTGCCCGGGCACATGTGTGTCCTGTTTAACAGTCTGATCCAAAGAGAGCCCGGCCATTGCATTGACCAATGAAGCAATGTTATTGTCTGCTAATTTTTCTAAATGATAATTAAAATCCCCTAGTATCGTGAAGTCTGATCCCTCCAAACTAGATTCTAAATTGGGCTTATTATCTGTAGCAATGGGGTCCGTGCACTTGGAGGTCTATAAAGCGAAATAACTCTTAATGTATAGCTATTAGTGAGAGAAATCTGAAAGTCTAACAGTTCGCAACCGTGGGAGCTTCCCACTGCATAACCCCTTGCTTGCAACTCTTCTCTAAAACAATCGCTAGCCCCCCCCCCCCCCCGCTTCCATGTTCTGTCAGCTCTAATGACAGAATAGCCTGCCGGTAATGCTAGGGCAATATCAGAATCTGAGGCACCATCTGCCCATGTCTCTGTGATTAATGACAAATCGACTTTGTGTGACTTGATCAACTCCGCCACCTCTGTGTTATATTTCACTAATGATCATGTGTTATTTAACACTGCCTTAAAGACCTTGGAGCCCTTCTTACATGAGGAGGTACACAGTGATTTTAGCGCATTTATTTTCATAAAGCTGAGTGGCAACTGGCAGTGCTTGCACTGCTTAGTCTCTTTCTGCAAGTCCAAAAGTGGACAGCAGGGTTTTACAATGAGCCTGTGTAACTCATCACTCGTGTAAGTTCTGCTCCTTATTTGGCCATCATTAGGTGAAGAGGATAGGGTGACCAACTGGCATTGGTGCAAATTCAGGACGGTGAGTGTAAAAATTCAGGACAAAGGGTCAACATTCAGGACACAAATTCAGGACAGGAGGTCAAAATTCAGGACAAAACTTCAGGACAATTGGATAAGGTCTACAGACACATCAGAGATCGCGCAATTGTATATAAGTAAGCCCAGCCATATCTAGACATATTCAGCCATTTGCAAACCTATCCATCATGTATCCTTCCATCTATCATTTCACTCATCCATCCCTTCATCCATCCTTTCACTCATCCATCCATTATCCATTCATCTGCCCTTTCACCCTATCCATCTGTGCACTCATCCATCCACTCTTCTACCCATCCATCCATTCACTCATCCATCCAGCCATTTACCCTTTCACCCATCCAGCCATCCTTTCACTTACTCATCCTTCCACCCAGTCACTCATCCTTCCGCCCATCTACCCTTTCAGTCATCCATCATCCTCCCTTTCTCTCTCCATCGACTCTTTCACTTAGCATTTTTTTTTTTTGCAGAGTTTTATATAGCGCGAACTAGACACGAACCGAATCGGGTATCAGAGCGCTTTACATAGCACCAGTTATGTTACATGAGGACACACATTGATTTTTAGGCACGGAGAGATTAAGTGATTTGCCCAGAATCACAGGAGGTTTTGGCATCGTTACCGAGACTCGAACACAGCACCCACCCATCCATCCATCTACTCATCTGCTCATGAATCCATCCATTGACCCTATCACTCATCCATCCTTTCTCTCATCCATTTATCCTTTCACTCCTTCACTCATCTATTCATCATTTTGTCCATCTACCTACCCTTTCACTCACTCATCCATCCTTACATACACCCTTTCACTCATCCGTCCATCCATTCGCCCTTGCACTTATCAATTCATCAATCCATCCATCATTTCACTCATCCATTCACTCACTCATCATCCATCTGTTCACTCATCCATCCTTTCACTCATCCATCCACCCTTTTACCCATCAGCTACTCTTCCACCCATACATCCAGCTATTTCCCTTTTCTCTCTTCCATCCTTCCACTCACACATCTATCCATCCATCCTCTCCCATTATCCATCTATTCAATCTTTCATTCATCCATTCACCCTTTCACTAATTCATCCAGCCATTCCTTCACTTACTCACTCGCCCACCTTTTTGTATTAATTTTGAGCTGAGCCTTTTTGAGAAGAGGCCCATCAAGAACTTCACCCTCACTGCAGGAGCCCTTCCAGGACTGGGACAGAAGCCAGCCAGGGCAGAAACAGGATCCACCACAGGGGGAGGACAGGAACCATAACATGCCGGGGGGGGGGGGCAGGAGCCACCACATGGGGGGACAGGAGCCATCACTGGGGGGGGGCAGTAGCCATCACAGGCAGGGGGGCAGGAGCCACCACATGGGGGAACAGGATCCACCAGGGTGGGCACAGGGGTGGGCATGCAGTATTCTAGTATCATCTTGGTCTCTTCCAGGGTGGGGGAGGGCTCCTCACCCCCTCCTGGACAAGACAATGAGAAGACAGGCACAGTTTCCAAAATGTTAGTTTTGCCCCCCCCCCCACACTGATGTACAGTACTGAAAGGAGATACTCCAAGTGAACTGATTTAACTGATTGTCCTCCGTACTTTTTTAATCAGTGTGGGTGCGATTGTGCCATTTCTTTATTTTATTACAATATAGACTGCATGTTTGAAGAATAGAGGTTTGTTTACAATTTAGTGACAGTAATTAAGCTCTGTGAAGAGAACCACAGTGCTGCCTCGGTGTAATCAGGGCCGGTTCTAGGATGTTTGGGGCCCTGGGCAGAAAGGGAATGTCTCACACCAATTGCAGATACAAGACGCATTCAGGGCTGTTTGCATCTGAATAGATGCCCCTGCTCCTGAAGCTGCAGCCCCTCCCTCTCAGTCACCTTCAAGCACCTCTTAACAGCTCATCGAGGGCTGAAGGTGTGAGGGTTACCATCCCGCTGTGCCTCTTCGATGCTGATGGGTATCTGAGCTTCCGTACAGCATCGGAGTCTGTTACACCCGACCTCAACAGCATCGGAGTCAAGAAGGGAGGTGGGGGCCAGCTGTGTCGGTTGTACGACCAGTTAAAATTACGGACAAATGGCATCCGTTAAAGAATCCTTCACGGACAACGGACAGACGGCCGATATTACGGACTGTCCGTGAAATTTACGGACGGTTGGTCACCCTAGCAGAGGATCTGGCCCTAAGCACGGGCCAGGCGCGGATGGGCACAGACGCGCAGTGGCGCCGCACCCGCTGCGCGCGTCCGCTGCGTGTCTGCTCTCGCATTGGTTTAAATGGGGTGTGCATCGGGAATAACTAACCCGCTCACCAAAGTCACTGGAAACGGGGAAACGTGAGAGCCCTGCAATCACCTTCCGTACAATCGGCACGTGCCGTGATGGACTGGGGTGCGGGCGGCTATCGGTAAGTTAAAAATCCAATGTGCAATGAGAGATAGAGAAGGCATATAAGAAGGGATATATCTATAGAAATAGAAAAAGGAATCCGTATGAGGCAAATATCATGAACATAAAAAAGAGATGTCATGGTGTAAAATTGGAAAACCTGGATTTTATCAAAATAAAGGCTATACCTGAACAGTGCAAACAGTAATCAGTTCTTTGTGGTAAGAAAGCGGTTCCACTCTAGAGAGCCTATTTTGTGCTCAAGAGTCCGTGTGAAAGGCCTGTTCACCTTAAAGTCACAACCAAAATCCAAGTGTCGGATTCTGCTTTGGCATCATCCATTATCTTTGTTTTCATCAATTATAAACGATACGGATGCGGTTCTGGGAGCTTATTGAAATACTGATTACTTATTGTGGCACATCGCTACTGCTCAAACTAAAGAGTGTTCATATGAAACCTGATTACACCTGCATGGGCATTCCGAGCGGTGCCAGGTCTACGAATGCGTGCACTGGGGTGGGTAGCAGAGCGCATTAAGCAATGAAGGCAGCCATACCTGAGTGGCAGTGGGCATCTCACACTCCTGGGTCCCAGTGCAACTGCACCTGGAGCACTAACAAACCCTACACCCCTCTACTCAGAGCAATGCTGGATGTTCAATGAAGAACACGGCACAGTCAGCCACTTAATAAGGGAATGCAAAACAGTACAACCTGTATGGAATGATATATATCTATACATCCCAAGGAAGGATATTGTGAAGAGTAAGAGTGTTTTACTGTAAGCAGACACAGTAATTCCGTACCATGCTGAGGGCAGGAAAGGTTATTCCACACAGCCGAAATCCAGCAGTAATGTAGCATTGGGAGTGGATTTAATATCTCTTGGTATTGTGGGCAAAGGAGAGGTTATGCTATAACAAATACTCAACGGGATTGTGTACCGCAATCATATAACAATATTCACTAGCAAGAAATGACTCAATAATGTTTTTAAGTTATACAGTATTTGAAGTGTGACATTCTGATTATGAATTGTACTTACATCTGTGTCTGTGTGTGCATGAGCATTGTGTGTATATGTGTATTTGTGTGTAACAAAATATGTGCACATTTAATTTTTGTTTATATTACAAATAACAGTGTTGTCTTTGTAATCTTTAATTTGCTAAAACAAAAAATAATTTTGAAACAATTGCTTATGGGTTCCCCAGCATGAACGTTCAGAAAGGCTTCATGTGGCACATTCGTGTGAGCAGTATGTTCCCGTTAGCATTACTGTACACAGTGTTCTGTATGACAAGGGACACGGTACTGGAACTACCCTAAGCGACAGCGTTACACTCCCTGGATGTTTTGCTACGTTTTAACCTGATAAAATCAGTGCCTAAGGGAGCGTCTCGAATAACCTCTATGGAATCAGAATGATTATTGGTGTACCTGGATAATGTTTGGGAGTTTTGCAACTTTCAGCAGTTTTATCGACTGTGAAAGCAGTTTAGGAAAACAAGGCTAAACATTCAGTAGTGAATACATTCAAATAATAGCTACAATTGTACTCGAACGCGAATCTTCATTGTGTGATTACAGACTGAAGCAATGTCTCTTCTAAACTTCAATAATAAGTGAATGGTACACATTTTTAGAGTAACAATGTAAACTGATACAAGCGAAAAACAATGGAATGCGTTGGATCCACCAGAAAACAGCACCATCCGGAGCTGGTTCAGTATACTTATCGCCAAAAGACTTACTCTGCATGGCTTCCTGAGGTTGTTTTAGCCACTCACAGAGCTAAACCTGTGAAAATTAACTGCTACTGTTTGTCTGCATTGTAAGTCTTCCTTTGTTGAATAAAAGGGCGGGGCAGGGGAGGGAGGTGAAAATGGAATGATGTCTAAGTATGCACCTGAGTTTTGGGTTGATATCAGGGGCAGGGAGCTAAAGTCTTCATTGCCCTACAGTAAACCCAATAACAGTTGTCAATTGTCCTTCCCCTCCTCATGTGTCCTTCCCTTCCACTCAGGCCCATAGCTGCAATTAGTACCCATTAGTACCCTGAGCAAAGAGGAAATATCACTTTCTGGTGTTTCAGGCTGTTTAACCGCATGCGCGCTAGCGGTTTTTCCGCTGCGCGCTGAGATTTTGAAAATCGCGCGTTACGTGACAAAGTCAGCTCGTCATGCTCGTAGCGCAGGTAACGCCCATGACGAGCTGGCTTTGTCATGCGCGTCGAAGGGGTTAAGAGATTACAACAATTTTAGCGGTTTATTTATTTTAGGAAAAATGTTCTGTTTTGTTTTACAGCTTTTGTCCTATACATTTTACAATGTTAGACATTTGATTTTTCCCAGCTGCAAAGTATCTTTTTAACCACTTTAAATCCAATGGATGAATAACATTACATTTTGATATATTACATCACATGTTACTAAACTAAAGTTCAAGGCTGCAGGGCTAGAGCAGCACTTCCCCACAGTAATGTTTAATGGAGTGATTGGTGACTTGCATAAGAGCTGTATTTACTCAATGAGAAGAAAACACAATATCTCCCCTCAACTTCTACACACGGCAGCTAAGGGTCTTTTGCTTCCCATGGCGTAATCTTGCAGGATCCCTACTAATGTCTTCGATGGGGCATGACTAGTATGTATGTATGTATGTATGTATTGGTACTCTTTTATAGCGCATGTCTGTCACCCAACGGGTATCCTGGCGCTTTGACTAAAAGGAACCTGCTTCGCACCATGCTGACTTAAAGGAGCTAGTGTATCCCAGCCTTAGGAAAAAGATGTGTTTTTAGATTTTTCTTAAAAGAATTGAGATCGTTCATGCTTCTCAATCCTAGTGGAAGAGCATTCCATAACCTGGCTGCCGTAAAGCTGAAAGATCGGCCGCCCAGTCGCGATCTCAAAACTTTAGGCACCACAGCAAGGTAGGCAGAAGCCAAACGAAGGGATCTGGACGGAGTATAGCAATGAAACATATTCTGTAGTGGCACTGGACCTTGTCCATGGAGGGCCCTAAATACAATACATAAAGATTTAAAATCAATCCGCTGAAGGACCGGTAACCAATGAAGGTCCCTTAGTGCCTGGGATGAAGAGTCAAAACGGCGACGAGCCAACGCTAATTTAGCTGCAAGATTCTGCACCCGTTGCAGTTTTCCTGTCAATGTAGATGGTGCTCCAAGGAAAAGGGCATTACAGTAGTCCAAACGACTTACAATAATGCTTCTCACCACCTCTGGCCTACTGTCCAAGGGAAGCATCGGAAGGACCTTCCTCAGCATTCGAAGTAGTCCCATACAGTTACTCACTGTTTTGTTAACAGCTGCATCCAGTTGGAGGTTAGACCCAAACATCACTCCCAGATTACGGACCGAGGTGGCAGACACAGACGTGCTCTGGAAGGAAAGCGGCCAAAAGTCCGACGGGAGAGGTCTAGGGACGCGATTAGTAGTGCAGTGTAAGACTTCTGTCTTAGAGCTGTTAAACTGCAACGAATTCTGATTCAGCCAATCAGCAGTTGCGAGCATACATCGGTGGAAGGTGTCCAGCGTCACTGCTTCCTTGCCCTCAAGCGAGAAGACAAGTTGAGTGTCATCCGCGTAATTCGTCACCGCTATGCCAAAAGATCTAATTAACGCAACCAGAGGCCGCAGATATAAATTAAAGAGGATAGGGCTGATGGCCGACCCTTGTGGGACCCCTTGCTCCACTTTCCTGATGTCAGATTTGAAAGGTGGCAATGACACTACCTGATGACGATTTCCAAGGTATGATGTCAGCCACTTCAGAGCAAGGCCTGTCACCCCCACTTCCTCTAGTCTTTTAATCAGAATTTCATGGCTGACTGTGTCGAACGCGGCCGACATATCGAGCAGCACTAAAAAGGCTGCTCTTCCATGGTCGGCTCGCGTCCTAAGATCGTCTAACACAGTCACCAGCGCTGATTCCGTCCCGTGAGCCGGTCTAAACCCGAATTGAACCTCATCCAGGCAGGACCCGGTCTCCAGATACTTCGACAGATGTTTTGTAACCCACTTTTCCAGAATTTTTATTGGAAACGGGAGCAAGGAAATAGGTCGATAGTTTGCTGGGCAAGCCGGGTCCAAGGTATCCTTTTTAAGAAGAGGGGAAACCACAGCTAATTTCCAGCAGTCTGGTACCCGTGCTGAAACCAGGGACTGATCACAAATGGCAAACAGCGGGGGGAAAAGTTCTTCCCGGAACAGCTTCCAGTGTTTATGTGGAAGCGGGTCCAAAGGTGATCCCGACGACACGCTGTGAGCCAAGGAAATAAATTCCTCAAAGGTGGGAGATGGAAAACAGTCCAACTTGGCAAAGCTGGGGATAATTTCTGTGATGGGCTCAGGGTGCAGTTCGTTACCTCTTGGAGGATTACCGCTGGATGTAACGCCAAGATTGTTCAGAATGTTTGCGATTTTATCCTCGAATGCCTGCGCCAGTGAGTCACACAGAGACTGAGATGCGGGGATAACATTGGCCGCGGTAGCAGGGCATGACAGGTCCTTCACGATTTTAAACAAGGTCTGTGATTTGTTTACTGCCACCCGCAAAGACTCTTCGACAGGGCCTGTTTGTAGAGAGCCCGATCGGAGTCCGAGTAGTTCTTTCTCCAGGTACGCTCGGCCCGCTTACATTGGAGTTTAAGTTGGAACAACTCCTCGGAAAACCATGGCATAGCCGGAGTCGGCCTGTTTTTGATTTTCCGTAAAGGGGCCAAGGAGTCTAGTGAGGACACGATCCGTTGGTTGAGTCTTTCGTAGCTCAAGTCTACGTTTTCCTCTAGGGTGAAACCCTTGAAGAGTAGTAAAGGTAGAGGGGACTGACTCAGGAGTTTTGACCATTGTCTGGTACTCTTGACCCCACCTAGATTCCTATTTTTCCCCTGCCCCACCTTGGGCGTAAGGGAGAAAAGCACCAGCGCGTGATCTGTCCAGCATTGGGGCAGGATGTTACGTATATTTACGTACTCTGGATCTGCAAAAACTAGATCCAGTATATGGCCCTTTACGTGGGTGTGGGTGAGAACTAGCTGCTGCAGCTGAATACTCAGGCAGGTCTGGGTCAGGTCTGTAAGCGCAGTCTCTCCAGAGCCGCCTGACCAGAGATTAAAATCTCCCAGTACCATTAACCTTGAACGTGAGGTGGATAAATCAAGGATCAGCTCAATCAGCCCTGCCACAGCTGAGATAGGGCTAGATGGAGGTCTATAGCAGAGCAGACCAGTAAACAGAACGCCCCCCTGCCCATTCAGGGAGAAGGCTAGTAGTTCACACCCGGGAATGGTCTTGATGTCAATCAGGGATAGATCTATTGATTCTCTGAAAATCAAACCCAGTCCGCCTCCTCTAGCACCAATCCGAGGGATGTGCCTGATTTTGTATCCGGAGGGGCAGGCCTATCCCAGCTCTACTGCACAGTCCGTGCTTGTCCATGTCTCTGTCATGAGTAGAATATCTAACTCATGGCAGTCGATCATGAAGGCAATATCTCCGTGATGCGAGCACAGCGATCTCACATTTAGAAGGCCACACCTAAACGAGTCTGTCTGCTTCTCCGCTGCCACTGCTAATCCTCTTAGCGGGGGAGTGGTGTTAATACCTAAGAGTTCATCTCGAGTATAGGTGATAGTCCCCTGAGATGGTAATCCAGGGAGACCGGCCCCCGGCACGTCCGTTGCGCGAACGGGCGCAAACGGGCTTACCTCTGGCGCACCTCCGGCGCCCCTACGGCGCACCCGCTGCGCGCCGTCGCTGCGCGCTTGTCTAGCAGCCATCTTAAGAGCCAAGGCCGATAGATCACGTGGGTCCTGGCAGGGCGAGTGGCTCTCCCTCACCCAAGATGGTGCTCCGTGAGGAAAATCCTTCCCCCAATCCAAAATGGCGCTCTGAAACCGGCGCGATGATTATGCAGTGCCCCCGAGTCCCTTCTACCCCACGAAGTGTGGGTGTGCAGGAGTTTAAATGCGGGTAAGATCTCCCTATAATTCCCTCTAAGCGGCGCAGGCAAAGGACACAGGTCTCCCTCTCTTTGTTCTGGTCCCGCAACTAGTAAACAAACCTCTCCTCCTTCCACAGGCCATCCCTTCTGGAGAATACAACATGTGTAATTAGAGATGGATGGAACAAGAGCTGGAGGTGGGAAGGAACCTCAGACCTGGAAACTAACATTAGTATCTGGTTCCTAGCACAGGTTACGTTTAGGGATCACCTGTGATGTTGTTAGTGCTGACTAGTGCTGGAGAGCCACTTTGTGGAAGAGATGTGGTACTCTCCAGTGAGCGTGGTTGTCTGCCATGATTTCAAACATGGCTGATGGTATTTTCTTTTCTTCATCCCAAAAGCCTACGCTCTAGTGGATGCTTGCTGTTGGTGTGAGAAGTGGCCAGACCTTGGAGACCTTTGAGAAAGTGCTAACCTTCACAAGTGAAATAGCCTCAATTTCTCTTCAATTCCTTCACACCTCTATATCTGCCAAGCAATGCGATATGTACCGACCGAGACGATGATTAAGCCATTTGGTTGAGCTCTCTGGTCTCCCTCATTAAGGACTTAAAGCTTTAACCTGCAGCTCATTAAAGCTGACACACTGACCTGAAGGACATTCACTGCAACTCAACGGGTGGACAGCATATCTCGACTAGGCGAATCAGAGCCTGTTCTGTTATAGAAACCTTGAAACTGTTTGACAAGTTAACTGTGGTCCACTGTACTCAATATGATGCCCTAAAGATGTCAGAATTTCACAAATTCCAACAACGATAACAACTATAGATATACGTCATGTGCAGCTTCTACTTTGCATCTTGTTTACAAGACATGTTAAGTGCAAAATCCCATTTTGCCCATGCACACGCCTGACCGATACAGAATGTTGTCTGCAACCGGTTTGAATCAGGAGATGTCAGCGATGATGACAGAAAATACATCTATAAGTTGCTCCAAGTGTTTTTTTACACTTGTTAGAGGTTGTTGTTTCACAGCATTATTAGTCACTGTGTCAGTCTATTGTGCATTACACATGGTTTTAGTTACGCTCACAACTGCACTGTGCTCTCTGTGATGTGTAAGACCCAACCTTCTCCTTCTTCAGGTTTGTTTATTTATAGGAACGTTTGTTTGGAGGATGGCCAAAGAAAGGAGTTTCTCTATCGCATGGTTAAATCTCAACCGGTGTCATGTATCGGGAAGGAGGGCTGAGCCAGTAAAGAGAGTATCAGGTTTGGCGCAGAGTGTCCTTAAATGTCCCCAAACTCAAGATCTCAAGACAATGGAAGGTTTTTGTCTCTGAACTTCGGTTTACAATGACTTTATTTGACAGTAATTAAGAAAAGTGGCCGCATACGTGCATCCCATTCCCTCTGAACGTGCCCTATCAATTGGCGATTGTATTGCAAGGAAGCTCTGCTAAAGCAAAAAGCACAACACAGCATGTGCTATAAATGAGAGCAGAGACATACATATTACATTTAGTTCAATTTTGTATTAACCTTCTTCGCATTTGTATGTACCTGATCACACAAACCGAAGAAGCTGATATACATATTAAAAGAAAATACAACCAAGATGTGCAAACTACTAATGAAATGATACATACTGCTTGTTACACGAAATACTCGCATGTTGTGTATGATACACTGAGACCACACTAGGCATACGAAGAGAGGGCCAGGGATATGATGGGCTTATTGGGTCAAATAATGACAAACTCTGGGTCAAATGTATGAAACAGTTTTGTGGTTGCAATGCATGCAAATGCCAAAATCACAGACTTTGAGACAGCAAAACATCAAGTCGCAATGTACAAAGTGCACTTTGTGAGTCGTAAATGCCTTTTAAATTTGCAAAGTACAATTTGTGACTCGTGACAAACTGAAAGGTGAAGGCGGTGTCAAAAGGTTAGAAACAAAGACACAGCGGCGGACTCCAAGTGCCGCACTACCCTCAGAATAGTCGCCCAGAGTAAAGTCTGGATATTAATTAGATGAATGGTGTGCACAATCTGCTCCTGCACCCGCCGTTGAGGGATTCAACCCGCCGGAATGGGAAACAAACGTTGAAGAAGCAATGGAGCGGTGCACTCCCAAGGTAAAGTAACGTCTAATAAAGAAGCATGATCAGTGTCTTCATAGGTATCATCTTTATTTAAATATATCCAAATGAAAGGAAAACACACATCAGCCAACATGTTTCGTTCATGAGATGAACTTTTGTCAGGGCAATGAATATATGTCGAGATGCGTCACTCATAAATGCATAGGATCCAATAATCCTCAAATAGTAAGTATCATCAATGTGCAATGGGTGCCTCCATGATTAGGGCCAACAGTAGGTAGCCTGCAGTAGCGGTCTCAGCGTATCGGCACTTCGACGGTGTCAAAAGGTTGTCGCCCACATACCAATGAATCTCAGTGCCTTGTTTCAAGGGTTTAAGACCTCAATAGCCAGCTACCATTAATCAGATACTCACTCCCAAAAGGGGGCGGTATCCATTCCCAAAGTGTGAATTTGAGAAGTCAGTCAATTCACTTTATTCAATACTTATATAATAAGATCATTAAAGTACAGGTGTACAAAATAAAAATATCCTCCCAAATACAAAATTTTAAGAAATCGATAAAAACATCCATTAAAAACATAATTACTAAGCAATCAGTTAAAAACAACTAATAAAAAAAAGAAAACCTACAATTAATTCTTGAGTATTATACAATCGCCTGGTCTTCCATGACAGGTTTAGAAAATACGCCACAGAATAATAAACAAGAGGATCAGACAAAGGTTGTAAAAAATAAACTCCCACACGGCATTGTTTAAAGTTATATTCAAGCATAAGGGGCAATATGAATCTTTTGCAGAGTTCCACATAAAATTTGCAAAAGAAAAAAAATATGCAAATTTGATTGAGCGGAAACACTGTCACAGGGACAAAAGAGAGATCATGAATAGAAAAAATTCCCGATGGATGAGCCAACATACAAGGGATAAAATTCAGTCGGAACCTAAGTTTAAAAAAACTGTGACGCGAATTTGTCATGGTAAATAAATATGAGAATGTCCCTTCCTGTGCAATCGGTCCCTCTAAATAGGATTTAACTGATGCTTTTAGATAGATAGTTTTCAATCTTTCATTTGCCTTTGTTTGAAAAAAAGGGTTTTAATCTCCTGTTTTGAAATATTAGAGCTATCACTTGGAGAAACAAATAAATGCTCTAAACCAAGGGAAGAGAGGTTGTTTTTGATATAGTTAATCCATGGGTTCCTATGGACATATTCCAGAGAGAGACAGGCTTCTATTAGCTTCTGGGTAATGTTGACAGATTCTCTTCTCCAGATAGAATGCCATAGGATAATTGGAGCCAGGCAAAGTATAACAGTAATATATGGAACATCCATTTCTGCGTGACAAGTTAAATTTGAGCAACTTACGGAGAGGCGAACTAGTTTGTGCCAGAAAATGTCCTGCATGGTCTGGAGAGCTGAGGAATTAGAGTAACTAGGTGCCTGCCCCATAAGGTGCCACCGAAACAGATTTAGCGGTATAGACTTTTTTAACCATATCAATACGTTTCGCCCCCATTTTTTTGTTGAAGAGTATAGGGCAACAATACTTTTTTGTAACAGTTAGCCCCTTGTTACTGTTACTGTTAGCGCTGGGATGCTCCCGGGTAGCCAAGCGCTTTATAAATGTTCTTTCATTCAATCATTTCATTCATTCATCCTGGAGGTGATCATATTGGACAAAACTAATTGTCTGTCAAAAGTCACCCCTAGGTAGGAAAAGGTGTCAGTTTGGGCTACTTTCTAGCCTGCTATATAGAAACTTGAAACCTTCCTATCCTTACGGACAGTAGTTAAAATAAAGGACTTTGCCTAGTTGGTTTTTAAATCAATGTTGCACATATAATTCACATATACCTCAAATAACTTTTGTAGGGCTAAGCCCCTGTGGGCAATTAACACAGCATTGTCTGCGTAAAGGAGAATTGGGGCGTGTACATTGTTACTCTTGGGAACGTCTGGGGTTGAGTCTGACAGGGGAGCTTCCACCCCATTAGTATAGATGAAAAAAAGAAATGGAGTGAGTACGCAGCCGTGTCTGACATCCCTGTTAATTGGATACGTCCAAATACACTCTCCTTGCCTCCCATATCGGACACAGGCAGAGGCCAATGAATAAAGCTGCCTGATGAAGTTGATAATTGCCTCCTTGATACAAATTTCTTTAATATCCTCCATAGGTGGTGATGTGCAATGCAGTCAAATGCTGCAGATAAGTCCATGAAAGCCAAGTATAACTTGCCCTGCTTGGCTCGAGTATACTTGGCAATTAGCAGACTTAAATTGAGGCACTGATTCTGGGTGACCATTCCCTTTTTAAAACCATAATGGACCGGGATTAAGACGCTGTTTCCAGTAGTCCATTCCTCAGGTTTGTTCAGTAAAACCCTACCCATGAGTTTAGCTGTGCTATCCAGCAGTGAAATTGGTCTATAGTTTTTGGCCTCTGATTTATTTCCTTTCTTGTGGATGGGGATTAAAATAGATTTCTTCCATGAGTATGGTGGACCCAAATTAGCGACTTCATTAAAAAAGTTTGTCAGCGCCGGTCTGCATAAGTCCTGCTGCTCAGTGAAAAAATCTATCGGAGTACCATCCGGGCCAGAGGCTTTATTACTGGAGCACTGCATAAGGGCCTCTTATATCTCATGATGATTAAAACTAAGGTGGGGTTTAGTGGGTGGAGAAATGGCTGCCTGCTGTGTCACCCCCTCAGCCTTCGGGTAAAATATTAAGGAAAAGTGTGCAACCCCGGATTCCTCGTTCACATGGCAATCCAAACTCGGCACCATAGATGGTTTGAAGAAAGGAGCGTTGATAATTCTCCAAAAGTCCCTAGCATTATTTGAGTTGGCGGCTAGATACAATTGTTCCCATGCTTCTTCCTTCAAGGTTCTAAGTCTGGTCTTCCTGGCCACTTTATATTGGAAACAATGAAGCTTGACTAGGTCCGCGTCTCTAGGCGTAGCTCTAAGAGCCTGATGTAAGACTGATAGGGACTTAGTACAAGCTTGATCAAACCATCTGTGGCCTGATGTTTTAGCAATTGATTTTTTTCTAGTTAAGAGATTTTTTTTATCTCATATAATATCAGTTAAAAGGCCTGTGGTTACCTGGGTAGGATCAGGTCCCGCTTCTAGGCAGGTCATAATATAGTTTTGCCTGTTTGTCACCACGATCTGAACAATGGATGTTTTGTCTATTGTGGCCCATTTAAGGATAATCCTATTATTCCTTGCTATCGTGGTTTTGACATTTCTCAACTGCTCTGAATAGATTCCTGATGAATCCAGCTCACCAGTAACGGCAGCATGATCACTAAAGTTAGAATACTTAGTTTCAACATTGCAGATGAATTTTTTGAGAGGTTCCGATATAATTATATAGTCAAAAGTCGAACCCTGTGTGGATATGCCAAATGCATTTTGTAACATACCTGAGCTTACATCTATAGGATTCCAGATCTCTAGGTTATTGATCACAATGAATCTATTCAGGGCTTCTCCATAAGGGTTGTGAGTAAAATGGAATTAAGGCTCGCCTGCCTCATCTGTTACGCCACATGCTACTAGATTTGAAAAATGACAACAGTCCACGTTAAAATGACCCACCCATAGGATATTTGGAATCTGTTTTAGAGTATTAAAAAGAGCATTAAATGGGCCTTTTAAATGTAGGAGGTGATAGTAGGGGGAAACATTATGGTATGACAAGACTTTCAGTCTTAAGGGGTTTTTCAGCAAGGTCAGTATGCCTCCCCTGGCTCAACCTGATTTAGACGGAAGGACAGCAGTGTAAAAAGAGCGGTAGCCACCAAGATTAATTGGCCCGGTTTCCCATGTTTCTTGAAAACAGATCAGACCATAGATGATGACAATTTTTAGCCAATCAGGGTCGGACAGTTTGGAACTCAATCCAGCAATATACCAGGTTATTAATATGATGTGATCAATCTGATTGCATATTGCAATCGGTGGCTTGGGGCTTTCTGATCCTGAACTGATGCAACTTTGAACAGGAGTTGGAGTCCTCCTGTTCGTCCTCTGTGAGTCACAACCCTCTAAGTCTGTTAATACATTAAATCGGTTATGGGTAGGAAGGGGGTTAAGGGGTTGACCCAAAAAGAGGTATTGGGGCTAAGGGTAGGAAGCACTGAGGGGGGCTGGAGGATCTTGTCCCCAAAGGCTGGTCCTAACTGGTTTGTAGAAAAAGCCCAGCGGTAGTGCAAATATTTGGGTAAGCAATGATGGCCCTGTTGGAAGCAAATGAAACAATTGCTGAACTAATTGGTGTGAGTTAAAATTAACCACCACACAGTCACCCTCAATGGAATTCTTTGAGTCTCCCGCCCATAAGAATTTTCGACTACATCTCTCCCTGTCCCGCCACAGGTTTACTAATCCAATAACATGCTTTGTAATTTGGGAACGTTTGCCAATATTACGACATAAGGGCAAGCTGCTGGGGGCCAGTCTTGTATGGCAGTCTTTTTCGCCCATTCTTTTTGATGCATTCTCTCCGTCAGGTCTCGTAAGTGCCAGCGTCAGGCCCTTGAATATCCCCGGGGACAATGAGGCATTGCTTTTGATGAAAGCTGGTTTGAGGGGCAAGTGTTTGAGTCGCTGCGTTGGGGGTTGAGCAGGGATTATAGAGGCCTCTGTTAACATACCACCTAAGTGAAAACATTTAGGCCCTCCGCTATTGTGCACTCTCATTGGGCCTAGGTTATCCATACAATTATTGTTGAGGCATGAAGATGAAACAGTTAGATCTTCAGGAGGGGCTGTCTCTGCTCCCCTGGCCGATGAATTAGAGTGTGTTGGGCCTTCCCCTGCTGAACGCAGAGTCACTATATTAGCCCAGATTCTAGTTAATCTGTCTATGAGCGATTTAAGTAAAACTGAAATTGACAGTACAATTTTTTTAAATCAAGAAATCCAAACTGGGTGAAGAGGTCAAAGTGGGATCTTGAGAAGTGGCAGAATTTAGTTTGGTTAATCTCCCCCCCCCCTCTTTTTTCTTCTTTGTGGTGGTTCTGAAGGTACCGGGGGAGAGAGTATATTGCTTGCTGAGTGGGGAATCAAGAAGTTTTGAGTGGGTATTAGCGGACTTTGGCACTGGGTATAAAATGTCAGGTACAGACACCCCTTAAGGCTCACTAGTTAGGGACTCACTTGATTGAGCGGGTGCCCCCCAGACCCCATGGAGAGCCTGCGCTCAACATTTTGACTCTCCTTATCCAGAGCATCAGTAGCCCTTAGTAAAAGGGAGTCTAGACTATTAGTAGACTCACCTCCAGGCATTGATATAGTGGATTTTCATTTCCCCATCTGTAAACCGAAGCCTGGCCACCTGGGCAGCTGGCATCGCACATGTTAGAGGGGGGGCCCAGCCCAGTCTCCTTCGGGCTCCGACGGGTGTGGGAGGGCCTGCCCTTGGCAGGGGCTTCACTCGGGCATGGCCCGGGCGCATCCCTGCACGTGTCCCGTGCCACGGTATCTACGTAGAGCTAAAGAGCCCGTTCGTGGGCTCAGGGAACAATGGGATTTGTAGTCCCCAGCCGAGCCTCCAGAATCCTGCGTGGCCTCCTCCCACAACAAAGCAGCGGTCCGTTGGTGGTCTACAAAGGGCCGCAGGAACGACATTGGTCTTTTTTTTTATTTTTTTAAACTTTATTTTTAATAGGAAGGAATAGTGTTTAGTCAGTTTTATACATTCAAAAGGTAACTGTGACAGTTTTACATTTCAACATTCATAAACATCAAGTATCCTCTGCTTATTCAGGATTGCTGTATAGGTACCATTTAAATCTCATGGACATATTAATAGACGGGTTGTACATTTATATTGTATTCTTCTATCTACCCCTCCTGCTATGTATAATGTAACGTCATCATCACTTTTAATAATACAGAAACAACAAACTCCCCCCCCCGCTCCCCCCCCCCAACCATGTGTCATCATTGTCATTTTGTTCCCACCCCTTCCTCCACATCCTCAGTTACCCGGTGTGCATGGTGGTAGCTAGCCAGGTCTATGCCAGTAATGTCATAACATAGTGTGCTGAGGTGTATTCCCCTTAATTTACATTAGCCCTCTTCCTCCTCTGAGTCTGGGTCTTCTCCCTCCGGTAAGGGGTCACAAATCTCCCCCCTGTACATATTCCATGCCGTCCATACCTTGTTCCATTTGCGCGGCGCCGCACGCAGTACATACACTGCCCTTTCCGTTATCATTAGCATGTCCAGGTTTTTGGCCCATCTACTTGCGGTGGGTAGTTCTGTTGCGCCCCATTTCTGAGCTATGTCCCGCTTGGCCACAGTTATAGCCAGCGTTGCCCAAATTAATTCATACCTGCCTAGGTCGTTGGGGTCCCAGATATTTAAAAGGCACTTGCGTGGTTCAGGTAGTATCGTGTGTTTGAGGGCTTGGGAGATCGAGCGCATTATTCGTCTCCAGAATTCCTGTATTTGTGGGCAGTCCCAGAGCGTGTGAAGCAGTGTTCCCTCTTCCCCGCAGCCTCTCAGACAAAAGGGATGGGGTGCTCTCTGTATTTTATGCAGCAGCGTTCTGGTATAGTAGATGCGGTGCAGGATTTTAAGTTGCACCAGCCTGAGCTTACTGGAGATCCCCACCTCTTTCGGGGAGGCCAGCGCCTCATTCCATTCAAATTCATCTGTCCCGCCTAATTCTCCCTCCCATTTTTCTTTAAGTTTCAATGTTGGATCTTTGAGATTATTGACCAATTTTTTGTATGTGAGGGAGGTAGCGCTCTGGACCATGAATTCTGTTAACAGTCTATCCTCTAGCGGGGATGATTCCGGCAGCTCGGCGCCCGCAGGAATCGCCCGCAGTAACGCGAGCCTAATTTGCACATATCTGAATGTTTCTGTAGGTCCAAGGTTATACTGTTGTTGTAGGTGTGAAAATGGCACTACCGTGTCTTTGTCCCAGAGATCCCCTATCGTGGAGATGCCTATGGAGTCCCACCGCCCAAATCCCACACAGCTTCTGAGGTTCCCAAATGTCTTTGTGTCCCACAAGGGTGTCATTTTGGTGATACGTCCTGTCCACCCCAACCGGGCCTGTGCCATGTGCCATAGAGTCGCCGTGTGTTTGGTCGGGCCGAGTAGGGTTTTAAGTTGCGATTTATTGTAGAGTACAGACAGGATGCATTCCGTCCCAAGCTGCGTCCAGTCCGCCCGGTAGGCCGGGTCGTCTTTTGGGGCGTGGATCCAGTAGTTTATGATTTTAAGTTGAGCCGCCCAGTAGTACAGTTGGATGTTGGGGAGCGCTATGCCCCCCTCATACCAGCCTTTAACCAATTTTTCGTACGCTATGCGCGCTGGGCCATTGTCCCAGAGTAGGGCAGTGACTAACGCTACTATCTGCTTGAAGTATCGCGGCGGGACTAGATATGGGGTATTTTCTAGGACATAGAGGAGCCTCGGGAGCGCCATCATTTTGTATAAAGCTGCCCTACCCAGTAGGGTCAACGGAAGTGCCGCCCAATGCTTGACGTCCGCCCGCAGGCGATCTATAGGTGGTTTTAAGTTACTGGCAAAGAAGTCCGCCTCCGTGTTTGTGACTACAATACCTAAGTATTTGAAGGAGACCGCCGTCGTAAGCAACGGACAGCCATCCTGCAACCTCGGTGCCAGGCCTTTCAGTGTGTATACGATGGATTTCGACCAATTTAGTGTGTAACCTGACGTGCGCCCATGGTCGTTACAGAGATCTAACAGGGCCGGGATGCCGGTGTCGGGCGCAGTCATGTAGACGAGCATGTCGTCTGCATATAATGAGACTTTGTCCTCCCATCCCTCCTCCCACTTAATGCCTGCAAATAAGGGCGTAGACCTGATCTGGATAGCCAGGGGCTCAAGCACCAGTGCGAAGAGTAAGGGAGATAGGGGGCAGCCCTGTCTAGTCCCCCTGCCCAACACAAATCTCGGTGATATGTGGCCGTTGGCCACCACCTGTGCGACTGGATTCTTATAAAGCAGCCGCACCCATGCAATATATTTCGGCCCAAGTCCCACGCGTTCTAGCACTTGAAAGAGATATTCCCACTCTACAAGGTCGAACGCCATTTTAGCGTCGAGAGAGAGAATTGCTGCCTGTTCCGAGAGGAGGTGCGCACGGGCCAGTACATTATGCACTCTCCGGAGGTTCATCGCAGTGCTCCGGTGCGGCATAAAGCCCGATTGGTCAGGGTGGATCAGGGTGCCGAGGTGGGGCAGTAAGCGGGTGGCTAGAAGTTTAGCCAATATCTTGGCCTCAATATTTAGTAATGATATCGGGCGATACGAAGTACACTCAGTCGGGGGTTTCCCCGGTTTGGGTATCGCCACAATTGTGGCCGTGCGCTGATCCAGTGGCAATTCTGCTTTGTCCCTGCTGTCCAAATACATGGCCAGCAATGGGGTACTGAGTTCTGGAGCCATGGACTTATACCATTCTACTGGAATCCCGTTCGGGCCTAGTGCTTTTCCAGACTGTAACGCTTGGATTGCCAGCTGAATTTCTTCCACCGTCGGGTCTATTTCCAGGGTATCTCTATCCTCCTGCGAGATGCTGGGGATAGTAATGTCCGCTAGAGTTGCTGCTGCCATTTGCTGTGTGACTACCCTGTCTGGTGTATATATTGTTTGATAGTGTCGTGCCAGTGTGCAAACTATATCTTCTGGGTGTGTCAGTGTCCTCCCATCTTCTGATTCTAAGCTCTGAATACCCCTCGCTCCAGTCCCCCTTTTATCCAGCCACGCCAGCATTCGACCCGCCTTATCTCCCACGTCATATATTCTATGTTTAGTATTAGCTATGTATCCCTTTTCTGTCGTTTTAAGGTGGGCTAGGTATTGTTGTTGCCGAATCATGAGAGTGTGTGTCGTGGCTGGGGATGGGTCTTTCATGTGTGCAGTACTGGCCGCGTTAACCGCCAGTTCTAAGTCTGTGAGTTCCTTTCTGGAATCCCGTTTGTACCCCGTTATTGTTGCGATGGCCGCCCCCCGGAGGACCGCCTTGTACGCTTCCCATAATATGGACGGTGATGTCACCGTGCCTGTATTTTCTTCAAAATACTGTGTCGTCACCAGTTTGAGTTTTTTCCGAATCTTGGGGATTTTCAAAAAATTGGGGTAAATCGGGTAGAGCCGTGCACTTCTTTTCCCCCCGGTGGTGATTGACAGAACAAGTGGAGAATGATCAGAGATCCCCCTGGGCAGACATTGGTCTTTTGAGCGTTTTACCATGTGCAGGGAACTATGGAATTTGTAGTGCCCAGCCGAGCCTCCAGAATCCTGCACGGCCTCCTCCCACAACAAAATAGTGGTCCGTTGGCAGTCAACATTGGGGAGAGCTGTCCAAAGGAACGCTGCATGCTCCCCAACACCACTTACAGAATGCGTACTCACATTTTTTAACCCAGCCCCTGTACATAATGGGACAAGAACTGAATTATAAACAAGCATTTGCAATGCAATAGGTCTCGCAGTTGTTAGAGTTTGAGCCATTGGCATTGTAAATGGCACTGCCTTTTATTTATGTGTTGGTTTTTAAAACGTAAATAAAAGGCATTGTCAATTACAATGCCATTAGGTTAAACTCCCGCAAATGCGAGACCTATTGCACTGCAAATGCTTGTTTATCTTGAAAGAGCAGCACAGTACTCCTAATTACAGCAAAGGCACCCCAGAACTTACTTGATGTATTAGAACGAATATGTGTATGTGCCTGAGGAGCAGTGAACCCCCCACTTAAGCAGCTAAAGTGTCGAGGACTGGCCCTTTGCCCCCGTGGCAGGAGATTTGGGTACCACTAAAACATTAGCCAGTTGTTTATGGGTGTTTTCTGACTGCAGCTCTGCAGACAAAAAGCTCATAAATAACACTGTTAGGGGATGCCATGACAGAGAGGCGTGGGAGGTGTGCTGGCTTGTACAGGGAAGGAAACATACATTACAATTTTTTTTTAAATTACAAGAGAACAATGGGAAAACACAGAGGGGGTGAACAAATACAAAAAAGTAAGTGAGGGAGATAGATTAAAAAAGTAAGTGTGAGGCAAAAGAAGGATAGGTAAGAGCAAAAATGAAAGAACTGGAAGGTGAAAGGAAGAAAAGAATGAGGAAATGCGGAAGAAAATGTAAAAGGTAGCATACAAGGGTAAATGGAATGATGGATATATATATATATATGAAAGGATGGAAGGCTGAATTGTTGGATGGAAAGATGATGGGGTGGCCAGATTAATGGATGACTAGATGGAAAGGTGAAAGGGCAGATGGCTAAATGGATTGACATGGTGAAAGGGTGAAGGGAAGTCTCTCAAGGGGGCTTAGGTTTGGTTGCTTCACGAGCTCTGTGTAATTAGAGGCATAGTTCAAGTGGGGTATATTTTAATTTTCTAGCTACTTCCCTTTGTACGTGCGATCTAATGAACACCAGGATAGCCACTAGGAAACAGCTGAGAACTGCATGAAAACGCACAGTTCTTTAAGGAGTTGGCAAACAAATGTTGGCAAATGATGACGACGGGCACCAAATGTTTAAATTTTAAAAAAAACACACAACTCAGCCTCATAGAAAAATGGAGCATAAAGCGCTCGTGCTTGCAAGAAACTTGATTAAAATCTATCATTTGCTAGATTTGTAGGAGCAATAGAGACCAGGATAACAGTTTAAACAGTACCAGCTATTATTACTGATAAACAGGACACAGCCTAATAATTCAACCCATGCCCCAAAGAATGTTCATGTGTCTCGTTTTAAGCAATAAAGGTGGTGAACAAGGCTGGACTGGAAAACAAAAGCAGACCTTGCAAAAAAATTCAAACCAGCTTGCTGTTCAGGAGGCTGACGGTGAAATGGGGCCATGGGGCATCCATGTGTCATGGCGGCCCATCCACCCTAAAAGCAGCCCCCAAATGTGCAGCCTGCTGGGGACATTGGCCAGTCCAGCTCTGGCCAACAGAAGAATAACTGATGAACATTTCTGACATTTCTAGATTCCACCTATACACCCCATCCTATTGCCACAACCATTATTTTTATTTGCAATCACAGCCAATTCCAACAAGGCAGACGAGAAAGATAAAAAAAAAGGCAAAAAAGAGCAGAAAAAAAATGCTCAACAATGGGGAAAGAGGAACAAAAAGAGCACAGAATATGAAATAGTCACCCAAGGACAACGAGAGAGGGACATAAAGACAGCAGAAAAGAAACAATGAATAACGAGGCAGAAAAGTATTAGAAAGAGACACGGGGAAACTGCAAGGGCTAAAGAGGGACTTAATGGCACAGAAAGTAATAGAGGAATCACAAAAGAGTAATGAAAAAAGACACAAACGAGTAATGAGAAAAGGCAGAAAAGAGTACAAGAAAATAATGAAAGAGGCTCAAAGAGTAATGAAAGGAGGCAGAAAAGAGTACAATGAGGCACGAGAGAGAGAGAGAAATCGAGAGGACAGACAGAAGCAGAGGAAGGCAGGAGCCTCAGGTGTGGGGCCAGGTATGAACGAGCCTTCATTGGTTGAAGGAGCAGTTGCAGGTAAGTCCAGGAGACTGCTAAGGCCAACCACCTGCTTAATGGCTGTTCAGCGCTGTGACCGCTGTTAAGTAGGTCCAGAGAGGGGCGAGGAGTGCAATGGAGCAGTGTTCGGGGCATAGGGGTCGTGGGAGGCAGGAATGCAGGAGAACGGGAAGCAGGAACGGGCATAACAAAAAGGTACAGAGGATCACACATTGCCTACTAAATTATTTTTTTTGAAAGGCAGAAAAAATAATGGTCAACAATGGTCAAAGACCCACAAAAAGAATAAAATGGGTACAGAAAGTGCAAGAGTCACACAGTCAAATTGAGAGAGAGATGAAAGAGGGGTACAAAGACGGGAGAAGAGAAACAATGAAATACGAGGCAGAACAGAATTAAAAAGAGGCAGAGAGAGCAATAGAGGCAGCAGAAAAGAGTTATGAATAAAGTCACAAAGAGGTTAAGAGTTATAAAAGGAGGCAAAAGGAGTACAACCAGGCACAAGACTGTGAGAGAGAGATAAATCAAGTGTGAGAGAGCAGAAAGGAGTGGGGCTAAGCTGCAGCCTCAACAAGCTCTCGGCATTGCTGTGGCGGGGGCGGGGAGTGCATTCCTTTGAAGTCTGATGGGGCGGGGGAGTGGATTCCTTTGAAGTCTGATGCCGAGGCTCAGACAAATGGTGTGCGATGTGGCTGGCGATGTGCACGTGCCTGGCTCACATGAACTGTACCTAATCCGCAGTTTGGGTACACTTTTGGAAGCCTTACTATAATCTCGCCAAACAAGCTTTGCTAAAGCAATGCCCGAGGCTCGACCTAAAAAGAGTCAATGTGAATGTCCACGTAAGGACGCAGGTCTGCAGTACCTCGCTGATCTCCATCTCTGTGATTACAGCTCGTTCGACAGGATTCACAAACTGAATCATGTCTCATTAACATAAAGGGCTCAGAAACCTGTGAATTCTACTGGATGTCATTTTGCACTGCGATGTATTTACGTATCTTTTACCACATAGAATTAAAGATGGGTCATAATATATAAGGTTCAAGTACAGACACTAGTCAGGGTAAGGGAACATTCTACACACAGACACAGTCCATGCAACAGAACACTCAGCCAGGGCGGGGGGTCCCAGGTTACTACATATAGCGACTGCTTTTAGACCCGACCATCATACATCGAGCCTTATGTAAGCCAAACTACTCTCTGCGGAGGTGTTCCCACAGGCAATGTAAGCTGGTGGAGCTCAGGGACCCATATCAATGGCTGTACCTACTTTATTTTGTGAAACAACAACGGTCCATGCAAAAGAATTATATGCAAAGCAATGAATATAGACTGAATCAGTTCTATATTTGGGGCGACATGTCCAGCCGGACAGAGGTCTTCAATTTTTTACTCAATTGAAATATTTCATACACAGGAATACCTTCAACAAATCACCAGTGTGGGGCACAAGCCTGTACCCAAACACAGTCAGATCAGTACAAAAGGTAAACAGAGGAAAAGAGCAGGGCTTTTCAAGGCAAAGTCAGCGATTTCTGTAAAGTATTGAGTGTACAGAAATATCAGTTAAACACCATTACATATAACATATAAATCAAGCATTTGTATATGGTGTACAATGAGTCGACGGCGTTTCGGTCCCACTACTTAGTCATGGGGACCATCATCAGGACATTTATATTTGCCTTTAACATTATAAGCCTCTAATGCCGGGGGGGGGGGAAGGAAAAAGGTTACCCCGATCGGCACGGGCAAGGGCTAAGAAATTGATAGCCTGGGGAAGCAGCCCAGAATCGGGCGCTATTGAGGTGGGCCGCGCTTCAATGATTAAAATCCGTGGTACCAGGAGAAGACCGGTTCAGTAGGTAGTGGAATCTGTTTCCTGGTTTCCATCAATCAATCAGGGTTCTATAAAGCAAGGCTAATCACCCATTAGGGTCTCAAGGCGCTAGGGGTTGTTTCTGAGATCAGGGTCAAGGTCTCTGCATGTTTATTTCTATTTTCGCACTCTCTGCAACAAGTTACGTTTTTGTGCAGCACACTGACGGACCGCGTTTAAAGTTCATATCCAAAACACAGGAACTTCAGTAACACCCCCCGTAGAGGCAAAACTACAACCAACACAGAAGGAAGGCCCTGAAGAGAGGCCCCCATGAACAATTCCTAGTGGACTTCATTTATCTTGGATTTGTTACTTGCTTACAGTAAAATCAGTGGTAATCCAATAGTATCTGTATTTATATTGAATGTTGTGGACAATGGATCACCTAAATGCCAGACAACATGGAGATCGAGACTGGGCAGCAGATAAGATGTTTGTTCATACATCAACAGTAATGCATTGAGTCCTTCCTAAAGTAGTTACAGCCCTTGATGCACAATGTCCCCTTCAAGGTGGAGGAGCACTCCAAGCACGTCAGAGACATTGATTTTGGGGGGTTACAGGATTTCTCTTTGAAAAATAAAATAAATATGCTGTCGAGTCAATCATGGCGCCAGTCAAAGGTGTAATCTCCAGCATTAAACAGTTTTCTTTAAAGTGCTCCTGCTGTTTTGGCGGAATCACTTTCATCTAAAGATTCTCAACAAACTTGTGGGACATTTAAATGTGACAGGTGGTTTGCATCCGGTGACAGGTGTCCATCTGTCCATCTGCTAGGTGGCCCACCCATGCCTAACTGAGCCCTACAGTGTCCAAGTGTCCATTCTCTGTTTATGTCCAACAGCATGTTTTATAGAAGGATTGCATTAACCGTTCCATTTTTAGACATTCCCTGATGCCAAAGAAGTTTGCTCACATGGTCAGTTCACTGCATTTTGCAGTTTGAAATCATTGACTCAAAAGTACCTGTCTGAAGGCTCACTAATTGCTCAAGTGCATGGCCGTGGAATGCAAATGCATAACTAACATATATATGCTGTTGCTAGTTAAAGCACATATTACAGTCCTAATTAGATCACTTTCATGTGGTTGTGTTTTCAGAAGTTTAAGCACATTCTGGCAGGCGGGGCATGTAGCCTTTGGGAATCCACTGCATATGATGTTGCAATAGTGAATCCCTGCCGTTAATAGAGCTTCCTTCTGTTCCATCCAGTGGTCAGTTTAAAGAAGCGTACTCTTTGGAGCAAAGCTGAAGGTTTAAACCCTTATCTGTTTATCTGAAATGGTAATAAGAAGTCCCTTTGGAAAAGCAGTCCGAGGTTTATCAACCAGTCGCACGCAATGTGTTTGGATCTGCACCTTCCATAACCACGAGGTACGTCTTGACTCTTTTCACGTAGACAGAGACATGACCAAAGTATGTGGTGAAGTTTACTTTTATCCCGGGCTCATCTTGAAACTGGAATTGGAATTAGGCATCAAACATATAAGCATTTGGATGTGCAGCTGGTGTAGATGTTAAATAGCAGGTAAGAGATGGCCTTGCATGGCACACAGCATGATACCAGACATGTGGATCATTCTACAGACCCACCAACTGGGGGGAAATTAGGGCATCTACACCAGAGTCCACGCAGACAGCCTTTCCAGTAGTATACTGTTCCCCATGACATCGCGGCTATACGAGGTATGAAGAATTACGGCTGCTTGCTTGCCTTCCTCTAGAGAGCAGAGAGAGGATCTTCTGTGATTCCGGATATGGCAGCTTCAGCCCGTCCTTTAAGCCTCAAAACTGACTGATTATCATGAAAGACGCTGATGCATTCTGCACACCACCCCTGTAACCCTATAGTTACTTCTCTCTTCAGAACTGTACCGTGGTTGGACAGATGTGAGACTGGCTAGCAATTCATCAGAATCTTGTATCTGCCAACGGTTTATGATAAATTAAATTGATCATGATACCAAATGTGCTGAGCTGTTCCTGGAGAGGGGGTGAACCAGAGTAAGCGTCAGGAGATGCGGAGGATGTTGTTAGGGTAATGAAGAATTAACCCTGAGCATCCATTTTGTTGGATTTAATGCCCTCACACACCTTTGCAGGTGTCATGCTTCATCATTTGGGCCTGCTCCTCGTTGGGTCGGCGGTGCAATACCCAACGGGCAACACCTCAAAGAGGGGCTCTTTGGCGGAGATCTTTTTCCAACAGCCGTGTAGATGAAGTGCGGGTGTGGGGCCTGGTAAGTTAGTAGACGTTTTCAAGTGATTAAAATAAAGCTAGGGGTACCAAGGAATGCTTTATTCAGGCGGTCCGCTGCTTTAGTTAAAAAGAGATTCTAGAAGGTAAAACTGGAATATTATGCTTCCAGAGAGCCTTCAGAAAGTGCTACTGTCCGGTCAACATGTTTCGCGCTGGCGTATATTAACAAGCGATTCTTCAGGACCAATGGAACTAACTAGCTGGTATCTAAAGAGTAACTGTCTACGCTAAATCCCTAATGTATATTGTGTATACACTAGTGTGAGTAAAACCATACAAAACAGGAAAGGATTAAACAGGCTGTTTCCCTATATTATCCTTCTTCCTCGAATTGCCTGTGTTATGCTGTCATTACCTAAAAAGTGTAACGGTCAGATAACAACAGTATCCAGAGGGTAAAGCTTCAGGTTAGATCTTCCACCGCAAGGTTGGGAGTGCCTGAGCTGCGTTGCTAGCGCCTACCCCTCGCCGCTGGATCCGGGTGGAGACTTACACTTTTTAGGTAATGACAGCATAACACAGGCAATTCGAGGAAGAAGGGTAATAATAAAGCATTCCTTGGTACCCCTGGCTTAATTTTAATCACTTGAAAACGTCTACTAACTTACCAGGCCCCACACCTGCACTTCATCTACACGGCTGTTGGAAAAAGATCTCCGCCAAAGAGCCCCTCTTTGAGGTGTTGCCTGTTGGGTATTGCACCGCCGACCCAACGAGGAGCAGGCCCAAATGATGAAGCATGACACCTGCAAAGGTGTGTGAGGGCATTAAATCCAACAAAATGGATGCTCAGGGTTAATTCTTCATTACCCTAACAACATCCTCTGCATCTCCTGACGCTTACTCTGGTTCACCCCCTCTCCAGGAACAGCTCAGCACATTTTGTATCATTGTTGACCTGTTGGGCATCGCTGTAGCTGGACCTTCTGCTTACCTTTAAGCAGTAATAGCCCTTCTCTCCTCTCTTTGTACATATAAATTAAATTGATAGACAACAAGGGCAGTGGAAAACACAATCTGAGCGTGTTCGCATATTCATAATACTATGGCAATGGGCATGATAATATTGTGTGACTATGAGAAAAAAAAGAAAACAACTGAGTTAAACATGGACAAAGTATCATTGTGAGGAGCAGTAGACAAGCAGCGGACAGTAGTGTCAGAACGTGTGATGAGATGGCTGGAGGGAAGGTGACAGTGAGGCAAAGTGCATATGAACAGCTTGGAAATTCTGGAGTTTGGCGGTGAGGAGTAGTGCGGGTGGGAGATGTACAACAAAAGGATGTCACAAATAGAGGTTATTTGGAGTAGTATTGACTGAAAGAGGAGGGAAGATGGGCAAAGCACAAAGGTGGGCTGGAAAGGTACGAAGAATGGGCTAGCCCGACAAGACAAAGCTGTGGGTGGAGCAGGCGCCTCTGATTCACAGACATGTAGAGGCGAAGAGGAGTTTCAAGCATTTCAAAGAGAATGATTGCATGAGCCTCGTCTGACAGGGATTTTGCTTAGATCCATAGATATAGCACTCTGTTTGGGACAGATCTCATTTCCTGAATTTAGTTAATTTAATGCTCATTAAGGGCCAGATGTAGGTAATTCCGATTTACCGACTCTTAAATACCGACTCATACCGAATCGGTATTTAAGAGCCGGTAAATTGGAAGGAGGCAGATGTAGGTAAAAAATTACCGAATCTGTAAGAGTCGGTATTTACCGATTCTGTAAATACCGATTCTGTATTTCCCATTGATTCCTATGGGCCTTGAAGTCCATAGGAATCAATGGGAAATACAGAATCGGTATTTACAAAATCTGTAAATACCGAATCCTGCAAGGGTGCAGGGGGTGTCACTTTGACACCCTCTAGTACCCCAAGTACAGGCACGTGTAACATGTGGCACACATACATGCCTTAAGGGCATGTCTGTGTGTCACATTGCACAGGTGTGCATGCACAGATGTGCATGCACACCTGAATTCGGTATTTTACCACTCAATAAGATTGGGTGGTAAAATACCGACTCTTAAGGGCCTGTGGCACTCTTAGGAATGTCACCTACATATGGATTTACAGAATCGGTATGTTTACCGATTCGGTAAAATACCGAAGTGGTAAATTTACTGAATCGGTAAATATACCGATTCTGTAAATAACTACCCACCTACATCTCAAAAGCCAAATACCGGGCAGTTACCGACCGGTATTTGGCTACCTACATCTGGCCCTAAGTGTTGTCTTATAATTCAACATGGCTTTTCATTATTTAGAACCACTATCTCATAAAGCATAGCGGGTTTGAATTATTTAACCATTGCAAGATCTTTAATGGCTCATATTTAGACTCAATCTAACATGATGTATCCAGACGTCTTGCAACGAGTTGCTCCATGAGTCCCAGGAGAAATATAGCAAGGAGAAAAGCAGAGGCGAGATATAGCAAGATTGAAGAGAAGCCCCCAGAGATGGGCACGCAGGGAATTGTCCCCACAGGTTATGGCCTCTGAAAATCAATAAGTATGTGGCAGCCAAGTCCCACATGCCAGCAGGGCACTTACGTGCTACAGTTCTCCAAGTTCTCAGAGAAGCTGTCTTCAGCCTCATATTTGTTTGCTAAGTTTTCAAATCCGTGCGGCAGCTCACTCCATTCATCGAAACGGACACCTGTGCCCAGCGAGTAGGTGCCCTCAGTGCAAGGCGTGCATGACTGATTCTTCATATCCAGGAACTCACCAGACTTGCAAGAGAATGCTGCAGAGAAGCAAAATCCATCAATGAGAACAAAGCCATGGGATCAAAAAAATACACGGTCAATCATTCAACGATGAGCTCCTGCACACGCATCTCTTTATCACAGATATCCGAAGCATGGCTTCTAACGCTCAATGGTCTAAGACATTTCAAAGAAAGAAGTAGCTGTTTTGAAAAAGTATCCCGCAACAATGAGTGTATCAACATTGTGGTAAAAAGATCAGGAAGCAAAGACTAGAGTCTTTCCAGCACTGGACCTAACCTCAGGCAAAGACCCACAGGTTAAGGCTTACTTTTCTCTGAAATTCCCATTTCCTTCTAAGAGGGTCATTCCACATTGGTCAGATTTATCAGGAATTAAAGCTGCCCAGAGGGAAGTCCTGTTACCGTAACTTGCTTTGTTTCCCATGGCAAATTTGTACCTGTCAATTCCAAGTTTCACAGGTCAGAATAAAGGATAACATGCAGGATGGGTTTCACCCTGTGTAAACCCCATGTACTCCATATTTATGATCTGCTTTCACATCCAAATTGCATCAGGAACACCCTGACTTGGTGTACAATTTTAACCCAACATGAAGTATTAAATCCCTGTAAAGATACTCAGAATTAGGAGCTCAGTTCACTTCAGCTCTGTTATGAGAGGGGTGAGTTTCACCACACCAGGCAAACTGATTGCCTTTGCTGTTCGGATACAAAGATGCCCTTAGTACTTTGTCCTTGGCAGATCCGAGGCCTCACCATTTAGCTGTTCTTCACATAAGACCAAACTAGGCAACTTTTCTCAAGAAACTACAACTCACAGCTTTGCCTCCCCCCCACCAATTACATCACATCGGGTGTCATTCAGGAGAAACAGGTGATAAATACATCTTTACGAGTTTTGTTGATATGGTCAGGATAGATCTGATTTCGTATAATTGTTCCTGTTCGCACACAATAAGAAACAATTTCACTTTTCAAATATAACATATGGATTTATGTTTGAGGCAAAAGGCGCCTGGCCCATTGCTTATTAGATATTTAACCACTGTGCAAAAGCAGATTGGTCTATTTAATTAAAAACATTTATTGTAATAATGATTAATCACGTTTTAGTTAGTTAAATTTGTGTTAAATTGGGAACAACGTTGTGCTTTGATACATGTGAAATAGAATTTTTTTTATACCAACCATAAAATCATCAGGTAATGATACCAAGATAGAAGGTTGGGATGAAGGTAGACTCTCTACACCTATGGGAAGTGATGCCAACATATTGACTTTAAAAATATGAACAGACAACAATATCGACTTGCACAATATTGCGAATGTGGCGAGAGAATAGTAAATCCATCCATCCTTCCTTGTGTATGTTAACACGACAATATTGTGCAAGTCAGTATTTTTGTGTGCATAATATTATTGCAGGTCGATATTTTTATGGGTTCAAATTTGTACATACAACCCGTAAAAACGGATTCAAACTCATAAAAATATTAAAGAAAATGCTTTGCCCTTTAATGAATCACCAAAAACAACACATATGCCAGTACTGATATCTGTTCACACTCTTACTTCCTGATCACACCACACATTTCATATGACCAAATATTTTATTTTTCGATATTTGGTATTATATTTTCAACAATAACATTCTTTAAAACATATATCAAAATAGTAATACTTGTTGGTTAAAACAACCTTTTTGTTCTTAAGGTTGTACACCATAAAAACATATATTCCAATACACCTAAAGTCATTAACAATACTAACATGAATGGCAAAAAAAACACATGTAAAGCAGATTGTTTTGAATGAAGATTTTTTTAAATTAGCTCTGATTCTGTAATTTTACAAGACAAAGAACGAAAACAGAAAAAAGCAATAATTAAACTAACATAGCCACCTTTTTACTTGGTGGTACAATGCCCTGCTTAGTTACTCAAAAAAGCATGAGCGACAATCAAACAGTGTTCCAATTCGGCTCATTCCATATTATCACTCATATAGACTTGGTTTCCTTATTATGAGCCACCTTGGTACAAATCTACAGTACAACACTTGTTTGAGACGATCAACAGTCGACGCGTTTCGAACCCATATACGTTTTTTCGGGTTCTCCTTAAGACTCAGAACAACAATGAGTTAACAAAAATTATCAAAAAAACATGTGTTAACAACGATCCACCAAATGACTCACACCATTCGTCTTATGTACCATCCTCACCATATTTACCTCTGTTTTCCAAAATAAATAAATTGGAGATCATCTTAGATTGACCCACTGTCCCCACATCCTATTTTACAATGACAGTGAAAAAAAAAATACTAACACAGCACAATTCAACTACCCACATTTGAAAAAACATTTAAAGCAGTAACAGACCCAAGCACTTACTTCTGATAAGCATTTTCTTCTTATACAGGAAAAAGCAGCTAATGCTTCCTAGACCTTTGTGTCACTTAACCACAGAAACTGCTGAAACAAAGCAACGGGAGTCTGTATCAGCAAAAATCTGAACAACTCACGTCACGACCAAACAACTATGTCCGTTTCAACATGTAGAAACCACACTCAGTTTTTTACAACAACTGCCCTCATACCTTCAAACACCGCGAGCACCATTCGGGACCGTGCTTCTCAAAGGCTGGATGTGTCTATGTGTATTCAAGACGCCGGTGTTGAGCCAATTTTATCCGACGGTTACTTCAGAGTAAAATTTAGTTGAATCAGGGTCGGGACCAGTGCGCAGCTATTATGTCGTATTCAAATGGGTTTTGAATGACTTTCGCTTGTTATATTATTACAAAGTAACAGGTTATTGGTAACACTTTGTAATATTATAACAAGCTGAAATCATTCAAAACCCGTTTGAATACAACATAAAACCGGCGTCTTGAATACGCATAAATACATCCAGCATTTGAGAAGCCGGGTCCAGAATGGCGCACACAGTGTTTGAAGGTATGAGGGCAGTTGTTTTAAAAAACTGAGTGTAGTTTCCACTTGTTGAAATGGACATAATTATTTGGTCATGATGTGAGTTGTTCAGAATTTTGCTGATAGTGGCTCCCGTTTCTTTATTTCAGCCCGTTCTGTGGTTAAGTGACACAAAGTTCTAGGGAGCATTAGCTGCTTTTTCCTGTATAAGAAGAAAATGCTTATCAGAAGTAAATGCTTGGGTCTGTTACTAAGTTAAAGGTTTTTTCAAATCCGGGTAGTTTAATTCCGCTAAGTGTTGGTATTTATTTTTCAGTGTCATAGTAAAAAAAGATGTGGGGGACCGTGGCTCAATCCAAGAGGATCTCCAATTTATTTATTTTGGATACAAGAGGCAAATATGGCGAGGATGGTACATATGATGAAATGTGTGAGTCATTTGGAGGATGGTTGTTAATGCATGTTTTTGAGTAATTTTGTTTAGCTCATTGTTGTTCTGAGTCGTGAGGAGAACCCGAAAAAACGTATATGGGTTTGAAACGCGTCGACTGTTAATCATCTCAAACAAGTGTTGTTCTGTAGATTTGTACCAATGTGGCTCATAATAAGGAAACCAAGTCTAAATGAGTGATAATATGGAATGAGCCAAATTGGAATAATGTTTGATTGTCACTCATGCGATTTCGAGTAACTAAGCAGGACATTGTACCACCAAGTAAAAGGGTGACTGTATTTGTTTAATTTTGGGGTTTTTCTGTTTTGATTCTGTCTTGTAAAATTATTACAGAACCAGAGGTAATTAAAAAAAATCTTCATTCAAAAAAATCTTCTTTACTTGTGTTTTTTGTCATACATGTTAGTATTGTTAATGAATTTAGGTGTATTGGAATATTGTAATATATGTTTTTATGTCTTTGTGTCTTTATGGTGTACAACGTTGAGAACAAAAAGTTTGTATTAACTAACGTGTATTACTATTTTGATAATTTTTTTAAAGAAATGTTTTTGTTGAAAATACAATTCCAAATATCACAAAATAAAATATTTGGTCATATCAAATGTGTGGTGTGATCATGAAGTAAGAGTGTGAACATATATCAGTACTGGCATATGTGTTGTTTTTGATGTATAATAGGCCTAACCTTACTGATTATTGGCCAAACACCTTCTAGTTCTTCGACTTTAATGAATCACATCAAAACAACATCTTACTTGGGTAGCGGATCTGTAATTTCTAGCTCTAATCCCAAATTTATGGGCTAATGCTTTTAGAAATCCCTATAAAACTCACTTGATTCCCCCATAGATTTCGAGCCTCTTTATGCTTTTTAATAGGAGACATTTCACTGAATTTCAACTATGTGTAGCACTGGAAGTTAAATCAACAAATCGATCAATCAAAAGTTACTAAGTGCAGTGTCAGTTGTGCGAGGAAGGGTGCAGAGGAAGCACTTTTAAATGATGCCATATGTATAGAACGACTCCCGACCTATCTTGAGAAAAGTGACTCTAAACAATAATACCGACATTGTGAAATGACCATCATGTGCCTGCTTTTCAAATTTCAACAAGATTGAGATCTTCATTATATAGTGCAGGGATAGAAGCATTCCCTTCTGAAGAAGAAGCTTTGGAATTTCCTGTAGAGCTTAATTGGCTTTTCCACAGTGTAGTAGTTAATATTTTTGGAACAAGTTGGGAACGTTGCCCCTTCCAGATTTTTCCTTTTCTAGCTTGTTATTTGATTCTACCTCTAGTGAAACCAACACTTTGGGATTAACTGTTAATGCTTCATAGTTTTTGTTTTGTTTCCTCGCCTGGGACCTGGGAGTGTGCACTGAGTGAACCCCCTACTATAGGGGAGGGTGGATACTGCTCCCTCACAAAGCGTTGTTGGGACTGATGGTTTGTGGTGGGTGGATCTTTTAGGCAGAGACACAAACCATAGTGCCTGTACCTCTGGGAGTGCATACCTTCCACATGCAAGTCTGTTGTGAGTTGTTTATGGCCCATTTGCTGTTGTTTGGTGTCCACGCACTCTATGAACAGTGGCTTCTGAAGATACACTGACAGTAGAACAATATGAAGGTTCGCCTTCAGTTTGTCCTTCTATACATGACAACCTGCATGTACCATTGCCCTTCTAGCCTTGGGGCCCAAGTGGAAGGGGTGGAACATTCACATTCCCATGCTAGCAAGCCTGAGCTCTGCTTGAGGCAAAGGGCAGACCCAAAACACTTTGGATGCCTGAGTAGATCTGCCTTCAGTCCTGGCGTTTACCACTGACCCAGCTGTCTACGCTGTCTGTCCTTGAACACAGGTCACTGAGGTCACCTGCAGGTTTCCCCTTTGTATTTGGGCCTTGAGCCGTATGGAAATGGTAGACACCCCTCTCAGGATGCCTAAGACAGATCTCATTTTTTGAGAATTTGCTGCTGCTCTAGCCTCCAATATAGAAAGATATGCTGAAATTGTAATCTTTTTAAAGTAACGCTCTTTGTAGTTGGACATGGATTCCTGACAGTGCCTCTGACCTGGATAAGAACTAGCCCTTCAGCGCCAGTTCCCGGTACTTACCTGGACTTAGCAAGATTAACAGCCAGCTGTGAGAGGCGTGTAATCTGGACCTTGGAAGTTGCAGTTCCACTCCGGCCTGGGACTAAGCACAGACAAAATGCAGACCTCTAAAGTCTGGTTTGGTGCCTCCTTAGAGCCTGTTTTGGATATTAAATCCATTGAACAGCACAAGTAACTCCCTTGCTGAACCACACTCCGTGGGACAATTCGACCAGCCTTGATAACCTCAGAGATGTGAGGAGCTCCTGAGGAGGTTTTCTGGCAGGGCTCAGGGAACAGGACATTTATTGTTGACTTGTCAGGTGAGGAACCATTGAAGCACATGATAAATAGCCTTGAGCAAGAAGAAACAGGATGAGCCGCTGTCACCAACTGATGACAATTTTTTTTTTTACTGATTAACTGCTCCATGGAATAATGGTGGCCATGTCCGCTTCTACGTACCTCCTTAGTAAGAAGGTTATGCAGTATCCTTCCACTTTCAGAAACCAGGTTTGATTTATGAATCTACTCCCTTAGATGACACTCTTCTTTAACTCTCGTGGAATCAACTTCTGGTCATTCTTTTTGTATTTGGTTCAGCGCATGTGGACTGGCTCATAGCGTAGGGAAGGGAGGACCGGATACAGTGGGACCCATTAAGGGGACTGTGCAGATAAGGAAAGAGGTAATTGGGAAGGTGTATAAATACAGATTAAAGAGCGAGACCCCCAGGGAAAGAGGTGGCACTCTTAAAAGGTTTAAAGCACAAATCAAGCAATTAAGTTCTTTAAACAATTCTGCTTATTGGTCGTCTGGTGGAACAGCAAAACAATGCCGAGCCATGTATAAAGCCAGAGCCTACAAAGTAGCTAACAAGGCTACTCCATTCCCCCAATCATATACCTTAACTGGGCATAGGGTTTCAATCTGCATTGTTCTTTCACCACTCAACTAAATCACCCCTTATGTAAGGTTCCTTTTGTACAAAATGAATTACTGGCAGCCTTATTAATCGTTGGTGCCACTGCCACCAACTTTAAAGAACAATTCACTCAGATGAAGCAAAGCCCCCCAAAAAATATATATCTCCAAAGACTCCATATCTGCTTAATTTGTAATAACATGAGTGCTGGTGCCCAAAGCTCTGCTCAGAAGCTGTGGCTGGCACTATTAGATGTCAGAGTGCTGAATACCAAGGCTGCATAGCCTTGAATCAGGGCCGGACTGGCCGTAGAGGGCACCGGGCAATCCCCGGGTGCGCCGCACGGGTGGGGGGCCGGTTTTGGGCCCCTGGGGGGTGTTTTTGCAGCATAGCTGCAAAAGCAGCCCTGGAACAAAATCGGCCAAAAACTGGCCCCGGCAAAGAGCTCGGCGGCACCCACAACCCCCCGCCGGGGGTGAGGGGTGGGTGTGGGGCGGCCGAGCACTTTGCCAGGGCCGGTTTTGGTTCCCAGTCCGGGCCGGCCTTGAATCCACCTCATGCCTCTGTAATCCACTACCAGTAACTCCTTGCCCATTTATCTCACTCTTGCAGGTTCCTGTTTTCTCCTTTGTGGCGGTTTTTCGTTTATTTCGTTCTCTTTTTGCCCCCTTTTTGAACTTTCCCTCTTTCTCTTTATTAATATATGATGAGGAAAAACAAGTTCCGGCTGTTGAGCCCCACCGGCAACCATCAGCTCAAATTAAGCCTTCCTCAAATAGCGTACACTGTTTTTCTTAAGGTGTCACATTTTTACTACCTATAATCTTGGATACAAGATCAGAAGGACGGATAGCCTCCCTTTAAAAGCAGTACAGTGCTTACCAGAGACAGAAGACCTCATTCATATATTGTCCCCAAATCCGATTTTGGCTGGGGCACATTTTAAGAGTTTCATATAAATTTGAAGGGTGGATTAAGTACAAAGAGGGCATACAGATGTACCTACAAGGATAGTATGTTTTCATAGAAGGGAGCTTGTAAGGGAGTGTCTGGCAGATGGGTGAGAAACTACATGCAGCAAGTTATGAAACAATAACTTGTTAAATAGTGCTATATTTTACAGGTCTGCCACAGTGGAAATAACAAGCATTATCCTCACCAAAGGTAACAGTACTCGGATAATATTCCATTATCTATCTAGCATGGTCAAGCCAAAGAATGCGGAGCTGCTCAAGAGATGAAAAGACACAGATATTGCCTTCGTATTTCCTGTGTGAGCGCAACAAATAGGTAAAAACTGACACGGCATTCCATTTGAAGAAAGAACCTCAACTTTTGAGATGATGCTGCATAATTGAGATAGAAGACGGTCGTCTCTTCTGTTGTGGCAGGACCGCAGACCCTAAAGGTGACTCAGAGTTAAAGCTATCTTTGTAAAAGTCAGGCCAGCTCTAGGAATTATTGTAAATGAGTCAACAATATCTGGTTCCACGTCACTGCAGGTTAAGGCATTTCCATATAGCCTTGCAGGTCGTGGTATTTCTGGTTCACAGAGTCTGATATAGTTGTATATTTTTCATTAAAGTGCTATATGGTAATGCTACATATGAGAAACCTCCACATCTGAGGATCTGGGTCCCAAGCCTAACCTACTGATCCAAGTCCTAGACAGGCTCCAGGGCCTGCTGAAAAAGTTAAAATGCAGCCAGCTTCAGTATGCTCAGCAAGTTGACATAGTTTAGTTTTCAGAGAAAGATGAATCTATAGCATCCTTCCCTTGACTCTACTACTATCCATCAGACATGCATAGCTTTGAACATGGAATGTATACATTGGCTTTAATCTGAGCCTCCTTTGTAACCCCCTCACTTCCCATCTCTAATCTACAGTATCTGAACAATACAAGTAATGTATTCAACACGAGTTTGTTTCATAGGATATTTCCCTAGGGGGGCCAAACCACAAAACATCCACTTACAGGAATCTCTGAATATATGCCCCTTTGATACTACAAACAACTGTTATATAGGACACAAGTTAAATTCCAAAACATATGGAAGCTGCTGTTTTTCTGGACTGCTTTTCATAACCTCTAATGTCAAACCTTAATTAGTATCCTTTCAAGACCCTTTCGAAGCAGTTCACTCAGATGCATGTCCCCTTTGACAGATAAGATCTCTCAATGGCTGGATGCAACAGTTGCACCCCCTACTCGCGGTGAAGCTGACAGAAGTAAGTGGGGCTTCATCATATATGCACTGTGTTGTGTAAAACCTCTCAATATCATATAGAAGCAACCGCTGTCACTTTGAGGGGTCACTTATTGGAGGACAAATCCAAGCAGCATAAAAAACACAGGTAACATCAAAGGTTGAGAATTGTACCCACAAATCTCGAACCGTTGTAAGTGGAGACCAGATCAACATAACAGAAGACCAGAAGGAACAGAAGACGAGATACAGAACCTAGGAAAAATCTTTGAAGAAACATTAGTGTCTAGGGACAAAGAACCCACAGACAAAAAATAATCCAAGCACTTGCTATGCATGGTACTGATGGATCCAGCTCCTTACATGGGGAGAAACAATACGTGAGAGGAAGGTGACAGCAGCTAATAGTAGGGTTTTCACAGTTGGTGGTTTGGGAATTGTTTCACTTCCTGTTCTGGTAGACGAAACAGGGGACTGGAATGGGTGCCATCTTGAACAAGACCTGGTGACTCTCAGGAACGGTGTCACATTGTGAGGTAAGCCTGATTATTAACAAGACTATGCTCGCTCATTTCATTTGGGAGTTTTATATAGCATGAATTCTACCCAAAGGAATCAGAGTGCTTTATACGAGCACCAGTTACATTTGTTACACAATACCACATTAATTTTGTTAGCCACGTGGAGATTAAGGGATTTGCCCAGAATCACAGGATGTTGGGCGTCCCTGCCGATAGTTGAACACCGTTCCCCAGCTTTGAGGTCGGCAGATCTAGCCATTAGGTCACATCCTCTTGGATCCCCGTTGGCATCCCACTCCAGTAAGCCACGCTGGTGGAAACACAGGGATCTCTTTTCTCAGAGGTTGTGCAGGTGAGGGGCAAAGCACTGCCAGTCCGCAACTCAGACGTAACAGTCATGCCTTGAAGAGGATGTGTTTGAGGATCCGTGGTCCATCCACAGACCCATCGAGAGGACGGCAAAACAGTATATAACAAATTAGATAAATGGTTTACATGACTTTGTAGTATGGTGTATGTGTCAAAATAATTGTATTTGCTGATATTGCATTAATTCATATGAACCATGAAGTTATTTCATTAATAACAATGCATAAGTAGAGTATTAAGTTGCAGGACCTGCATGGTATAACCTCCCTGTGGGTTTGGGGCAAATATGAGTATTTTGTTTATATAATATTGTCCTTATGAAATTCCCAAGATAACAACCACCTTCAGAGCACAAGGACACTACATCAACAGCAAATTAATTAGTAATATCTTCCTCAATCATGAGATAATTAGTCAAAAAATAGAGATCTGGTTAAATAAATTAATCAGTATGTAAGCGGATTGTGTTTATCAATCTCTTGATGGAAGAGAAATAAGTATCTGTCGAAGACTCTTAGGAAGGCCATTGCACCAGTTCGATCCAAGAATTCCCTGACACCTACCTTCTATTTGCTCCTCCATGTAGTTCACCAACTTGAGGTCAACATTCACGGCTGTTGTAAGATGGTGAAGCATGCAATGAATATCGAGAAGTGCTAAAGAAACTAGAAGTGAAGTTTTATGTTCAGTTTAGGGCTGAGGCATACGTTTATCAGAGCGCTCAGCGCACTGAAGAGGACGTAGACACTTAAATACCTGCATTGTGCATGCTGGTGGAATGGCAGATTGTCAATTCAAAGATTTTTCATATCAGTTGGTTTGCTACCAGTTCATAAACCATTGCATTGACAAAGGTATCCAGCAAAAGCTGCTGCAGATGGAAAATCCTAAATTTGATGAGAGCAAAAAGTTTTCCAATAGTATAGACTCCTCTCAAAGGTCCATGAGTGAGGTGGATGACAGGCATTCAGATACCTTGTGTGCAATGCTGTGTAAGAGTATAGTTGTGCAGAAGGACAACCGGAGTGATGCTAAGAATTTCCATCAACAAATAAACGCTTGCTTCAGATGTGGATTCAATGTACTCAGTAAAGTTGGGAGACTAAGGGCCGAATTCAGAAATTGGCCGAGTGGGTACTCTGTCACAACAGTGACAGAGTTCTGTCTCCACCAAACTGAAACACCGCTCGTCTAGTTTAGAGTCTGGCGTACCTTCATTGTGTCCATAGCACTGCCACACACACCTCTAACGGCCCAAGAGAGTAAGGGCCATCAAATGTTTTGCCATTTGGCCACCCACCCTAGTTAGAGTTGGCAAACAAATGGCAAGTTTTCACTGTCCGTCACCGTAACAGGCAGTGAAACTGCAAAATGACCCCCATGCCATGGGGGGAAACTCCCTTAGTGAGGGGGGTAACTGTTGTTTTTATTTTCAGAAACTAAATCCTACTTTGGGAGTATGTTTTAGAAAATAAAAAAAATATTGAAAGATTGACATACAGATCAGTTATGTTGATGGAGCCATCCATCAATATTTCAGTGAATTTACAGGGACCAACGTGACGATGTTTCCTGGAAATGTAAGAGATATATGCTGGGTCAGCACACATCTCTGAATTTGGTGGGCCGAGCACGACACAACTAAATTATACTCCACCATGGCTATTGCATATATTCCAGAGTCCAAATCAGGCTTTTGTACTGCCAAGAATGTGTCTTGCAGAATGTGCAGCAAAGTGCGACATTTTGCTAAGATGTGTCATGGTATGAAGCATGGAAACCACTGGGTGGCAAGTGAGACTAATGAGCCAGTGGATTCAGATGGCCTCTAGCAGGCTCAGGAAGATCTACGTTAGATGGTACTCATGTGGTTGATGATGATGTAAGAAGTGGAGATCTTCTTGGGTGTGTTGACCTTAAAGTCGATGTCAAAGTCGGTTAAAAGGCACTGCACTTGCTGGTTGATGCTGGGGCCAGGATTACCATGATCATCCAAGACCTGCTCCATGCAGCCACCCGCTTGGGCTCTTGTGTTGTATGATTTGTGGAAAATAATCTCATGTTTTTTTTTTAGAAAACATCTTAGAATTTATATGGAGGAGAATCCAAGGGGAAAATATATGTGGCAATGAATGACCTCACTTTTCTTGGGTGGTTCCACAAGGGGTTGTCAGACTTCGTCCCGAAACCAGGAGCAAAACAGCAAGTCATGGTCATAATGAGTGAATTTTTGTGGAAGATGTTATGAGCAAATGCCCTGGGATGGTCTCTTGTGGCCTTGGCAAGATCAAAGACTTTAGGCACAGAATCAAGGTTAAAGATGGGGCTTTGCCTTTGCAGCATAAAATAAGAGGATTTCACTTTAGCCCCAGAGGGGACCTTGAAAAAGAATTATATGTAATGTGGATCAGAGGTGTAATAGAGCCAGCAGAGTTATTGTGTCTGCACTCCCCTTTAAACATGGTTGAATTGGCATACTCCAAATTGGTATATTTAACATGTCTATACATTCTCAGTATTTGGTACAAAGTCTACCTAGGGCAGTTAAATTAAATGTCACTACTGGACTACTACACCTATTGTTCCATCAACTACAGTGGTAGTGCAAACATGGCTTCAAGACTACCTCTGTAGCCCAACAGTAGCAGTGTAAAAACTGCAAATTGACCAGTCAAAATAGACCCTTTTGATAGGACAAAACATCCCTTTTAAATATTAATTTGTCACCCCTGTATAGGCCTTGTAGCCCACAAAGAAGGGAGCATGGTATTTATAAGTGGGACATGTAGAAAATGAATATTACCATGTTCCTATAGTGACAGGGCCCTAAAAGCTATTTTCACTGTGGCAGGCCTAGCTGTCCTATGTAGAAAGCCAGACTATAGATTACAATACTCATACTGTGCCTCAGGAATGGGACCAGTTAGAAAACTAACTAAATAGCTTTTTTTTAAACAATTCAATAATGGTGAAGTTAGATTTTTAATAAATATCAAAGGAAAGTAACTTTTGGAAAGCTACCTTTTCCCTGCCTGATGTTTCCTGGAGGGTAATTTGCATTGGCTCTCCGTCTTCTCACAGTCAGTGAGTAGCCTTGAATGGTTAACAAAAACATGTGAAATGCCTCCTAGGAGCAAACAATAGGCTTTCCTGGATGTGCAGAAATTACTCCTCTGAACTCAATGGAATTTGCTGGGATGGGGCTGTGGGCTTCCGTTTTGACACAGTAGTTTGAAATCCTGCTCGAGTGTCAAATCCTGGCTGACAGGTCTGCTGGGTTCATATATAACACTTGGGATGCACTTGAAAGGCAGAGGATAGGATGCCAAAACAATATGTGTGCATCCACAGTCTGGTTTATAGAAGACCCTGCTTTTGTCCTACCAGACTGTCTATAGGTTTGTTATGAGCACAGTACCTGCTCCAAACTCCAAAATTAGTATTAGATATGATAGGACACTAGAATTACATAGTGCACTCCCCAAACAAACACACACACACCCCCAGCTCTAACAGCCCAAGTTTAGTGTGGCCAAGGACTTTCGCCATCTTGTATTAGCCCTAACACGTTGCATTTTGGGTCAGTTTATAACAAGGTACAAACAGGAACTACTGCAAAAGTAGGCATGTCAAGGCCTGGAAACCTTTACCCCATTGGTTTGGGAGGGTCCAGGAATCACTCCCACCCACCAGCTCGTTCAAGGCATAAATGTGGCATCTATAGGCACCCGCTTCAGAACACTTCCTGGACCTGCGGCAGATCAGAAGAGGACTGGAAATACTGCTTGTGACCTGAGGACAAAGAAGTAGACTCACAGGGCCCTGTGTAGCACTGAGGGAGATAGCAAGCTGCAAGAGACCTTTTCTTGGACGTACCCACCTAGACAGTGGGAACTGGACCTGGAATGGATCCAACTGTTGGCCTCTACCAGACTCTGTCTGAGTCTCTATGTGCCTCCCCTGAGATACTGGAGGACTTTAGAAGGCCACTCTTGTGGTGGTTGCAACTTAAAAGACTAAGGACCTGATTATGAGCTCATCGGATGGGTTACTCCATCACAAACATGACGGATATCCCATCTGCTGTATTACAGGTGCATTACATCCTTTGGTACATGTAATAATGTGGACAGGACGTCCGTTATGTTTGTGATTGAGTAACCTGTCCACCAAACTTTGAAACAGGCCCTATGCTAGAAGGTAAAATCTTTGACCAGAATGAATTTGGTTGCATATCCAACCTTCGCTCAATTATTGTCAGCCTCAAATTGCGTCTAGATCCCAGTCTTTCAAGACCATTGACTATCATTGCTGCTTTGTACTTGTTGATGCTATCTCTACTTAAAACTTTAATGATTCATATAACTCTGGTTCTTCTCTTTCTAGTAAATGTTAGGTTTTTTAAGATTTTGCATTTATTACTGTTTTGATATTGCATAAATACTTTACACATTGCCCTAAGTTAAGCCTGTCTGCTCATTGACTTTACCCTGACAAGAGTTGGGATTATTCCTTGAACTGGGCAGTCGCCCACCCTAAATAATAATTAAACATTTTTTACAATGAGTTAGTCAGTTCAGAGGTGAAGAGATTTCTGGAGTCCGAATGAGTAAAACATCTTTAAAATTCTCTTTACCACCAGCAAACCAAGGATTGGTGGAAATGATGATTAGGGTGTTGGGTGAGTGCATTCAGTTGTGGCTGTGTAGTGCCAAATACTGTGAGGTCAATGTTGTGGTATTACCACCACCCCCTGCCCCCACATTCCACCACAGGTGTTTCCACTTTTGAGCTGTTGAAGGGCAGAAAACCTTTCACCGAATTTTGCTCGGCCTGATTGGCTAAGGGGGTGAAGCAAGTTGTTTCAATTGGTGAAGTGTTTAAGGAAGTTTAGTGACCTAGTTGTGGTTGATAGAAAGTGTGGGAATGCTGCCAGAGCGAGCGATCCAAAAGGGGGTGGTGATGGACGGAGCATCTGAATCAATCAAACACTCACACCCAGTCAAAAGATCTGGGTTTAATCCATCACCGTTCTTTAGCCCACTCTGCCACACCAGTTCAGACATGGCTATATGCAAATCAGTCTGACCCTGTGCCTCATGGGAACAGTCCAGCCCGAACTGCCAAGCCATGTCTTCCCTGGACCGGAAACAAGCTTCTGAGGACCGGTTTCTGGCATTCCAGCCGTCTTCAGCCCGGCTTGCTTGAATCCAGTGGCAAAGTGAGGAAGGGACTCACGTCTGAGCATACCCTGCCACACTTATGGCGGCCAAAAGCGGTACAAAAGGGGGTGGTGATGGACGGAGCATCTGAATCAATCAAACACTCACACCCAGTCAAAAGATCTGGGTTTAATCCATCACCGTTCTTTAGCCCACTCTGCCACCTCAGTTCAGACATGGCTATATGCAAATCAGTCTGACCCTGTGCCTCATGGGAACAGTCCAGCCCGAACTGCCAAGCCATGTCTTCCCTGGACCGGAAACAAGCTTCCGAGGACCGGTTTCTGGCATTCCAGCCGTCTTCAGCCCGGCTTCCTTGAATCCAGTGGCAAAGTGAGCAAGGGACTCACGTCTGAGCATACCCTGCCACACTTATGGCGGCCAAAAGCGGTACAAAAGGGGGTCAACAGCGATCAACATTGGTGGAATGATGAGAGATTTGTTATAGTGGAGCGAGTGAATAATCCAGTTGGTCCACAACAGAGCGGAGGGCCTGTTGTTAGTGAGTCATTTCCGGTATATATAGAGGGTTGTCCGTAAAGTCTTCTCCAGTTCTGTGGGGCTTCAGGAAGAGAATGGTATCTCTTCAAAATAGGAAAAGGGACATCTTAGTTCAGTGTTAGTGTTGCTGTATTGATTAGTAGGGTTTTGTGTAGTGTGGCTGGTGTCTTTCGTGCTGTTCTTTTTTTATTCAGTCTGTGCTTTGTTTTTGCTTGATGTATATATATAAAAATAGTTTGCCATTTTATATATATCGCGAATATGGCCATGGGCACAAGAGTGCTTTACATGAGCAACAGATTACATTTCACAAGGTCGGATTCATTTTGCTTTAAGCACAGGAGATTAGGTGATTTTCCCAGAATCAAAGGATGTGAGCCAACACCAGGACTCAAACCTGAATCCCAGATCCAAAGTTAACTCTGGCCATTAAACAACATCCAAATTTCTCAATTTAGATATGAATGTAATACACAAGTGGTATAATTGCGTATGTACAAGGATAGTGAGCACATTCTGTGCTGAAATGGCTTTGTGAAGTACAAAAAACAGCAGCAACAAATACTGGAAGGTTCACCTAGGGAATACTTTTAAGGGTTTGATTAAAAACTAGACTTAGGGATATTGTTCAGTACATTTGCATTGGTGCACAAACAGGGCTAATCTGTTTAAATATTACTTACATATGTGAAACAACAGTGGGTTCTGGCCCATACTTTCAGAAACACTGTTTTATAGAATTTTAGACTGGTGTTTCATTAAATAGCAGCAGATTCAAAAGAGGGAGCTTACATACACCCTAGCGTGTGGGTCCTAGTGAATTGTGGGTGAATTTTTCTGTGACTTCAATAATTCCATTTGCTTCAACTGATGTCTCTTCGGTCCACCAAGTCACCACATAAACCCTTCTGTGACAGCCTCAATTATGAAACCATACACAACTCAATTTAAGATAACACCATTGCCTGCACCGTTGTTTCCCAGGGTCACAAGAAAAAGAGGCCACTGTTTTATTTAGCATATGGCAGGCTGAATTTTTTAAATGCCAAAATCTTGGGCTCCAGAAAAGATTGTAAAAACAAATTATGCATTTTTCAGATTCTTTGTCTACTTTCTAGGAGTGCATATGGTCACAATTTTAAAGAGCTCGCATACCGGGTTAGGAATCATATTATCTCAAAAAATAAATTAATAAAAATAAAGAAATGAACAAGTTTGGTACTGTCTCTGACGACGCAGAGGTGCATGCCCTCTCTGCTATTCTGCTGCTGAGCCATTTGAGGCACTTATGGTGACAACAGGCTGGCTACATCATTTTAAAACTGCACATACTCTTGCTAAATACCTTATTTGAGGCTCTCTTAAATCCATTACTCTGATCTACAAGGCTCAACCTATTTTTTTTACAACAACCTGCTCCCAGATTTCATCCATTTCCACCACTGATGTGGGTGTGTCAGGATTCAGGTGTAAGGCAGGGACCCAAAATGAGGAGTCTTTGTGCGTTAAAGAAAATGGTGGACAAGGCAATGGAAAGTAATCGGATTCACTAGACCCGAAAAAGTTAGGCTAACTTATTACTCACTTCTTGGGTTGTGATCATTTCTGGGTCATTAGTGGTAGTGCCTTAGTTAGGATCTTTATGGACAAATGGACCAAGCGTGGCAACGATGTGTTAGATGCATGGCTTCTTTGCATCCATATCAGAGTGCACCTGTATTGTGTCACTCACCTTTGTTGTTTTTCTTCTTTTGGTATCCTTTATTCTCCAACTTTTTGCTGTTTCTATGTTGGGTGTGCCTTGTTCGCATTTGTCTTTTAGATTTAGACAGGTGTGCGTATAGTTTCTTGGAGCAGTCAGCTGGATTTGAGGTCAACTCTTGCTCGACAAAGTTGTGACTACAGTTGAAATTGATAAGCATTTATACTTATTGTTCCCTGATCTTCCTGCCAATTAGAGACCTGTCCTTACCTGGTTATAGGGTTGGACTGGCCTATAGGGCCAGTCCAACCTGTGTCCAATGGACTGGTCTGACAGTTCAGTGTGTGGGCCGTTTTTTTAGGAGTTTGTAGGCCTTTTTTATGGCCATATGGCCCGGCTTTTACTGTTGATTTCCCTGATATACCATAAACATTGCTTGCAGCAAACACAAAAGCATGGAGTCTCTCATTCCTTGAAATATACCCCTATACCACATCTTTACAAACTCAAAACTGGCCTGATTTGCAAATGTGGGCCACTTTTTTAGCTAGGGTTCACTAATCGGGGCCATTTTTATTTTGGTGCCCAGGCCTATTTTTTGACCCAGTCTGACCCTTCCTATCTACCTCCGTTGTGGGACAGCTTCGTCCATTTCAACTATTGCATCAACTTCCATTTTGTATTGTACTGCCAGCCACAGTGTCAGACCTTCCATGCAGAGTGCTGGAATTCTATCAGAATATATAACAGGGAAGTATGCCAGGACCTGTATTGTTTTGGCGTCTTTGAATTAGCACTAGACCAAACTATTTCCATTCATTTGATCTGGTACTTTATTTATACCTTTTTTTCAAAACATTTTTTAAATCTTTGTTATGTATTCGAAACAGAAAGAGACTATAAAGTCTATATACAGCAAATACTTGTGTACATATTATTAACAACACATTAAACAGCAAAATTGTGTTTTGAATCCACAATGTGAATAAACATTAATGTGAAAAATTATTAGAGAAAAAATCATAAACAAAACATCCTAATATCTTAGAAGTCTTATGTTGTCAGCCAGAACCTGGCCCATTGGTCCATTTCCATGTACAACTTGAAAAGGCTTGTCAAATTCTCCCTTCGCCTATTTGCTTCATAAATCCGTTCATTACTTATGGAATCATAGTTGATAAAATCTATCTTTGTATACATTTTCAAATTAAATAAATGACTTTAAAGGTCTAGAAATATATACTTACTGCATTCTGTTCCTTTAACAGGGTCAGGAAGACCGGTGCAGAGTCCTGGGCTGTGAGGTACAGCCACTCTCCAACGCGAATCCATGCTGTCACACTCGGTGTATTCAAAGTGGTATTCTGACTGGAAAAGGAAGAACCGGAAAACGTGTGAGTGAAGATAACATCCCGTGACTTCAGGGCAAAAGACTCACGGCTACTTAAAACATCGCATTCATCCATGCACTCCTGGATGTTCCAATTAGTACTTCCTTCAAAATAGTTTTCGTTGTCTTTTTCATATTGTTAATATATTTCCAATATACTTTTGACTGCATTTTGTTCTCCGAATTTGTCTTCAATTAACCTGTTGTAAATTTCGATTTGTTGTTTTTATTTGTTCCTTTTAGTGCAACCAGTTTCCAAGGAGAGATGGAGGGGGTAGTCTGACTTGGCCTTGGGTGACTCCCCCTTTATTTCCTGTCTAACCACCTTCCCCCTTTCTTTGCTCTGTTCTTTTCTGTACGTGCACTGCAGCCTCCTCTTTCTATCCCTCCTCCCTACTCACTTTGACCTTTGCCTTCTCTATGCTCCCTAAAGTACCAAGAAGGAAAAATCAACAGGATGGCTTGATGAGCTAAACATCTGTGGCTAAAACAGGCAGTGATAGGCAAGTCATGAACTTGTGCCCCAACTCAGCCTTCCATCCTTCCGAAGGTTAGTTAGTAAACAGGGTGCTGTTAATTTGGATAAGAGTAGCTCTTTTTTCAGCGCTTAGAAACAGCAGACGCGTGGTATGAAGTGCTATATAAAAATACATGTAATAACCTCCCACTTTTCGGGTTTATCTTTGGAAAATGGCAGGTGGGCTAGCCAGATTTCTCCATTGTCACTGAAAGTGCTCCCGCCATGTGAATGGGAGCGCCTGTGGGGAACTTTCCATGCCAGAAAGGTGGAGAGCTCTTAATTGAGGTGGGCAAATACATGACCCGATTTATCAGCGTCATCCGTGCCCACTGAATCAACATCATATCCTATGTGATGACATTCAGCTAATGCTCTCTCTCTCCAATTAGATACCAGACACCAGGACCAATTCCTCCTGCATGACCATCACCAGGTGGATAAAAACCAACTGCCTCAATCTCAAAACAGACAAGATGGAAGTAGTAATCTTCAGCAAATACACCTCGCTCTGGGACTCCCCCTGGTGACCTGTTGACTCTGCTCCTGGCAACCCATGCAAAGAATACCAGAATAGTAATCGAGAACCAACTCACCATGACCGGCCAAGTAATCACACCCTCCGTCTCCTACTTCCACATAATACAGATGCTCAAGAAGATCATCAAATTACTTCACTTCAACACTTACAGAACCCTCACCTAAGCCCTCATGCTGGAACCAATGCTCAACTGACCAGAAGGCTACAGTCCATACAAAACTCAGTGGCTACGCTCACTCTCAACCTCATATCACCTGCACCTCAAACAGCTCCCCTGGCTCCCAATCCACAAACCAGCACTCTTGAAACTCACACATGCATAGAAAACCTTACACAGCATTGGCCCCATGTAAATCAACAACTGCATAAACTTCCACAAACCTACCATACACCTCGGCTCAGCAGAACTCCCACTCGCACACACCCCTGGCATATGACCCCTGGCATACGCAGAACCAGATCCGTTTGTCGCATCATCTCCTACTTCGCTCGTAAACCCTGGAACAACCTGCACATTAGAGCCTCCTACTCAGTTCTTGAATTCCGCTAGAAACTGAAGACCTGGCTCTTCGCCTAGCCCGAACATGGCTCTGCCCATACAGCGCCTGCATCAGCACCAGGATACCTCCTGTCTGAGTTGCATGTTATAAACATAACATATCACAACATATGTATTGGAAATGCTGGGCATTTTATTCTTCTTTACTGGTGGAAAATTCATATAAACAATGAGAACTTCCACAATAGCATAATATCTAGATATGATGGGGACAAACTATCTAAAGGGCATCCTCTCAGTAATGTGAAAAAATAACTGTATAAGGGTGGAAGGATTATCTAGTGTGCCCACGTTTACTTTTACATCGAACTAACCCTGTTGCCAGGCGGTGTTTGTAACCAAAAATACAGTTTCTGGTTGAAAACACAATCTGAACCTCACACCCAGCCACACCCCTTCTGCTTTCCCGTTTCTGCATCATTAGTTAAAGGAGTCTCTCCAGCCTTTCTTTTACATGTAAAAGTCAGGGTCTATCAGACACATTTTATGGTTTCAATTCTTGAAGCAGGATTTCGTTGCAAATATTGAGCCATATTGATAAAGGTAAATTCGGTTCTAAGTTTACAAGAGAATTTACCTTTTTTTTACACCTGCCAGGACTCCACAATAGAGCTGCAGCAGGCTAAATCCATTTACAACTATGGATTTCTCTGCGACGAGTGCGTAGAAATCCGCCGTAGTAAAGGGGTGTTAAGTGGGCATTCCAAGGTGTGGTTCACCTTTGAAGTTTGGGTGCGATCACACTCATATCCTTGTGAGCATTACCAAACTATAATCCAACCTCTTTACACCCTGGAAATGGTTGGAATTTCACGCCAGCCAATGTTTGAGTAACTCCCCAGACTTGCATGTAGGAAAGAGATATCTTTTCATCGCAAAAACGCTTTCCATGGAGAAAACAAATGTGCATTTGCACAGAGGCTTCTATTCCACCTGTGAGGAGTTCCCCGATATGAAGAACTCCTGACAGTGGGAATAGGAGACTTTGGGAAATGTCACATGATATTCTTATAAGTGCACCTGGAAGTCCTGTGCCTAAAACATCTAAACGTTCTAAAACATCTCTCTACATATTGTAGGTACCTTCTACATATAACATCTGACTATCAAACCTTTTTCAAATCCTGTTTCATCCCTAAATGGGAAGATCAACCTATTTGACAAATAACTGTAGCATCAATTAGGCTGACAAGATAGCTCTGTGGCTTGTGCCCCGTTTCAAATATTTAGGGCCAAGTCCAGCAGAGTAGACATAGCCTGTCATCCTTCCATGATCGATAGATAGACAACCCTTAAGTAGGATAATAGTGTGATCAGTTATCATACACCGTAGCAGTATGAGAGTTTCTATACGAAGTACTATAAACAATTTGGAAACATTACTGTCCTTTTATGTAATAATGTAAAAGAGAGAGACTAGTGTTGGTTATAAAAACCACTCAATAAACACCTTCTCCAAGTAGAATGAAGCTAACCCTAATATAAAACTTGCAATGTACAAATTTTCCAAAGAAATAACATCTAATAACTCACGTATACCTAGCAACAAGTTTGCCAACAAAATGTCACCATTATATTAACTCGCCCCAAGAGTCCCCAAAGGATCACATAAGACAATCAAATCCACAGAAGGGGGCAATGTACACGATACAAGGACAAATAAAGAGTTGGTGCAAGGGTTTTTTCTTTAGTTTATTACTGGATGCTGATGACCCCACTTTACTGATGCAACTTGGCGTTTTAAGTGCTTTCCTCTATACTTTTCAAGTGAGTGAAGCAGGTAGCATAATTGTTCGATAAGGCTCTTGATGGATTGCAAGTTTTCCTGGCAGTCAAGATGGTTAAAGTGTGGATTGGGTGATTGACTAGGAGTCTTCTGAACTGACCACAGTGGAATGTGGGGTACCCAACGGCTCCTATTTGTCCACTCTTCTCTCTAATATATATGTTTACTCTCTCCACCAACTTTGCTTGGCCTGGAAATCGATTTTCAAAGTTATGCCTGCAACACTTAATTTCCCCGTGCCTAACAAAAATGAGTGTGAAATTTGATAGCAACTGCTGCTCATGTAAAGTGCTCTGATACCCAATACCTTCAGGTCAAGTTTGCGCTATAAAAAACTAAAAATAAAACAACAAAAAACCACTAAAATTGAGTTTCTGTTGGCTAGTGCATGGGGTACATAAATGAAGCCGGACACAATGAGTTAGTTCCAAAGAAAAAGGGAGTTTATTCAGATGTGGCTAGCAGGAGCGTCTTCCGAGCTGCCTCCACTCCACCCGTTCTCCGTCCACCAACCAACTGTATTCTTCGCACGGGTTAATCATTCCAGAACTTTTGGGAGCACACGCTGAGAATAGCACAGTTTCATCTCACGAATGATCCACACACCAATTGGGAGAAAGTGGTGGTAGTACACACCAAGGTTCATTATTAAATAAATGGTAGTAGGTTAAGACCTAATGAGGCAAAAACCAGTGTTTGATCATCGTTTGTGACCACTGGCTGATGCAGTGTAGCTCCCACAACTGTTGATTTAATGGCAGTAACAACAAAGTTCCAGCTAAGAATCGGTAACAACAACCCGAGGTGTCCTGTTTTATTCCCATCTTTTGATGGAAGGAAACACGAACAAGATCACACCCTTGTCAAGCTACCACCAGTAGAGTCTTCGGAAAACATGATTTCTTCTAACTAGGGATAAAGATGCTATCTCCAGGGCTCCCAGAGGAATAAAGCTCCTGTTAGTCGGAGCATGTCATTTAAACATTCAGAAACTGCACTTGCTATGATCTTCAGTAGCCAGGCCAGTGTGCAATTTGCCAAAGACCAGCGAGATCTCGCCTGCCCTTCGTTGTATGGTGACATTACCGATGAGGGTGAATAATGTCTTGTAAACAGGCAAGCACCCTAAACCCTTCAGTTTAACAACATCACGTGACCCCGGCCTGATGATACAAATAATATACCACTAAGTTAGAAACTTGGCTTCTTAATATGACACATGCATGGTGCAGTACATGCTCCTGCAAAGAGACCAGCTCACTCCCCTTCATTTACTTCATTTGTGTTTTACTTTACTTTATTTCTTGTTTGTCAGTGCAATCTTCCATATGGGAACCCAGGGCCTGGGGCTGCTTTTGCTGCGCTGAGCCTATATAGGGGGAGATTTCCAAGAGAAGGAACAGAGAAGTCACTGACAGTACAACCTCCTACAGGGGCATAGCTATCAATGGTGAAGCAGGTGCAGTGCACCGGGGTCCAGGTCTGAGGAGCCCACTGCCCCCCATCATGGCTCTCATTTACTACCGGAAGAAGGATCACGGGCAATGTCCTTATTTGCACTAGGGCCAAGTGAACTTTTATTTGGACACCGACGTTATAACTGCAGCAAGAAGGGATAAATGCTGTGTTTTCAGTTAGATCGGTTCAGGCTGTACTGGTGTTTGCAGTGATGTAAAGCACAGCCATCTGCGGGGTACAATGGACAAAGTGAAAGAAGTTTGGAAGAATGAGTCCAAATTTCGACACAAAGGAGCCTTCTGTCAGTCAAAACTCCCAGTATGCCATGTTCCTGGCATTAGGTCAGAGAGTCTGTCCAATCGCCAGAGTTCGTACCAGAGACCTGGAGATGCATTGATAAGTGTTTGATTACCAACAGTACCACACGCATCTACGGGCAAGATGCCTAGCCCCGGAAGCAGGCGAGCTGCTGCTCCCTTCCTGGTTAATTATCTTGACAGCCTTTCGAATTAAATCTAGCCTTGAGCAGGCCACGAAGTGCCGCGTGCACGGGCCCAGAGCTATGCAGCTTTGCAGAAAGGTCATGTGTTAAGCCACATCAGCAGAGACTCCGCTTAGAGTAATTAACAAGGGTTCTCTTCTTTGCCCCAAGCCCTAAACGCTTTCTCCAAGCAGGCTGGCCTAGACATCAGGAAAGCAGACAAGGGGTGATGAGGAATATATGAGAGGCGACGAGGCCGGGGTTTCTTTTCAAATCCAGATGTAGGGGCAAAGTGAGTGGGAGAGGTTATGGACTCACAGCCAGAGCTGCTGACCTTGGAGCTGGGAAACCAGGTTCAAGCCTCGGCTCAACATCCTGTGATTCTGGGCATATCGCTTAAACTCCCTGTGCCGACCATAACATGAATGTGTCCTTGTGATACGTAACTGGTGCTCATGTAAAGCACTCCAAAACCTTCAGGTCGAGTTCACGCTCTGAAAAAACAAGCATTGGAAATGCAATAGGTCTCGCATTAGGAAAGTTTGAGCGATTGGTATTGTAAATGACACTTTTTTTATTTATGTGTTGGTTTTGAAAATAGCAAAATTAATAGCTTTGTCAGTTACAATGTCAATAGTTTTAACTTTCGCAAATGTGACACCTATAGCATTTGTAATGTAATGTGTGTTGTATTTACGTGACTTACATGTATTGATATTACAAATAACAATGGCTTTTAATTTTGTAAATAATTAAAACTTAAATAAAATTTATTGTAATTTATAATGGCAATAGCTTAAACGTTTGTAAATAAATTTTGTGAAGATTATGTTCAGTGTATTTTATTGTGGCGAAAATCCAAGAACATTGCATTTGCACCTACACACACACAGAGCCACACACACACACATAGATGTAGTGGTGGATCTGGGGGATATGGTGGTGGTGGATGTGGTGGTGGTGGTGATGGTGGATGTGGTGGTGATGGTGGTGGATGTGTTGGTGGATGTGGTGGTGGTGGTGGATGTGGTGGTGGTGGAGGTGGTGGTGGATGTGGTGGAGGTGGTGGTGGATGTGGTGGAGGTGGTGGTGGATGTGGTAGAGGTGGTGGATGTGGTGGAGGTGGTGGATGTGGTGGTGGTGGATGTGGTGAAAGTGGGGGTGGATGTGGTGGGGTGGACGCAGTGGTGGATGAGGTGGTGGATGTGGCGGTGGTGGATGTGGTGGTGGTGGATGCGGTGGTGGTGTGGTGGTGGTGGTGGTGGTGCATGCGGTGGTGGTGGAAGTGGTGGTGGAAGTGGTGGTGGATGTGGTGGTGGATGTGGTGGTGGTGGGTGTGGTGGATGTGGTGGTGGATGTGGTGGTGGTGCAAGTGGTGGATGTGGTGGTGGTGGATGTGGTGGATGTGGTGGTGGATGTGGCGGTGGATGTCATGGTGGATGTGGCAGTGGATGTCATGGTGAATGTGGAGGTGATGGTGGATGTGGTGGTGGATGTGGTGGTGGATGTGGTGGTGGATGCGGTGGATGTGGTGGTGGTGGATGCGGTGGATGTGGTGGTGGTGGACGCGGTGGAAGTGGTGGTGGATGTGTTGGATGTGGTGGTGGATGTGGTGGATGTGGTGGATGTGGTGGTGGATGTGGTGGATGTGGTGGTGGTTGATGCGGTGGATGTGGTGGTGGTGGATGTGGTTGTGGATGTGGTGGTGGATGTGGTGGTGGATGCGGTGGTGGTGCATGTGGTGGTGGTGGATGTGGTGGTGGATGTGGTGGTGGATGTCATCATGGATGTGCAGGTGATGGTGGAGGTTATGGTGGATGTGGTGGTGGATGTGGTGGTGGATGCGGTGGATGTGGTGGTGGTGGATGCGTTGGATGTGGTGATGGTGGATGCGGTGGTGGTGGTGGATGCGGTGGTGGTGGTGGATGCAGTGGTGGATGTAGTGGTGGTGGGTGTGGTGGTGGTGGGTGTGGTGGATGTGGTGGTGGTGGGTGTGGTGGATGTGGCGGTGGATGTGGCGGTGGATGTGGCAGTGGATGTGGCGGTGGATGTGGCGGTGGATGTGGCGGTGGATGTGGCGGTGGATGTGGCGGTTGATGTGATGGTGGATGTGACGGTGGATGTGGCGGTGGATGTGATGGTGGATGTGATGGTGGATGTGGTGGCGGATGTGGTGGTGGATGTGGTGGTGGTGGTGGATGCGGTGGATGTGGTGGTGGTGGAAGTGGTGGTGGATGTGGTGGTGGATGTGGTGGTGGATGCGGTGGTGGATGTGTTGGATGTGGTGGTGGATGTGGCGGTGGATGTGGCGGTGGATGTGGCGGTGGATGTGGCAGTGGATGTGGAGGTGGATGTGGAGGTGATGGTGGATGTGGTGGTGGTGGTGGATGCGGTGGATGTGGTGGTGGTGGATGTGGTGGTGGAAGTGGTGGTGGATGTGGTGGTGGAAGTGGTGGTTGATGTGGATGTGGTGGTGGATGTGGTGGATGTGGTGGTGGATGTGGTGGATGTGGTGGATGCGGTGGATGTGGTGGTGGATGTGGTGGTGGTGGGTGTGGTGGTGGGTGTGGTGGATGTGGTGGTGGATGCGGTGGTGGTGCATGTGGTGGATGTGGTGGTTGTGGATGTGGTGGATGTGGCGGTGAATGTCATGGTGGATGTGGAGGTGATGATGGATGTGGTGGTGGATGCGGTGGATGTGGTGGTGGTGGATGCGGTGGATGTGGTGGTGGTGGATGCAGTGGTGGTGGATGCGGTGGTGTATAAATGCAATTACAATACAATTACAAGCTGAGGGCTCATACTTGCCGTGACATCAAAGATACCCGTGTAAATCACTGCCACCTGTTTAGAGCTATTAGCAGAGATACTGGTGGTATATATATATATATATATATACATATATATATATATTTTTTTTTATTCTGCTCAGTGTCACGAGACGTTTTATTCACTAATTCAGAATAAAGCGCAGCATCTCCTTCAGTATTTTCAATTATGAATGGAGGCGACTCGGGAAGAAGCCCGGTGCCCGAAAGATGTGAAGTCAGGTCTGGGAGATGCAGGTTTAAATGGTCGGCTATTTCACCGAAGGCCTCAGAAAGCATCTTTTGTGTCCCGCACATCTTCCGCTTGGAAGTGAATGCTGCATTTCAAACTGCAAATTGTGGATTTAGCGCCTTTTTTATATTTAGTTTAAGGAGATGCATTACACGTCCTGGGAAAACGATTATGCTGTTCTTCAAATCAGCTTCAGGGTGCGATGCAAACATTACTCGCACTTTCGGGGTTTGAGCCTGCGTCTCGGATGCGCTGGGTTTGTTGGAATTAATGTTATTCCGAGAGGGGAGAGTCTTTTTCGTGCTTTGGTTATTTATGCGAAAAGAGCCTACATAGAGAAACTGGATCGTACTAGGCGCTATGCAGAATATATTACATTGACTGTGACTGGGTTAGTTACCATCACGCATGCGTATAAGGGAGAAAGCTGGGTTTACGACATTTCTCTAGCTGTCTCCGTTTCTGTGTGAATTTCTTTGCTAACTCCGCGGGTGTTCCGCTTTCTCCCTCTTAGCCGCGCCGAGTGTGAAAGTGATTGAGGTTGGCGGGAGCCGAGGCAGTTTATGACCCGAAAGGGGCATCTATATGTGTAGCGGGTGTTTGATTCAACAGAAAGGAAGGCAGGGGATGAAAGGATGAGATCTCAGGGGATGAAAGGATGAGATCCCGCAGGAGTCAACGGATGAATGGAAGAGATCCGGCAGGAGTCGGCGGATGAAAGGATGAGATCCCGCAGGAGTCGGGGATGAAAGGAAGAGATCCGGCAGGAGTAGGCGGATGAAAGGATGAGATCCCGCAGGAGTCGGGGTTGAAAGGAAGAGATCTGGCAGGAGTCGGGGGATGAAAGGATGAGATCCCGCAGGAGTCAGTGGATGAAAGGATGAGATCCGACAGGAGTCAGGAGATGAAAGGATGAGATCCGGCAGGAGTCAGGTGTTTGAAACCGACATGGTTTTTCGCAATCCACTTTCAGCTACACTTTTTACAGGTTCTCCGTTACTTTGGGCGTGGAACGGATACATGATTCAATAGTTAAATGTCTGGTTACAGACACAGTGCAGAATTTTAGCCCATTTCTTGGTTATTTTCATTCTTTAAAGGGAAAGCTTCTAGAGCAACTGACTACAAACGGACATGCCCAGGGTCACACAATTAGGTTACATGGAGAAGAATAAGGGATCAGAGCCCCGGGGAGTCGCAAAGAAAACAATGCAACACATTTCTGGGGCCAGGGCCGAAGACGCCCCTGCCACGTCGGGCAAGAAATACCTAAAGATTGTTATATAATGATAAATCAATGCGTAAAGACACTGAAGCAAAAGGGGGTGACAGAAGGGGAAACCGAATGATCAAACAAGACGGAGGGCATTGCTGTGGGGAGGGGGAGGAGAAATGCGACACGGCGGGCAGGGGAGGGGGCTGAGCGGGGAGAGCGGCATGAGGGTGTGAAGCAGCAGGGGCCTGAGACACGCCGCCTTTGATGTGGTAATGCGAGGCAGGCAGGCAGGCGGCTGGTGGCATTGTGCACGCGCTTTTTAGGGCTTGCGCTTGCAAAGCAGAGAACTTCAGCAAAAGAATGTGCGAACGAGCCCGTTCATATGACATCCTTATTGACGTATATATGTCCATCCTTACGTCAATCTCGGCACCTTTCAGGTATAAATATTACCGACATTGCCTTAAGCAAACACATGCGGTGGTGACGAGATCGGAGCAGCGAGACGTGCTGAGGAGCCCAGCAGAGAGCGAAGCCCACAGGCGCTGCCCCGCCTTCCTGACGCGCTGAGAACGAGACGCTGCCTTTCTCCTGCTGAGAAATCCAGCTCCGGCGCTTCCAAGCAGCCCTCGCAGTCAGCTGGAATATCAAGACCTGGGATAAGAGATACCAGCCCTCCATCATTCTAGATCTCAGGTACAGAACTGAATAACCCCTTGCAGAGAATTCTCGAGTCAGTCCCTTGGCAAACAAACTTAACTTAAACTGCTACTTATCTACTCCCGCCCACGTATTAGGCTTAGGTCAGGTACACTGGGGTAGGCGAGGTTAGAAGCACCAGTTGAGTATGATTAGTCAAATGTATATATGTATGTATCTATTTTATCCATTTTAAAGTATCATATGGCTCAGAAACCATATCAATGCTTTTACAGTATTATTTTATAATTCTGTCTTTACTGTATGCACTTTACTTAACTATAAGTATTACAATAATAGCGATTCATTTCTCTTGTATGAGAAAGGAGACTGATCAATAAATAATATCTTTTATTGAACACGCCCGTCTTTTCCTTTTCTCTACAATCTGGTGAAACTAAGAATGCACTGAACTGACTGAGTAAAATAAGTTGTCTTTTGTTTTCACACGACTCTAGAGATACACTCTTGATTAGGGGAGAGCAAAGTTGTCATGTTCTATGGTTGTCAGAAACTAAATCCCTTCTTGTCTATCCAGGGAGGTTAAAATCCTCCTTGCCTATTCGAGAAAGTTTCTAGTGAACTCTGAGCTAGCTGGCAAACACAAAACTTTAAGTCTAATATCGTCGGTAGAAGACCTAGTTAACCTCTGCCCTAGGTCTATACTATTGAAGATATTATTCCAATGCGCAGAGCCTATTGGGATAATAGGAACTACACTACATGGCGCCCAACCGTTTGGATAGGCGATAAAACTAACGCAAGACATTAGAGTAACTCAGTCGTGCTTTTTCACACAGAACCCCTTTTTCCCATAATACTCCAAAGACGTCTGGAGTGGGTGAATGGTCATATCCGCCAAACCTCGCAGGAGGAGACTCCTATGTATGGTTCTTGGTTAATTCAACGTTGAAGGATACACTGTTCCAAAATAGTGTGCATCTAATCTTTGTTTCCATAGAAACCTGATCTGCAAACAAACAGAATAACCTTCCTGTCAGTAAAATGACAGAAAGTGAAGAAGAAAGGGAGACAGTTAGACTAGCAGCTGAACTCCTAGTAGCAGACAATACTCTGCTGGAAAATGACCCAGATGCAATACTCATCCCGGTCAACATAAGGAAATCTATAACCCTAAAACTTATAGAAAATGGACTGACACCAAGCGGTGGTACAGTCATATTCGTAATTGAGGCACACGAATATCGTCAGACAGAGGTATTCTATTCATGGATAAACTTTCCAGCAGCAAACGCTGTAACAAAGGACTTCCACTATTACAAAATAGAGGAACCTCCTAGTGAGTACACTCCTTTCGAGGAAATGGAAATACTACTCAAATTCCAAGAGCACCTGCTCTTGTTTCATGGCGCCCTAAAACATAATAATCACATCACCAGGCTCGGTCCACTAGGTAGACCAGGAGCAACGTGGCCGGTCCTAGCCGGATATACACCACATCCAGACATTGAAGAAATGCCTGCACCAGAGCTTTTAGCACAGATAAAACAATTAATAAAAATACATAGACAATTAGTCCAATATGTAATGCGGACTTCAACAATCCAACCAGCAATTAAAATTCCACAGCTGACCACTCATCAGGGGAACACAAATAAAATTACACCGCAAAACATACAGTCCTGTCTAGGTAAAGTACCCGCAAAACGGGAACAAATTCCTTTCTGGCTAGCACAAAAAATCACTCAAATAGAGGGGGTGTTTCCAGATACCACCCCTGTTGAGAAACATAGGATTCTGACTATCTGTCTTCCAATGGGAATCGCACCACATGTGGAGGACTGTGACACTTGGGGAACAGTCTTTGCTTCCATTTACACAAAAACACATGGTGTACCATCCATGTCAGTAATACCAGATGTGCTAAAACAGATTCAAGATGAATACGGTCCAGAACCCGCTTTAACTCTCGGTATGAAACTACTGAAAGATTTCAAGCAGGTCTCGGCAATATTATTAGCCAACATAAAGGGAGAAGCAGCAAATGTGGCGATTCGCCAGAGGTTAAAAGAGACAAATATAGCAGACCAACCATCTGAAATTGCCAGAATCATAGAAAAATCCTATGAAGAACTAGGAAGAGATAGTTTGGGTGGAATACCAGTGAAACCTCAACTAGTTGAAAGTCCTGAAAAGGTATTTATAAAAAATAACTTAAACACTCAAAAAAAGAGCTGGGATGGAAATAAACAATCCAATCCTAAAGAAAAAATATTCCAGTCCAGAGGAAGGTCTCCTCGGCGGAGAGAAAGATCTCCTGATCAAGGATGCAAGTCTCCCCAAAGGGAGCCCTCTGTGAAAAAATACAACCTTAGAAATAGGGATAATATAAAAAAACCTGATAGATATCAAGATATTGATACACGTCCCTCTCAATCTTTTCAGACTTCCTCGCAGAAATCGGAAAGAAGAGGACGATCAGAACACAGGGAAGAGCACGTCAAGTCCAAAGACAAAGAACCTGCTCATCTGAATAAAAAATTACAATTTCCAAAAAAGAAGGTAGCCAGTATTAAAGTAATTAACAATGCCGAGAATACTGAGGACACAGCTGAAAAACGGAGAATGGGCTCAGACAATGCTAGACAGCGCAGCAGAAGTGAGCATAGCTCGCAAAGTCCTTATGAATCATCTGGAGACAGTGGACACGAATGAATACATTCAGGTGGAAACTGCAGATACCAGAGTTAGCAAACCTCATAAAATATATGAAATAACATTGCGTATAGAGGGGGATAAGACTAGAAAAATAAGGGGTCTATTTTGGGATAATCTCTCCAAGGGCTATGACATCCTTCTAGCTGAACGAGACTGGCCTCCAGAGTTTGTCAGGGAGTGCCCACATGGCGAAGAAATAATTATGCCTGCCTTCTCAAACCATATTCCAATTCATAAAAAATATACACTTGCAAGAAAGTGGGCAGTAGCTCAAGCCCCTGCCTTATATAAAAATCATGTGGGATGGGATGAGGACTCTCCTCCTCACAAAATCCAGTTAAAATCACAACCTACTGCACAGAGGCAGTACCCGATTAAGCAAGAAGCTAAAAAACAGGTAAAAGAGATCCTAGATCAACTTGAATACCAGGGGGTGATTGAAACTTGCACCTCACAAATGAACAACCCTTTGTTTCCTGTCTCCAAGCCAGACAATTCATATCGTCTTGTTTTGGACTACAGACACCTTAACTCATGTTGCAAAACATTTGCGGTACAAAATTCGCATAGTGCTGCACTAATGAATAACATAGTGCGCAAAAAATACAAAACCACCTTAGACATTTCTAATGGATTCTTTTGTCAAAATATAGCACCAGAGAGCAGATATTTGACGGTGTTCTCAATAAATGGCATGCAAAAGAAATTCTGTCGTTTGCCCCAGGGGTTCAAGAACAGCCCAGGATTATTCTCAGCGAGAGTAACTGAATTACTACAAACATATGATGACGAGGCATTATCTTATGTCGACGACATCTATCTAACAGATGATGACTTGGATACTCACTTGAAGAGAGTGAACACCATAATACTTGGGTTTGCAGCAGAGGGTTACAAATTCAACTTTAAAAAGTCAAGAATTGCCCATCTAACAGTCCTGTTTTTAGGATATGAACTATCAAGTGAAGGCAAAAGCCTGGCTGACAATTTCCTAGAGAAATGTGCTGTAATCCAAGCACCTAGAACACTGAAAAACTTACAATCAATTCTAGGCTTCCTAAATTTCGGAAGAACTTACATTATAAATTATGCAGAGAGAATTAAACCTCTCTATGATCTAATAAAACCAGATTTTAAAAAAATCAATTGGACTCAAAAACACACAGAAATTTTGAGATCTTTACAAACAGATATGTTAGTTAAAACAAAATTACAAACACGTGACAACACACGCAACCTTGTGATTCGAGTCATCCCAGGAAGATGCGGATTCACATACCTGACCTCTAATGAGGGAGAGAAGGTACCAATAGCATACAAATCACATTTGTACACAAAAGCTGAAAAAAGCTTCAGCATTAAGGAAAGCATTGTTCATGCGGTTCAAACAGCTGTAGCAAAAGAAAAATACCAAGCAGACGGTAGACAGGTTACAGTCAGAACAGCAGAATCAGCTTTTGAGGCATTAACAACACCATGTAATTTACCGACAACTGCACTAAATCCAGAATGGATACAATGGGTAAATTCTGTTGCTACAGACAAAGTAAAATACTATTTTGACCCGGAAATGAAAGAATTAAAATATCCAGAATATGAAAGAGAATACCCTCTGCCAATCGACATTCTGCCTTTACGACAGTACGCCTGTGTAATATATACAGACGGTCATGCTCAACCCTCAGTTTGGGGAGAGCTGGCTTACAACGCCACATGCGAAATTGTAAAAGAAGTGTGGCGCGGAGGTAAATTAAGGCCTCTACTTACAAAAACACACTCAGTGAAAAATAATTCAGAACAGCAAACTGAAATAATAGCATTAAAAATGGCGCTAGATAATGCCGATCGCGAATTCCCGACACTTATAGTGTGCGATTCGTATTACTGCGTCAAATCATACAATAACGATTTGCAGAAATGGATTCGAAACGGTTACAAAGATGACACAGGTGCCACAATAAAGCAGAAAGCGCTTTGGGAACAATTAGTTCTTTTAAGGAAAGAACTACCAAAAACTCACGTGATACATTCACTGAGTCATCAGCGTGATGGCGTTCACGTTGCAGGGAATTCATTGGCTGAGACAGCCACAGCGGTAGCAGCAAAATCGGCTTCCGTAGCTACAAAAAAGCGTGCAGTAAAATACATTGACGGTGAAACTGTGCTGGCGGTGAAAACGTCATCAAAAGGCGACTGTTCAGCACTACCGATCAGTTATCCACTCAATTATACATACATAATCGATGCAAACTCAGTACCTTTTGCTCGAATCCCTGGAGTGGGGGATAGAGTAATTCCAAACACGGACAGGAGAGGCTTGTTAATAGCAGACGCACATATGGGTGAGGGTCTCAGACACCTTAAGCTAAAAAATTCTCTGGAAGAATTACAATCAGTGTACTGGTGGCCAGGCATGAGCCTGCATCATCACATTTTTGTAAAAAACTGCCCAGACTGCAATAGAGATTGCAGTGGCGAGCGAGAAGGACTATTGCCATGGCACTTCGCTCCAGAAAAACAACAACAATAAGAATGTACCCATCACGAAAAAGCGTTATATTAACATAAAAAGACTAATTTTCACTTATGATGTAGACCCCAGCGCTCGGCTGACGTCTGGACTGTTATACAAGGATTTGCAAGTCTATAATGGCATATATGCTAGGAGCATGCTACGTTTTGAATAATGTGTTCCCTTTAGCCCTCAGGCTTAAAGGGAAGCATGACCAAATGAGCATAGCATAGCGGGACTCTTCTCACTTCCTTCCTGAGGGATACGGGATGGTGTAAAGAAAAAACCAAGACATAAAGCAATCTATAACGGAAAAGGTATTAGGTTCGGGAGCTGGGTGGGTCAAACATTTAATAAGTGTCCAACGTAGTCTAAATAACCTGCCAAGGAATTCTCTGAAAGGGTTCAGTCCGTACGAACTATTGTTCGGGACTAGAATGATGATCCAAGATCTTGATAGTCAGACTTCAGTGGTTAAAGACAAAAGCTTTGATATCAAAGATCGTTTGGCTATTTTACAGGACTTAAATGAAACAAGAAAAGACCTGAGCAACATAAAGTTGAAACAACAGCCAACAACCACTGAAGAGAAACCACCTGTCCCAGCAAGGCCTGTCTGGATTCCAAAAGTCGGGGATCTAGTCAGAGAGAAGATCGCGGTAAAGAAGGAATTTGGGCCTTCTTACAGTTCCTGTCTTGTCTGTCAACGGGACAAGATCAGTAGTACTACCGCCCCTTGCTGGTAAAAAGGAGAACCGAGTTGTATCCATCGACCTGGTTAAACCACAATCTTGTGGCCGATAACAAACAGTAGGCCAAGTGGACTCCCAAGAAGTAGCAGAACACCAATGTTTGCTACGAATACAGAGGCTCAAACTGGAAGACTGATCACATTTGGAAAATCTACAGTGAATCAACAAGGACTATGCAACAAAGCAATGGAACTTGAACCTCTTAAAACCCAAATTAAAACTTTTCATCAACAAACAACAACCTATGATGATGTAACTGCAGACTTTGCTAATGAAACAAAGCAAAATCCAAAAACAATTGGAACAATTGACAGAACAGCATCCGGCTACTTCATCAACTTCGATGATTCATCTGAAGACCTGAGTGAAGCAAAGAAACAGCCATCAACAAAAACTTTTAAAGATAAAGCTAAGGAACTTTTTCAACAGCTGAAAGAAACCTATCTGATTTCTCCATGGATTGAATTTTGGGTGGCCTTCGGTGCATTTATCCTCATTCTTTGGCTCATCATGGTACTATGCTTGGGACATTTCATTGAAGGAAAATATGCTAAAATGGACACAGCAAGCCAGAAAATCAACTTGGTCCTTAAACCACACACATCTTCACACATCGAGAAAAGAGAACTTTCTTCAGTGAACTTCACAGCCAATCCTATACCAGGCGGTGTAGCATGGGACAAAACTGATTATGAAATCTATGGTCCGGTTGAAATCCTGAAGTATCCACACCAATTCAAGATCTCATTGAGTGACTTTGTAAAACCGAGCTCATTTGCTGATGATTGGGACTTTGAAAGTATTAATGACATGATGTCTGATCTTGTGATGTCTGCTAAATTTACAGAACATGATTATTTGCAGGGTTCGTCTAATTATGATCAGATGTTCTGCTACAACCACTATGGTAACCATTATCTACATAAATCTGCACAACCTAGAAATGTTTTAAATGATAACCAATGGGAACATTGTGCTACTCCTCCAAAAGACAGCTCAAAAACATTTTATGATAAATATTCATACTTTTCAGGGTTTAACACAAGTAAGGCAGAAACATTTTATTTCAAATTGTCAAATAAGACAGGTATGAAGACCATGCTTACAAACACAAAATTGATATATTCCGATTCATTCTTTGAACAAATGAATACATTTGGGTTTGATTTCTGGAACAATAATATTGAAGCAAAAACTGTTTGGGGTACAAGAGATTGGCAAGTACAAGGTATAGAATCATTGTTTAGAGCCTGCATGATCCCAGAACAAATTATATTTTTGAATGACACTATTCAACAAACTACCTGTCTTGGCTTAGCCAAAATCAAAGATTTGAACAAACCGTCTATTCCAAAGCCAACAGTGAACAGTAATAGCTCTATAGATGATGAGATAGACGTAAACCATATATTAAACCAAAACAGACCACATCCTGAATGGAAAAAATGGTTGATCTGGCCCACAGATACAAATAACTGTCAAGACAGATTCCTGAACAAAAAACAGGGGTTCACATTGACTAGGCCAGACCCTAGATATTCCCAAAGACAACATCCAGGGATAGTAACCACCTACAGCGTGGGCAAGCTCTGCCTTCAATGGCTACAAACGTCCACACTGGCTGAAATTAAGCAACACCTAACTTTACTTACAGAAGGTGCTGACTTGCGTGATTTCATATTGGGACCACGCAAACAGCGTCAAAAACGTTTCATAGCGGCCTCTATATATGCAGCTTATAACGAAGTTTGGAAAGTAACTCAAATTGAGACAGCAGAAAAAATACGGGAAATTGACCGTATTAATTTGGAAAAATCACTTTCTGTGGTGGACAATGGGTTAATGACTCTGTCCTCCAGAATATATTCTCTGGACAGCATTGTGTCTTCAGCAATCGATATAATATCGCAAGACTTACTGATGTTACAACACGGTCAGTCCCAATTGCGTTCTATTGTACAGCTTGGCTGGACGTTACAAAATCTGCGTTCTGGCTATGTGCCTTGGCGTTTAATCAACACAACGTCATTATTTAATATCTTTAACCTTACGGATAAACAAATCAGTCTAGCGCAGAAGAGTGCTGACTATACAATTCTGAGCATTGAAAGACTTGAGAGATTACCATGGACAATGTCAGAACGACCTGTCATTGAATGGATAATACATGGAATAATAAATATTCCAATAACTACTTTCCAGTTTCAATTCTGCCAAAAATATATACAGGCAGGCCAGTATGAAAGGTTGGGTAAAGGGTACATTAAGTCAATATGGAACTTGCCCTATACACACAAATGTGTCAGTAATAAAGGCCAGAAAGTGTTTCTCAGTGGCAATAATTGTGCAAGATCACTAAGCGGTACACTTCTGTGTCAGGGTATTAGCTTGCATGGAGCCTGTGAAGGGACTTCAAATAACCTTTCATGTTACCCGCTAGGCACACCTGCAACACAAATAGAACCATTCTTTAGGAGACTCTCGAACGGGAGTTACATTCTAATAGTAGATCGCAGATGTTGTAGTTTGCTGCCCGGAAAACCTTATCTCATAACCGTGACTAGGAAGGTCATGTGCTGTGAACGAGTATTGTTCCCGAACGATTCTCCAGACAGGGAGGCAAGGTTATGGCCCGATTTGAAAATTGCTTCTATTCGAATAGATACTTTAAGCAGAATGAAGACTGTGCTCCTACAGACGCCGACCAGGCTCACGTCATCAAAAGAAACGTATGATCTCCAAGTTGCAAGGACAACAGAAGAGATTCATTCATTATTATCAACTAATTCCCCCATACATTTCGCAGAAATACTGAACGAAATCTTAAATATTTCTGATACCACTGGTGTCTCCAGTGTATTTAAAGCAGTTTTTTCGGGTGCTTTAACTCCATTCAAAGCCATCCTGGGTATTTTTCCAGACTTTGTCCATTCCATTTTTGGCGGACTTCCACTCCTTTTGGGACTAGTAGCGGGTATTCTATTTTTGATCCTGTTATTTCGCTATGGCAAACCATGTCACAGACAAAACGCCTGCGACAAGGGAAGAAATGATCCTAGCCATTGGCTACCGGGACGGGTTAATTAAAATCCTTGGACTATCCCGGCTTAGAGACCTGAACATGACTTGGTCTCTTTCATTTAGACCAATGTGGCAAAGTTGTGTTATGCCTGTATTAAGGTGCTTGCTATGCGGCGAAGAATGCGTGTTGGACACCTGTCTGGCACTACTATCGGATGTGCCAATGGACGCAGATACCTTGTTGGGTCCGGTAACGGCTCATGCATTGTGCTGTCCCCAGCGGCTACCAATCCTGATGACGGCATTCGTGGAGACTTCACCACTACGATTGAGGGGTAGTGAAGCACAAGATGAAAGCAGCATCAATCAGGTACGACCTTCAGTCAGCTATGCTGATCAAAACATCAATGGAGGCAATCATGCTCAGGCTCATGAATGCATAGTAACAACCTTTTCCGAATTAGTGGAACTTACGCAAGAAGCTGTTGACAGTTTTTTCAACAGTCTAAATGATATGATGTTTTCACCAGAGCAGCAGGAATAACTTTGAGCAAAATAGCACTCGGAGTTCCCTACATGCTGAATTTGGCCTTGAACTTCTCAAAAAGCGATATGAACAATTTTTTCATCAATTTGTTCAGACTGCAAGAACCTTTTTCCACAATTCCAAAATATTTACGATTTTTTGGGACACTTATCTTCTGCTTAAAGTAGACATTATTCTTAGAGAACTGAATTTCTATTTTAGGTAGTCACGAGACATTAGCTATCTTCTAGCGCTCTCATACAAAACTTTATGATTGTGATGAAATGGTCTCGCACTTTTTTTCTGTATTAAGAGCCATTTCATGTGTGGTTTTCGCATTTATTCATGCTGAATTTAAAAATATGCGTTATATGTTTAGCATTATTAGACTGCTTATGCATATAGTACACGTGATAGTACATATGATTATGTTTCAAAATTTTCAGGATACATATGAATGTATTTTGAGGTGGTACGATATACACAAACGCTACGGGTTTCACTATGCCTAGATTTGTAAATATGGACATAGTCTACGTGGAGTGGGTGTGATGTATTCCTATAGGTACTGTATCGATTCCCCTATTCCTGACCCTGGTCTGGTTAATAATTAACTAGCAGCCATCTAACGGTGCAAAAACCGTTATCTGATTAAGCCACACCACGGCACAGAAGCGCGTTATCTGATTAGGTCATAACGCATGCCATCTAATTAGACAAGCGATATTCCTCCAGCCCCTGATAAGGCATACGGAGTTCTCAAAACAAATCAAACCTACAGCGACCTGGGAAATTCCCATAGCCATTGTTTTGATTTCACAGAGAACTTCAGCAAAAGAATGTGCGAACGAGCCCGTTCATATGACATCCTTATTGACGTATATATGTCCATCCTTACGTCAATCTCGGCACCTTTCAGGTATAAATATTACCGACATTGCCTTAAGCAAACACATGCGGTGGTGACGAGATCGGAGCAGCGAGACGTGCCGAGGAGCCCAGCAGAGAGCGAAGCCCACAGGCGCTGCCCCGCCTTCCTGACGCGCTGAGAACGAGACGCTGCCTTTCTCCTGCTGAGAAATCCAGCTCCGGCGCTTCCAAGCAGCCCTCGCAGGCAGCTGGAATATCAAGACCTGGGATAAGAGATACCAGCCCTCCATCATTCTAGATCTCAGGTACAGAACTGAATAACCCCTTGCAGAGAATTCTCGAGTCAGTCCCTTGGCAAACAAACTTAACTTAAACTGCTACTTATCTACTCCCGCCCACGTATTAGGCTTAGGTCAGGTACACTGGGGTAGGCGAGGTTAGAAGCACCAGTTGAGTATGATTAGTCAAATGTATATATGTATGTATCTATTTTATCCATTTTAAAGTATCATATGGCTCAGAAACCATATCAATGCTTTTACAGTATTATTTTATAATTCTGTCTTTACTGTATGCACTTTACTTAACTATAAGTATTACAATAATAGCGATTCATTTCTCTTGTATGAGAAAGGAGACTGATCAATAAATAATATCTTTTATTGAACACGCCCGTCTTTTCCTTTTCTCTACAATCTGGTGAAACTAAGAATGCACTGAACTGACTGAGTAAAATAAGTTGTCTTTTGTTTTCACACGACTCTAGAGATACACTCTTGATTAGGGGAGAGCAAAGTTGTCATGTTCTATGGTTGTCAGAAACTAAATCCCTTCTTGTCTATCCAGGGAGGTTAAAATCCTCCTTGCCTATTCGAGAAAGTTTCTAGTGAACTCTGAGCTAGCTGGCAAACACAAAACTTTAAGTCTAATATCGTCGGTAGAAGACCTAGTTAACCTCTGCCCTAGGTCTATACTATTGAAGATATTATTCCAATGCGCAGAGCCTATTGGGATAATAGGAACTACACTACAGTAGGGTATCTCAAATCCCAATCCTTGGTTGAGTATGTCAATGCATGATCCATTGTAAGGTATCTTGAACCCCGATCCTTGGTTGAGTATCTCAATGCATGATGCTTTATTGAATCTCTCGACTCCCGGTCCTTGGCTGAGTATCTCAATGCATGATCCTTGGTAGGGTATCTCGAATCCCGATCCTTGGTTGAGTATCTCAATGCATGATGCTTGGTAGTGTGGAAAATTAGTACGGCTTGGTAAACATTATCTGCGCCATCTTGCCTTTTTCCCCGGATGCCACACTTTTTGTCGTGTGCACCCGCCATTTTAGGTGCCTCGATCAGAACCACCCTCTGCACGCCACTGGCCCCCAGCATAGCCCTTCGCCCTCGCAAAGCCCGCACGCTGACAACCCCCACACTCGCATGCCTTGGGTCATAAACCCCCCTTCAACGCAGCTCTGCCTCAGAACCCCATCCTGTTCCCAGCGCGACACCTCCCTTCATTCCTTTTCATGGTCCCAGGCCCTTTGATACCAACCCCCCCCCCCTTTTTCCTGTGTGCCCGTTTGTCTTCCTCTTTCCCAGGCCGACACCTAGCTCTGCCGATACTGGTTATTGCCCCTCCCCGTACAGTAGAAAGCTTCCCTCATCTAAGGACCCCCGAGTTGATCAAAGCCCCCACCCTATGAGATCCGATCAAACCCCCACATTCCGTGAATCGGCGGAATGTCCAGCTGCGCGATAATCATCACCTGTTGTGACCGGGGTGGGGACTTCAACTGTAAATGTGTGTGGGAACGGGCCTGTAGGGGAGATTCAGAGGATGTCCTTTCATACTTCAAAGCATTACAAGACTGTGTTACCTGCAATAAAATTCATTTAACTGTGTATAAGAGGCCAGGCCTCTGAGATGCGGTTAGAGCACCTCGTGACGATACTGGCTGTCTGAACTGATGTGTTCTCCTCCGGAGAGAATAAACCTTGTTTCCTGCCTTCCAGTCTCCAGCGCCTGCCTCTTCATTGGTTAATATTTTGTGGGTTAAAGAGGCGATACCGCCGGGCAAATATTGATTGTCCATTGACCTTAGTTTTAACAATTGGCGTCCCAAGCGTGGGGCCCATCAGTGACTCGTGGATCCAGTGGGAGAGGTCCTGACGACAGAGTGAACGACTGCAACGATCGGGAGAGCTCTTGCCCAATAGACCCTCGTCTGGCAGCCGATCATCCGAACTTCACTGGCTCCGAACAGACCTCTCTCGAGTGATCTACGGTCCTGACTGGGAACCATCAGGAGTGCCGCGAGGAATACGAGGAAAGGAGGACGATCGGGCGCTGGATTCGGAAGATAAGAAACTGTCCATACGGTCCGGGTAAGGTCGTGTAGACACGACGAATTGCGAAATAGTTGTTTAATTGTTCAGAAAATACTAGTATTACTCTTTGTTGACCTATTTGGAGATTCACTGTCTGCAAACGGAGAAACAGTAGGCTCTTTCTCTTTGCAAACAGTGAAGGATAAGTAACGCAGCCAGCGTGCCTATCTTTCTCCCCCACTGATTGATTATTTATTCACGAATTGTTTTCGGGAGATTCCCTCTCCCACACAGATTAACTGTTTTTTTGACCCGAGCTACTGTTCGCGGATTGTTTTCTGGAGATTCTCTGTCTACAAACAGGAAAGAACAGGTTCCCCTTTGCAGATAGTGAAAGGGTAGAGGACGCAGACCTTTGCGGATCTACTTATTCTTCCCACTGGTCGTTTATTTATTGTTTTGATATTGGTTCATGAGGTATTCACTGCCTGCAAACAACGTAGAATAGAAATATTCTGTCTAGTCTTTGCGCGCAGTGATAAGATAGGCAGTGCTGACTTTTTGTCCTCTTCGCGAGCCGTCATGTCTGTCTTCTCCCCACTGGTCGATAGTTGGTTCAGCCCGGACCGTTTATTAGAGGTGGATCATCTAGCTCCGCTGGAAGGCACCCCTAATAAAGACATGTTCATAAACTATGGATTAGTTACCATAGCCTATAGTAAACTGTGGCACAGGTATACCAAAGAAAATCAAGAGAAACAGTGGCCACTGATAGGATCCTTCGATCTTGATAAAATAGAAACGTTAGAAATAGCCCTTCGTAATAATAAGACAACGCCTATTATGCTCGACAGTCTCGGTATGTGGCGCAAAGAAGCAATGCAACGAAAGAAAAGAGACGAGGACAGAGTAGGTAAAGGAATATATCGACAGGACAACCCCAGGACACAACGACCCGAAAGTAATCCCCCAACACTGCGCACAGGGCGACCAGACTTAGGGCAAAACCAATGTGCTTTTTGTAAATATGCCGGGCACTGGAAAGCCCAATGTCCGACTCTACTGAACGAGAGTAGGAGCAGAGGGCCGACAGGAATAACAGGCCGGCAGAAAGGGAAAAGGCGCGAGACAAAGATGAATCAGACCGACACGGACAGGCCAGATAGAACCACCACGTTCGACTATGCCCGATGGCACAGATTTCGCCAGGCCGATTTCAGCGACATGTTCGAGTCCTCATAGATCAAACAACGCTAAGACGGGAAACCCAGTCTAGCTCTAAATTAACCACGACAAACCCTGAATAAAGCAAAAAGAATAATGTACACACGTGATCAAGCATTCTTACGTTTAGCCAAGTAGGGAATAGTTTAGGGTATTTCGAGGTAAGGGTTACACGAGTATCCTCCGCCGAGAGGACTAGGGATATTGCCAATATTTGAAAACCTCCTACCTCCTTTTCCGCATCCTTATAGGCATATAACTAAAAGCTGCAGGTAAAAAGAACTCAGAACAATAAGTATGCGCAGCATACAGAAAAAGATAATTATGGCCAATAACTGTTTTATGTTTGTCTTGGGTCTTTGTATATAATACTTGTACTGTCTCCCCGTCTGAGTTTGTGTGTACGTGATGCATGAATCTACGTTATCCCTCTGCCTGTGTTTCCGTGTTACTTAGCTTCTGTTATCAGAAGCTTTAGCATGAAACAACCTGGAAAGAAAGGAATGGGAAAACGAAATCAGTAGGCCACTGATGAACATGAACTTTTATTTAACATAACGAGCAAGAAACAATAACAATACGTAATAATAACACCTATTAATACCCTAACAACAGGAAACGTTAGAAACAAGAACGGTAAACTGTAGAAAATGAAAGTCAGCAGAACATCCCTCCCCCCCCCCACTCTGGAAACTTCCAAGGTGGGGCAGGGTTGCGGCTACGCCCAGCCGGCAGCAACCCATATAAGGCGGGTCCTGCTGCCAACAGTCGGCCAGGAAATCGTAACATAGGGTGGAGCCGGAGGAGAGACAGGGGCCAGCGGGACCCAGCCAGGGGATCGCCTTGACCACACTGGAGAGTTGTAAGGGGGGGAATGTCTATGTCCTCGACCCTCCTCTCTCTCTCTCCCAGTCCGGCCGCGGTGGCACGTGATAGTTGCAGATAGTCCCGCCACATGCTCCCCCGGTCCGGCCACCAATGGCCGGGGACTGGGGCCAACTGGATCAGGCTGCAGCCGATGAGCCAAGGAACCCGTTCATGGGGCCAGAGAAAGGGGCGTCCGGCCGACATCCACCGGAAGCCTGGCCCAGAGACGGACGGGACACTTCTTTCTTTTCTCCTCCGTAATGGCAGCAGCAACACGCCAGGTGCCACTTCTTTCTTGAATAATGGCTGCGACAACTCTGGGGGAAGGGATGTCTTGTACATACCTCCGCGAAAATTAGTCCAGGTCGGGCTGGGAGGGAGAGGCGACGCGGACGAGCCTCTCCCACCTCCACGGATAGGAGGCTTCCCAGCCCCAGTCCGGCCATCACAAATACCTCAGCAGAAATTTGTCCAGGTTGGGCTGGGAGGGAGAGGCGACGCGGACGAGCCTCTCCCACCTCCACGGGTAGGAGGCTTCCCAGCCCCCGGCCCGGCACCGAAATCCTCCAGCCGGGCGGCGCCGATACTTGCGCAGCACCGAACATGCAACGGTGCCGATACTTGCGCAGCACCGAACATGCAACGGTGCCGATACTTGCGCAGCACCGAACATACAACGGTGCCGATACTTGCGCAGCACCGAACATGCAACGGCTGCGCCAATACTCGCACAGCACCGAACATGCACCGCAGGTGGCCATACTTCCGCAGCACTGGACATGGGACTTGAGGAACACGGGATGTGGAGTGGCCATCATGCATGCCCATGAGAGAGAGCAGCGTGGGGTACACCGGGAGAGGGAGACGGCGCGAACGAGTCTCCCTCGCCCCCCCCCAGGTGGGGGCGCCACAGCTGCACCCTAGCCGAATGTCCTGCTCCTACGACACAGAGTTCCTTTTCTTTCACTCCAAAAGGTCTCCTCCACTCTTGCAGACTCGACGAAGGGCGGCTGCTGCAGGCCTCAAAATGGCGTCTGGGCCCCCTGGAAGGCGGGTCTAGGCCGCTAGAGTAACTTTGACCAGCAATATAACTCGGACGCTTGTCCACCGGGGCACGAGCCCCCACCTCCGACAGCATCCCCACAGCCTTGAAGATTCTACAAAAGTCCCAGGAGCCCTCGGCCCCTGCCGGCTCCCGGTGAGGAACGACTGCCTTGGTCGCTAACGAAAATAACCACGACATAGCCACCCCTTCTGTTAGCACGAGTGTTTGAACTGCCGAAGAGGACTCTGGTCCAACCGCCGGTTATGGGAAACATTTTGTCTCTGATGCTACTTCCGGACTAACCCGGCCCCGCCCAAAATGGCGCCGGAATCAATGAGAACTTGCGAACCCCTCGTGGTGTTTTTTTTAGCTAAAAAGACTTGATGTTCTGAAATATGTATATGATCCTTTGTACACTTGACGAAAAAGAGGGAGGGTTCACTCGACGAACATGTAAAAGGGTCCCGTGAAAAGTGTTTTTTTTCAAATGTACAATTTATTATGATGTTTATTGTAGCCGATACATAACCTCGCTTACGACACACACCCACGGTATGCATATAGGAAATTTGATAGCAACTAGTCCAACTGTACTGCCAACTATGAAATGAATGCCCCTTGATCCCTCAACTATCGATAGACATTTTAGTCCCCTGCAAATGAATGAATAAGCCTTTTTAATATTTTTAATATTCCCAATACTGCAAAATAACCCCCCTACTGTACGCACTTTAGCCATTGCCGTGCCCGGCCAAATACGATTGCACTGTCATATCTACATGCTGAACGATTGTGCAAATAAAGGTTTTCCGAACTATGAAATGGGTATTGCATGCTTTTTTTTTTTTAAATGTGGGGTCAGCGGGAGAGTTTTTTGTGCACCCTGCTTTGTTCTCTTTTTAAGGTTATTAGAAGATGGTTGCTCAGCTCCAGAGGGAGGATCGAATCTAAGGCACGATACTCTGCCTCCAAGTATGCGACTGGCTCTGGAACTAACGCATGGAGAAGGACCTCGACTTCTGAGGACGGGTAACGTGAAGCGGTGTAAATGATAGAACGTTATGAAGGTACGACACTCAAAGGTACTAGGGAACAGAGTTGGCCGAAGAGCTGGTATGCCTTAGACCATCACAGCATTGGAAAAGATTTAAGGGCCCCGATAGCTAGATACATCTACCAACTAGATACCCCGCACTAAGAGCCCCTGATTTTTAACGTTTCCCTACACGCGACCTATAAGGACACACTGCCCCCTTTCCCCCCCCCCCTGGCTTCAGAAACCAAGACCCCAGGGATTCTATCCCGAGGAGACAAGACGAGTATGAGGTAAGTAAAGAACTTTCGTGCCCATGCATTTGAAATGCGCGAATGTTGTCCCCCTCCCTTCCCCTCTTTCCCCCCCCCTACAGGTTACACTGGAGATCACGACCGAGGTATGGTGAAGATCTGAAGCCCCGCCATGTCTGATACACGAAGCGGACTAACGTTGCCAGATGGCACCTAAACACACCCACAAACTGCTCTTGTAACGAAAGAGCTAATAAGTTGTATAATATGATAAAACACGGTCACCCCTAATCCGTGTTGCGTGAATGGGCACGTGTCACGTATGTCTGAAAACACGGTCACCCCTAATCCGTGCTGTGCGAATGGACACGTGTCACGTATGTCTGAAACTATGAGAACATGTTTTTGTGCGACTGAGGCGCTGACTTGACTGGTCGGCGGACCAAGAGTGCGAGAAGTGCGATACAATGGTGTCTTTTACTCAATGCATGCCCCCTCTACCCTGCCTAATGCTCGTCTGTCCCAAACTGCATGTTTTCGAAATTCTAACACGGACCCGTAATGTCTTATGTTGTGTAATGCGCTGAATAGCCTATCTTAATACACGGCCACCCCCCATGTCACACGTGTACTATTTAGCCTATTGTTGCACATCTCTCTCTCTCTCTCTCTCTCTCTCTCTCTCTCTCTCTCTCCCCTCCACACTCTCACTCTTCCGAATGACTAGCACCAAAATTGGCAAACCGCCACCCCTAGTGCACCCCCCAATTGGCTCCAAATACCGCAAGTATTTGCACAAAATTTGTCTTAAATATAATCACCCTGATGCCGTGTCACTACCTCTCCTTTCTGCTAAATATTAATGAAACCTAGGATTGGCCAAACGGGAAAGGACAGGTAAGACGACTAAGGTTCCCTAATCTGGCCCGTAATAAGGGAACTACATGTCAGTGGCTTCTATAAAAAATTGCCTCAGGTTAATGCGACCTTCCCCATCCCGAATTGTCGCAATCCCCGAACAGTAAAAAGTGATCGAAACATCCCCGTCTTCCCAGAACCCCTCAGTTTTGTATCAGCTGCCCCGGACGAGAGTTTTAAAAATGTCCCTCACCCCCTGTGGTAGGAAATAAGTCGACTTACAACTAACACGGGCCAGCCGTTGTTCCTAGAAATGATCTGTTGGTGAGCAAGCTACGGAGTTTTAGAATTCGAGAAATGTCACTGAACGCTTACCAACTGAACTGTGGCCTTCTGCTAAATAACGCCCTTATGACACAAAGCAAGATGATAGTCCCTAACCACAGTTTGCTATGTCCCTAGTTGTTTCCATAAGACCCCGTTTTTTTTTTTTTAATAAAGTAATAAGGTTGTAAGAGGCTATGTAGGAACTAGACTGATGTTTGCGAAGTTAAAGATTAGGCCGAAATGAAGAAATCGTTGCAATTAACCCTGTTGAAAGTAAAATGTTTAGCTGAAAGGTAGGATGCATTTATAGGATGGAAAAATGTTTAGCCTATGTTCGTCCCTCAGAAGGATACCCATCAGACCATGGTGATAGCACGTTGCACTTTTTTTGAAAAATATAAAGTCCTGGAGAACGGTATAGCTTTGTAAGACACGTACTAGGAAGGTGGGTCTCTGTCAGAAGATCTGACGTAACTGTAATACACAAAATACGATGAATAGGCACCAGATTTCGTACCACGACAATGAATGTAACGCCAACAAGCACCAAAGAAATAGTTACGAAGGAAAGTTATAGGAAATCCAACGAGCCCATCATCAATTATTTATATGATGGTTGTGAACCCCAATGTAACGGATGTTTCTCATTTGCGTGGAGCGGGGAGAGAAATAGACTTATGTGATTACCTTCCTCTGCCAATTCTCTAAAGACTGTCTTTTCAAACTCATTTAAGGGTACCGCTGTCGGAGGAAAGAGAGACCGGATGTGGGAGCACGTGGCCTGACTACAGATCGTGGAACATCTGCGACATTGGCCGAGGCGAGACCGCGACAGAAAGGAGTTGCAGGACAAGGCACTGTTTCCGACAAAATGAGAGGAAAGGGCTGACCTGATGCCCCTGCTCAATGTTCAACGTGTGCCGAAAAGTCCCCGCTCTCTGAATTCGGTCATGAGCCCGCCTACCCGAAATTTTACGTCCCCCTGGTCTGTTCCCGAGTTGGCCCTGCTCCATCCCCTTTTTCTCCGACCTACCCTATGGACTACTTACACACTCTCTTCTTCCACCTGAACTTTTTGACAATCGACTCCAAAGGACACAGGGCGAAAAGGACCTTCTTGACCAGGAAAGCGAGGAAAAGATCATGCCCTGCAACGCGGAGCTCAGAAGAGAGCTGGACTCATCGCTCCACCGTGCCAACAGAAGACGACAAAGAACGCTGAGAACTCACTAATAACGGTCCATGACAATAGGACCTCCCCTTCAAACAATGGCGCCTCTGATTATCGTTTTTACTACGTCTCATTTCTCTCCCAACCACCATTGTATTGATCATGCTCCAACTAAAAATGAACAGAACTTACATATGTAATAACCTATCAGTTCACATTCCGAATGACCACAAGTATCTATGAAATGTAGTCAATGATCACACTACAGAATCGTTTTGTCCGATATTGCATTACTATGACCTTCCTGCAAACGAGTTTATCGATAGACCCGCCTCCTAAGACGAAATATTTTAAATGTAATGTTTATAGCTTCTTCACCTGGGTTCCCATTTCTTTACTTATGACCGCCACAGTAGACATGGATAGGAAATAGGCCAGCAAGATGTCTTGGATATGTTAAAGGGAGGACTGTGGAAAATTAGTACGGCTTGGTAAACATTATCTGCGCCATCTTGCCTTTTTCCCCGGATGCCACACTTTTTGTCGTGTGCACCCGCCATTTTAGGTGCCTCGATCAGAACCACCCTCTGCACGCCACTGGCCCCCAGCATAGCCCTTCGCCCTCGCAAAGCCCGCACGCTGACAACCCCCACACTCGCATGCCTTGGGTCATAAACCCCCCTTCAACGCAGCTCTGCCTCAGAACCCCATCCTGTTCCCAGCGCGACACCTCCCTTCATTCCTTTTCATGGTCCCAGGCCCTTTGATACCAACCCCCCCCCCCCTTTTTCCTGTGTGCCCGTTTGTCTTCCTCTTTCCCAGGCCGACACCTAGCTCTGCCGATACTGTTTATTGCCCCTCCCCGTACAGTAGAAAGCTTCCCTCATCAAAGGACCCCCGAGTTGATCAAAGCCCCCACCCTATGAGATCCGATCAAACCCCCACATTCCGTGAATCGGCGGAATGTCCAGCTGCGCGATAATCATCACCTGTTGTGACCGGGGTGGGGACTTCAACTGTAAATGTGTGTGGGAACGGGCCTGTAGGGGAGATTCAGAGGATGTCCTTTCATACTTCAAAGCATTACAAGACTGTTTTACCTGCAATAAAATTCATTTAACTGTGTATAAGAGGCCAGGCCTCTGAGATGCGGTTAGAGCACCTCGTGACGATACTGGCTGTCTGAACTGATGTGTTCTCCTCCGGAGAGAATAAACCTTGTTTCCTGCCTTCCAGTCTCCAGCGCCTGCCTCTTCATTGGTTAATATTTTGTGGGTTAAAGAGGCGATACCGCCGGGCAAATATTGATTGTCCATTGACCTTAGTTTTAACAGTAGGGTATCTCGAATCCCAATCCTTGGTTGTGTATCTCAATGCATGATCCTTTATTGGGTCTCTCAACTCCCGGTCCTTGGCTGAGTATCTCAATGCATGATCCTTGGTAGGGTATCTCGAATCCCAATCCTTGGTTGAGTATCTCAATGCATGATCCATTGTAGGGTATCTTGAACCCTGATCCTTGGTTGTGTATCTCAATGCATGATCCTTTATTGGATCTCTCGAATCCCGGTCCTTGGCTGAGTATCTCAATGCATGATCCTTGGCAGGGTATCTCGAATTCCAATCCTTGCAAGGGGATCTCAATGCTTTATCCTTAGTACGGTATATCGAATCCCGATCCTTAGTTGAGTACCTCAATGCATGATCCTTTATTGGGTATCTCAAATCCATGTCCTTGGTTGAGTGTCTCAATGCATGATCCTTGGAAGGGTTTCCCAATCCAGATCCTCGGCTGCGTTCCATAATGCCTTACACCCAATTTTTGGTTAATGCACAATCCCTGACTGGGTATCTCAAGCACAATCCGGTTGGGCATCCAAACGCCTTATGCTTAGTTGGAAATCTCAATGCACAATCTTGGGTTTTTGGAATATTAACCCACCCAAGGATCTTGGGTGGGTATCTTAATACACGGCGCTTGGCTCGGTTTCTTCGTGCTTGATCCCTCGCAAGTTGTACATGCTGTAAGTTCATTGCAGTGGCACAATGATCTATCCTTGTTTGGGTACAACAGTGCTCTCGCGCCTGAAATGTTATGGTAGCTGCATCAGCACTGCAAGCTTCGGTACACACAATGCTAGGGTTTACTGGTAAACTGGTATATTAAAACCATGGAGATGTTGTTTGTCTTTCATTAGTCATCATTCATTTCACACAGTTTTAACTTTCACAGCTGTTTTACTCATAGGTGAAAAGCCATGGCTAGAGTTGCTAATGGGTTGAACTGTTTGCACTACCAATCATCTCCCAGCAGTTGAAGGCAGTTCATTTTACTCAAAGATTGACTGTTAACCATTAATTCTAGTAGCTGTACAAGCTGAATAAGCTCAAGTAAGCCGTTATGACAATGTACATCTTGGATTTGCAATTTTTAAAGTATAAATGCTATATAAAAGGGAAAGATTCAGAAAGCTGACGTTTGCAGCAACCACTATGCCACTGCACAAAGATTGTTTCCATGGAAAATGAAATTTACAATACTGAAAATGATCAGTGCTGGGATACATTTAGAAAAACAATTTGCTATTTTATGTTTGTGGGGCTTTCAATACTGCCAGAGGTTGCTATCAAGTTATCTGCTACTGTTCTCAGTAAATGATCATTCAGTAAACATTCTGAATTAGTGATTTATCCTAATATAATTTGTACGTGGTATTGGTATAGCGTGAATCTAGCCGAAAGGCATTGATGCGCTGTGCAATGTCAAATGCACATATATATATATATGGAGGAACTTGTCGCACAGAACCGCAAACAGCAAGCAAAACAAGCAGTTCGAATATTCAGCAACAAAGAGCCGACCCAAATGGTGCTGGTGAACGGTGTCTTTATTTCATAAAAGCCAGCGCTGCCGCCATGACGCGTTTCGCCTCCAGGGAGGCTTGATCACATGACCTAATCATATATATATATCCAATTGAAGAGGCTCAACACTTGAGGTACCACTCACAGCGTGTTTGGGAGCATAACAAAGTGAAAGAACTACTGTGACCAGAATGCCCAATGAACACGCCCACTAAAGGCAGGACTTTTAACCACCACTGCGAGTGCAGTGGAAATTTCATCAGCTGTTCCCCCCAGAAAATGCCAGTAAGAAAGGACCACGGAAGCCCGAAACGCGTTTGGCACATGTTATTGCTGGAAGGTGATGATTTGTACCCTGCCTTCCTCCCGAATTGAAAGGTTAAATAAACGTGCTGTGAGCGGCTACTCAATTGTTGAGCCTCTTTAATTGGATATATAGCGGCCTGCTCAGGTCGCGAGGTACCCCGCTGCGGATGCTGCCACTCCTTCGCCGATGATTACAGGTGCGGAAAAGGAACAACGCGGACCAGTATCGGTGAGGTGACAGATGCGGGGTCCCTGCCTCACCTGAGTACAGCGACCCATTGGGGTGATTGAGACTGTTTGGGGGCATAACATCAGTGAAAGAACTACTGTGACCAGAATGCCCAATGAAGACGTCCACTAAAGGAAGGACTTTTAACCACCACTGCGAGGGCGGTGGAAATGTAATCGTCTGTTTCCCCTAGAAAAGGCCAGTGAGCAAGGACCACGGAAGCCCGAAACGCATTTGGCGCATTTTATTGCTGGAAGGTGATGATTTGTACCCTGTATTCCTCCCGAGTTGAAAGGTTAAATAAACGCGCTGTGAGTGGCACCTCAAGCTTGAGCCTCTTCAATTGGATATATATGTGTGATTAGAGCGGCAGCTGAATTCTAAGAGAGGAAGTGGGGCTGTTACAGTGTTATGATGCAGTGTCCTTTTTTGAGGTTTGTCGAGATTTTTCCTAAATCCCCTATACATGTATGACTTTAGCTATCTAAGGTGAAACATCAGCAAAGTTCATAGTAGGCAAATCTGAATGTATGCCCACTGGGAGTGCAGCGCTGCCCAGGCAACCAAGATCAGAATGGCATGGCAAAATGGTTCATGAAGTAAGGGAAAGAAAATCAAAGATTGATTGGTACCACAGTGTAACCTACATGTGATCATTTCGGAGAGGTCAATGAGTGAATGGGCATAGATACCTGCCTGTAGTGTTACTTGCAGTTCACTATTACAGAGAGGCTAAGGAGAGATAATGGACACTGAAACAGATCTGTGGTGCTGCATATATGTCATCATTGCAGAAAGACCACTAGAAGTGTTTCTTGCACACAGAGTTCAAGAAATTAATGGGCTTTGACACACACTGACAAGGAAAGTGAGGTTCTCCAGAGACAGGCCAAATAAAATCTTCATGGGACATGAAACTTATGTACACTTGCACCACTACTTTTAGATTTTCACAGGTGCAGAAACTGCCTAGAGGGTCACTCAGCTGGAACTCAGTGCCCTTCCAAAAACATTTATCCCTCACATAATAGAGAATACATCTAGGTTCTTTAAAGAAAAGACATCTGGTATTTCTCAACAAAGAATTGCAGTACTGATCACTTGACTGCCCACTAAGGGCCCGATGTAGGACACCAAATACCGGTATTTGGTTTTTGAGATGTAGGGAGCACAAATGTTAATGATTCTGTAAATTTACCGATTCAGTAAATCTAGATGTAGGTGGCACTTAAAATAGTGCCACAGGCCCTTAAGAATTAGTTATTTACCATGACATGCTATGTCATGGTAAATAACGAATTCCTGTGTACATACACATCTGTGCATGTACACCTGTGCCATGTGGGACACATACATGCCCTAAGGGCATGTATGTGTGTCACATGGCACACAAGCCAGAATCAGGGGTGCAACAGGGTGTCAAAGTGACACCCTGTCCCCCTTGACAATTCGGTATTTTTACCGAATCAGTATTTACTGATTCGGTAATTGATATTGATTCCTATGGGCCTCAAGGCCCATAGGAATCAATGGCAATTACCGAATCGGTAAATACCGATTCGGTAATTACCGAATCATACATATTCGGTAAAAATTACTGAATTTTTTCCTACATCTGATTTACCAAATCTAGAATACCGAATCAGTAATATTCGGTATTCGGTATTCGGCGTGGGGGTGTCCTGTTCCAGGACACCCCCACGTCACACGGCCCACCAGCTGTAGGCGCGGCTCTCCCCCAGCGCCACAGGCCCATCCCTGACCTCAGGTGCCCCTTCGCTGCTGCTCGCTATTTTCGCCCGGTTTTTTTCCGCCTTTTTGCCCTCTGTGCCCAGTTGTCAGTGTTCTGAATTTCTACTGTTTATTTACTGATTATTGCGCCTTGTATTTTTGTCACTGTTCCCCTAGTGTGATCCCCCCTCCGCTCCCCGCTTCCCGCCGCTGCTCCCTCGCGGCCCCGCCCCTTTTCATTTCTGTCAACCCCATAGGCCCCCCCGCTCCCGCCTCCCAGCTGCTCCTTCCTCCCACTTGGCCTAAAATGGAACCCGCACGTACGCGCAGCGGGCGCGCCGATTGTGCGCCAAAGGCAAGCCCTTCTGCGCCCGTCTGTGCCTGGACCGCGCCCAGCGCCAGGACCCCTGGACCCTGACGATGCCAGCCCACGCGACGGACCTACGACGCCGCCACCCTCAATGCACTCAAACCCGACTGGAACCCCGCCTGCTACCGAGCCACCCCGAAATGCACCCACGGACCCTTCAGCTGCCAAGCCTGAAAATTCACCGGCCTCCAGACCTGCTCCGCACCCAAAAGACCAGCCACCAGCAACAACCACCTCAAGTGCATCCTGCTCAACACCCGCTCCGTCCACAAACACGCCGTCGAACTTTGGAATCTGCTCGACACAACATCCCCAGACGTCGCCTTCCTCACGGAAACCTGGATGAACGCCTCCTCAGCGCCTGACATCGCCATAGCCATCCCGGACGTATACAAGATCACCCGGAGGGACCGCGTCAACCAAACTGGAGGAGGCATCGCCATCGTCCACAGGAACACCATCCGCATCTTGACCGACTCCAACGGCACCTTCACCGCCGCCGAGCACCTCCACTTCCAGATACACACCGACCCCAGGACCACCCTCAGAGGCACCCTCATCTACAGGCCCCCGGGACCACGCACCCAATTCAGCGAAGACATCGCAGACTTCATCAGCCCGCACGCCCTCCCCTCCGCTGACTACATCCTCCTAGGGGACCTCAACTTCCACCTGGAGAACACCAAGGACTGCAACACCACCACCCTGCTGGACAACCTCGCCAACCTCGGACTCAAGCAACAGGTGAACACCCCCACCCACTACGCCGGCCACACGCTTGATCCCTTCTTCTCCTCCAGCAAGCCCATCTCCTTCAGCCACTCCACCGGACTTCATTGGACGGATAACAGCTGCGTCCACTTCAGCTTCAGAAGAACCACGACCCACCACCACCCGCAACAGGTTCCTCGCAGGAACTGGAGCAAGATCACCGATGACCAGCTCACCAACTCCCTCAGCCTGAACCCTCCCGCCCGCGCAACGGACCCCAACGAAGCAGCCCGCACCTTCACACAGTGGCTCACCAACTGCGCCGACGACCTCGCTCCACTGAAGAACCCTCCCAGCAGACCCGGCAGCAAGAAAACCTCCTGGTACACCGACGAACTCAAAACATCCAAGAAAAACTGCCGCACCCTCGAAAAAACCTGGCGCCACGACCAGACCACAGAAAACATGACTGCCCTCAAGAACGCCACCCGCAAACACCACCAGCTGATCCGCACCACCAAAAGGACTACATTCAAAGAACGACTGGACAACAACACCCACAACAGCAAGGAACTCTTCAGCATCGTCAAAGAGTTCTCGAACCCCAACGCTGGAAACAACAACATCACACCCTCACAAAACCTCTGCGACTCACTTGCCACCTTCTTCCACCGCAAGATCGCCGACATACACAACAGCTTCGACGCACAAACCACGCACCCAACCACCGAACCAACGCCCCCCACCACCACCCTCTGCAACTGGACCCCGGTCAGCACCGAAGACACCACCCGCACGATGATCACCATCCACTCCGGATCACCAACCGACCCCTGCCCCCACCACGTCTTCAACAAGGCCGACTCCATCATCGCACCCCAACTCCGGGTCATCATCAACATCTCCTTCAACACCGCCACCTTCCGAGAGAGCTGGAAGCACGCCGAGCTCAGCGCCCTCCTGAAGAAACCAACAGCAGACCCCACCGACCTCAAGAACTTTCGCCCCATCTCTCTCCTCCCTTTTCCTGCCAAAGTCATCGAGAAGACCGTTAACAGACAGCTCGCCGCCTTCCTCAAGACAAACGGATCCCTCGACCCTTTGCAGTCCGGCTTCCGAGCCAACCACAGCACCGAGACCGCCCTCATCGCAGCCACCGACGACATCAGATCCCTGCTCGACAATGGTGAAACAGCGGCCCTGATCCTCCTGGACCTATCTGCGGCGTTCGACACTGTCTGCCACCGCACCCTAGTACAGCGCCTCAGCAACATCGGTATCCAAGGGAAGGCTCTGGAGTGGATCATCTCGTTCCTCGCTGGAAGAACCCAGAGAGTCCGCCTCCCCCCGTTCAGATCCGAGCCCACCGAAGTCATCTGCGGCGTACCTCAAGGATCCTCACTCAGCCCCACCCTCTTCAACGTCTACATGAGCCCCCTCGCAGCCATCGCCCGCCAACACAACCTCAACATCATCTCCTACGCCGACACCCAGCTGATCCTCTCCCTCACCAACGACCCAGCCACCGCCAGAGCCAGCCTACACGAAGGGATGAAAGACGTCGCCAAGTGGATGAAGAACAGCCGCCTAAAACTGAACTCAGACAAGACGGAAGTCCTCATCCTGGGATCATCGCCCTCCGCCTGGGACGACTCCTGGTGGCCCCCTGCCCTGGGCACCACCCCCAAGCCAACGGACCACGCACGAAACCTGGGCTTCATCCTGGACTCCTCCCTCACGATGACCAGACAAGTCAATGCCGTGTCATCATCATGCTTCAACACCCTGCGCATGCTCCGTAAGATCTTCCGATGGATTTCCACTGAAATCCGGAAGACAGTCACCCAGGCACTCGTCACCAGCCGACTGGACTATGGGAACACCCTCTACGCGGGAACCACTGCCAAACTACAGAAAAGACTCCAGCACATACAGAACACATCCGCACGACTCATTCTGGACATCCCTCGCCACAGCCACATCTCGACCCACCTGAGAGACCTGCACTGGCTCCCCGTCAACAAGAGGATCCCGTTCAGACTCCTCACCCATGCACACAAGGCTCTCCACGACATGGGCCCGAAGTACCTCAACAGCCGCCTCACTTTCTACACACCCACCCGCCAGCTACGATCGGCCAGCCTCGCCCTCGCCACCATACCACGCATCCGCAGAGCCACCGCTGGAGGAAGATCCTTCCCCTACCTGGCGGCCAAGACATGGAACTCCCTCCCCATCCACCTACGGCTGACCCAGGACCACCTCTCCTTCAGGACACAACTCAAGACCTGGCTTTTCGAGCAGTAACGGACCCCCCCAGCGCCTTGAGACCCTACTGGGTGAGTAGCGCGCTATACAAATTGTTGTTGTTGTTGGTATATCAGATTTACCTACATTCGGCCCTTAGTTCTGTTCTGAGCGAGAGAAGGCAATGTCTGCACGTAGAAAAGGGGGAAAGGATCTTGGCAAAGTGGCTCCAAGAAGACAGGAAGGTGCTTTGAGGCAACATCCAGGGCATCACCAAGCCTGTTGTTTGCTACTTAGGGCGCCAAGGAGGAGTCAAGCATACTTCCGGCCTCATCTACAAGTGGACCCGAGGAGTGCTCAGGGTGTTCCTGGAGAATGAGATCCTGGACGCCGTCACAGACCCCAAGCATGCAAAGGAGAACACCGTCACTGCCATGTCTTTGGTCTTTGCACTGAAGCGCCAAGGACACACTCTTTGCAGATTCAGGGGTTAAACGCTCAGCACACCCGTCCCACAAGCAAATTAGGAAGCATAAATCTAATCTCAAAAAAGACAATTTTAAATTCAACTATGGCTCCTCTCACCAGCCTCCAAATGGACCCAGAATCACATGTGATACTGGTCATGTGACTGCTCATGCATTGGTAACCTGCTAGCCAATCACAAAACACTCTCCATCCTTCAACAGTATCCATGTTGGGACAGGACTGTCAGCTGCATTAAAAACAGGCATGTACCCATATCCGGAGAGAATCGACTTCCTGTGAAACTGGTATCTTGACTTTTGTGGTCTAGCTGCAATGCTAATCTAGCATGTGTGTTGAGGCCTAGGGCTGTCCACGGTGAATCCAAGGTTAGAACCTATTCTGGGACATGGTGGGGCGCAACAAGTGTAGACTCTTTGCTGACATGGGACTAATATCCATGCCTGGGGTCACTGATAGAAAGCAATGATAGCAGCATAATGATTTCTGAGAATTAATAGTCATGAGCAGACCCTCTTTCTGTGTCAGGAGGAATTGTGGCCTACCAACCCCATTCTTGCAAAAGTTCACTTAGATGTAACACCCAGACGTTTGCGCTGACATTACATATGTTTGTCGAGGATGTGTGTGTTTGGTGTAGATGGCAGCAAGACTCTGTGTGATGGTGGGAGTAGGACAGGTGAAAACAGTTGAATATTGGATGGCCCCTCGTTTAGCATGGAACAAGATGGAGGATGTGATGATGCTGCCCAGACAGTGAAAGCGTTTGTCTCCATTATTGAAGTTGGAGTCTGGGAGAATGGAGGTACGACGACCCTTAGATTTTGTATTTTGAGCTTTTAGAAGGGGATTGCTGATTAGTCCTCCTTGAGCACTGTCCTTTGGTGGATGGTCAGGAAGAGGTAATTTAGTCAGTAGTTGAAGGTGAGGATGTTTTGTAGGCAGTTCTTGCCATTTTGTGTTTTTCTGAGTACTGCTTCAGGAAGGTTGATGATATCCGAGTGCAGAAGCTTCACACTACATTGTGCATTTGTTTTGGGATTCTCCAGCTTAGTGCAGCATCATCACTACCTGCACTGAGAGCCATCACCATCTACAAAGGTTGGGTCTGAACTGCTGCCAGAAAATCACATTTGAAATTAAACTACCTCAAGCTAGTTCTGGGAGCCTAGACAACGGGTCAATATCCCCTGTCTAGAAAAATAGGGCCCAAATCAGCCCAGTGCATTCCATTTCCAAGTTCCTCTTGTCCAAGGAAGGGAGTGTTCTACAGAGTACTCAACGACTGTTTTCTGCATAACTGTCAGTCTCCTAGAGGTGAGAGGACATCACCTGCACATCTGGCTGTAGAGGTTGTGGGTCTGCTTGGAGTCGAGATGCTTAGAAGAGCTAAGTGACATCAGGAGTGCAATCAGCATTTACTGATGGTGCAAGTTCCTGGAGTCCAACTCTCCACTAAACAGGTAACACGGGGCCTCGGATTGAAGAACTGGGAGACTGTGTCTTGATTGCACAAGATAAGCCTTCCATTAGAAGTTTGTGTTTTCCAGTGTGCATGCACTCTTTTTCTCAAGAACTGAATGAAGTAACCTACTTGGTATCCAACATGATGATCGCTTAGTGAACTCATATCTTGTATACAATAGTTTATCTTTGCTAATTCACCAAGACTGGGATAGGTTACTGTAGATGGTGTAGAGCTTGACAAAAGCATGAAGGTACAATTGTATAATCCTGCAGCCGTTTAGTATTTTGTTCTACTGTAACATTAAAAACTTTTTTATTAAGATATGCACTGGGCTGTCCAGTGAATGGTTGTGTCATTCAGTTGTTGACTGTTGTAGTTCTGAGTCTATGCCCTCCACACCACCTGTCTGCAAAGCCTTTGACTGCTTGCCCTTGCTACCCTGAGAGTCATGTGCGGAAGGGTCTACTTGCCCCAGTTTGCAGAGCCATAGTAGGACAGACCACAGCACACCAGAGGCAAATGATCCTAATCTGCAGGGTTGTGGGCCAGTGTCAGAGGAGGTGTGGCTTGGCAGGCTCTTCAGCTCACTAAAGTGGTTCATTAGTAAACATTGTTGCATCCTCTCGGTGAAGGTTCACCAAGTGAGCCTCGCGAGAAAATCAATATGTGGCTGTAATATAAGGATATGAAAGATGGCAAATGATCGCTGTACCTAAAAATTTATTTTTCCTCATGCCTGGTATATACTTTGCAGAGCTTTTTGAGCTCCTTTTTTGTCTTTAGGAATACATATTAAAATTGTATTACGAAAATGCTGAAGTCGAAACTTCGTATTGAGGCATGTTTTGCAGCATTTTATTGGATTTTGGGTCCACTGTTCCCCATTTGCTGCTTCTGAGACTGAGCATGCTAACACAGCTGAATTGCAGTGTTTAATTCAAACTGACTATTAAAGGGTTTTGCAGTTAGAACATTAACAGCTTCGTTCGATTTCTGAATGCAAAACTGCCCTATGAGCAAACCATGGGGCTAACAAAAGGCTAACAAAGGGATTTTAGTTAGTCCTCATTGGTGTGACATTTTGGGTCTCCATGCTCAAGGACAGACATGTTTAGCCAATTAGATGATTTTTTCTGGGTTAGAATCCTGTCACTAGGACCTGCCATACTAAAATGAGAATTATCTGTGGTGTTTGCATGTTTTCGTGATGGCAGTCTGAAGACATATTAGCAGACACTTGTCTCAATTGAGAGGCATTTTATTTAGACACAAGAAAATAGAGACGTCTCAAATTAGGTACGAGAAGATTCAAATTAAACACGCATGATAAATAATTTTAGATTGACCCAAATGTCACCACTAATGTATATATCTTCTCTTGCCAAACTTCGAGTATGTTCTTCTTGGGACTCCACTGAATGGTTTGTAATAGGCAGAGTAGGAGAGACAACCCAGTGGAGTTCTACTGAAAGGGTACTAGAAAATAATGGCATATATTTCTAGTTCCTTTATTAAAGCACTCTTATTCTTTCTTCTGGGAGTTTAAAGGGAGACATGATATTCTCTCCAATGTGAACAGATTATTAGTAGAGGAGGCCTGAAGTCAGATCTCTCGCTTTCTGTTTAATTTTATTTCCACGTTTCCCCTCTCAAGAAGTAACAAACTACTAGTTAATTTTTTTTGTGGTTGATACATTCACAAGAGAGCGTGTGGTGGATCCACAGAGTTCCTGCAAACAGGGGGGTGTGGGTTAGTCAGTGAGATTTATGTGGTGTGAATCTCAAAATCTCCAACTAAAAAGCAAAGGGCCGCAGGTCAGAGAGGTGAGGTGGCCAAGGTTCGGGATCGGCAGTTCTCATGAGAAACAAGATTAGTACTGATTTGCATTAGGTGCAGAGTGGGCAAAAAATAATGGGTTGGAATGCTTCTCCGTGTGATTGACAGTGGTTAGACTATTTACAAACATTCATCCCATCACCATTTGGGTGTTCGATTGTCAGTAGTATACCTGGAACCTGAGACTGGGGCAGCTTTCCAGGACTACTACTGCCAATATTTGTGAATTCCAAAAAGTAGTAAACTTACATCAATTCAAGGAGTACTTCGATGGGTAAAGATTTATATCTTTTTTGGTAAACAGGTCACTATATATATGTAAATTCCCAATCCAAAAACATTAACAAGTTAAAACCTCTTAGTGAAAAGAGAACAACAAGAAAGAGCAACACAGCTAAAGTCCCTCTCTATGGGACCCAGACCCAAATACAAAGCAGAGAAGGAATTTATTTAGGGGTTGTCGCACCCCAAACATCCCCCATCCTGAAACCTCGCCTCTGCCTATGAGAAACCAAAATCTCCAGGTCAGTCAAAGGTGTGCATGCTAATTGCATCATGATTTCTAGACAACCTGTAGCGCCTGTCTGTGGCAGAGGGTTGGTCAGGCTCCTGAAGACTAGCAGAGGAAGTAGAATGTGACTGAGCTGCAGTAAATGAGTAGTGGTGAGTGAGGTATTGAATGACTTGTTTCAGGGTTCTTGTACCAGTGGGCCTGTGATGACTTCAAGGCTCCTCTGGTCTTGATGTCCGGTTGATATATTGTGTTAGACCTGCCTTTTCCAGCGGGTTTATCTCCAGACTTTTAGCTTTTTGGCCTACTGTTTTTGACCCTGTTTTTGGTGGCTTGAGTACTCTGGGCACTTTATCACTGCTAATCAGTGCTAAAGTGCATATGCTCGCTGTGTAAATTGTTATTCTGTATTGGTGTTTCCATGATTGGCGTATTTGATTTACAACTAAGTCCCTAGTACAATGCGCTGTATTCGCCCATGGCCTGTAAGTCAAATTCTGCTTGTGGTCCTGCAGCACTGATTGTGCCACCCACAGAAGCAGCCTTACAAAAGGTTATCAGACCTGCTACTGCTGTGTCTGTGTGCAGTTTGGTACTAATATGTAGACAAGGCAAGTGCACCCACTTGCCAGGCCATAACCTTCCCTTTTCTGACATGTGAGTCACCCCTAAGGTAGGCCCAAGGTACCCCTGTGGGCAGGGTGCAGTGTCTGTGAAATGTAGGACATGTTTTGATGTGTGTAACATGTCCTGATAGTGAACTACAGGAAATTAGTTTTTTTCACTATTGAAAGGCCATCTGCCCCATAAGATAGAATGGGAGTTTATTTACAACATCTTATAAATATAACTTTCCATGGGTACAAGATGGGAAGGTAACGTTTTATATGCCTGAACTCAGAATATAGAGATACATATTTTAGTAAGGAAGATTTTTACATTCTGTGTTTGAAAATACCACTTTTATAAAGTGGGTATTTTCTTGCTTAGCCATCCTGTGTGCATCTGCTAGTTAGTGAATTGGCTGTCTGTCGTTGGAGTGACAGGGCCTGGGGATGTGCATTTACTGTAGACAGCCACTGGATGGTTGAGGTGTGTCCTGCCTTTCCTGGAAGAGTCAGGGCTGGGATGAATAGACCTGTGCTGCATTTAGAGTAGGAGGAGGAGATTTCCTTTCATCTGAAGGGGCCTGGTCTGCTTTACACAATGCTGTCTCCTCATCTTACCCAAAGAGCCTCAACTAATTCACTCAGAAAAAGAAATTGTGGTTGCATGCCCAGCACATCTTCTCAAAAACATTGAGAATATGGGTTCACCCCTCTGGTTTCTTTAGAGAGCATGGCCCCACCAAAACTGAAGTACACAATGCTGGAATGTTATGGGATGCTAAACTCAGCATGAATTCACAAGCAGGTGCAATTAACAAATCATTCTTCCATTAAATTAAACTTCTAAGCAAAAACCTCCCTTTTATTCCCACTTAACGCCACCCATGGTAGTGTGTGCCATGGTTACCTGAAGGCTGAGTATGGTAATGATTTGTACTTTGGGGTACCAGCCTACCAAATGAACAGACTGCAAAAAGTGCAAAACCCAACTTGAAAACTAATATTTTGACAAAAAAACAGAACCAAACAGCCCACTGGTTCGCAGTAAGAGAATAAAATCACATACAATAATCTCTTCTTCACGCATACATACATTGAAGGCACAGCACCCAAACAACTGCCAGTAAAAATTGTCCTATTTAACCTCCCATACAACTTATATTCAGCAGGAGTGTCCTGGTCACTCCCAGAACCATATCAAACACAGGGGTAGCCAATGCCTCTCAGTGGCAGCCCCCATTCTCTGGAATAACTGACCAAGGGAAATTCACCAAGCCCATTCGTGGATGAAGTTCAGAACAAAATATATGACACCTGTTATAACATTATCAATTCACCACGTATGCTACCTATATACTCATTCTAATATGCATCATGAATTCCTACTGGACATCACTGTAACCACAGCCACCTAGCCATGGCACCAGATGGAGACGGTCTGGTCTCTATACCGACAATCCGACTTCTCTACATGTTTTACTTGACAGTGCTGACTAGACACGGTAGGTCTAGCCAAAAGCAAACTGTATGGAACAAAATTAATTTAACCTGTCTCCTTCTGTATGCCGACTCCTTGATTCAGCTCCCAGAAACAACTGAGTTTAACAGTGGTGGCGAGAGAAGCAAAATAAACATAAACATATGATCGGTTCACCACCACACTTCAGCAACTACATCGATTCCCTGGGTTTACGCGCATCACATTCAAGTTTTGATGCATCACCATCAAGGCAGGGACATCCAATATGAAACCATATCTGGCAGTCATGCCCAAGATCTCTGGTGGCCAGCACAAAAGAATTTAGAGCTGACCAAGAAGCACAGAAAGGAGAAACCCTGAAAGCTATCCTCCTGCTCGGCACCCAGTGCCTGTAATTTCGCCTCACACAGATCCATCTAGTTCCATCTCACCTCCATTTCTTGAGGGAGATGAAGACATACCTCTTTGTGTAACCTCCAGACTACAAGTAGGGCAACCCTCTCAAAGGCATCTAATCCGATTACCGGTTAGTGAACGCTACCTGAAGCCACTATGTTATCCCTGGCTTCATCTTGTGCCGTTTTCCGTCACTTTAAAGCGAGCTTTGCTCTCTGAAATGACACATAGTCAAGAAGGTGCGTGAAAGAGGGGTAGGAGCATAACCAGTAACCAGTGACACTGGTGATTCTCTAAAGGATCACCAGGCAGTTTGAGGGTTGGGGGAAACATAGGCAGTGTAAAAACTCATTGTGTTCTATGCTTTCACTTATCCACACATTTAGGAGAAAATTTACATTGCCCAGGAGGTGGGCATAGAATCTTTTCTAATTGATGTTAGTATTTTCCCAGTGTGTTTAACTTCCATAGGGCAAACACTGTTTGTGGCACTTTGGATTAAAGTGAACAGCCTCACAGTGTGCCACAGATTAAGGAGACTTTTCGATTATGTGTCTACGACGAATCTTTTTACAGTGTTTGCTGAAACCTTTTGAGTTCAAGGCTACGTGCTAGATAGAGTACAGCAGTGACAGTCCACTTGTGTCCACTGTTATCATGTTTTTGGGAGGAGCAACGAGTGTTCTCCCTTCCTGATATGGTGCAGACAGTTGCCTGAACAAGTCTAATTTCTTGAATTTTAAATTGCCTCTCAGTGGAACCCCTAAAAAGTTGTAATTTACAATGCTGTTCTAATGGGGGCTATTTCTTCATGGAAATAGGTGCTTTCACAGGGGATACTTACAGTGAACTAAACGAATCGCACAGCGGCATACAGTCACCTCTTTCACTACACCCACGTAAACATTCTGCCTATCCAGAGACGTTTTGCAGGCATGTGCAAAGAGGGCTCTGGCCCAGGGCCCCAGCATTTCAGTGGGCACCCTGGTAGAGCCAGCTATGTTCTGCAGGGAGTCTTGCCCTGATGACCTTGAATACTTTTTAAACAGGTTGTTGTAAATAGCGTTTTTCCATCATTTATGTTTAATGTGTGAAAGTCTATTATAGACATTTTGCAGACAAAATGTGGTTATGTTTCATGCAACATCCATATAAGAACTTTCTTTTAGACCTCGCGTATGAGAACTGGGAGGGTGTGATAGAGATTATTTGCAGTAATATTAGTGAGCTGCTGCTGTGTTACAATACTGAAAACACAAACCACTATCACTGAATATCAGATGTAAACACATTTAGAATTTGACCAAAGAGGGCTTGAAAGAGTGAAACTGAATCACAAAATCAAAGCTGTTCCGATCAGAGGCCTGCAAAACGCATTTAGCCCAGGGCCCCCAAAATCCTTAAAACGTCCCTATGCTTACCCCCTCCTAAACTCAGCTAATCACACATTGGCAGCCTCAGTAGTCATTATATATGATCAGTGTATCTTTCCCACATTGATATCCAATGTGGTATGGCTGCACCCCTTAATGTGGTCTCAATCTGCATTGTTCACTCCTGTTACATATCTGTTATGCCTGATATAATATACTAAGGATTGCGTGGCAGATCAGGAGGGCGAGCCGGCACTCTTCACATGTACCCACTTTACTGTAAATAGCTGTCAATGTAAACCATTCGACAACACCTGCGTTTGTGCATTTGAGTATAACGTATTAAACAGTGTCCAAATATAAATGTATTTTATACACACCTGCTCCATATTCTATGTCCTGCTTAAATTGGGTGTCAAATGAGATAATAGAGTTTTTGAATTAAGAAAAAGTTCATGGTCTCTATTGTTCTACAGGAAATCTCAATCAATATTTTTAAAACTATTTAATATATTTGCCAAATATTTCCAATTAACACTTTGAAATGCTTAGTCAAAATCTGTGAAATTATCCCTACAGCACCTCCGCACAAAAGGTTTGAATTAATTAGCAATAGATAACTGATGGTCAGTTAATGAGCCATTCATAGGGTTATATGGTTAGAAAATATTCGAAGGTACAACTTATTGGGCCAAAGGTCATGGCAGAGTGAAATTGGTTCTTTGGAGAAGTTTGGTATGCTCTTCTTTGTTGGTGGTACTAAAAGCTTGCACAGATGACTTAAAAAGTGCAAAACCACAACTTCCCCAAAAATAAAAAGAATTGATTATTTTTATGTTGTTGTTATCTAGATAAAAACAAGTAATGTTATTTTGTAGTAACAAGATACCTGTATAAGATAAAACATTGGGTTTAATTATATACTGATAAGTGTACGTCTTTTTGCTAATTAAGGTGTTGTGAGTGTGTTTCATTTTTTTTCCATTCCATCCCCTCCTTAGTGCATATGTATGTTTTCACAACTCTGAAATCTTATTTTGATAGCAGTTACAGGTTACAATGTTGATGCACAAAGGGATTCCAAACAATTTAGAAAATATGTTGTTTGTTTAAATGCACGCTCAGAAGATCCTTTAAAAAAATGATTAATTGAGAGTTAATGATTTTATCTCACATGGAAGCACAGAAAAATTATTTTAACACTGTCATTCAATCTCCTAGAACAAAACAGTTTTCATAAAACATATACACTTTTTACTCGGAATCAAATATGTCCAATATGCAAACTCGTCATGTATTAAAAGATGTAACTCTTTTTCCGCACACCCTAGTTATGTTCTAAAACTGGGCTTCAAAACTGGTTGCAGTCTGTATTCAAACCATATTGCCTCTATTCTATCAGAAACAGCCCTTTAAAACAGTTTTGTCGATTACTAATATTGTTACATTGGGGTCTCTCTATAAGACACTGGAAGATTCAAAACATCCGACCTTAACAAAAAAAAAAGTTCGGTATTTCTTTTTGTTTTCGAGATTGTAATGTACACCTAATTTGTTGAAATAACGCTTTATCAAGACAAGGATGTTATGATTCTTATCATCCTGTTTGAGCTATATTTGAATATGTATAGCTTGTTTTTCCTGTAGCAAACAAAATCCCTCCCCCGAGTCTCCATCATCAGGACACATTGCTCACCTCTCTTGTTCACGATTACAAGTAATAGATGCTGAATTATGCTTGGGTAACGTTTGAAAATGTCTGGTGTTGCACTGCACCCTGGGAGCAGGGTTTTTAGAAATGTTTAACAATTCTTTTGTTACAATCTGCAAGGTATGTTTTATCTGGCCAGTGCAGCATATCCATATTTACACGGACAATGATTTAGTTGAAGGGTAGCATTACTTCAGTGGCCGTCACTAAGGGAGTGATTATGATGGTCCGCCACCACCGTTCGCCCCCCCAAGTGCAAAAAGCAACTGCCCCTGCAGAAGGGGGGCCACAGCTAGCCCCCAAAGGCCATCCCCGACAGCCATTCCATGGCGGGTGAACTGCCATGGAAAGGCTGGTGGGGAGTCAGCATCCTAATCTGACCGTCGGTGCCTGCTAGGCACAGACGGCATGCATTACATGCTGAGGGCCTCCGCAGCACCAGCAGGGTCAAGGAGCCCATCGGATACGTGGTGGTCGGTGTTTCCGACCGCCATGGTACCGCCCACCATCATAATATGGCGGGCGGAAAATGGCTTCACGATAGCGGTGAACCCGCCACCGCCTGTCGGCGGTGGGTTCACCGCCATCGTACTGACCCCCTATATGATTGGGCCTCCTTGTAGATATAGGGTGATAGCAATGCTAAAATTGTATCAGATTAATACAAAATTAGCCATTCATGCATACTCAAGACATTGATGGAGAAGTGTGTAGCAACAACAGATCCATCAACTTCTCTTCACCACTTCCGCCCTGCCTTAGCCAGCGCAGGTTAGCGGTCTAGTGGCTATTGATGTTGCAAGTATATTTTGCGCGCTAACACGGCCAACCAGTTGACAGACGCGGCGATTGAGGCTGCAGATGTATTGCTCTGTGTTGCGCTATTTTAATTCCTCCCACATTACCGCTGACGCTGATAGCTGATTATTAGCTCACCAGCTTATTTTAAAAACGCTTTTTGGCATTTATAGTCTGTGTGTGATTTTAACTTTACATGATGATGCTTTGCTGTGACAGTCTCTTACCTGCATAATTCCGCTCCTGGCCCCGTTCCGCCCCGGCTGAGTGCCGTTTGTGCGCAGGGTCGAACAGCTGAGCGCCATTCTCCGCCTTCTCTTCACCACTTCCGCCCTGCCTTAGCCAGCGCAGGTTAGCGGTCTAGTGGTTTAATTCAGCCCTCCATAAAGGATGATCTGGCACAAGCGCAGCGGGAGTGCCGACTTCGCGCCGAAGTCGCGCCTAAGTCCAGCTCGTCTGCGCCCGTCCGCGGCCGTATGCGACCAGCGGCCACACACCCTGCCCAAACCTTTTCTTATTCCTCCGCTGACTTACTATCTCTGCGGCAGGCTGTTCCTTTACCGCCCTGCGCCATCAGGAGAGCTCAGGAGTGTGGTATTTCGACTATTCCTTTTTATGGAATTTCCACTCAATCGGACCTTGGCTCTATTTCTGTATCTCCGCTTCACAACCGCTCGGAGCCAGAGATGCGCCCCCTAACAATTCTTTATTTAAACACCAGGTCTATGGTGAAACACCAACTGGAAATTCACCGCTTACTTGACGACAGCGCCGTAGATATCCTCTCGGAGACCTGGCTCACTGACGACTCACTGACGACTCCGTACCTGATATTTTGGCCGCCATCCCCAATGGCTACTATATTATACAAGTTAATCGCACAGGGGGGCAGGCAGGTGGCGGAGTTGCAGCCATTATTCGTAAAGAGCATATCTTCTCCACCCTGGACTGTATCCCTATCCCCAACACCCAAACTCTGGTCATCCAACTTCGTTCGACCAGGTCTTCCCTTATCTGTGTTCTCATGTATAGACCCCCCATTTACATGCCTTCTTTCCCACAACAAGTTGGGGATCTCATTTCTCAGATCCTTATTAATCATGCTAAAGTCATCATTATAGGTGACTTTAATTACTGGCCCACCGACCCTCAGGAAAGTCGACTGTCTGAGCAGTTCTCAGAAACTTTAACTAGCATGAACTGTCTACAATTGATCTCCACACCTACTCACTGTAAGGGCCACATACTAGACCAGGTCTGGACGACTAATTTAGATCTTCTGCCCCCACTGGTAACCCCCTGCTCTTGGTCAGATCACTTTTTTATTTCCTTTTCAGTTGACCTTTCTATCCCTCACCGCCGCCCCCCTCCTACCAACATCTCAGTTCGTAACTGGAAGAAGGCCAATTTAACTGAACTTCATTCCTTCTTGGCAGCTTCAGTTCCTCCGTTTTCTGGATCAGCTTCCCATCAAGCCTCTACCCTGGAGCGATGGCTGATGGCGGCTGCTAATTCTGTAGCACCTTTACAAACCATAAAAGCTATGCGCCCTCTTGACGCCCAGCGATGGTTTACTGTCCAGCTAAGACAGGACAAACTGGCACTCCGCCAAGCTGAACGCCGCTGGCGTCAAAAGTATGATCCTCTGCTCAAAATTGAATTTACGACCTTATTGAAAAAATATAAATCCTCTATTTTAGAGGCAAAATCATCATACTTCCCTCAAAAAATTTTGGAATCGGCTGCCAAAGCAAAAGACATTTTCGCGATTGTTAATGAGCTCTCCCTCCCTGACCGTGTCACTCCCCCTTCCATTCCTACTCAAGCTTTGTGTGATGAGCTTAATGCCTTCTTTCAGGATAAAATTTCTATGATTAAAAATAATATCCCCTCTCCCTCCTCGTCCCACTCATTTTCATTACCCCCTGCAAATTCCCAGCAATTCAATACTTTCCCCCCTATTTCCATCACTGAGTTTCAAAGCCTTTTGCATAAAGTCAGTTCTGGGTCTCCCAAGGACTGCTGTCCTCCTCATATCCTCAAAGAAATTTTTATGACCTGCCCTGACCCTGCCTTGGCTCTCCTTAACACCTCCTTAGCCACTGGAACAGTCCCAGATTCTTTCAAGCAGGCTGTAGTGCTACCAATTCTAAAAAAGGCGAATGCAGACCCCCTGGTCTTGAGTAATTTCAGACCCATCTCTCTTCTTCCCTATTTGGGAAAGATTTTAGAGACTTATGTAACTCGGTGTCTGAGTACCTTCATTGAGAGCTCATCTTTCCTGGACCCCCTACAGGCGGGCTTCCGCCCCCTCCATTCTACCGAGGCGGTCATTGCAGCAGTCATGGACACTTTAAGAACAGGAGCGGACAATAACATCTCTCAAGCCCTCGTCCTACTGGATTTGTCGGCGGCTTTTGACACGGTCGATCATTCTATATTGATCGACCGTGTCACTAATGCCGGCATTCAGGGCGCTGCTCTAGACTGGGTCCGTTCCTTTCTTGACGGCCGTTCCCAAGCAGTCCATCTTTCTATCTTTTCTGCCTTTCCTTCTTCCCTTTCCTGTGGTGTCCCTCAGGGCTCTGCTCTATCCCCACTTCTTTTTAATTTATATATGCAACCCCTCATGGCCTCTCTTTGTCATTCCCCTGCCACCATTTATAATTATGCTGACGATCTGCAGCTGATTTTTCCTTTGCACACTTCTCCCTCTTCCCGCACTAATTTTCAAACCACCATGCTATATATCTCTGATTGGATGGCCCACAGCCAGCTCAAGTTAAATCCGTCCAAGACGGAACTCGTCCTGGTGGGTGGACCGACCAATCCATGGGATGACAGTTTTTGGCCCTCTTCTCTTGGCACCCCTCCTTGCCCGGTCAGCTCTGTGAAAAGCCTTGGAGTTGTCATCTCTGGCGATCTATCCATGAAATTGCAGATCTCGGCAGTAACATCATCCTGCTTCTTCCATCTGCGCAGGATCCGTAAGATCTGTCGACTCCTCACCAGAGAGGCACTCATCTTAGTCATCTTGGCTCTAGTCATCTCCAGCGTTGACTTTGCTAACATCTTGTACGTGGGGATCCCTGGCTATCAACTCCAGAGACTCCAGTTGATTCAGAATCAAGCTGCCCGTTTGGTGTTCCATCAGCCCAAACATCAGCATGTTTCACCTCTGCTGAAGAGCCTCCACTGGCTTCCAGTGGCCAAACGGTGCACCTTTAAACTCGGTTGCACCATTTTTAAAGCTCTTCACAATCGGGCGCCCGCCTTTATTTCCTCCAAATTAAGGCGGTATTTACCAACCCGCCACTTGCGTTCTTCCACTGACAATCTTCTGTGTATTCCCCACTACCGCCGCAAGAAACATGATGGTATGTGTTTTTCTTTTTTAGGCCCCTCTTGTTGGAACTCTCTCCCTTCCCCTTTTCGTCACTGCCCCTCTTATGAGTCCTTTCGCAAATTATTAAAAACGTTCCTTTTTAAAAGTGCCTTTGAGTAATTAATTGCCCTTGCCCGTTGTGTTTGTCATGAGCGCCAAGAAACCGTTTCGGTGTACGTGCGCGTTACAAGACTTTTTAACATTACATTGAACATAACATCTTCAATGCTCACTATGGTTTCAGAGACAAACCATTTAATTTCAAATAAAAAAAAAAATCATGTGATTATTTTAATTCACCAAGAAAGCTTTTGGTAGATAAACACATCATGCCTGATTTCAAGGCTTCTTATATTTGTGGGCAGAGGGTCAGCGATGCAAATACCGGAATCATATGGTAAATCCGCATGCAAAATAAGTCATTAGGAGTAGAAATCGTGTCACGCTTCAGTGATATTTGCACATGAAGCACTTTTACAGTGTTTAATGATGCAGTCAAACCTGACGAAAATAGCATAAGTGCAAATATCACACAAGTTTTAAAATGAAACTCTTGGCAAAACAGTCCAGGAGAACAGGGAGACAGTGTCCTGTGTATGTCAGCTCTGTATCAGTGTTTGTCCTGCTAAAGTTTATCATTCTTCCACCAGATTTCATCCTTGAAAAGGTCATTGTGGAAACAGATCTCGCCAAGATTAAAACACCATGCAGAGGCCGAGGGTGTACTGCCTTTTGGGATCTCTCTAGATTTGCTTCCAGGTCGTAGGAGCGACTGGGGATTGTGCATGTAACCTGTCACCCTATCACATTTAGGAAACCCGCAGTGTCACAGACTTTGACCTTCACTGCAATGACTATCTCAGAGACTGTAGGAAGTAATAATGTTCTGGTTAGCCATATTCAATAGCAAAGGCATAGTTTTGTCAGTTAGACCTGGGAGGGGGTACAGTGAAGGCAAAATTTCCCAACAAAAAAAATCAATGCGCAGCAGTGTGAATGTGTGAGGTGACTAAGGTTCGGGATGGACTGTTCCCATAAGGAGCACGGTCAATACTGATCTGCATTAGGTGGGACTCAGGAGCTGATTTAGAGTTTGACGGACATGTACTCTGTTTCAATCCAGAAGAAAACTTGTGGGGCCCCATTATTATTATTTTTGTTTCAAATAGAAACTCCCGCTTTGGGAGTTTGTTTTTCAAAAAGTAAAAAACATTGGAAAGTTTGATGGCCAGCTGTCATGTTTACCGAATCCGTCTATCAAACTTTTCTTACATTGACAGGAACCAACATGATTGTGGTTCCTGTCAATGTATAGAGCTGGCAGACATCCCTAAGTTTGACTGACCGAGTAAAGGCAGTAAAGTCCTTGCCACCATGTCTACCTTTACTCTGTCTGCTAAATCCTAAATCAGGCCCTCTGTCTAGTGTGGCACAGTGGGCGAAAAACACTGGTTTGGAATGTTATCCTGAGGGACTGCCAGTGGTCAGACTGCAAGCATCCATCCCATCTCCTTTTGAGTGTTTGATTGCCAGTAGCATGCCTGGAACCGGAGACTGGTGAAGCATTTGAAGCCTACTAATGTAAATGTTTGTGAATTCTAAAAGTAGTACATTTATATCCAGTCAAGGAATAAAGGTAGAGATTTGCTACTTTTGTTGATAAACTGGTCACCAACGGGGCATATTTACAAAGAAGTGGCACAATGCAACACAGCAAGCAAAGTTGCTGTGCTGCTTCACCTGAAGAGGGCAGAACTGTTCTACATGTACACAGAATCGGTGCAGTTCTGCACTCTCCATGCCCTGGGGAACTTCGGGCTAAAGAGTGCCAATGCAGGCACTCTTGCACGTTAGTGTGGGTGTCTCCTCCAGTTCCATAAACACCCTTTCCACTCCCTTCAAAGTTCTCTACCTGATTTCTAACCCAGGGCAGAATTCAGGGTACATGTTGTTTGAAAACCACAACGGAAATTGTGGTGTTTGCAGCATATTATCATTTGTGAGTTTGTTTTGGCCAAAATAGAAGGCCATATCTTTGTTTGCTCTGGTGTTTAAAACATCACAACAGTGCTAGACTATCTTCCATAACACAGAGAATGACCCTTTATCTTCGCCATTTTTGGCGTTCGGATTCCTGGGTTACCCTCACCTCTTTTACAGACATTCTCTAGAACATAGGTTGACAGTAAAAATGCACCATGTATGTAAAGATGTGAAGATGTCAACCGTTTTGTTGAAAGTGCTCACTAAGCAGCCCCCAACCACACAATTTTGACTGCAGGCCACACTGGAAATCAAAATCAGCCATGACAAAACTGATCAAACCAGCCCCACACTGCAGAAGGACATGACTACAATGGGGACATTGGTGTATAAGTGGGTAAAGTCAACCCATTCTCTTCTGAAAGCAGCCTCCTTGCTTACAACTACTGAGAAAATACCAGAGTCCCAGAATAGCCAGTCTGGCACTGATCTAATAGCACCAAGATTGTCTTGATAGTTCACTTTCAGATGGTATCCAGTAAGCGAAAATCTTACATGTAACTTTGACTTATAATGCCCTTCAGAAAAACAGAAGGTCTTTACCCAGCAGACCGTAGTTTTTCTAAGTAAGACACACACTGCAAATACACTGACAGACTTACGGATTTATGGTAAAACAGTGAAAAACAATGACGTCAAATGCAGCCATTTTTTCAATATATTCCCCTTCGAAAATACAATACATTATCTCCAATGTCACGAAGGCAAAATGTAAACCAATATGAAACCTAGACACATATCATGTCGCATAATAGTGGATCAGTGCATCAATCAGTATAATTCGTAAAAAATGTTATCAACATTTTTTGCAAAGCAATATATTATTTACTTTGAAAGGCCAATCAAACACAGTAAATGCAAGTGATAAATCTTAAGGCCACTAATAATGAGACAGTGGACAATACACGAACTACTCAGTGTCGAGGGACACACAGGATGTAGCATTTGACTGATTCCCTTAACAATGGAAAAAAACACAGGAGTAAACCCCAGTCTGCCCAATCAATGGAACCTGGGTATATCAAAACATAAAACAAGTGGTTGCGTGGAACTCAACCAGAAAGACACCGGAGTGGGGATCATTAATTACAAATGAATTTCTATTTCTAGATCAGTATTTACGCTGGACTGAAAAGGTAAAAATGTGAATACCCACAATGTATATATGTATCATAGTTTGTTTCACTGTATCACTTTTGAGCACTGCGCCATCTGCACTTCATTGTTGTGTTCTCTCGCACCCTGTGGAAAGATTAATACATTTGTGGTTTTTGGAAATGATTAAGATTGAAATGTAGTCTAACCTCAGGGTCTTTCTGATTGAGTCCCACGGAACCACTTGTTTTATGGGTTTTTCCCCCTTTGCAAGAGCGCATCTATCGAACTGCCCCGATGATGACTGGTTATGGCCCGGGTATCTAAGCTCCACTAGTCTTGAATTGCTATTGACAACTCCAACAAGCAGATGCCAGTTCAACTTAGGCTGTCTGCTTGCCATTGAGAGCTGGGTGACCAAAACCATGATGGAACCAAATATCAATAAATTACAGATTGTGCTGATTATAAATTATGATACTACCACTACTACTAATTATTATTGTCATTATTAGTACTATTGTTATTGTTATCAATATTATTAAAACTATTTTGTCTGTTTTTGTTTGGATAATAATAATAGTAACAACAACAATAATTATTATAATCATAATCATAATAACAACCATATTATGAATAATCATAAGGCATCAGATGAGGCCTTGTGCAATATTCACGAGGGTTGCATTTACCAGTCCTTCATGAGGCGGCCGCTGTTGAGTTTGTGATGGTCTTCATGAAGCGGCAGATACGGACTTTATACATTTTTAGCTACATTTTCGTTTTTACGTTCCTTCATATCATACCATCACTTCTGTAAGGGTTCAATTTCCCCATAAGATACGCTAGAGACATTCACATTCTCTTGTGGCGCTAGTCAAATGGCCTGCTTCACATTCAAATTCACATGGTATGAGGATGTATTCTCTTCACCTTGTACACTTCCTTGAGGGGGACCTCATGTTCCTACGATGTAAATTTGTGCTTTCTCTTTCTGCCCTCTGCCTTGCTTTTACTTACTGTGTTTACCTCGCCCATTTTTCCCACCCAGCGCCACGCCACATGGGTGGATGTGAGTTCAGGACACTGATGTTTGGAATCAACTATATACCTTGCAGGGCCGGCTTTAGGGCAGTGCGACTGGTGCGGCCGCACTGGGCACTGACCTGTGGAGGGGCCGTTGTGACCTCAGGGGGCTCTGTGTTTAGCAATATCTTATGAGAGGAGAGATGAAGGGCACTTTTGCAGGTGGTTGGGAGAGAATCCGATGAAGTGGTCATGGGAAGTGGGGGGCGCCAAAAGTGATTATTGCACCGGGCACCACCAGGTCCCTTGACAATGATTCAGGTACAATGCACAGGCATAGTCCATGATTGTTACGTGGGCCTGCAGTGCAGGTGTCCCCAGGTGTCCCCACAGGATCTGTGCAACAGCTCACTTCTCCTGAGTGTGACTATGCGCCACCCATCATTTATATGTTTTCTGAGGTATCATACTGGATTGCTAGGCTAAATTTGTGATTGCTTAGCAATCGCAAGATTAATGATTTGTACAATAGCAAATATTCCTAGTTTGCACTATTTCCAAGAATATCAAAGTATATTTCACATGAAATTTATAATTTTTGCAAATCCAGTGCTTTGCTGTTTTCACAGAGCAAGTGTTCCCAGTACATCTGCCTCTTTAATTTGGAGTAATGAAAACAACCATGAGGTATAAGAACATACCACCTCACTCATCTTCTTCGTCTCAGTCCTTCGTTACTGAGGATGTACTCTTCCTAAAGAAGTACACTGACATGAAGTGGTGCTCCACTTGTAGTTTAGTGTTATACAAGAACAAGTATGGAGTATCCCATACTGGCAGAGGTACCCCTGTATCAAAAACACTGACCTGAAGCTCCGAGAGGAATAGGCGATAATGACTAACCAGTGCGAACAGAGAGGCCCCGGAAGATACTAGCCATATCTCCAGCTAGGGGGCTTTCTATCGTCTCCTGTAGAAGCTGCCACCCCAAGTAGATATGCCATTGATGCTGGGAGGTATCTATAACACGGGCCGACTTGTATGTTTCAGAAGGCAGACCTTCTCCATCGACTAAATGTAGCGGAAACAGGCTTTTTTCTTCATTGCGATCAACCATACATCTGAAAATGACCTCTGACTAAGTAATATATATGGCATTCTATCTGAATTACCTCTGAGTCCGAGTCTAGAACTTAATTTTTTTACAGCACCTCCTGACACAGTTTTTCAATTTCTAAGTTTTATTATTACATAATGTAACATTACTTCATTTGTCTCCCTTTTTTCATGTGGAATTGAAAGAACCTTGATACACCTTATGTGACGCACTCTAGTGGGATAATTGGTGCTGAACTAATGGCTTGTGACAGATGTGCCTACACCACAAGTGGTGTAGCAACTGCATAAAACCATGGCTTCTCTCAATAACGCTTTAAGGTGTGCATACCTGTTGAGAGTTAGAAGCATCACATTATGGCTTACCACTTCCACCATTCCATGGCTGTGCACATTTTTCCTATGGGGAAGAGATCCACCTCCTCGTCCTCACCCCTCGCTCTTGACCTCATGCTGCTACTGATTGCACTGCCTGTGCTAGTGTCAGTAAGGTGAGCCCGTGCTGGAAGTACCCTCTCTACAGCCACTTTCCATCAATGCTTGTTTCACGCCATCCCAAGCATGGCAGTCCAGAACTTGCTCTTGCGAGATCGTGCTATGCTGGTTTGAAGCCTGTCCTGCATTTATCCCTTGCTGCTATCCACCCAGCTAAAGCAAATGCTGCAGGTAACTGTGATGAGGCCAATCTGCTGCCTCCTGCAACATGGTTCGTATAAGCCTGTTTGATTCCTGGTACCATGACCCTCTGGCTGGTCTTGTAGTTCAGGTGCAACGCGAGACAGCACTGTACTGCCTAGGTTGGCTACAGCTGGACAGGCACTGGAGAACCCATAGTTAAAGCATTAAAGGAGCCTTATCAGTCCATATATCTTAAAAAGAAAACAAAAACATCTTGAGATCAATTCCATGATTCCATGTTTGTATATATGCGTTGTAGATTTTGGAATTAAATTACAGCCACTAAACAGTATATGAGCATTACTGTGTAGAAATATTTTCTAACAAAGCTCATTTATGTGATTATCACATAATGGAATAGCCGTTCTATCCGAATATGAACTAAGTCGGTATCTTGTTTGTTTTCTAGAAATATCGCTATACCTCCATTTATATATAAATCATAGGATTGAAGATTGTCTGTTACATTACCTATTTATACATTATATAGTCCTGATGAAGGTGGAACAATGAAAAGAAGATGTCCATCGAAACGTCTGGTGTTTTTAACTGCCCACGGTTGTCCGTCTTTAAAGGAGGATTCTAAAAAATGACTGATTCCTTCTACATTATGAAGATTGTTATTATACAACATGAGCCATGTTTTTAATACAAATAAATGGACTCTTTAGAAAAAGGACACAGTGATTGCAGGGGTTACTTTGTTATTTTGGTATTTTTTACTGTGCAGTTGAATACGATTAATATTAAACAACGTGTGTATGGCTAGTAAAGAGTTAGGATACTATTTGAGTTATCTGACCTGTATATGCAGTAAGAGTAGGCTTATTCAAGAAACACTGAATAATTGTCTGTGGTATTGATGTTGTTTGTTAATTTTTGTAGCCACTAGTAATGATTACCTTAAAAACCGCACCTGTTTTAAGGTCACTGTCTCCAGATTGCACTATTAAAGAAACAGGAAAAGAGGCTGGTAAAATGTGTGTTTATGGGAAGATGGGTTGAATTTCAAGAAATATTTTCAAAAAAAGGGGAAAGAAAAACATCTGAAATATTATGAGTCAAAGGGAAATAATTTCTTCAATTCAGGCAAGAGGTTGTTTTCCCAGAAGGGAGTACCCTCTATTAATAAAACTGATGAGGACGTTCAGACGAAGTGGTAATATTTTTGATGTTAGTACAGCCACATTTTTTATTTAATTTATTTAAACTCCTTCTTTCACACATGATAGGTTTTCCAAGTTTTCTGATAAAAAAGGGCTACTGGATTTAACGGATTGCGCTGCATTTTCAGTGTAACTGCTATAATTGCCACAATCTAAACAGCTGCTGAAAAATAATAGCTCATACTGATCAAAAGTGAGGAAATGCGCTACACGTGATAGAGCAGCGCAGTGTAAGACATTCTGCTACAGATATCTGGCCACCCTTCGCTTCATGACTGCTTTAGTTGGTAAGGTGAATATTATGATTAATATCCTCCGTAGATGGATTGGGAGAATGTAATTTATCTGAAGGAGGGAACAGAAAAAAACACACATTTGAATGTAAACCAACGTGGTTAGAAAGAATCATTCTTTCTTTTTTAAGGAAATGTTTGCTGCACGATTTACGTAAGTTCATATCTGTGTCGGTATCATGGTGTTATGAGATGCAAAGGGTATTTTAACAGAGCAGTCAAAGAAGAATCCCAAAAATTTTGTGTATGAGGACTTGAATTCTAAGTTGCTTCTTAGTGAGACTCTTCCGTAAAATAAATATAATGGTCATTGTTTTTCTGGAGGGCAGTTTCATGTTAGTAATATGTGCTTGAAAAGCCCTACAGTGTGGACACAGACATAATGCAAAGTTGAAGGCTCATTTCAAAAGCTTAGGTGGAGTGTGCACAGATATGCTTTTGAATGTCCGCAAACTATAGGATTATATTGTTCTTGTACTTCAAAGTAAGTAAAAATATCATATTTTGAATGTGTATAGTTTTGCATCAATGTGTTTAAAAAATATCAAAACTGATAGATTAAAATTTCACAGAATGTGACATATAACTTGCCTTTCCTCAACATATAATTAACTCTGCCACACACTTTGATTATTCATTGCCACATAATTCTTTTAAGGCTCTTATTGCTCTTATATAAAGTATTCTTCCCAATAAAGGGAAACATTTGTACATGATGACTTAATGTATAAACACCTACCACATAAACATTACCTCCACATATTGTATTAAAAAGCACAGCAATGCTGAGACACCTGCTGGTCTTTTCACTACTGACCATCTGATTATCTATGTCTCATTTTCCAGCTGATTGTCTTTGACTCATTTTCCATCTGATTGTCTTTAAGTCATTTTCCTCAGGGGCCAGTGTCTTTTTTTTCTCATGGGTAGCCCACCTATGCCTTCTTTTTTTAATTCCTCACCCCTGAGCCCTTCTATATGTTGACTCTTTCACTGACATTGTTCATGGTGTCCATTTGGTGACAGAGTCTCCTCTTCGGCTTGGGCTCCTGCTCCTCCTTGAAGTGTGTCTCAAAATAAATTCTACCAGATGTTGGTACTGAGCTAAATTTCCTCCTAAGGATAAGGGGAGTGGGGGTGGGGGGGAGCGGGGAGCATATACATGGGCTTACTTTCTATCATCTCTTCTTCTTTTTCAACTATCCTCCCCTCTATATCTTCACGTCGAGGTCCAGCAAACACAGGCATAGGTACCGAGGAATGCATACAACACAGTCATCGCAAGCACGCAAGGGAGGGCCAAATAGACCGCGAAACACAAGCAACATAAAATGACAAACACTAACCAGAGCAGCATCGCAACAGACATAAAGATAGTGTCCCTAAATGTCAAGGGTCTCAACAGCCCGGTCAAAAGAAGGAAGGTGCTCGAGCATCTTAAGAAACTCAAAGGCGACATCTATGTGCTCCAAGAAACTAGATTAGAAGCGGCTGACATCGGGCGCATAGGTGCAAACTGGATAAGCGAGGTGGTGGGATCTCCGGCACAGAACAAGAAGAATGGGGTAGTAACAATTATCACCAATAAATCCAAGCTAGCAGTGGTAGGCTCACATGTCGACACTCAAGGAAGGACACTGGTGACCACTCTTAGAAGAGCGGGAGAAACATTTCATGTAGCGAACATGTACGGACCCAACACCGAGGATAAAGCATTCTGGGAGGGGGTGGGATCACAACTACACACACTACCACTAGAAGATCTGCTGATAGTCGCCGGGGACATGAACCAGGTTCTAGACTCAGCGATCGACAAACACCCGAGCAGGTCAAGGCAAACAGCGAACAACCCCAACATCCTGAAGAATCTCTGCGCCAAACTCAGACTGAGAGACCCATGGCGCCTAAGCAACCCAGATGCCAGAAAATACACATTCTACTCCAACCCACACAACTCATACAGCAGAATAGATTATATCCTCATGTCAGATACACACACCCACCTCATAGACCACACGGAGATAGGACCCAGATCAGTATCAGACCACTCGCACGTAAGCCTAACCTTGGCGGGCAGGCATAACGAAAAGCCAACCCGCAGATGGAGATTCGACGACAGCATACTCCATCGCGCCTCAGCGAAAGCCGAGATAGAGAAGGCGATAAACGAATACCTGCTAATAAACGACACACCAGAGACAAACAGGGAGGTACTATGGGACGCACTAAAAGCCACCGTACGGGGAGTAGTTATGACAATCAAGGGCAGACTAAACAAAGGAAGGAACAAAAAAATTGAATACCTAGAAAATGAAATTAAAAAACTGGAGAAGAGCCACATAGCCAGAATGGAAGACAAGAACACACTCACGAATCTGACCAAACACAAGTACGAGCTCAATAGAATATTGAGTGAGCGAGCAGGGACCTGGATTAACAAATATAAATCTATTAACCTCTGCACTGCAAACAAGGCTGGCAAGAACTTAGCATCCTACTTAAGAGGGAAACAGCGGCAACACACGATAGGAGCCATCAAAGACAGACAGGGCAAGTCCATGACTGCAAACAAAGATATACTAGAGGTCTTTAGAGATTTCTATGAGGGACTGTACACCAGGGATGAAATACTAAAGGAGGATGGGGGCAAAGAGCTGCTAGTAAGTATAACCACCCCTACACTATCAGCCTGCGAACGAGACATCCTAGAGCTAGACATAACGGAGGATGAGATAGCCAAAGCCACGGCAAGCCTCAAGGATAATAAAGCGCCAGGGCCAGATGGCTTCACAGCTAGCTTCTACAAAAACTACATGCACATCCTCAAACCCACAGTGAAACAGGTATTCACAGAATGCGTCCAGACAGGCCACATGACACCCTCGATGGCTGAGGCAAACATAGTTGTCATACCAAAGGAGGGGAAGGACACAACTGAGGCAAAAAACTTCAGACCGATCTCCCTCATCAATGTAGACTGCAAGATATACGCTAAAGTACTTGCCAGCAGACTCAATGCATACCTACCCAAACTCATACACAACTCTCAAGTTGGCTACCTCAAAAACCGCATGTCCCATGATAACACGAGACTACTATGCCACATAATCAACCACTCCTCCAGGAGCAACAATGCCGCAGTCATGATAGCCCTAGACGGGGAGAAAGCTTTTGACAGGGTCTCATGGCCCTTCCTAGAGCAATGTATGGCGAAATTCGGTTTAGGACCGAACTATAGGAAGATGGTGATGGCCCTATACAGCAACCCCAAAGCCAGGGTGGTGGTCAATGGAGGCACATCTAACACACTCAACCTAGGCAGGGGTACGAGACAAGGCTGCCCACTATCACCAGCCCTATTCCTGTTAGCCATTGAACCACTCCTCACGATGATTAGAACGAATGAAGATATAGAAGGAATAACAATAGGGAGAGAAACTTTCAAGCTGGCGGCATATGCGGACGATGTCCTAATAGTCACAGACGCCCCTGTAAGATCCATTAGAGCACTGACTGACACTATTGACAAATACGCTCAAGTCTCGGGGTACAAGCTCAACAAAGATAAATCAGAATGCAAACCCCTAAATATCCACACAACAAGAGAGGTACTAGGGAACTCCGGATTGACATGGCAACAGAAGCCCATAAAATACTTAGGCATCCTTTTTGAGAGAGACCTAAAAACGACACTGGAGCACAACGAAAAGGCAACAATCAAGAAAATTAAAGAGAAAGTGGAGGGGTGGTCGCCCAAATTCACCACATGGTGGGGAAGAATAGAAGCGATAAAAATCATGCTAACACCTGTGGTCAACTACATGCTAGCCATGCTCCCACTGATGAACACAGACGATTTCCACAAGAAACTAGACAAGATACTTAACAACTTCCTGTGGAAAGAGAAAAAGCCCAGAATAAGCCTACACAAGCTTAGACTCACAAAAGATCAGGGCGGTCTGAACATTACAAACTTCAAAAGATTCCAGGTAGCATGCATAGCCAGACAGGGACTACACTGGTTAGACCCAAGAAAGGAATATACCCCAGCATGGCTGACACTAGAGCGTGGACTATTAAAAGGCATGAACCCCATCACCCTCCTCACAGCCACCAGACACCCAGCAGTCAAGGAGAACCCTGTCCTGAAAAACACGAAAACAGCTCTCCTGAGCGTCGACAAACTATTGACATCAAGCATAAGAGGCAGCCAACTTGAATCTATATGGCATAACCCAACATTGAAATACAGAGATAAGGTCCTAGACATGCACGAATGGTATAGACATGGCATCTCCACAGCCCAAGACCTCCAGAATCAGGGCACATACACAACTTTCGACACCATAAAAAAAACACACAACTTACAAAGCATAGAGCTCTACAACTTCCTGAAAATCAAAGTAGCCATAAGGAAGGCAAACCTCACTAATCGCACACCCCCGCTCATACAACTCGCAGCCAGTCTCAACACACTAGGACACCAAGTAGCACACCTATACAAAGCCCTCCGCCCCAAGAACTCCAAACTAAACGATAAGATCACAAATTTCTGGGGGGAGATAGCAGGGAGGGAGCTAAGCGAGGCAGAGAAAGCAGAGATGTGGAGATCCTCCACTAGGAAGAAAATAACGGCAGCGCTCAACCAGACCAAATATTGGCTAGTGCACAAGGCATACTGGACACCAGCCCGCCTGGCCGCCCTGGGGATCCGAGACAGCGAAACATGCTGGAATTGCCACAAAGCGAAGGGAGACCTAGAACACCTTCTGCTCAGCTGCCCTAAGGTCAGGGGATTCTGGAACAGAATTGGAACACTCATCAATGAGATCACAGGAATAGACATACACATAGATTTTCCAAACCTAGTCCTAGGCTTTACGTCTCCGTCAATCACAACGACAGAAGATTGCGACCTCATTGACCTATTGCTAACGGCGGCAGTCAAAACGGTCCTAAGTAACTGGAAGGACACCTCAAAAGCCGCGCCCTAAGCTTGGCTCAATTGGGTCACGTTCTTAAGGGGGGCAGATAACATCACAGCGAAACACTCACCGAAAACACATAGGCAAGCGAACATGTGGGGACCCCTAGACCATTACCTAACATCACATAAACCCCCATAGGCGCAGAATCCAGACACTACAGAAGGGACACACGTTCCTGCGTACCATGCACTCTCTCTATCGACCTCGACCTCTATTCCCCTCCCCCTCCTCACTATTGTCCGGGGTTGGGGTAAGAAATACCAACGAACAACGAAGCGTCGCAAAGGAGGAGGCATAAAACAACGACCGACAGAACATGGACAATCAAACTACTGCCCCCCCCCCCCTTCCGGCGCTCCTTTCTTTGCCTCCTTTGTTCCTTCTTCTTTCTCTGTTTTTCCGCTCACGTATATCCCATGCTCCATGTAAATATATATTTTTTTTATATTCTCAATAAAAAATTACAGAACAAAAAAAAAAAAAGGATAAGGGGAGTGAGCGGTGGACAGGCTATGGGGACAGGTGCAAAGTCTGGCTTGGATTTAATAGTTCGGGTTGTCTAGGCCATAGGGTTGAGCAGAAGTGGAGATGAACTAATATAAAAATAGAAGAAGAATCCTATCAGACAGAGTAACAAGTAACTTTTAATAGATGATACTATTACTATTCCCCTACATACCGGACCATCACAGAAAGACGCTTGTACAGGCTCTTGTCATCAGCAGGGTGGATTACTGCAATGGTTTGCTCCTCGGAGCTAACGAGGAGCAACTTAGTAAACTACAGGTAATCCAAAATACAGCAGCAAGGATTATCCTGAATGCTCCTCCAAGGACACCCTCATGTCCCCTGCTGATGAGACTCCACTGGCTTCCAGTGAGGAAACGAGTCCAGTTTAAAACTCTATGTACAATCCACAAGAGTATGATAGGGGAGGGCCCAAAATACATGACCGAAATCTTCCAGCCCTACATTCCAGGGCGCCTTTTGCGCTCTAGCCATCAGCAGTTACTGCAGGTACCCAGAGTAAAAAAGACCAGACAAGGCGGCCGTGCACTAGCCTATGCCGGACCAGCACTCTGGAATTCTCTGCCCCCAGAACTAAGATCTCATTCTAGTCACCTGACTTTCCGGAAAATTTTAAAAACCTATCTGTATCCTGGTAAATAATACCCTGCTGCTTTTATCTCCTTCTTGGACACATAATCAGAATCAGAACACTTTCTTGCTGCAGCAATAGCGCGGAGATACCCCTTCGGGGGTCTAGTCTGTCGCTTTATAAGAATATAAAATAAATAAATAAATAAAATATAGGTTAAACACGGTCAATGTTACATCATGAGCTGAAATCTTTTTGGTGTTTACATTCCCCCAGCGGAGTGCTTTGGTACAGCCCATGTAGTGGCAAACCTCCAAGGAAAGAGCTCTTTCTTTCTTTACAGGTCAGTAAGTGGTCCAGTAAGCCCACTACTATAGAATCCAGTGGAAGTTATTTGAAGGTCTTAAGACTTGAGAGGTCCAATCAGCTGTTTCCTTTAACTTTAAAATATAATCAGTCATAGAAAGGTGAGCCATGCATACCTTATAGCACCATTACTTCTTAAACCCTAGTTAGAACTATTGATTGATGCGTTCTGCTGAACCATTAATAAATGCATTCTCTTTAGAATAAGGTATGTGGTTGGCAGGACCGACTTGGCCTTTTTGCTTTCCAAAACTGCTCACTGAGTATCCTAAACTAGGGAATAGTAACATCTGTTTCCACAGTGTTTCCGTAGGGCAAACATTGTGGTAGCACGCACTCTGTAAAAATGTGGCTATTATTAGCTATTATTAGAAGTAAGACTAACCATTAAAAGCATATTTACTTTTTATCCTACTAGGGACTGTGCTGGTTACACCCAAGAAACGAGAAATCGAGGAATAGGTTTCAGTGGCACATTTCCTGGGGTAGGATGCTTCTTATTGTTTGATACAGGGTCCCATCTAGAGACAACCCTGTAGGTGCGGTCACGGGTTACTTTCTGAAAGATCTTCAGCAAACAGACAAGACGCCAACATTTACAACTAGGGCACCACAAAATATGCTACAAAAGATGACTGAGCTACAGCCATAAGGACTAGCATGTGAAAGCTATTTGAGCAAGATAAAAAATTACCTGTGCTCACCCTCTGGTATCGTGGCACAAAGCAGTTAGTTTAAACTAAAGAGGGTATGTGTAAAGTATTTGTGCACCACAACACACAGTAGTACAGTGAAAACACCACAAAAAGACTCCACATAGAGTTAGAACAATAGTATTTCCTTTACTCTTTAAAACAAGAGCAAAAAGACAAATCTCCCATTTTAGAATCTTAAGATACGCACTTTGCAAATGTAGAACTATATCCACAATGTTTGTATCAAATGCAATTAGTAGGTTTCTCTGGCACAGATTCCAGGAGGGGATCGATAGATATGTCTCCTCAAACTTCACATGATCCACCAGATTTAACAGACACCAGAACTGAGGAACTCAGCAGGTTTAGCAATTAAGGGATTTCAGCCGCCCGCGATAGTGCGCAGGTTGGCTATAGGAACTTCACGGGTCACAGGTGCACACAATACATTTCCTGGGTTAAATCATTGTCATTAGGTTCAGGGACCTGTGTTGGTTTCTGCTCGTTGTTGTTGTTGCCCTGGCAATGTGTGGGGAGAGGAAGGTGCGGCTCGGGGGCAACGCACTGTACTTGATCCGGACTCCACTGGCGTAGGCGTTGCCCTGGCAGCGATTAGGGAAAGAAATGCGGCGATTGTGAGCAACGTGCTGCTTCTTCGTCTGGGCTCTGCTGCCACTGGGAATAAAGAACGGATTCTGGGATCCACGAAATCCCGAGCACAGAGCTCAACTGCAAATCGGGGCAAGCGCTGGTCTTGGTGCATGGAACGCTGTGCTCCACTGCCAGCAGTAGGAGTCACTGCCTTTGGAAGTGTCAATCTTTGCAGGGCTCAGCTGCCACACGCACAGATGGAAGAGTTTGGTAGCTGTGTAGATGCAAAAAAAAAGTCCTGGATGGCCTTGAGACTGCGTCAACAGGGAACAAGCCAACAAGCCCTTGGAGTTACTTAAGCTTTTTCTAGAGGTTGTAGAGATAAGCTTCAGTCCTTCTCACTGCCCAGGCAAGAGGCAGCAGGTCAACACAGCAAAGCAAGTAGCAAAGTGGCAGTCCCTCCTAAAGCACAGCAATCCGCAGGCCAACACAGCAGAGCAGTTAGCAGAGTGGCAGTTCGTCCAGCAGTACAGCTCCTCTTCCAGGCAGAGTCTACTTAGGTCCCAAGAGTGAACTAAGTACATGGTGTAGGAGGTCCAGTACTTCTGTGCATTTTAGCCTTTGAAGTAGAAAGGCCTTTGTGGTGCACAAGACCCTGTCCTGGCTCCAGACACACAACACCTGAGGGGAGCAGCCCTTTGTGTGGGGACAAGATATAGCTCTCTTTCAGGTAGAAGTGGCAGCCCCTCCCACACATTCTGCTCTGGCAGTCCCATCAACATGCACATGACCACTCAGGCACACCTACCCTTCCTTTGTGTGTGTCTCTCTAGAGGGAATAAAGGGAGCCAACTGTCACCAAGCCCAGCTGTGTTATTCTAAACAAAGCCAGAAGGCACTAAAGGGTTTTAGTAGGAAAATGCTATCTTCATAAAAGTGGCATTTTCAGACCTGCAGTTTAAAACCCACCTTCACTAAAAGATGTGTTTTTAAATTGTGAGCCTAGAGACACCAAACTTATTTTTCCTAACATTGCGCAATTGAAAGTTACACTTGTAAAAGGTTACAATGCAGTTCCAGTGTTACCCTGTGGGAGAGATATGCCTTACAGTAGTGAAATACGAATGTAAGAGTATTTCACTTTAGATGTTGATGTAAATCTCAAAATGTCATGTCCTACCTAGGTCAAATGGCATTTTAAAACTGCACCCACAGGCTTTGCTGTGGCAGGCCTGAGATATGGTTAAAGGGCTTTCTTAGGTGGGTGGCATAACCAGTGCTGGGATGTATGTCGGAATTATGAATGCAATTACAACGAATGACTTAACTACGCAATTTTTACAAGGAAAATGCCATTATAACAATAGTCATTTCCATTTTTTTGTTGTTTACAACAGGTGCCTTTACCATGTGTTGTCGAAAAGTAAGAGGTAAGTAATATATATATATATATATATAGATATATATATATATATTTATTTATTTACATAAAGGCATTTAAAATAAATTTTTCTTTTAAATGTATATATATATATATATGTATATAATGCTCTATTAACCCAGAACCTCTGAACCCTGTACAATTCTTTGCCACCCTAAAGATGTCCTTGCCACCCAACAACCAATGCCCACCCTAAACCCTAGAAATTCCCTTTCCAATTAAAAACCCATACCCTCCAAACCCTAAAAATCCCCTTCCCACCCAAAAACCCATAACCACCCTGAACCCTAAAATTTCCCTTGCCACCCAAAAACCCATACTCACCCTAAAGCCTGAAAATGACCCTTACCACCCAAAAACCCATACCCACCCTAAACCCTAAAATAACACTTACCACTCAAAACCCCATACCCAACCTAAACCCACATACCCATGTCACACACACACACACACACACACATAAATATATATATTCCTCAGACAAAGAACGGACCCAGCCGAGCTCAAATTCGTAGCCAAGCAGTCCAAATACACCACAGCACAAACGGGATCCAAAAACGTAATTTCTTCAGGTAAAGGTAATTTTTATTTTTTACAACACCATTTTGTGCAAACAAGGAGGACGGTCAACGTGTTTCAAATTGCAGTGTACTGGCGTGCTGCCTGATCGTTGGTGGTGCACAAAAGGTAGCGCTACCGCTGGCGCTGAAAAGGTAAGAAAATATTCTCCAATCTTCTATGATTGAAGAGCCGGCACTTGAAATCATGGGTATTCTCCCGTTTATTGTATGATTACAATCTACACAAGGGCACCTCTGAAACGCGTCCCTGTGGTGTCCGTTTGTGGATTGTAATCCCCATTATTTCGAGTGCCCATTATACCCATTATTTCGAGTGCCGGCTCTTCAATCATAGAAGATTGGGGAATATTTTCTTATATATATATATATATATGTATATATATATATATATATGAAAGCTTCACAATCCTTCTAACTCGCAAAAGGAAGACAGCACTCACGGGACTTCAGCTCAGCGGTGATTGAATCTTTATGCAGACACGCGTTTCGGAAGTAATTACTTCGTCAGTGTCACTGACGAAGGAATTCATTCTGAAACACGTCTGTCTGCATAAAGATTAAATCACTGCTGAGCTGAAGTCCCTTGAGTGCTGTCTTCCTGTTGCGAGTTAGAAGGATTGTGAAGCTTTCATGTGTCTGCGGGGCACCACCACAGTACGGCACCCGCCCGCCGAGTGACTCGCGCTTTGGGTGCAACAGGAGCAGGATATATATATATATATTGTAATAGCACGGGTGTTGTCTATGCTATTATTTGTGACTGTAACAAAGTGTATATTGGAAGCACTAAACGTCTACAGAAGCTTAGAATTCAGGAGCATAGCAGATCCATCAGGAATAAAGATGAGAAATCACCACTGTACAGACACATCAGGGACAACCATGAGATGCAGAATAAAATCAGGTTTCACGGTATACAAAAGATAGTTCCTAATAAACGAGGTGGAGATTGGCAGTTAAATATCAGAAAACAGGAGGCCAGGTGGATTAGTAGGTGCAGGACGGTACATGCGGGATTGAACTGTGATAATGAGTTACATTACTTTTTATAAATCATGTAGGTTGCAGTCCTGTAATGTTGAATAACAAGGGTCGAGTTGTGAATATACGATAGAAATTCTTCTAGGGAAGGAAGTCATATTTTCTTGTCTGGATTTTCGCCTTTCTTCCCTTTTTCAGTTGAGAGATCATAATATTTCCCTTCGAGGCGTAGGATTTATTAGAGGAGCAGTAATTGAAATTAGCTGTGGATTTGGATACCTGGGTGGTGATGGATTGATATTTTTCATTAATTTATGGGGAATATTTTCTCAATGTCTGTTCATGATATATGTATGACTAAGATTTATTTTCAAACACTAATATAGGTTGATTGAGTTTTTTTTATAGTGAATGTTAGCAGGAATGTTTAGCGACAAACTTGAACACAACGGGGTTAATACAGTTTAAATGGATATTCGAGATACTGTAGTGGTGAGAGTACCACTCACGGAGGTGTCAGAATAGTACTCTGAATGAGTTGCAAGACCGTATTTTTTCCATAATTATTCTCGTATTTAGGAGAAACACTTTCGATGTTCTTAGATCGTCGAAATGATTGAATTTGATTGGGCGTATGTAGTATTTCCGGTTTGTAGCGGAAAGCGATACATTTCATATGGTTGATAACAGCCAATAGGATTGGTGACCAGGAATATTTCTGGTTTCAGCGGCGATGATAGAAAATTTACTAGCGGACCAGAGAGGGAACCGCATGTATAAAGCAGATGCAGGTGATTGGGTGTCAGTATAGGCTTGCCGTTGTGTGATAGGTCAGAATCTATGGATAGAACGGGATTGGTGAATGGGGAAAGAGGACCAGAGAGGAAGCATTGATGTCAGAATTGGGGGCTAAACCGAGGCTTGTTTTTTGATTGGTGAGGGGGGATATATATACTGAAACGGGAAACAAAAACAGCACACTGCAGATTTATCACGATCGGGCGTGTCGCTGGAGCAGGATGACGTGACTTACACTTTTGAATACAAATAAGGTGAGATATAGGTCATAGCTTCTTTGGGATATAGGATGTATTATAGATAGTTTTTCGAGTATATGGAGGCTTAGGAAATGAGATGTTGGTTGATATATTTTTCTGCAGATTATTGCTTCATTTGAAATTTGAAGGAAATACTGTTATCCTGTGAAGCAAGATCTTTGAGAATTGAATTTGGTTAGTATAATTGTGAGCCTTGTTTTTTATGATATGGATGGAGCTTTTCTGGAATGAATAGGTAGTTTAATTGTCCTTCTTTCGCCATATATATATTTTTTTAAACCTGTGGCTATTGCGATAAATGAGTGGGGACATTAAGATCAGTGATAATTAATTGAGGGTGGTTTATGACTTGGTGGAAGCGATTGACAGTAGAGGAGTTTTTCTCCCACATAAAAGTTATGACACTGATGGGTAGAGAAGATATATTTCATTCTTTAAAATTCTTTACAGAAATTGTTTTTGATAAGCTGGAAATTGGATTCATTATTGTGAGCATTTCGAGCCATTTAATCGCCATTGGGAACCGACTTGAGCTACTCAATGGTGAGCATTCAGGGTAAAGGGGATAGAGTTATGAAAAACATGCTCGCAGATCTTGAATGCATGGTAATAATGTGTACTTACACCTGCCTGATTTTTTCAGGTGGGAGTGACTAAACTTCATGTATATACATGATTAATTTGCGTATTGATTTGGATCACATGATAATGAAGGTATGGTTTTATTAAACTATTAGTATTTTGTGTGAGACCGAGTTGTGGGCTCTGTAAGGATGTAGTCATTGAATTAAGGTGGAACTGGTATTTCTACTGTTATGTTGGAATTGTAGTTTTAATTTTATTCATAGAATGGAATATAGGCAGGATGATTATGGTACTATACAACAGTTGTGAATTAGACTGAAATTGTATCAGATATATGATTTGAGTATATTGTCACTATTAATATGGATGCTGATTGTAATTTTTTCTTTTTTTAACTATTTCGCAGCCCTGATGATGTTCGATTAGGACGAAACGCGTAGGGTGTGTCAATTTGATTATCATCTTATGAACTTTGAAACAATGAATATTTGGTTTTGAACATTCTACATTGGATTGTATACATCTTGTTCTGTTGGACAACCTTGGATATTGGAAAAAGCAGATAATAAAGAATTAATGTACTACAGCATTGGACTGAAAAAACCTCTTTTCTGATTTCTGGCACTCTTTCTTTTCTTATTTAAAAAATAAATAAAAAATAAAATATATATATATATGTATATATATATATATATATATATATATATATATATATGTATATATATATATATATATATATATATATATATATATATATATATATATATATATATATATATATATATTACCTACTGGCGGTCGCCAGTAGGTAGTTATAGTTAGGACCTAGTTTCCATAGGAAATCCGCAACATTCTATTGGGAATAACTTTGGCGCCGTTTGATGAATCTTTGCGAATTTCTCAAAGAAGATGGCCCGCTCCGCTCCTTCCCTGAAAGTTTTGGGGGGATTCGTCAAGTGGGGGCTCAGAAAAAAGGGGGGTCCCAAAACGTGTTTTCCCCATGTTATTTTCCATAGGACGATTAGACACGGCCACAACCCGGACGGCTGAACGGAATTACAAGAAATTTGGCAAAATGGTAGAGACTGATTCGCAGATCACGCTTTTGCTCATATGGTGTAAATCCATCCAGTAGTTCTTGAGAAAATCAAAAGTAAAAAAAAATATATATATAGGCGCGCATGTGTATCAAAGGTTATATTACGCTGAGAGGTGGTCTGCCACTCTTTCACAAGGATGATGTCATCAGTGATGTCATTTGAGATGTCATCAGTGATGTCATGAGTGATGCCACTGACTATGTCATGAGTGATGTAATATGGGGAAACATCCTTTACAACACAACTTTTACCACGCAGTGCTTTTACATCGCAACTTTTACAACGCAAACCATTACAACGCATTGCGCTGGGGGGCGCTCTAGGATAAGGAATAGATTTAATTTACTATCCAACACCTTCCCTACTATCCATGGGGACTGGAGTTGGAATAGTAAATTAAACTATTCACTATCCAGCACCCCAAAGCGCTATGCATTGTAATGGTATGCGTTGTAAAAACTGCGATGTAAAAGCATGCGTGGTAAAAGCATGCGTTGTAATGTCATACATCCTGTAATATGTGACGTCATCAGCAGTGAATTGCGGGCGCGCGAGTTATAGTTAGCTGAACTAACTATAACGGGGCAATTTCAAAGGTTTTGTATGAGTTAAATGTCCAGCTAACTATAACATGTGTGAAACCTATGTTTTTTTCAATGAATATATATATATATATATATGTATAATACAAACGCCTATGACGCTAGGGACACCCAGTGTCTCTGGTCTAGCCTGCCTGGGTGCGTTAAACCACCTAAATATTACAAACGAAAAAACACACTAATTAGTGCTGTGTAAACAGGCCTACCAGATGTGCTTTAGTGAAAGTTCTTTATTACGAGCCTTAATTATATGTAAACAAAGATGGAGACAGGTTTGTTCTTTTTAAAACGTAACTCCAAACAGTGAGGAAGGACCAGGGTGCCCATGCAGTACGATATTTACAGTGACAGTGAATCAATTCTATTTCACAAAGACAGTGAGTGTTTTATTGATTCTTGTGCGGGTCAATCCTTTAAAATTCCAACAAATTCGCATTCTCCTTTTCGACACTGTCTTTATTCATTCTGCACACTTCTCACTGTTATCAGGACAACAACGTCCATGATGCATTGCTCTTGCTTGCTTTTCGTTTCCCAAATCCTTCACTGTTTATATTACATTAACTGTTCCCATATGCTTATTTTATGCTTTTAGAGGATGAAATTCCCCGCATGATTAAAGCATTTGGCTTCAGTCTAATGTCACGAGAATATCACTCACATCCTAAACTCAGTTCTTGCATGGTTTGAAACTTGTCTCTTTTTTGTATTCCAGTCAGCAGGACATGCATGGGTAGAATACCTCTACAAACCCTTGCCAATCCTGAATGTTTTCCAAGTGGGGGCGGCCTTCTCAGCAGTGGCGCTGCCATACACACTCCGTCAGCTTCTTGGTCTTCAGCCGGGGGGCATCACTTTGTCCGTATAATCCAAAAGCCTATGACGCTAGGGATGCCCAGCCACTCAGGTCGGGCCTGTCAGTGTGCGTCAAACACCTAAATATTCCAAACTAAAACATGCACTAATTAGTGTTGTGTGAACAGGCTCACCAGACGTGCTTGAGTGAACGTTCTTTATTCAGAGCTGAGACTAAAAGTATGACGCGTTTCGGCTCCCACGAGCCTTAATCATATGCAAGATGAAGACGTGTTTGTTCTTTTTAAAACAGTGAGGAGGGAGCAGGAGGCCATGCAGTATGATATTTTATACTTTCCTTACCTTATTTTTTTACCACGACTATGCCTTTACCGTTCATGCTTAAACAACGAAGTTTATTGTAAAGACATCCGTCGTAAAGTCATACTTGTGGTAAAAACTTTTTGTAAAGGCAGGCGTTGTAAAGATGATGTTGTTGTAATGCCTTTGTTGTAAAGGCTGCTTCCCCCAGTGCTGCAAACCTACAGGTAGCATTTGATTTATAGGCCCTGGGAACAGGTAGTGCACTTTACTAGGGACTTATACCTACACCTAATATGCCAATCATGAACAAAACCAATTGTAATCATATTTTAGATACTGAGCACATGCACGTTATTACTGATCAGCAGTGGTAAATTGCTCAGAGTCCTAAGCCAGCAAACACGATCTCAAAAACAGGAAGGCAGAAAGCATAAAATCAGGGGAAACTACGCCAAAAGATGCCAGGTCTAACTGGTACAGATAGGAAAAAAGCGCCAGTGCTCCTCAAACGCTGGCAGAAATCTCATGACATGTCAAAACATTTGGTTTTTAAGAGAAGCCACAACTTTCGAGGTCTGTCCTCGGAAAAAGAAGGGGACATATCTGCCATGACACCAGAGGATTGGCTGTCGCTCTTTTTTTGCCGCACCTCTGCTATGTCATTTCAGTGAACTACAAAACACTTTCAGGACTGGAATTTCCAAGTTGGAGGGCCAAACATGGAATTAAGCCATTACTCTGTTTTTGGAAGCCCCAGTAACCTCAGTGAACTTCTCCAGTAACAACACGCAACACGCAGGCAGGCCCAGAGCTATTCTCTGGGGAAACACAGCGATATTTGGGCATGGACTATGGAAATACCAACCTTATGCCTCGTCTCTGTACTGTAGTGTAGTTCCTATTATCCCAATAGGCTCTGCGCATTGGAATAATACCTTCAATAGTAAAGGCCTAGACCAGACGTTAACTAGGTCTACTACTGACGATATTAGACTTAAAGTTTTGGGTTTGCCAGCTAGCTCAGAGTTCACTAGAAACTTTCTCGAATGTTCAGGAAGGAATTAACTTCCCTGATTAGACAAGAAGGGATTTAGTTTCTGACAACCATAGAACATGACAACTTTGCTCTCCCCTAATCAAGAGTGTATCTCGAGAGTCGTGTGAACAAAAGGCAATTTATTTTACTCAGTCAGTACGTGCCTTCTTAGTCTCATCAGAATGTAGAGAAAAGGAAGAGACGGGCGTGTTCAATAAAAAGGTGTTATTTATTGATCAGTCTCTTTTCTCATACAAGAGAAATGGATCGATATTATTGCAATACTTATAGTTAAGTAAAGTGCATACATTAAAAGCAGAAGTATAAAATAATACTGTAAAAACATTGATATGGTTTCTAAGCCATAAGATGTTTTAAAATGAATAAAATATATTATATACACATATACATTTGACTAAACGTACTCAACTGGTGTTTCTAAATACGCCTACCCCGTGTACCTGACCTAAGCCTAATACGTGGGCGGGAATAGAAAGTTACAGTTTAAGTTAAGTTTGTTTTTGCCAAGTGAATAACTAAAGAATTCTCTGCGAGGGGTTATTCAGTTCTGTACCTGGAATTAAGGATGAATGAGGGATGGTATCTCTCTCTCTGGTCTCGATATTCCAGGCTGCCTGCGAGGGCTACCCGGAAGCGCCGGTGCTGGATCTCTCGGCAGGAGAAAGCAGCGCGTCTCGTTCTCAGCGCGTCAGGAAGGCGGGGCTGCGCCAGCGGGGTCTGCTCTGCTCTGGGCTTCGGCAAGTATGGCTGCTCCGTCTCGTCACCACCGCGTGTGTTTGCATAGGGCAATATCGGTAATATTTATACCTTTAAGGTGCCGAGATTGACGTAAGGATGGACATAGATACGTCAATAAGGATGTCATACGACTTGCTCGTTAGCACATTCTTTTGCTGAAGTTCTCGGTGAAATCAAAACAATGGCCGCAGGGTTTTGCCCAGGTTGTCATAGGTTTGATTTGTTATGAGAACTCCGTATGCCTTATCAGGGGCTGGAGGAATATCGCTTGTCTAATTAGATCGCAAGCGTTATGACCTAATCAGATAACACGTTCCTGTGCCGTAGTGTGACTGCGTCAGATAACGGTATCTGCATCATGGGGGTTTTCTGCCTCATGGGTTGACTGCTAGTTAACTTGTTGGTTTGTTTAACCAGAATAGGGTCAGGAATAGGGGGATCGATTCAGAACCTATAGGAATACATCACACCCACTCCACGCTAACTATGGACATATTTACTAATCTATGCATAGTAAAACATACTATAGAGTATAGTGTATACCTTACCACCCCAAAATACATAATACATAAATGCATTTTGAAATTTTCCAAATATACGGAAGAAATTGCAATCATTTGTATTGTATGCACTCAAGCTGTAGAATAATGCCAAAGTAATCACGCATTTGTATACATTATTGCTATTTGGTATATGAGAATCTACACATGAAATGGCTCTTAATACAGAAAAAAAGTTCGAGACCATTCCATCACACAATAAAATATTTATGAACATACCAGCGGGCAGCTAATGTCTATAAGCTATCTAAAATTTAGAAACCTTAGTTCTCTAAGAATAGTTCTTACTTTAAGCAGAAGATAGTGTCCCGAAAAATATGCAAAAATATTTTGGGGCTGCTGAAAAATTGCTGTCCGTGAACTGGAGGGAAAGTTGTTCATGTGACTTTATTTTTAAAGTTGAAGGCCGAATTCAGGGAACGCCGTGTGCGAGCTTGCTCAAAAGTCTCTATTTCTGCTCTGGTGAGAACATCATATCATTTAGGCTTTCGAAAAAGCTGTCAACAGCTTCCTGGGAAAGTTCCACTAACTTGGAAAAAGGTGTAACCATGCATTCGTGCGCATGATTGTCTCCATTGACATTCTGATTCGCATTGCTGACAGAAGGTCGTACCTGTTCGATGCTGCTTTCATCTTGAACTTCACTACCCCTTAATCGTAGTGGTGAAGCTTCCACGAATGCCGTCATCAGGATTGGTAGCCTTTGAGGGCAGCACAAAGCGTGAACCTTGATCGGGCTCAACAATGTTTCTGCATCCATTGGCGCATCCGATTGTAGTGTCAGACAGGTGTCTAACACGCATTCTTCTCCGCATAGCAGACACCTTAATACAGGTAACACATCTTTGCCACATTGGTCGAAATGATAGAAACCAAGTCATGTTCAGGTCTCTAAGCCGGGAGAGTCCCAGGATTTTTGATATCCGGTCCCGGTATCCAATGGCTAGGATTGTTTCTTCCCTTGTCGCTAGAGTTTGGTCTGTGACATGGGTTGCCATAACGAAAAATAAGGACCAAGAATAGGATTCCTGCAATTAGTCCCAAGATCAGGGGAAGTCCGCCAAAAATCGAATGGACGAAATCTGGAAAAATACCCAGTATGGCTTTGAATGGTGTTAATGCCATCGAAAATACTGTCTTAAATACCTTTGAGACCCCATTGGTATCAGAAATATTTAAGATTTCATTCAGGATTTCTGCGAAATGTAAGGGGGAATTAGTCGATAACAATGAATGTATCTCTGCAGTCGTCCTTGCGACTTGTAGATCATACGTTTCTTTTGATGACGTGAGCCTTGTAGGCGTCTGAAGAAGCACTGTTTTCATTCTGCTTAAAGTATCTATTCGAATAGAAGTAATTTTCAAGTTGGGCCATGCCCTTGCCTCCCTGTCTGGAAAGGAGCTGGGGAACAATAAGCGTCCACAGCACTTGACCTTTGCAGTCGTAGTTACGAGATAAGGAGTCCCGGGCATAAGACTACAACATCTGCGATCTACAATTAGAATGTAACTCCCATTATAGAGTCTTTGAAAGAATGGTTCAATCTCTGTTGCAGGTGCGCCTTGCTGGTGACATGAAAGGTTGTATGAATTCCCTTCACAGGCTCCATGCAAACTAATTCCGTTACACAGAAGCGTGCCGCTTAGTGACATTGCACAATTATTGCCACTAAGAAACACTTTCTGTCCTTTATTACTGACACATGCATGTGAATAGGGCAGGTTCCATGTTGTTTTAATGTACCCCTTTCCCAATTTCTCGTACATGCCAGCCTGTATATATTTTTGGCAGTATTGAAACCTGAAGGTTGAGATTGGAATATTTATTATCCCATGTATTATCCATTCACTGACAGGTCGTTCTGACATTGTCACTGGTAATCTTTCGAGTTTTTCAATGCTCAAGATTGTATAATCAGCACCCTTTTGTGCCATACTGATTTGTCTATCAGTAAGGTTAAAGATTTCGAATAGTGACGTTGTGTTGATTAAACGCCAAGGCACATAGCCTGAACGTAGATTTTGTAACGTCCAGCCAAGCTGTACAATAGAACGCAATTGAGACTGACCGTGTTGTAATAACAGTAAGTCTTGCGATAATATGTCGATTGCTGAAGACACAATGCTGTCCAAAGAAAAAATTCTGGAGGACAGAGTCATTAACCCATTGTCCACTACAGAAAGTGATTTTTCCAAATTAATACGGTCAATTTCCTGTATTCTCTCTGCTGTTTCAATTTGAGTAACCTTCCAGGCCTCATTGTATGCTGCATATACAGAGGCTGCTATGAAACGTTTCTGACGCTGTTTGCGTGGTCCCAAAATGAAATCACGCAAGTCAGCACCATCAGTAAGTAAAGTTAGGTGTTGCTTAATTTCTGTCAGTGTGGAAGTTTGTAGCCACTGAAGGCATAATTTGCCCACACTGTAGGTGGTTATTATCCCTGGGTGATGTCTTTGGGGATATCTAGGGTCTGGCCTGGTCATTTTGAACCCCTGTGTTTTGTTCAGGAATCTGTCTTGACAGTTATTAGTATCTGTGGGCCAGATCAACCACTGTTTCCAATCAGGATGTGTTCTGTTTAGGTTTAATACATAATTTACGTCTATCTCTTCATCTATAGAGCTATTGCTGTACATTGTTGGTTTTGGAATAGACGGTTTATTTAAGTCTTTGATTTTGGCTAGGCCAAGACAGGTAGTTTGTTGAACAGTGTCATTTAAAAATATAATTTGTTCTGGGATCATGCAGGCTCTAAACAAAGATTCTATACCCTGTACTTGCCATTCTTTTGTACCCCAAACACTTTTCAATTCCACATTTTTGTCCCAATAATCAAAACCAAAAGTATTCATTTGTTCAAAAAATGAGTCCGAATATATCAATTTTGTGTTTGTTATCATGGTCTTAGTTCCTGTCTTGTTTGACAATTTGAAATAGAATGCTTCAGCATTACTTATGTTAAAGCCTGAAAAGTATGAATATTTGTCATAGAAGGTTCTTGAGCTTCCTTTTGGAGGGGTTGCACAATGTTCCCATTGATTATAATTTAAAACATTTCTAGGTTGTGCAGATCTATGTAGAAAATGGTTACCATAGTGGTTATAACAGTACATACTATCATAATTTGTAGAACCCTGCAAATAATCATGTTTGGTAAATTTAGCAGACATTACTAAGTCAGACATCATATTATTAATGCTTTCGAAGTCCCAATCATCAGCAAATGAGCTTTGTTTTGCAAAGTCACTCAATGAGATCTTAATTTGGTGTGGATATTTCAGGATTTCGACCGGACCATAAATTTCATAGTCAGTGTTGTCCCAGGCTACCCCACCCGGTATCGGATTGGCTGTGAAGTTGACTGAAGAAAGTTCTCTTTTCTCGACGTGTGACGATGTGTGTGGTTTGAGGATCAAGTTGATTTTCTGACTTGCTGTGTCCATTTTAGCATATTTTCCCTCAATGAAGCGTCCCAAAGTAAGTACCATGATGAGCCAAAGTATGAGGATAAATGCACCAAAACCCACCCAAAATTCGATCCATGGAGAAATCAGATATGTTTCTTTCAGCTGTTTCAAAAGTTCTTTAGCTTTATCTTTAAAGGTTTTTGATGATGTCTGTGTCTTTGATTCACTGAAGCCTTCAGAGGAATCATCGAAGTTTATGAAGTAGCCGGATGCAGTTCTGTCAATTGTTCCAATTGCTTCAGGATTACTGTTTCCTGCATTTTCGCTTGGTACTTCATTGTAGATTGGTGTGTCTCTGCCAAAAGTTTTTATTTGGGTTTTCAGAGGTCTGAGTTCTATTGCATTGTTGCATAGTACTTGTTGTTCTTCTGTAGTCGTTTCGAATGTGATGAGCCTCTTCGTTAGGACCTCTGTACTGGTAGCAAACCTTGGTGTTCGGCTACTTATTGGGAGTCCACTTGGCCTACTGTTTGTTATCGGCCACATGATTGTGGTTTTACCAGGTCGATGGATACAACTCGGTTCTCCTTTTTACTAGCAAGTGGCGGTAGTACAACAGATCTTGTCCCGTTGATAGACAAGACAGGAACTGCTTTCCTGTAAGAAGGCCCAAATTCCTTCTTTACCGCGATCTTTTCCCTGACTAGATCCCCGACTTTTGGAATCCAGACAGGTCTTGCTGGGACAGGTGGTGGTTCTTCAGTGGTTGTTGGCTGTTGTTTCAACTTTATGTTGCTCAGGTCTTTTCTTGTTTTGTTTAAGTCCTGCAAAATAGCCAAACGGTCTTTGATATCAAAGCTTTTTTCTTTCACCACTGAAGTCTGACTATCAATGTCAGAGATCAACATCCTAGTTCCAAATAATAATTCGTACGCACTGAATCCCTTCAGAGAATTTCTTGGCAAGTTATTTAGACTACGTTGGACACTTATTAGATGTTTGACCCACCCAGCTCCCGAACCTAATACCTTTGCCGTTATAGATTGCTTTATGTCACGGTTTTTTCTTTCAACGATTCCGTTCCCCTCAGGGTGAAATGGACAAGAGTACCGCAATGCCACGCCCATGCTGACCATGGCCTCCTTATAAGCTCTAGAGCTAAAAGCAGGACCGTGGTCCGAATGCAGCATGCCAATTGCGTATGTGCCGATAAAGACTCGCAAATCTTTTATAACAGTTCTGGCGTCAGCCGTTCGCTGGGGCCACATCCATATGAATCTCGTGCATGAATCCACTGCGACCAAGATATATTTATAGTTACCGTCCCTTTGTAAGGGACCACAGTGGTCTAGGTAAACACAGGCTAATGGTTTATCCGAGATTAGAAGGGGCGTCTGAGCTGGACGTCTCACAGTTGATACTTTCATTTTTTGACATATTTCACATTCTAGAACATAGTTCCTTGTTTGTCTTCTCATTTGTGGCCACCAGTATCTCTGTTTTAATAATGATACTGTGGCTGAGACGCCAGCATGGATAGAAGCAAGCCCTTCGTGTGCCGCTATTATTAGTCCTAACCTATGTTCCATGTTTGGAATTGCCCTATCCCCCACTCCAGGGATTCGAGCAAAAGGAACATTGTTTGCATCAGTTATGTATGAGTATTTTACTGGAAAGCCTTTCGGGAGTGTTTCTATCGAATCCTTTTCTGAGGCGCTGACAGCTTGTAATATTTCGCTGTCTATTTTTGTTTTTGACCGGGTGATTGCAGCTACGGAAGCCGTTTGCACAGCTGCCTTCGCGGCCTCATCAGCCAATGAATTCCCTGCAACGTGAACGCCATCACGTTGATGACTCAGTGTGTGTATCACGTGAGTCTTTGGTAGTTCTTTTTGTAAAAGAACTACTTGTTCCCAGAGCATTTTATGCTTGATTGTGCCTCCTTTTGCATCCTTAAAACCATTTTGAAGCCAGATCTGCAAGTATTCATTATAAGATTGAACGCAATAATACGAATCGCACACTATGAGCGTGGGGAATTCTCGATCGGTATTTTCAAGCACCATCTTGAATGCCAGTAGTTCAGCTCGCTGAGCTGTGCAATCTCCTAGAGATTGCGTTTTAGTGAGGGTTGGTTTAAATTTCCCTTCGTGCCAGCGACCTTTAACAATCGCGCACGCAGCACTATAAGCTTGTTTACCCCCGACTGCGGGTTGTGCTGATCCGTCTGTATATATTATACAGCCGTAATGATCTAGAGGCAGAATTTCGGTCGGCGGAGGACATTCAAATTCATATTGGAGAAATTCTTGTGTTTTTAAGTTAGGATCAAATTCGTATGCCACGTCCGTTGCAGCAAGAGAATTAACCCATTGTATCCATCTCGGATGGAGCGCTTTAGCATTTGGAATGCTTGCCTTTGTTACCGCCTCTAGGGCTGGTATCGGTGTCACGATTATTATTCGTTTACCTTGTGCCAGGGCTCGTTCTTTTGCTATAGCTGTCTGTGTTGCAGTTAGAATTTTTTCCGTAGGGCTAAATTTCATTTCAGCCTTAGTGTACAAGTGTGATTTGAATGCAATTGGTACCTTTTCTCCCTCATTAGAGGTCAGGTATGTGAATCCGCATCTCCCTGGGATGACTCGAATCACTAGATTGCGTGTGTTATCACGTGTTTCTAATTTTGTTTTAATTAGCATGTCTGTTTGTAGGGATCTCAAAATTTCTGTGTGTATTTGAGTCCAATTGGATCTTTTAAAATCTGGTTTTATCAGATCATAAAGGGGTTTGACCCTTTCTGCGTAATTTGCAATGTATGTTCTTCCGAAATTTAGGAAGCCTAGAATCGACTGTAGGTTTTTTAGTGTTCTAGGTGCTTGGATTACGGCACATTTCTCTAGGAAATTGTCAGCCAGGCTTTTGCCTTCACTTGATAATTCATATCCTAAGAACAGGACTGTCAGATGGGCAATTCTGGATTTTTTAAAGTTGAATTTGTAACCCTCCGCTGCGAACCCAAGTATTATGGTGTTCACTCTCTTCAAGTGAGTCTCCAAGTCATCATCTGTTAAGTAAATGTCGTCGACATAAGATAATGCTTCATCATCATATATTTGTAGTAATTCTGTTACTCTCGCTGAGAATACTCCCGGGCTGTTCTTGTACCCCTGGGCTAACCGACAGAATTGTTTTTGAGTGCCATTTATTGAGAACGCAGACAAATATCTGCTCTCTGGTGCTATGTTTTGACAAAAGAATCCATTAGAGATGTCTAATGTTGTTTTGTATTTTTTGCGCACTATGTTATTCATTAGTGCAGCACTATGCGAATTTTGCACTGCAAAAGTTTTGCAACATGTGTTAAGGTGTCGGTAATCCAAAACTAGACGATATGAATTGTCTGGTTTGGAGACCGGAAACAAAGGGTTGTTCATTTGTGAGGTGCAAGTTTCAATCACCCCCTGGTATTCTAGCTGATCTAGTATTTCTTTTACCTGTTTTTTTGCTTCTTGCTTAATTGGGTACTGCCTTTGTGCAGTAGGTTGTGATTTTAACAGGATTTTGTGAGGAGGAGAGTCCTCATCCCATCCCACGTGATTTTTATATAAAGTAGGGGCTAGAGCCACTGCCCACTTTCTAGCAAGTGTGTATTTTTTATGAATTGGGATATGATTTGAGAAGGCAGGCATAATTACTTCTTCGCCATGAGGGCAATCCCTGACAAACTCTGGTGGCCAGTCTTTTTCAGCTAGAAGGATATCATAGCCCTTGGAGAGATTATCCCAAAATAGTCCCCTTATTTTTCTAGTCTTATCTCCCTCTATACGTAATGTTATTTCGTATATTTTGTGAGGTTTGCTAACTCTGGTGTCCGCAGTTTCCACTTGAAGATATTCATTCGTGTCCACTGTCTCCAGATGATTCATAAGGACTTTGCGAGCTATGCTCACTTCTGCTGCGCTGTCTAGCATTGTCTGAGCCCATTCCCCGTTTTTCAGTTGTGTCCTCAGAATTCTCGGCATTGTTAACTATTTTAATGCTGGCTACCTTCTTCTTTGGAAATTGTAATTTCTTTTTTAGCTGAGCAGGTTCCTTGTCTTTGGACTTGGCGTGCTCTTCTCTTTGTTCTGATCGTCCTCTTCTTTCCGATTTCTGCGAGGAAGTCTGAAAAGATTGAGAGGGACGTGTATCAATGTCTTGATATCTATCAGGCTTTTTTATATTATCCCTATTTCTAAGGTTATATCTTTTCCCAGAGGGGTCACTCTGGGGTGACCTGTGTCTTTGGTTCGGAGATTTCTCTCTTCGCCTAGGAGACCTTCCTCTGGCCTGGAATTTCTTTTCTTTGGGATTGGATTGTTTGTTTCCATCCCAGCTCTTTTTCTGTGATGTTGAATTATTATTAAAAAATATTTTTTCAGGACTTTCAATTAGTTGTGGTTTTACTGGTATTCCACCTAAACTATCTCTACCTAGTTCCTCATAGGATTTTTCTATGATTCTGGCAATTTCAGCTGGTTGGTCTGCTATATCTGTTTCCTTTAACCTCTGGCGGATCGCCACGTTTGCTGCTTCTCCCTTTATGTTGGCTAATAATATAGCCGAGACCTGCTTGAAGTCTTTTAGTAATTTCATACCAAGAGTTAAAGCGGGTTCTGGACCGTATTCGTCTTGAATTTGTTTTAGCACATCTGGTATTACCGAAATGGATGGAACACCGTGCGTTTTTGTGTAGATGGAAGCAAAGACTGTACCCCAAGTGTCACAGTCCTCAATGTGTGGTGCGATTCCCATTGGAAGACAGATAGTCAGAATCCTGTGCTTTTCCAGCGGGGTGGTGTCTGGAAACACCGCCTCTATTTGGGTGATTTTCTGCGCTAGCCAGAATGGTATTTGTTCCCGTTTAGCCGGTACTTTACCTAGGCAGGACTGGATGTTCTGTGGTGTAATTTTATTTGTGTTCCCCTGGTGAGGGGTCAGCTGTGGGAGTTTAATCGCTGGCTGAATTGTTGAAGTCCGCATCACATACTGGACTAGTTGTCTATGTATTTTTATTAATTGTTTTAGCTGTGTTAACAGGTTAGCTGCAGACATCCCGTCGATGTCTGGATGTGGTGTGTATCCGGCTAGGACCGGCCACGTTGCTCCTGGTCTACCTAAAGGACCGAGCCTGGTGATGTGATTATTATGTTTTAGGGCGCCATCAAATAAGAGCAAATGCTCTTGAAATTTGAGTGGTACTTCCACCTCCTCGAAAGGGGTGTACGTTTCAGGAGGTTCCTCTATTTTGTAATAGTGGAAGTACTTTGTTACAGGATTTGCTGCTGGAAAATTTATCCATGAATAGTATACCTCTGTCTGCCGATATTCGTGTGCCTCAATTACGAATATGACTGTACCACCTCTAGGTGTCAGTCCATTTTCTATAAGTTTTATGGTTATAGATTTCCTATTAATGACCGGGATGAGTATTATATCCGGGTCAGCTTCCTGTATGGTAGCATCAGCTGCTGCGAGTTCAGTTGCTAATCTAACTGCCTCTCTTTCTTCATCACTGTCTACCATTTTACCGACAGGATGGTTATTTTGTTGGTTTGCAGATCAGGTTTCTTATGGAAACAAAGATTAGATGCACAATATTTTGGAACAGTGTATCCTTCAACGTTGACTATACCAAGAACCATACATAGGAGTTCCCTCCTGCGAGGTCTGGCGGATATGACCTTTTACCCACTCCAGACGTCTTTGGAGTATTATGGGAGAAAGGGGTCTGAGTGAGAAAGCACGACTGAGTTACTTTAAATGTCTTACGTTAGTTTTATCGCCCTTTCCAAACGCGTTGGGCGCCATGTAGTGTAGTTCCTATTATCCCAATAGGCTCTGCGCATTGGAATAATACCTTCAATAGTAAAGGCCTAGACCAGACGTTAACTAGGTCTACTACTGACGATATTAGACTTAAAGTTTTGGGTTTGCCAGCTAGCTCAGAGTTCACTAGAAACTTTCTCGAATGTTCAGGAAGGAATTAACTTCCCTGATTAGACAAGAAGGGATTTAGTTTCTGACAACCATAGAACATGACAACCTTGCTCTCCCCTAATCAAGAGTGTATCTCGAGAGTCGTGTGAACAAAAGGCAATTTATTTTACTCAGTCAGTATGTGCATTCTTAGTCTCATCAGAATGTAGAGAAAAGGAAGAGACGGGCGTGTTCAATAAAAAGGTGTTATTTATTGATCAGTCTCTTTTCTCAAACAAGAGAAATGGATCGATATTATTGCAATACTTATAGTTAAGTAAAGTGCATACATTAAAAGCAGAAGTATAAAATAATACTGTAAAAACATTGATATGGTTTCTAAGCCATAAGATGTTTTAAAATGAATAAAATATAGTATATACACATATACATTTGACTAAACGTACTCAACTGGTGTTTCTAAATACGCCTACCCCGTGTACCTGACCTAAGCCTAATACGTGGGCGGGAATAGAAAGTTACAGTTTAAGTTAAGTTTGTTTTTGCCAAGTGAATAACTAAAGAATTCTCTGCGAGGGGTTATTCAGTTCTGTACCTGGAATTAAGGATGAATGAGGGATGGTATCTCTCTCTCTGGTCTCGATATTCCAGGCTGCCTGCGAGGGCTACCCGGAAGCGCCGGTGCTGGATCTCTCGGCAGGAGAAAGCAGCGCGTCTCGTTCTCAGCGCATCAGGAAGGCGGGGCTGCACCAGCGGGGTCTGCTCTGCTCTGGGCTTCGGCAAGTATGGCTGCTCCGTCTCGTCACCACCGCGTGTGTTTGCATAGGGCAATATCGGTAATATTTATACCTTTAAGGTGCCGAGATTGACGTAAGGATGGACATAGATACGTCAATAAGGATGTCATACGACTTGCTCGTTAGCACATTCTTTTGCTGAAGTTCTCGGTGAAATCAAAACAATGGCCGCAGGGTTTTGCCCAGGTTGTCATAGGTTTGATTTGTTATGAGAACTCCGTATGCCTTATCAGGGGCTGGAGGAATATCGCTTGTCTAATTAGATCGCAAGCGTTATGACCTAATCAGATAACACGTTCCTGTGCCGTAGTGTGACTGCGTCAGATAACGGTATCTGCATCATGGGGGTTTTCTGCCTCATGGGTTGACTGCTAGTTAACTTGTTGGTTTGTTTAACCAGAATAGGGTCAGGAATAGGGGGATCGATTCAGAACCTATAGGAATACATCACAGTACATTTTAATTGATTTGGAGTCAATGGGAGGGATATCTGAAGCTAGCAAGCCCCTTTCATATCAAATACCGGGTTACTATTGAATCTGGTAAGTCATGCTGCTTGTGCTTTCTCATTTCTTCTTTTCCGAATTTTTGAAAGAAAGATTTATTACAGAAATGTAATGCCATTTGAAAGAGAGAGACAAGAAATCAACTCCAGTGGTTCCTAATCTATGGTCTGGGGTCCCTGAAGCCTACTCAAAAGGTCTGCAACTGCTTAGAAAATTAAATAATTTTAACACATACAGTGCATATAGGTAAAGAAGCAAAATGTACAACAGAATATTATAAAATATTTTGCAAATGTGAAGGAATCTCAAACCAGAAGTTAAAATAAAGTAGTATCCTCAGATTGATTGCTGGGAGCATGTGAAGTGCATCAAAAAGGACATAGTATAGAGGATGAGTGGCATCAATTGAATTTTGAAAATCCCCATCCTTCCCAAATTTAGATCTTTCATTATTTGTCTGAATTTAATAAAATATTTCATCATTTGTATATTTTATGAATACTTGTTTCTGTATTTCTTATGGATTGTATTGTGGTTCAAATGATCGAAAATTCTTAAGCCCCTTACTCAATGGGGCGGGAGCGGTAGGAGGGCGGGTGGGGGAGTGGGAGTGGGTCCCCGGAATCCATTAAAGATTCGGGGAGTTCCAGTAATGATTAAGTGGAGGTCCACAGCAGTTAAAAGTTTAAGCATCGGGGAGGAGCTACGCCTCCGTAGAAAATGGGCGCGTAGGCCAGTAGCTCCGGGCGACCCGTTCTTCGCTCCACATATCCTGCCTTTTATCCTGTGGCGCTGACGACGGCTTTATCTGGCGGAGGGGTAGCGGTGCGAGCTGAAGGAATTCCGGGCTCGGAGTGTCGCGGTGAGCCGGAGTGGCTGGCTTGAGAAGTCTGGGGCCTCGCTTGATGTGGAGCCGGGAGCTCTCGTGAATGCACGGCCGGCCTGGAACCGAATAACATCGGGTTCGTTGACCGGAAGTCGCCGGACGCATCCCGAAACGTATTGAAAACCCAGACACCGGATGAGCGACTTTGGCCCGCTGCTGGCCGGTGGTGTGTCTGTGGGGACCCGGCGGAGGCCCCCCCTTTTCCTTGCCATCGCGGACTTTGCGTATCTGCAGAGAGACCCACGAAGTGCCACCATTGAGACGAGCGCATCAGAGCCATTGGTGTCACGGCTCGCTGGACGCCCGTATTGTGTGGTTGGACGGCGATTGGGGCTGCGGGGGGGGCGCTCGCATTCCACGGCACAGTCAAAGAAGGGTGGAGAAGCAGCCCATGCAATTGGCACTTGCAAGACAGGAAGTGAAGAAGTGAAGTGAAGTGAAGAAAGTTCTTAATAAAGCGCACTGCGACCAAGCGGCTTCCTGGCGCTAAGGTAAAGAGCTAAAGAGTAGGTATAGCCGAAGGAGATCAGCTAGAGTACGCTATGAGAAACAAATGAGTCTTGAGAGCTTTGCGGAATTGGGAGTAGACTGGTATAGATCTGATCGCCAGAGGGAGGGTGTTCCAGAAACGGGGAGCTAGTAGAGAGAATCTAGTGCCTCCAGTTTTAGATCTACGGAACCGTGGAACAGTGAGGAGAGATTGATTGGAGGAACGAAGGGCACGTTTAGGAGTGTAGGGGATAATACGAGAGTTGATGAAGGCCGGGGCAGTGCAAGTACGAGCCATGAAGGCCAGGCAGCCCATCTTAAAGAGGGATCTCTGGCAGATGGGGAGCCAGTGGAGGGATTTCAAAACAGGAGTGATATGAGAAGACTTGGGAAGGTGATAAATGAGACGGGCGGCCTGATTCTGGATAGCCTGCAGTCGACGTAGTTCGTAGGCCGGGATGCCCACATACAGGCTATTCCGGTAATCAAGACGGGAAAGAATCAATGCCAAAATAATGAGTTTGAGGGCATCAGAGGAAAAGAAACAGGACACTTTCCGGATAATCCGGAGAGAAAGGAAACAGGAAGAAACAGCTGAGCTAATCTGGGCATGCATGGAGAGGTCCCGACTGACTTTAATACCCAAGGTCTTTGCGGAGGCAGCCGGTATGGGCGGGGGGCCGAAGATGGAATGCCAAAAGGCGGCCGACCACGGGGAGTTGGTAGGGCCAGTCAGGACCAACTCAGTCTTGTCCAGATTAAGCTTGAGTTGGTTACGGTTCATCCACTCCGAGATGAAAACTAAAGTGGAGTGGAATTTAGGAAGGGAGTGCAGAGAAGAAGAAAGATAAAAAACTAACTGGAGGTCATCCGCATAGTTATATACGGAGACCCCCATGTCAAGGAGAGAAAGAATAAGGGGATGGATATAAAGATTGAAAAGTAGAGGGGACAGGGAGGAACCTTGGGGGACCCCACAGGGAACCAAGCGGGTTGGGGCGGTATAGCCAGAGAGATGAACAGCCTGAGTCCGTTCTTTAAGAAAAGAGGCGAGCCAAGAGAGGGCGGAGCCCGAACGCCCACTGCGCAGACACGGCCAAGGAGGATGGAGTGGTCGATCGTGTCAAACGCGGCGGACAGATCTAGGAGCACCAAGGCCTGAGGTAAGTTGGAGTCTGCCTTGCTCTTTAGCTCGTCTAGAACGGGCAGGACCACTGACTCAGTAGAATGGGCCGGACGAAAATCCGCTTGGTGGGAGGCCAAAAGGTGATTATCCTCAATGAAGGAAGAGAGACAAGATGTAATATAGCTCTCCAAGACCTTCCCCAGGTCAGGGAGAAGGAAATGGGTCTGAAGTTGGAGGGAAGAGAGGGGTCTTAACCAGGCTTTTTTAGGATGGGGCGAACTATAGCTGATTTAAAGAATTTCGGAACTAAACCTGAGGAGATAGAGGCGTTAAGGAGGGAAAGAGGAGGATCGGGCAGTGAGTGAAGAGTTCTCTCAGAATGCGAGCTGGAGCACAGTCAGCCGGAGAACCTGACTTCACTTTCTGAAGTAGAGCCAGAAAAGAGTTCAGAGGGATAGGTGGAAACTGATCGAGAGAAGGGAAAGACAGAGAAGGAGTAAGAGGAGGAGAAAGAGGTGGCGAGGGTACTAAAGGAATATTGGATTTAATCTTCGCGATCTTCTCTAGAAAGAAGTCGTTCAGAGACAGGCAGAGAGCATGAGAAGGGATGAGATTAGGGTTGACCCTATCCGAAGCAACTAAGTTGCGAACTATGGAGAAAATCTCTTTGGGCTTATTGGCTGACAAAGATATTCTCTCCGAGAAGTAGGTGGTTTTGGTTAACAGGATGGCCTTCTTATAATTAGCCAGAAGAAGCTTGTACTTGGTTCGCAAGAAGGGACAATAGTTGCGTCTCCAGTGGCGCTCGGAATGCCTAAGATCCAATTTAAGAATTTTCAGCTCGTCTGTGAACCATTTTTGGGCGTCATGGGGGCGGCAGGTCTTGACTTTCCTGAGGGGGACCACCTGGTCGCAAGTGTTGGACAGCCAGTGATTCACGGCGTCTACTTGACAATCAAGGGAAAGAGTACCTAGGTCGGGGGAAGAGGTAGTGAGAGAGACACAGAGGGAGTTGAGGTCAACCCGATTCCAATTACGAGCTGTAACATTCTTGGGCAGGGGGAGTTTCTCTTGTGCTCCGAGCTCAATAGGAAATGAAATCAAAAAGTGATCAGACAGGTGCAAGGAAGGACTGTGGGGGGGAGAATAGTACAACTAGCTGACCATATTTGATCTAAAATATGGCCATGAATGTGGGTGGGGGAGTGAAGGTGAGGAAGAAAATTAAGACACTGAAGAGTGGCTGAGACGTCCTTGGAGGACAAGTCCTCTCTGGGGTCGCCTGGCCAATAGTTAAAGTCTCCCAAAAGGAGCACAGAAGAATTATTGACCACAAGCATAGCCAGTAGTTCTTGCAAGGCGGGCACATAGAAAGGCATGTTCTGAGGGGGACGATACATAAGGACTATTGTAAGGGGGGCCAGTGATTCACGGCGTCTACTTGACAATCAAGGGAAAGAGTACCTAGGTCGGGGGAAGAGGTAGTGAGAGAGACACAGAGGGAGTTGAGTTCAACCCGATTCCAATTACGAGCTGTAACATTCTTGGGCAGGGGGAGTTTCTCTTGTGCTCCGAGCTCAATAGGAAATGAAATCAAAAAGTGATCAGACAGGTGCAAGGAAGGACTGTGGGGGGGAGAATAGTACAACTAGCTGACCATATTTGATCTAAAATATGGCCATGAATGTGGGTGGGGGAGTGAAGGTGAGGAAGAAAATTAAGACACTGAAGAGTGGCTGAGAAGTCCTTGGAGGACAAGTCCTCTCTGGGGTCGCCTGGCCAATAGTTAAAGTCTCCCAAAAGGAGCACAGAAGAATTATTGACCACAAGCATAGCCAGTAGTTCTTGCAAGGCGGGCACATAGAAAGGCATGTTCTGAGGGGGATGATACATAAGGACTATTGTAAGGGGGGCCAAAAGGTTAACGGAGCGGGCAACTAAAAAGTAGACGCCAGGTATGGGAGGGTAGGGAAGAGGCTGAAACTGAAAATTAGAACGAGTGATCATCGCCACACCCCCACCGGCTTTACCAGCTGGTCGGTCCGCCCAAAGGGCGTAGTAAGAGTCGGGGAGGGCGGACAGAAGATCAGGGAGGGAGTCAACCGAGAACCAAGTCTCTGTGAGAAACATAAAATCAGGGGCATCGGTGTCTAGTAAATTAAAAAGCTCAAGCTGGTGCTTGCCTGCCGATCTAGTATTAAGCAGGCAAGCGGTGGCCGTGATGGATGAGGGGGGAGGGAGAGGGACGGGGGGGGGGAAGAGCCTGTAACCGGGGAATAAGCAAAGTAGGTTCAGACGAAGAGAGCAACGGGACAGAGATGCCCAAAGCTGCAATGTGCTGAAACAGGAAAGGGGCAATGGGCTGAGCTAGATTTAAGGAGAATAATTGAGCTGGGGTATAAGTGAGGGTGGGAGCAGGGTGCGTGGCCCGTGGTCCCTGCCGGTCGCGGACGGGCGCAGACGGGCTTGCCTTAGGCACGCCCGCTGCGCGTACGAGGAATGCACATCTTTATGGGAGAAGGGGGCGTGGCCTCGCGGCGAGGGAAGGGGGCGTGGCCTCGCGGCCGAGGGCGTGGCTTGTGGGCAAGTGGAGAATGGCGGCGAGTGTGTTTCCAAGCCACGACAGCGCTAAGGTCCACTGCGTGGAAAGCTAGCACAGCTGATGTCAAGGGAGAAATGCCCAGAAGGAGGGGGCAGGCAAGTTAAAAACACAGTTACAATTCAAGTTTTAAAATAAATCACAGCGTTTCTCCCGGCTTCCGCCTCAGGAGCAAAATTACCTCTGCTGCGCGCTAGCACTCAGCGCGTCTAAGTAGCAGGTGAGGGAAGGGGGCGTGGCCTCGTGGCGAGGGAAGGGGGCGTGGCCTCGCGGCTGAGGGCGTGGCTTGTGGGCAAGTGGAGAATGGCGGCGAGTGTGTTTCCAAGCCACGACAGCGCTACGGTCCGCTGCGTGGAAAGCTAGCACATCTGATGTCAGGGGAGAAATGCCCAGAAGGAGGGAGCAGGCAAGTTAAAAACACAGTTGCAATTCAAGTTTTAAAATAAATCACAGCGTTTCTCCCGGCTTCCGCCTCAGGAGCAAAATTACCTCTGCTGCGCGCTAGCACTCAGCGCGTCTAAGTAGCAGGTGAGGGAAGGGGCCGTGGCCTCGCGGCGAAGGAAGGGGGCGTGGCCGAGGGCATGGCTTGTGGGCAAGTGGAGAATGGCGGCGAGTGTGTTTCCAAGCCACGACAGCGCTAAGGTCCGCTGCGTGGAAAGCAAGCACAGCTGATGTCAGAGGAGAAATGCCCAGAAGGAGGGAGCAGGCAAGTTAAAAACACAGTTACAATTCAAGTTTTAAAATAAAGCACAGCGTTTCTCCCGGCTTCCGCCTCAGGAGCAAAATTACCTCAGGAGAAGCTAACACTTCATAAGGCAGAGACACGGTCTAGGCAGCTGGTGGAGCGGTACAAGAAAGGAACACTGGGGGAACCCTGAGGCTGGGACAGCGGGCGCGAGAGGCAGGTGGTTTGAGAGTGAAGGCGACAGGGCGGCTCTTGATGAAGCCTGTCCCTACCGCAGACTGTCTCCATTGGCTTTACGTTGCCCCCACACTGACGCCTGTTTCTCCCACGAGGTCGGACTGAGGTGACATCCTTCCCCCCCCTCTGTGTTACTTGTGGCACTCTTTGAGTGAGCGGCATCCAAATCCTTTCTGAACTCAGGGTGCAGCCCGCGGACATTCACCGGGCTTGGCGTGCTGCAAGTTTGATAATTTGCCTTTCTCAGCACCGGGGGTCAGTTAATGCAGTACCAGCTGAGAGGTGTTTGTTGGGGTGCAATTTATACAAGTGCCCGGTTTCGTCTCATTGCTGCCGGATGCCTGGAAGTATCCTGTTGATTGTCTGTCAGTAGCCACTGGTCGGTCGTTGCCTCCGGACTTTAATGGTGTGGCCCCCCTGCTGCAATGGTCCGGAGCTAATGTACCTGACTGGGGGCTGTGCATCTTTGCTGGGAATACCTCCTGATGCCACTGATTTGATCACGAGCCCTGGGTGGTCATCTGATTGCACACACTCTTGCCCGTGGAGGCGGCGGGCCCGGCCGGCACCTAGTGAGTTGCCTGGTGGATTGGCGATGCTCGACGTCTGATCTGGTGAGAGCTGCAAGAGACGGAGGCGGTCCAAGCGATAGAGGAGTGTCGGCTTTTGTCCTGGTGGAGCGACGGACCCGCTGGCTCTCTATCTCATTGTGGTCTACCATTGCTGTGAACTCGCATTCTTCAACTGTCGGTCCAAAATGGCACAACGGCCTGAGGGTGAGAGACAGGCCCCTAGGTCGACCAAAGGTTCCAGAGCCGTGCAGTCTAATAAACTGGATCGGTACACGTTGCCCAGAGGTTCGCCCACCGGGTCGGGATGGACACCGGAGGGAGGCAAGGACTCCATGGATTCAGTACCTAAACCTACCCTGCAGGATGTGATGGCTGCAATTGACGGCCTCAAGTCCTCCCTGGGACAGCAGATGGAGTCGTTGGACCACAAGTTGGATACTGTGACTATAGAGGTCAACCTGCTTCACGCCGATCTCACTAAAACCAGTGAGAAGGTCAAATCATTGGACATCAAAACGGCAAGTCTGACGGACGATGTCTCTCAGCTGCAGCGTGAGGTCCGGGATCTTAGGGCTTCGGATGACTTGATTCGTCACAAACTGGATGAATACGAAGGGCGACTCAGAAGAAACAATATGCGCATTATTGGAGTTCCGGAGAGGGCGGAGGGTGGGGCCCCTGACCTCTTTGTGGAGAATTTAATCCTCAACCATCTGAAGACCAAGGGTCTGGGAAACTTCTTTACTGTGGAGCGTGCACACAGGGTTCCTGGGGGACGACCAAAGCCGGGAGCTCCACCGCGCCCGATGATCACAAGAGTGCTTAATTTTAGAGACAGAGACGCTATCCTGCAGGCCTCCAGATCTGGTGGGCCCCTACGATATGAGAACTCCACCCTTAACTTTTTTCCCGACTACACCCAGGCGGTCCAGAGGCAGCGACAGAGCTTTCTCTGAGTCAAGAGGCGGCTCAGAGACAAGGGTTTGAAGTACGCTATGCTGTTTCCTGCCAAGTTGCGGGTGGAGGCCGAGGAGAAAGTTTGGTTCTTCGACAACCCGGCAGTTGCTTCTGACTGGCTGGAGAGTCTCTTCCCTCGGGGGGATCCCCGGGGGGGAGGCAAAGAAGACGGCCGTGGTGAACAGGAACGAGAGTGATGAGTATAGCATTGCTCGACCGGAGCGGGCGGGTGGGCGCTATGCTAGTTGCGAGACTTTTCTTTGAGACTACCCCCTACAATTGTATGATGTAGAAGGCGTGAGGAATGGCTGCAGGGGGCGGGGATGCGGGGCTCTGACATCCTCCCTTAATCTATATTTAGATAGTTGGTTAGTTAGTGCATGGGGCGACAGGTACACTGCGAGTTGGGGGTTGGCGGACGCCGAGAGCAGGGGTGCAGGTTGGGGGGTGGGGGATTCGGTTTGATTTTGTGTGGTTGTACTTTCTTTCTTTGTCAATTTTGTTCAGTTCGTTGTTTGTGTCGGGTGGCAGCGATGACGGGAGATTTTTGGTTTTTGGGTCAAATGGCGCAGGGTATTCGAGGATCGGGGATGAAAGTGCTGAGCTGGAATGTGAATGGCTTGGGTGATAAGATCAAGAGAGGGATGGTCAGCCAACTTATCAGGAGGCATTCCCCGGACGTAGTATTGCTGCAGGAGACATCTGGTCGGTAACAGGTGTATGGCCCTCCGGGGGGTATAAGTTCGTGGCGCACATCGGATTCACTTCTGGATCCAGGGGGGGCGGGGATCTTGATCAAGAACTCCTTTCCACTGTCGGTGCAGGCTACATGGTTGGATCGAAGGGGCAGATATGCCGGGGTCTCGGGCTCCTGGACGGTAGGTTTGTCACCTTTATGGTCATACACAAAGTGGGCAAGCCCGGGACACAATGTTATTCCTACAGACCTATCTCGTTGCTCAATGCGGAACCCAAAATACTTGCGAAACTGCTTGCCACTCGGCTGGTCAAGGTGATTACGTTGTTGATTCATCCGGATCAATCTGGCTTTATGCTGTGCCGTAACACGGCGCTGAATTTGCGGCGACTACATGGCATCCTTGGGGGTTCTTTTCAGATACGGTGAACCGGCTGTGCTGGTGTCTCTGGACGCCACTATGGCATTTGATCGGGTAGAATGGCATTACCTGTTTGCGGTGTTGGCGAAGTTGGGCTTTGGGCAGGAGTTTATTGAGTGGGTTCGACTGTTGTATGCAGCACCCCTGGCTAGGGTCGTAATCAATAATTGTAAGTCCAGTGATTTTCCTTTGGGGCGGGGCACAAGACAGGGGTGTCCGTTGTCTCCACTATTGTTTGCACTGGCAATGGAACCTCTGGCTGCCTGGGTCCGATGGGACAGGACGATCCGGGGCCTGCGTTGGTCGCCAGGCTGGGAGGATAAGATCTCACTTTATGCAGATGACGTTTTGCTCTATCTTTCCAATCCCAGGGACTCCTTCTGCAATTTCTTGGACGTGCTGGAAGTCTTTGATAGATATTCGGAACTGGCCATGAATTGGGTAAAGTCGGTGCTCTTTGTCCTAGTGAGCGACCCGCCAGTGATCCCGCGTTCATGTCCAATTCAGATTGAAACGATTGGGTTTAAATACTTAGGTATATTTGTCACGCTGGATCCACACCTGCGGTTCACCAACAATCTCGCTCTCCCGTTGGACAGATGCAGGAAGGATGTGGAACGCTGGAGGGCCCTCCCCCTATCCTTGCTTGGTAGAACCGCTCTTTTTAAAATGATGGCCTTGCCCCGGTTTTTGTATGCCCTGCAGAATTCGATGGACACTGTTCCGCCCTCCTATTTTAGGGAAATAGAGGCTCACCAGAGGCAGCTCCTATGGGACGGTAAACCCCGAATCGCATTCATCAAGTTGACTCTCCCATGGTAAGATGGAGGGATCAGTCTTCCGGACCTTAAGAGCCGCTTTGAATCACATTGTTTACGGAACCCCCGGAGAACCGGGTTATGCCATGGATCGAGGTCAGGCACCGGGTGGTATGATTGATATGGCTATATACGCTAAGCCGGGGAAGTTTGCGTTAACGGGCCCGACCGCACACACGGTGCAGGTGTGGCATGTGGCCAATAGGTGTCTGGGGTGGGAGGGTAGGCTTACATTGGCCACTCCACTGTTGAATTCGGAGAAATTGGGTAGTCTGTGGAAAACCAAGGGCTTTGATAAGTGGGACACGATTGGCATCACTCATGTGAAGGATGTTTGGGGGAAAGGCGCGGTGCATACGTTTGATTCGCTGCAAAACATATATAGTTTGCACAAGAACGAATACTTCAGATATTTGCAGGTCCGACACGCCCTCGCAATGCATGTCCCTAAGGACTTGACACTCCCTGAGTCGTCGCCCCTTGAGGATCGAGTGCTTGATGGACATATTCCAGAAAAGACTATCTCTCTGATATATAGGAAGCTGATCAATAATATGGAGGACCCATTGGGGAAAATTAGAGATCAGTGGAATGTGGATGGGATGGAATTGGACAATGAAGATTGGGTGGCTGCGGTATCCTCTCCTAAGGTTGTGGCGATCCAGATGAGGCTCCGACTAGTGCAGCTGAAGATATTGCATAGGTCCTATATCACCGGACCTCGACTGCTACGAATGGGTCTAGGTGGGAGTTGTGAGTGTAAGAGAGAGTGTGGAGAATCTGGCACCCTTATTCATATTCTGTGGCATTATGTGCTGATACAGCTGTTCTGGGCAGAGGTTCACGAAGAACTAAGAGATGTTCTGGGGACGGAGTTGCTACCTGAAGCTCGAAGGTGTTTGTTGAATGTGTGGGAGCCCACGGATCTGAATGTATATCAGAAGCAGTGAGTCACCCTAGCTTACATGGTGGCCAAGCGGAACATTGCCAGGCTTTGGGGTGCGAGTCAGCCGCCCCGAGTAACTAAATGGGAGGAAGACCTTTACTGGTGCATGTTTAGGGAGAGGTCTGTGTTTGTAGCTAGGGGATGCCCGAAGAAGTGGGGGAAGGTGTGGGGAGCATGGAATGCCCATCGTGGTGAGATTTGTGAACCACCACTGCCAAATCCGGGACTGGGGGCACAGGAATCCCCTTGATTCCAGCATTGTGTATTGTTGCTTGAGATTCTGTACCCTGCCATGATGAACCCTGAGTTGCAGATTGTGTCAGACCACCCGATTTGTTATTTGTTAATAATATTGTTTTGTTTATGAATAATTTTTTTTTATTTTTTTTAAAGTTTAATCATCACTGGCCTACTCTAAAAATTGAAGGGTCGGTTTCTTACACTGGACTTTTGCTTCTAGACAAAATAATTTTACTCTGTAAATCACTTTTTTTTCAAGTTACAAAAGGACAAAGAACACATTCACAAGGTGCACGGGCTAAAAACAATGCGGAAAAACATCAGATGAGTTTCGTTCCGCTCCTATTGCCTGTAAAAAAAAAATGAAATCTTGATAAACATAGCTGCGGCATGGGCGCCCTGTCGCTGGGCGCAGACACTGTGTGCGATCTTGGCAGGTGCTGAACGTTACCGGATAAGAATGAGTCAGCCCAGCTCAGCAAACAAGCACGAGGCAGACCCGGACTTCAGGAGCCCGCAACAAGGAAGTGTGTTGTTTTACACTGCAGAGCACTGCACCAAGGCGCACTCAAGCCAGTCAGCTAGCAGGCCGGCACTTCCAAAGGGCGGGGAGTTCATTAAAATAGGAATTCCGTGGAACTTTTAGAAATGAAGTAGGTGTTTCTATCAGAATATAATCAATTTGTGGGGGTTTTACACAAAGCAACATAGTGTGTATGTCCGACCAATGTCAATTTCATGCTGTACTTTTTACCCTTTGGAAGACGTCATAAAACGGAGCAAGTTATGTTGCAAAGCTATTTTTTGTAACCTTCACAAAGGACCGTGAAACACTTTGAGTAGGGTTCAAATGGTTTGCTTCAGAATAAATGACTGAAAATCATGAATTTTGCGATCATATATTTGCGTATGAACATGTTTGTTTGTCGCTATCACAAGGTTCTGACAGATACACTCACACAGCTTGTTTTTGCAGAGGCTGCTCCCGAAGGGAGCTCGAAAGCCGGCGCCATAACCAGTGGCATGCCCCCCGGACAAACCAGTGGTGACTCGCCCTTTTGGCGCGAAAAAGCAGGACAAAGGGCGAAGGGATGCCCCCGGCCCTCCCCTCACCCCCCAAGCAGCCACCAAAGTGGCGCCAACCCTCCCGGCCAATGGGTGCCATGGCGAGATACAAACCCCCCAATTAACAGGGGGCCTACAGGAGGGCGGAGGGCGAGCCGGGGCATATAGCCCTGCTCCCCCTAGGGAAGCTCCTATCTTCACGGAGCGGGGGGAGCAGCGACGGCGTCAGAGCACAATCTTGTGATGAGGTCCCTGTACGGGCTAAGGTTGCTAACTACATTGTTAAGCGGCCAGACAGACCGTTGCTTCCCGAGCGAGGCCGAGGCGGACGCCAGAAGCCAGCGCAGGAACTCCCAGGGCGGGAGAGCATGAGCAAGCACAAGCGGCGTGGGAGCGGGACCAGGCCTTCCCAGAAGAGCACAGTCCAGCGCCTGCAGCCTGAACGGCGCGCCAGGGAAGAGGAAAGCGGGACCAGCATGGATGTCGGAAGACCAAGGAGGTGGAATTGAAAGGCAGGCCACAATCAGTGGAACCGAGGCAGGGAAGCCGAGACCGTCGACCATCGGCCAGCCGAGGGCGGAGGATCTGAGTGGCGAGCGGCAGGCCTTTCACCCACAAAGAAGCACACACAGGGCTGGCGCCTGCAGCCAGAACGGCGGCGCCAGGGACGGCAGATTGGAGTAGAGCGGCACAGCCATCACCAGGATGAATCCGAATAGTTGGGCCGAGCACCACGCAGGGGTCGGAGCGGGCGAGGATCCCCCCGAATCCTCGTGGACAGCAGAGGGCGAGGTAAGCAGGGGGCGCGAAACTGGGACACCCCCCAGCAGAAGGGGCAAGCAGCGCGGGACAACAGATACTCCCGACGGTAACGCTAGAAACAGGGCAGAAGGCGGCGGGGCTTATCGTGCGGCCATAGAGTGGGGGGTGGGGGGCGGTTAAAAACCTCAAGCTAGCCTCAGGCATGGGGATGCAGTGAATCTGCCCCCTCCCCCGCCGCTGCAGGGAGGCACTCTGCCTGCCCGCCCGGAAGAACAAGGCTGCGCAATTGTTGTAGTCTTTTGCATTTGGGGGTCCTTTCCAGGGAGTTAAAGGACCTGGCAAGGATACGCTAAAGAGAGCCACAGGATGGCAGTATGATGTCAGATTCCGTTAAGGAAGCCCCCCACCGTCACATAGCAAAGGAAGGTTTCGCGCTATATGAAGGCTAATAGAGAGGCCTGCAAGAACGGAGGAGCGGTATTGCGAGAAATCACTCTAGGACAGCACGTGTGTTGAAAGGTTGCATGCCAAATAGTTTCAGCAAGCCCGGGCTCCAGGAGCACTCGAAGTTAAAGTCGGGCAGCAGGAGGTTTTTAAGGGCTAAGAAATGCAGTAGTGCATGGTAGCGTCGCCGTGAGGCCAACCAGAGAGGTTTCGTACCTACGAGTCAGGACGCAATCCTCCCCAGCCCTAGAATTTGTGCTCATTGATAACGCATTCAAAACAGGGCAGTCCGTTTTTATTTTCCGTCCTTCCCAGTACTCCCATATATCTGGTTTCAAAGCTTCACTTCACTATCTGCGCTTTACAACTCACTTCATGCAAGATTCTTGGCCTGACCCATCATGTGGTCCGGCATGCTGAACACGTTTCTCTCGTACAAAGACGGTCCGGTGTAAGCCACTGGGAACTCTTAGAGCCCCATCGGTTGGTTTCAGGTACCCAAGATGTACTCGTAATACTAGGTGGACAATGGGTCACTTATTTTGGCGCCCAAAAACGTGAACGTTTTGGCTCTGTCTCTCTGTGTGATGCCTGATCTTTTCAGTGGCTATTTTTAACCTAATTTAAGTGCGAAGCAGACAGCTCTCCACATAGCGCATCACGATACAGTTTGCACCTCGGAGCGCATCTCAAGAGGGCAGAAAACATACTTTCAGATGCGCCAGGTCACAGTTCATGACCCCCGACACCGCTGGGGAGTCACACAAATGTTACAAATAGCGCAGGGCAAAGGAGAAGCTGCACCATATTTTCCATCAACATGGACGTTGATAACTACTGCTTCTTTAATGACGCTTCTCAGATCAGAGAAATTGACTTCAGTGAAAACTTCCCCCATAATTTAAAGCAAGAAATGCGTAATTGGGAATTTTATTTGCAAAGTGTACTTGAGGAATTATGAAACAGCACACTTGGATACAATGTTGAAAGTTGGGCTGAAACTGTCAACATTATCGGCGCCCTCTTGCTCTTCTTGACCCCTTTTTCGTGCACGTAAACAACCGCCATTTTGAACACCATGGTTTCCCTGCCCCTTTTTGATAACCAGTGCGTCTCTCTCCCTCTCCTAGCCTCACGGGCACCACCCCCCCCCCCTCCGCATGCTGGCAACCCCCTCGCTCTCCCATGTCTCGGGTCATAAACCCCTCTTCAGTGCAGCTCTGCCTCGGAATCCCATCCTGTTCCCAGCACGACACCTCCCTCCGTTCCTTTCATGGTCCCAGGTCCTTTGATGTAAACCCCCTCTTTTCTGTGTGCCCGTTTTGTCTTCCCCGTTCCCAGGCCACCACCTGGCTCTGCGGATACTGTTTATTACCCCCAGTACAGTAGGAAGCTTCCCCCCATTGCCGGACCCCCGGGTCGATCAAAACCCCCCACCCTACGAGATCCGATCGAACCCCACCCCTTCCATGGATCGGCGGAATATCCAACTGCGCGATGATCACCACCTGTTGTGACCGGGGTGGGGACTTCAACTGTAACTATGTGGGGGAACGGACCTGAAGGGGAGATTCCGGGGATGTCTTTCGAACATCAAAGTATTAGCGAGAATGTGTTTCATGCAATAAAGTAATTAACTTGTATATAAGAGGCCAGGCCTCAGAGATGCGGGTAGAGCACCTCAGAACGATACCTGCTGTCTGTTTTGCTGTGTTCTCCTCCGGAGAGAATAAAACCTTGTTTCCTGCCTTCCAGTCTCCAGCGCCTGCCTCTTCATTAGTTTAAATACCTTGTGGGTTCAAGAGGCGACACCGCCGGGCAATACTTAAGGACCTTATATTCTGGTTGGTAGTCTGACCCTTTTACAATTGGCGTCCCAAGCGTGGGGCCCATCAGCGACTCGTGGATCCAGTGGGAGAGGTCCTGACGACAGAGTGAACAACTGCAACGATCGGGAACGCGTCTGTCCGATAGACCCTCGTCTGACAGCCGATCATCCGAACTTCACTGGTTCCGAACAGACCTCTCTCGAGTGATCTACGGTCCTGACTGGGAACCATCAGGAGTGCCGCGAGGATAACGGAGAAGAGAGGACGATCGGGCGCTGGATTCGGAAGACAAGAAACTGTCCATGCGGTCCGGGTAAGGTCGTGTAAACACGACAAGTTGCGAAATGATTGCTTGATTGTTTAAAAAATACTAGTATTGCTCTTTTTATTTATTTGGAGATTCACTGTCTGCAAACGGAGAAACAACGGGCTCTCTCTTTGCAAACAGTGGAGGATAGGTAGGGCAGCAGTCGTGCCTATTTTTTTCTCCCCCACTGAATAATTACTTGAAACTGAACTGTTGTTCGCAAACTATTGTTTTCTGGAGATTCTCTGTCTGCAAACAGGGAAGAGACCACCCTTTCTGCAGATAGTGAAAAGGGTAGGTAACGCAGATCTTTGCGGACCTACTCATTCTCCCCATCGAATATTTATTGGTCTTTTGTTATTTTGATCCATGAGGTACTCACTGCCTGCAAACAACGTAGAATAGAAATATTCTGTCCAGTCTTTGCACCCAGTGATAAGATAGGCAGTGCTGACTTTTAGTCCCTCGTTACGAGCCGTCATGTCTGTCTTCTCCCCACTGATTAGTAGCCTGTTTAGCCCGGACCGCTTATTAGAGACGGACCACCCAGCCCCACTGGAAGGCACCCCTAATAAGGACATGTTCACGAAGCATGGATTGACCGCTATAGCCTATAGCAAACTATGGCATAAATATACGAAAAAGGGTCAAGAAAGTCAGTGGCCCCTGATAGGATCCTTCGATGATGATAAAATAAAAACGCTAGAAACAGCCCTTGGTAAAAACAAGACAACACCCACTATGCTTGACAGTTTCGGCATGTGGCGCAAAGAAACTGAACAACGTAAAAAGAAAACTGAGAGTAGGTTGGAAAAAGAGCTGCGAAAAGCAGCCCACCTAGCTGCCCAGAAACTAGAAAAAGAGATAAAGGAAAGAGAGAAAGCTAAACAGAAACTAGAAATGGAAACACCGAGCCAGTGTCGGGTTAGAACTCCCTCCATGCTCTACCCTGATTTACCCTCGAAACAACGAACTAACGATGATCTGCTGTTAGGTCCTCCTATCATCTACATGCCCCCTCCATATGCCCCTTCCCAACCCTTAGCACAGCACGCGCCACCCCCAGGTACAAACGAAAGTACTGCCGCAGCTTCGGCCCCAATGGCCTCTGTGCCAGCCGAACCCCTTGTATTAAATACTACATCAACGACAACGTTAGGCGACCATGAGACTCGGGGGGCTGGCCCTGCAAGAACAAACAGACTGAGCAAAGATGAGCGAGCAGGGATCGACAAGATAGCAAGGACACTGGTAGAAAGGAAGGAAGACGAAGAGTACATCACGGATATGTTCAACTCGTATACAGGGAGTCACAGACGACATTTTACCGTACGACTGTGTTATCACGTCTTGAATGCATACGAGGACCGATATCGAGACAACGGTCCCGGGAGCCTAACGACCCTGTACCGGAAGGTCGATATTGGGGATGAGGGCGAGTGTGATGTGTCGGACCTCCTTACGCGTACGCTTGAGGTTTTCCGTCACCTCACTGAACGAGAGTCGGGAACTAAAACCACGACCTCCGTAGTGATCGAACCACCAACCGAGCAATCTAACACCATGATGCCGATACGAGAGGCTGCCCCTTACTGGGTTCCTCCCCGAGGTACAGGGACTCACGATGATGCAAACAACCAAGATGGGAAGGGAAGGGTAGTGTACAACTGGGTCTACCAGCCATGGGACCGGCAAGAGATTCTGACATTCCGGAAATCTCTACCCGATCTACGTAAAAACCCCACTGCCTTTTCTACTGAATTGGGTACAGCCCTGGGTTCAACGGTTATGACCCTGGCTGACATCGACTTGTTCTTCGGGCTATGTCTACCAGCTGATGTGTGGAAGCAAATCCGGAAAGTCGACCACCTTGAGCTGTTTGGACATACCTGGTCACAACTCGATGGCCTGGATAAACAACGGGGACCAGGACAAAAGCCTCTGAAATCCATTCTAGACCTTCCAGATAAAATCGTAGAGAAATTAAAAACCCTGATCCCAGAAAAGAAAGTGGACTGGTCGATAGTAACGGCCTGCCGCCAGAAACCCCAGGAGGATGTATCGGAATACTTCTCCCGGTTTGAAACGGTGTTCTCCGATTACAGCGGCCAGGACATGACCACTGCAACCGGACACCATCTGTTTGTCCAGAATTATGTTAAGGGACTGTCATCGGAGATCTCCCAGAAACTACAGGCCAGCGAGAGTAGTTGGGCAGCCTCCAAACCTACAGCGATTCTCCAAATGGCCCAATATTATGAACATCAGAAAAATGAAAACGATAGGGCAACAGAGAAAAAGAAGAAGGACTTGAAAGAGAGGGTGATGATTGCCAAACTACAGGGGCTGACTATAGGACGAGACCAATATCGGGGAAACTACCAGACGAACGTCCCTAAGACTACATTTCCCCAGGACCGCACTCTGACTTCCTACAATGGACGCACAGACCTTAGAGAGAACCAGTGTGCTTTCTGCAAAGGGACCGGCCATTGGAAATCCCAGTGCCCAGTTCTTCTGGAAATGATAAAAAACAAAGACACCAGGGACATAGCAAATGGACCGAGACACAAGGGACAACAGCGAGGGCCCCCAAATGACACGACTAACGACAGATCAGGCAGACCACATACGTTTGATCGACCCAGGCAGAACCAATATCAACAATCCGACTATGAAGACACCCACAACTTCTCATAGGACAGCCAAGGGCAAGGGAGGGATCCAGTCGAGCTCTATGTTGACCAGCAGGGCCCTTACGTCACTGCTAAGGTCTTAGGTACCAAGTCACCATTTCTGGTAGACACTGGCGCAACACGTAGTGCGTTATCTAAACGACTGATTCCAAGGGCACCCTTGTCTGGCTCACTCATAACATCGACAGGTTTCGATGGAACGCCCTCCACCAACCCTTTGTCTGCACCGATCCTCTTTGACGTAGAAAACAACACCACTGATACCACGTTTTTGCTCTCCCCCAATAGCCCTGACGCCATTATGGGACTGGACTTACTGAAACACTTCCGAGCGACGATCAGGTGTTCTCAAGATGGAGTTCGAGTGTTTCTTTACGACAACCCCGTTCTGCTTAGACATTGCTCTCCCCGACACATGTTTTCCATCACCGACGCTGACGCATCCCTGCTTGACACTCTGCCTCCGTATCTGTGGGCCAACGCGGATTCGGACGTAGGGCGTATGTTAATTGACCCAGTGCACATTACTGTCCGACCAGACGCAACACTCCCAAAACTCCCACAATATCGGATATCGCCAGAGGGCGAGAAGGCATTGGTAATGATTATCCAGTCACTGATAGACGCAGGAGTGGTAGAGGAAGTGGTTAGCAACATTTGCAACAGCCCTATCTTGCCCATTATCAAGAAGCAGGGAGAAGGAGATGAGAAAGCATACCGTTTTATCATCGACCTCCGAGAGATCAACAAAGTGGTGGTACCCCAGTACCCTGTGGTCTCAGACATCACCACCATCCTGACCTTGATTCCTTCTACTGCCACCACCTTTACCGTCATCGACCTCAAAAACGCGTTCTTTTCCATCCCCATTCACCCAGACAGCCGATATCTCTTCGGCTTCACCCTAAAAGCCCGCTCATATAGGTTTTGCCGAGCGCCCCAGGGCTACACGGAGAGCCCTAGCATCTACAGCCAGGCCCTCAAAAGACAACTAGATCAAGTCCAGTTACCGGACGGAGTGGTGTTAGTACAATATGTCGACGACATCCTTTTGGCAGCCGACACCACCCCTCTAGCGGTTACCGCCACCATTCGACTCCTGCGCTTCCTTGCGGAAAATGGCCACAAGGTCTCCAAGAAGAAGTTGCAATTCTGCCAACCCCAGGTCACTTACCTAGGTCACCTTTTGTCCAAAGATGGAAGAAAACTCACTCCTGATCGAATCCAAACTATCCTAGATACCCCTGTCCCTAAGACCCAGAAACAGGTCCGCTCCCTATTAGGCCTCACCTCCTTCTGCCGACAATGGTTACCAAACTTTAGCCTCATTGTAAAACCACTGCTTTCTCTGTTAAACAAAGACGTCCCTTTCCCACTCCCTTGGACCCCTGAATGTCAAACTTCCTTCACGGAACTACGAGATGCCCTTTGCTCAGCCCCCGTCCTAGGTACCCCTGATTACAAAAAGCCCTTCTCCCTCTACACTCACGAAAGGGAGGGGTGCTCTTTATCTGTCCTGACCCAGGCCATCGGCCCTAGGCAACGACCGTGCGCTTACTTCTCTGCCACTCTTGACCCTGTCGCCAGAGCCTTGCCTGCCTGTCTTCGAGCTGTAGCTGCTGCTGCAATCTCTATCCGACAGAGTGAGGGGATTGTACTCTCGAATTCCCTCACGGTACTGGTACCCCATGCAGTCGACACCCTCCTGAACCAAACCAAGACGCAACATCTGACGAGTGCACGACTGACCGGATACGAACTGACTTTGCTTGCACCCCATATCACCCTGAAAAGATGCACCACACTGAACCCGGCAACTCTGTTACCTCTGCCAGAGAACGATCCCAATGTACACCCTGTGCATGACTGCGTGACCCTCACGGACGAACAAACCAGGAGTAGGGTTGGTCTCAGAGACACGGCTTTCCCTGACCCCGACGGGGAGCTGTGGGTGGACGGCTCTTGCATCAAACTCTCCGACGGTACCACTTCCGCTGCCTATGCAGTCACCACGGCTCGAACCGTAGTAGAAACAGCCCGCATCACCCAGCGATCTGACCAGGCAGCGGAACTGATTGCTTTGACACGAGCCTGCATCCTGGCAACAGGAACCACAGCGAACATTTACACCGACAGCCAGTATGCCTTCGGGGTGGTTCACCATTTTGGGCTCCTTTGGAGGGAAAGGGGATTCTTGACCTCACACGGCACACCCATTTTGCACGGGGATCTAGTCTCCGCCTTAATCGAAGCTGTCCTTCTCCCCGACAAGCTTGCCGTCATCAAATGCCAGGCACACAAGAAGGTGACAGACATCATTGGACAGGGAAATGCACTAGCCGACATCACTGCCCGAACGACAGCTGAAAATAGGACGACAACACATATGTACGTGACCAGGTCACAAGCGGAAAAATGGACTGACGTTGGAGACACTATCAGGGATATTCAAACGGCTAGCACACAACACGAGTTGACTGAATGGACACGGGTGGGATTAAAAGACGATGAAGGCTGCTGGCGGACAAAAGACACGAACAAATGGTTGCTCCCTGATTCATACCTGATTCCCATACTGACCATGGCACACTCCCCTGCCCACATAGGATCAGCCCCCATGATCGAACTTGTCTCCAGAGTTTGGCACAATGATAAGATCCCAGATTCCGCCAAACGCCTGGTCCAACAATGCTTAATATGCCTGCAACACAACCCCGGGAAAGGAACTGTAGTACCCCGGGGGGGATTTGGGGTCCCAAACCACCCATTTGAAGTCCTGCAGATGGACTACATCCAGCTAGACAGATGCCAAGGCCTAAAATATGTACTTGTTCTGGTGTGCGCATTTAGCAAGTGGGTGGAAGCCTATCCAACCCGCGACAACACCGCTACGGCCACTGCAAAGGTTCTGTTAAAGGAGTTTTTTCCCCGTTATGGCCTCTGTCGTATTTTATGGAGTGATAATGGCCCCCACTTCATAGCCAAAGTTATCCAGCTCATCCTAAATGGGTTGGGTATTAAACAGAAATTCCACGCAGTCTTCCACCCCCAATCTGCTGGGCTTGTCCAACGACACAATGCCACACTAAAGCTTAAACTGGCCAAAATAGTGGCTACCACGGGTCTGAAATGGCCAGACGCCCTCCCACTGGCATTGCTATCGATGCGCTCTACCCCCACCCGACATCACTTAACTCCTTATGAAGTTGTCTTCGGTCGACCCATGAGCGTCTGGTCTGCCCCGAAACCAACTTCCATTCATGACGTCCCGGACGTCCTAATGTCTGATTATCTGTATAAATTGACTGAAACTCTGTCTGTCATTCATCAGCAGGTGCAGCAGGCCATCCCCGATGCTTCCAGGGGTCCGGGTCACGCCATCCAACCGGGGGACTTCGTGCTGATCCGGAATTTTCAGCGGTCAAAGAGTTTGGAACCCCGGTGGACGGGCCCCTGGCAAGTGCTGATCACCACTCGGACCGCACTTCGAGTGGAGGGGAAGAAGCACTGGCTGCACGCCCATCACTGCAAAAAGGTCTCCTCAGCCCTGGCCACGGCAGACAACGTCAGTACCCAAGAAGAACTCCTGAACAAAGACCGACCATCATTGAACTGCTATCCCGACACAGAGACACTTGAACTTTCAAAACATTCTGATCCCACGGTACCATCTCGAGAAGGGTATTTCCTGCGACGAAAGGAGGGAGCTTCGGCTAAGTAGGTCACGGACTAAGTTAAAGGATCTCAGAACGGTGACCCAAACCTACCAAGGGTTACCTGGAGAGAAGCTAAACTAAGTCTGTGGTCCTGCCCACTACCGAGCACCTTGAAAACGAAGATGATGGAAGCGCCAGATAAGAAGATGATGGAAGCGCCAAATAAGAAGCCAATGGAGACAACAGGAAATACCCACTACAGAAATCCGAGAACAGACAGACTCCATAGCTCAAAGACAATTGCACTCTTCATTGTAATCCTCTTCTGCTTTCTCCTCATGACCACGCTCTGGATTATGGAGGAACATGCACCTGCTCGCGAAACATTCCTAACCACAGCTCAGCCTACCACCATGAAGGAACACTATCTAATTTCACTCTCTCCTCAACTAAGAGAGAGGCGAAAGGAATTTTGGAATAACTCTTTTGTGCAGCTGCTTCACCAACACAATCTTGCCACCAATGCCACCAACTGCTGGATCTGTGGGTTGCTACCCCATGCCACTGGACGTTCAATACCATTCATTCCTTCACCCTTCTCCGTTCACGGCTCCTGCCTTGCTTGGCTGATCCTCCTGCAAGAAAGCTATAAGGACAATGCCACTTCCGGCAGAACCGTAACGCATTTCTCCCACGGGGCCCGGCGAAACAAAACGAAGATACACTTCTGCCCGCAGACCTCCAACGATTCAATCCAAATGGACATCCCGGCTAAAGAACGGATCGAAATGCAGGTGTTCAACAATCCAACCAGACCCACCTTCTCCTATCTACGGAAACGAACGGCTGCCACTCTGACTGTGGCCTTGTCGGTCATCAACGTCACAGGCCACATGTGTGTAGAAGGACTTGGGACACAGCTGGTGGGTCACAGCGCTTGCCGCTTTACCAGAATTTTGGATTCCACGGATCCACCTTCCTTCGTGTCATCCCCAAACATGTATTTCGTCTGCGGTACCAAGGCCTATACCTGGCTCCCCAAAGGCTGGGGGGGCACTTGTTTCATCTCCTTCATCCTTCCTCCGACTTATGTGGCCCCAGCGAATCACCATAGACAAAAACGAGCCAAAGACATTGAACAAGCCGACTCAACAGGAGCACAGTTCCTCGATGCTATGAAAGGACTCGTCCCCCTCTGGGGCCCGATGGCAAACAGCCGTGCCATCCGACACCTGACTCAGGCAGTTGAGACAACCATGAACATCACAGCTGGTATCTTCGCTAACAACACTGCCGAGCTCCAAGCGGTCCGGCTGGTGGCTCTCCAGAACCGCCTCGTTCTAGACGTGGTTCTGGCGGACCGTGGAGGAGCATGCCGCGTTATTGGGTCCAGCTGTTGTACATACATTCCGGACAACTCACCCTCAGTGTTCAAAGCCATTGAACATCTTCACAGACTCTCTTCGGAAGTCCACCAAGAACAAGGAGAATGGTCGCTTGGTGGTTGGTTCTGGGACTCCGTTAAGAACTGGGGCTGGAGACTGCTCACCATTATCCTGATTCCCGTAGTCGTAATATGTGGTCTATGTTTAGGAATTCAATGTCTGCCACCTCTGTGTTCTTTATGTGCAAGTTGTATTTTCTCCAAAACTGTGGACGTTGGAAACGAACCCATGAGAGCATTATACGATACCGAGGTTAGAAATTTGATGAAAATTGACATTGAGTAAGCAAGTTGGCTAGATATGTTGAAAAGGGAGGACTGTTGAAAGTTGGGCTGAAACTGTCAACATTATCGGCGCCCTTTACTCTTCTTGACCCCTTTTTCGTGCACGTAAACAACCGCCATTTTGAACACCATGGTTTCCCTGCCCCTTTTTGATAACCAGTGCGTCTCTCTCCCTCTCCTAGCCTCACGGGCACCACCCCCCCCCTCCGCATGCTGGCAACCCCCTCGCTCTCCCATGTCTCGGGTCATAAACCCCTCTTCAGTGCAGCTCTGCCTCGGAATCCCATCCTGTTCCCAGCACGACACCTCCCTCCGTTCCTTTCATGGTCCCAGGTCCTTTGATGTAAACCCCCTCTTTTCTGTGTGCCCGTTTTGTCTTCCCCGTTCCCAGGCCACCACCTGGCTCTGCGGATACTGTTTATTACCCCCAGTACAGTAGGAAGCTTCCCCCCATTGCCGGACCCCCGGGTCGATCAAAACCCCCCACCCTACGAGATCCGATCGAACCCCACCCCTTCCATGGATCGGCGGAATATCCAACTGCGCGATGATCACCACCTGTTGTGACCGGGGTGGGGACTTCAACTGTAACTATGTGGGGGAACGGACCTGAAGGGGAGATTCCGGGGATGTCTTTCGAACATCAAAGTATTAGCGAGAATGTGTTTCATGCAATAAAGTAATTAACTTGTATATAAGAGGCCAGGCCTCAGAGATGCGGGTAGAGCACCTCAGAACGATACCTGCTGTCTGTTTTGCTGTGTTCTCCTCCGGAGAGAATAAAACCTTGTTTCCTGCCTTCCAGTCTCCAGCGCCTGCCTCTTCATTAGTTTAAATACCTTGTGGGTTCAAGAGGCGACACCGCCGGGCAATACTTAAGGACCTTATATTCTGGTTGGTAGTCTGACCCTTTTACAACAAGAGAAATAGTGCCATTGCACATCACATGAATCGATTAACAGGGAGGGAGTAAAAATCATACCCTTTCATGACAGTAGAAAGAATAGTGGCAAAGGGCTGCGTTAATGGTCTAAAAAGCGAACATGTGTACAAGTAGTGACGACGGCACAATGGAGGCAGGGAGAAAGAGGCTCCTCGCCTGCGTCGCTGCCCCGGTGTACTACAAGTCTCGTTAAAATATCGAGTGTGGAGTACAACATTAAGTCTATAACATTAAGGTGAGAGGGAGGAATTCAAATCAACGTGTATGGGCCCCTTACTGCCGGTACATGGCAGTGCTGGTAAGTGTGATGTAGGTGAAGGAGTAGGAGCCACCAAAAATCAACGGGCGTTGGCTCATGCAAGCCAGTTCACATGACAGCAGCAGGGAGGCTCGATGCCTTTAGTTGCACAGAGCACCACCCAAACCTAAGCTTTCACTCTTATAAGTTTACCTGAGGGCGCATCGCGGAATAACCTTACAGCGGCCACTGCGCCTCGGAGCTTAATATCCCTTGATAAAATAGTGCGCGCAGTCACAGCACGGTATCACCGCCAAAGGAACATGCACACAGGGTAGCTCAGTGGCACTGATGGCACGAAGTATAGGGGCTCAAATCTCTCAGAAGTACAAACCAGACGTTTTTAATGGGGCCATCCAGATGCATAGAGTTGTATAGGCCCTGCAAAGACCATTACTGATCGGGTGAGTCTGGTTAAATCACTTAACCACCACGCGCATAAAAAAAAAAACAACAAAAAAAAAACGTGGGGCCTCTAGGAACAGGACGGGTGCGAGGGAAAGCACCCTGAGACAGGACACTGATTGCGACCGACCAGCACTCGAGACACAGGCTGATCAGTCAGCAGGGGACCTGGGAGGGGGACCAGCACGGCAGATGTGGTTTTTAACAACCAGCAAGGGGGATGACAGTCTGTGAGTGAGGCGATAGTCGGCCCCAGCCCGGGACTTAGTTAGGAGAGAAGGTTTAGGGCGCAAGCCCGCACCCCTGGCGACTGAAGCCCGGGAGGCGGGGGACCAATGCTGCAAAGGCGGGATCAGACCGGAGGCCATGCCAGAGCAGCGGGAGGCCGTGCACAAAACGTTGAAAACGCATGTGGCGCAGGAGGCACCAGGCCATTAGAGGTACTAGGCGAGGGGGGCGCCACCAGGGCAAGAACAATCCTGGCCTTTAAAGGCACTTTTCCGCACAGCTTGTGATAGGAGCGCGGCAAAGGTTTAAGAAAGGGAGGGTAGCCCATTGGCACGCTCAAGTAAAAAAAAAAAAAAAAAAAAAAGGGGGGGCATTAAGGCGGGAACAGAATTTGGTTACTGTTCATGGCCCCCCCCGGGCCAAAGGTACTCCAGGTGGCTGGACGGAAATAGTTCAGCAGTAGGAGCCATGGCCAGGCATTCGGGCCCCCTTTGCCGGGGCACTCGGGCACAGGGTAAGTGCGAGTAGAGCTCACATTCTGAGGCAGTGACTGTCCGCCGGCAAGAACTGAAACACGACAGCGGTTTCTTAGGAGTTCCGCAAGGAGCCTAGGGTCGTCCGCTCTTTAGCCGGGCACTGACAGTGAGCAGGTCACCTGTGCAAAGTCTCGCAAGGAGTGTTAGCGAATTGACAAGGTTAGTGCCGGCAATTTTTTTTTTTTTGGGGGGGCACTTGTGTCACCAGCCCACTAATAGTCCAGCCAATAACTTCGGTGACTCCCGATCAGGGATTAGAGGCTAGGGCCGGTGTTCATGGAATGACCGATTGACACATGGAAGGAGGGGAGTGGTTTCCCCAAAGAGACATACAAAAGGTCACACATCCGCTGCCAAGGGCCCGTGCAGCCAACACATAGAGATCCCCCAGCGGAAGCAGTGTGGTTGGGGATCAAGGGAAGTGCACAGCTGAGGGCCCTTCGGTCACAGAGGAGAACGGGCACCTGCAGTTGTCTAGGGTATCCACTTACATGTGTGAGGGCACCAGGAAAGGCTGTGGAATTTTAGAAATAAAGAACTAGATAAATGAATCACAATGCACACCCCAGCGGGAGCGAGAGGAACTCTGAAGTCTAATGATCGATACGATGGCTAGTATCATGGGAAGGATTATGGCCAAAAGACGCCCTTCGCCATGTAAAGCGCAGAAGGATACATGGGCCACTCCACCCGCGTGGGGACGTCGACTAGGGCGGTTCCCTCAGAAGAGACAAGGCTTCCAAATCTCTAGCCATATCCTAGAGAGAGTCTAGATAGTGTAGCAGTAGAGGCCATGAGAGGCTTGGAGAGAAAGGGCACGTGCTCAAGGTTGTGCAGCAGGCACTGTGCTGGAATAATCGCATCGATTGAGGGAGCAAGTACGAAACAGGATACATTGCGTCATATTGACAAACGTGGAGACGCAAGTCTACACGGGAACTGTTAGCAGTAGTGTAGTCAGGGCTTACAACGCGGCTTAGAACGCACGCCCTAAGAATAAAGGCTTCCCATTAACAAACCATGAAAGAAATTAGGACCCCCACTCAAACCCGTATCATAGCACTGCAACCGGACAGAGAAATAGCGGTGAGGATGAGGGCATTTTTAGATAATAACAACTCGGTTAGATCTTGAATGAAGGGCGGTGGAAAATAATCAATCGGCCTATGCATGCCGCCTGTAACTTCAGGAGATTGGGTCCGTACAGCAGTGGAACGGAAATAGCAAAGAAACTTTGCATGGATATAAACATTTTTTTTTTTTAAAAAGCGATAAGATGACCAAGAAGATACAGAAGGTACAGACACGGGCTCATCCACACGACCGCCCGGAATGCTATGCCAGTGACAGTGCACACCTCGCGGAGGGGGCATGGGAAGGTTCGAGAGCAACCGTGGGGTGCAATGGTACTGGCAGGATGCCAATGTGAAAATACAGGACGTAGTTCGGCGGAGCCGCAGGGAGACGGCAGCCTCCCGGACGGCGTGGCGAAGAACTACGCTGATATCGGTTGGTACAGAGGCACACCGGAGGGCGGTGTGCCAGAATAGGTCCACTCACCTTCAGATGCCTCACGGCTGGGTGAGTTAGCCTAAGGACAGGTGCGTAGGACCACCCACTCTGGGATGCCTCACGGCTGGGTAGCATGGCCTACACCGAAGGAGGGGGTAGCAAACGGAGACAGCGCTCGCAGCCCAGCCCCCGCCGGATGGCAGGGCACAACAAAGTCGGACAAGGTAACGAGGTGGCCTAACTCCGGCACAGAGGCTACTCCCTTCCCGCGCAAAAGGGGCGCAGGAAACCCAACCTACCAAAGGAAACGACCCAGAAGGGCCAAGAGACAATACCAAGGAATTTGTTATTACATAACATGCAAAATGCAAAGTATATACATTGTTTCCTTGTATTCCTAATAAACTGCGGCCAACAAATTACCACCACAAGACAAATGTGTAAGTTGGCTTTTCTTGGCGTGATAAGGAGTACATGATGGGGAGATATGGCATACATGTGGGAGTGGGGCAGAGTGCGGGGGTTATTGCAGAGGCTGCTCCCGAAGGGAGCTCGAAAGCCGGCGCCATAACCAGCGGCGTGCCCCCCGGACAAACCAGTGGTGACTCGCCCTTTTGGCGCGAAAAAGCAGGACAAAGGGCGAAGGGATGCCCCCGGCCCTCCCCTCACCCCCCAAGCAGCCACCAAAGTGGCGCCAACCCTCCCGGCCAATGGGTGCCATGGCGAGATACAAACCCCCCAATTAACAGGGGGCCTACAGGAGGGCGGAGGGCGAGCCGGGGCATATAGCCCTGCTCCCCCTAGGGAAGCTCCTATCTTCACGGAGCGGGGGGAGCAGCGACGGCGTCAGAGCACAATCTTGTCCCACCCACCCACACCTAAGGAACAGCAATGTCGCAGGGCTGAGGAAGAGGCAAGGCGTGGCGAAGAACTATGCTGATATCGGTTGGTACAGAGGCACACCGGAGGGCGGTGTGCCAGAATAGGTCCACTCACCTTCAGATGCCTCCCGGCTGGGTGAGTTAGCCTAAGGACAGGTGCGTAGGACCACCCACTCTGGGATGCCTCACGGCTGGGTAGCATGGCCTACACCGAAGGAGGGGGTAGCAAACGGAGACGGCACTCGCAGCCCAGCCCCCGCCGGATGGCAGGGCACAACAAAGTCGGACAAGGTAGCGAGGTGGCCTAACTCCGGGACAGAGGCTACTCCCTTCCCGCGCAAAAGGGGCGCAGGAAACCCAACCTACCAAAGGAAACGACCCAGAAGGGCCAAGAGACAGTACCAAGGAATTTGTTATTACATAACATGCAAAATGCAAAGTATATACATTGTTTCCTTGTATTCCTAATAAACTGCGGCCAACAAATTGCCACCACAAGACAAATGTGTAAGTTGGCTTTTCTTGGCGTGATAAGGAGTACATGATGGGGAGATATGGCATACATGTGGGAGTGGGGCAGAGTGCGGGGGTTATTCTGCCTCCTGCGCTCTGTAATTGTGCGCATAAAACTAAAAACTCTTCAAAATGTAAACTTGCGGAGGAAAATTTCTGCATATATTTTCCAGCATGAAATTAAGTTATGAATATGCAAGTAAAGCAAAGTGCACTCCGTGGGCTGTAGTGATTTTTTTTCTGCTAATGTGAACATTTTCTTGCTAAAATTCGAAGTTGAAAAACCAAGAAAGTTCACTAAGTCCAAACATCTGAAAGTTTTCTTTGTAAAAATTAGAACCTTTATGTGTTAAGAAAAAGGAAGAGAGTTCATATGTGACTTAACTAAACTGATAAAAAAAAATCATAAAGTAGGTGGGTGGGGCATTATGCCTTTCTCAGCGATCGTGACTCATGTGAGCTCCACTTTCATCCAAGGAATGAGACCTTTGCAGAGACCTGGAACAGTAGGAGACAATACAGTCTCTTGGTGAAGGGGGAACCAAAGGCAATAACGTCAGTGAGTGGCTTCATGCCTGGTGTGCCCAAAATCGGAATAAAACATCTGGAGAAATCCTGCCTCATGAACCTGGGTGAATGTGCTTCGAAATGGTCCTTATTTCGGAGATAAGCTATAACGCACAGTGGCCAAGGCAGGGGCTCCCGTATTGATGCAGTAAGTGACCGTGCGAATCTTAAGCAACACAGAAACGTAGGTGAAATTGGTGGAAACTGTTGGTTGATAAAGGCACTAGATCGCCATTCTGGGAGTGGCTGCTGTGTTTTGACTCAATATAGCCGTATGGCCAGCCTTAGCAGACTATACTGGCCATTAAAGAGCCGCTCACGCCCAAGCCAAAGGCGAGAGCTTATTACAAAGGAGCAGCACTATAATGGCTGATACAGCCTGCTATTGCTGTCTAGAAGGCTATTAGAACATTCTGCCCCATGATAGCAACATTTCCAAATTAAAAGTAAAAGTCTCCCTGGAGACACAGGGGTTAAAAACGCCTACAGCTCCAACGCTTTGCACCCTTTATTTCACAGCACTTCTGTGAAAGTTTAACAAATACTGTCCACGCGCAGGCCCGTAGCTCTAACAGGCAAATATGCACGACGTAGCCAGCAGTGAACCCCTGATTTTCCTTGGGCTCTGCTAAACTGAGAATTCCCCCTCCCTCCTTCGAGGCTCCAGTGACACTGTGAGCTACAGAAGCTGAGAGGGTTAGCACTGCTGTTTTCTCTGTTCCACAGTCTCTGCCTTTCTTACTCCCCTGCACACTCCACATATACTGGAGAGGCAGTCTAGTGGGAGAGTCAGAGGGTGTGGATTAGAACAGTGAAATGTTGATCCCTGCAAAACCACACCAGTGTTTATAGCTTGCTGCCATTCCTTTGTCTTCAATGGCGCTCTCAATATACCAAAGTTCTAATTTAAGATACTACTCCATATAATGAGAATATGAAAGGGTTCAATTGCTTGAAGTTTGACAGCTGATCAATTCATGTTAATAAGAATCCTTTGTGCATATTTAGCACAAAAGTGATTACATGTGATAACATTCAAGGCATTTATATTGTTGTCAATGATATGAACTGGCAGAGACAGGGGCAATTGAGAGACACTGCCACTGTGGAAATAGATAGCAATAGCACTTTTTACTGCCAAGTACACGTTGAAACGAAATACAGATGCTGCAACTACTTTAGCGAATAATCTACAGTGCCACAAACTTAGGGGAATGTACTTTATAGTGGAGATTGGTAGAGGCCCTGCTCAATATGTCGCCTGAGGAAAGCTTAAAGTTGAATTTGTGCACTCTCTTCAATGGTTGCACCAGAAGAGAGTAGTGATGGTAAGTGGATCAGACAGCACCTTTCTCATTACACTTTACATCTCACAAATGCGGCCAAAGGAACAAAACCAACAAGCATTGGCATAGCCAATAGGTCTCGCCTATGGGACCTTGTAAGTAAAAAGAAAAAAAAGAAGTTCTAAGAGTTCACGTTTACATTTACTGCATTCTAAATACGAAGTAAATGTAAACGTGAAGTGTTATACTTACTTACAAGGTCCCAAAAGCGAGACCTATTGGCAATGCCAATGCTTGTTTTTCTGTGGGCATAGTAGATGAAGTGATTTACCCAGAATGAGGATGTTGAGCCGAAGCCGAGACGCAAAGCTGTGTCTTCGGGCTAGCACAGCGCGAGTTAAATTTTGTTGGGGAAGCAAAAGAAACATTGAGCTTCTAGATGCCCTGCCTACTGTTGTCATAAACCACCGCAGTTGCACTGCCACTGGGGCAGACAGAGCTCACGGGAATTGCTATTCATATTCAACATTAAACAGTCGCCTCCCCCAGTACAATGCATTTCCCCAGGACAAAAGCGCTTTCAGTGGGAAACCAAGTCCGAAGATGACTTGTCAGCGAGAGCTGATAGATAGCACATGATTGGGCCCTGTCACTTCTCCCGCGTTTCCCAACCAGAGAGAAGCAGCAGCAGAGATTGGCAGAGAAATGAAGCGACGGGACGCGCAAAGGAGCCTCCCCCAGCTCCAAGGGCACGACGTCGACGAGTGTCGGGAAGAGAGGAGGTCGGCCGCACTGGGCCCTACTGGGCAGAGCAGGTAAAGTGTCGCGAACTGCGCAGCCACACTAATGCTGGTGTTCCGTCGGTTGAAGCTCCCCGTTCTCGTGCCCGGAAGTAACTCTTCCTCTTCAGACAGCAAAACACTCGCTGATGTCTGTTACCGGAAGTGTAATGGGAATTTGTTCATTTAAGCAATGATACTACAGGCAGCTTTTTTTTTATTTAAAAAGAAACAGTTTCTCATACTTTTTTTTATTTTTAAAAAAACAAACATGTTTTGGTCAATCCATGCTGTTCGTGTATGAATTTCACATTGGCGGTGCCCTTTTGTGCATTGGTCAATTTGTATTAAAAAAATAAATAATAAACCGTGCCGGGAGTCTCGTCGGGAGGCAGCTTGCTTCAGACCATATCTCAAGTAAGCACCGCCTAAAACAGAACTCCTGTGCATACCAAAAACAAGCATGCGTAGGTAGTGTCCCTCCCGCTAAAAGTGGGAGGGTTGAGGGGAGTGCATTGGCCAACAGCACACAAAGCGTTTCCCTTGCGGGAGCGAGCCAGGGGCACCATAAGATAATTACAAACATATGGTGTCAAGCTCGCTCCCGCAAGGGAATTGCCAAACGTGTACGCGTTGCCATTGAAGGCAATGGAACGCGTGCATGTTTTTGGGATAAAAACCAAAGCGACGGCTAAAGGTCTTTTCCTAAGCACCGCATGTGCGCTGCGTAGGTGAGACCTAAAAAGGGCCTCATGAATTTCTACTGCCAAACGTTAAATCATCTACTAAGGGAGAGATGAAACCTCTCTCAGAGCCATGAGGCCCAGTGGAGCCTGCTAACAAACACTGCCCAATCATGTCTTTCACAAAAATAGATCTCTTGGACAATCTTTCTATGTTTAAAAGGCAGCTCTGTGGAGAACGTCATGAAGATGAGAACAAAGGTCTCCAAGAATTGAGAACCAACCTGGGAACTAAATTGGAAGTCTTAAAAAATACATGGATGACATTGTTAACAGATGTATAGAATTATAAACATTCATAGGTTCATGGCGATGATACTCTTCAGGTGCTGCTGTCGGCCGTTGAACGTTCGGAGCACTACCTGGCTTGTGCTCCGCACGTTCAACGGCCGACGCAGCCCCGCCCGTTTTTTAAAACGCCCGCACTGCCGCGAAATCGCGGCAGCGGCCAACGGGTTAAAACAAAACAAGCAAAATCAGACTTTGTGTTATTAAAATGCAAATAACAAGAACATGAAAGTACAACTATATTCAAGGCCGGAAGAAGGGGTTGATCGTCCAGTCAGGAAGCATTTATGATAAGCATGTTCTCCTCGCTTCTGGGATATCATCATCAAAAAATGCTGGATGACAGGGTGCATAGGGTGGGCCTGAAACATCAACAAAACGACCATAGACTGAGGGATATTTTATAAAAATTACTTTACTACAAAAGAAAGAAGTTATCAGAGTGTCAGAAAAAACGAAGAAATGTAATTTCAATAACAGAAATGCTCTTCGTTCCAGGACATTTTACCAACCATCATTCAATTCGGAAAGCCTTTTTATTTTAAATTATATTTATTGAGATTTCATAGAATACAAGATATAACTATAATAATCAATTGATTTACATTCCAACATCGTGATGCAATCCTCAAAATAATCAGAGCAACAAATCCTGAGCAGGCAACCCTTCCCCCGCTGCTCTCATGCTGGGCCCCACCAAACATACTAAGGGGTATCTCATGTGAAAGGCCTGTGAGGTAGCCCGTGGGTAGCTTGACTCATACTAGAACCCTTCATCCCTCCTCCTGCCATGATGACAACGGGGCTTCTGGAAGCATAACACTTCAGACTCCTCTGAGGAGGCATTGTCTGGGGGTTCTTTTAAATCCGACAACATGGCCACCCATGCACTCAAATCGACTTCCAATTTTTAATCTTAACGGACATGTTTCTTGCGTATCTCTTCAGCAGTCGCCCACTCACAACCACCTCTAAGACAGCCTGAATGTTGGTTGATCCGTCCCTAACCATTTTATAGCTATGCAGAGTTTCACTAACAGTAGGTTAAGTAAAACAAACTTTTGACTGCGTTTCTTATTAGTGGAGGAGGGGACCAATTCCAGCAGTACCCACTTCATTGTAAGCTGTATAGTCCACCCAGTGGCTCTATTAATGTCTCCCAGCACCGTTTGCCAGTTGGATGTTAGAGCTGTACAGGACCACACCATGTGCATAAAGTCCTCCTCCAATCCCCCGCACCGTGGACAACTATCACTGTGGATATCACATATGGTGTGCAGTATATTAGGGGAAAGGTAAGTTTGGTGCACATAATTATATTGTAATAATTTATATCTGGCATTGGGGCTAACCATCCTCATTCACCCGCACCCAATCTTTTTTTGTCATGGGGTCCTCCGGACAGCCAGTTGCTTTATTACACTTAAAATACCCAAATACATCCAAATACATAAGATCTCGGTCCACCCAATCCTGTAGTAATAATTGTTTTTTGTAATCTTGGGCATCAACCACTGCATAACACCCTGAATGTAATAGCTGCCTCGATGCCCAACAAATACAGGGGAAGGCAAAACGATTGCAATATACTATGGTCTACTACAGGGTTGGATGGACAGTTATCTTATCAATTTGGATGAATTTGGGTATTGAAATGTAATAAACCAACGGTACCCTGTTTTTATATGCTGCCCAGATTCCATAAGGGCTTGACCAACATCCCAGTCAGGCCCGCTGTGTCCTCGAAGAGTAGTTTGTTGGAAACTCTCTCTATTTATATCAACTACTTCTTACTGCCATTTGTGTTAGATTTATGATCATAATGTCAAGACAGTATGTATTTCATTAAAAAGATAGCTAGAATACAATGGGAACCCAAGTATCTGCTCATCACACTTGGTCTAAATTCATTTTATACATGTATTCAGCATCAGGAAAAGCATACATGTATGCAGCTATATTCTCAAAAAAGACCATTTGTATGTTATGAGTGCTCCAACATGCTCCCAGAGATTAATATATGTGCACTGAATAACAAAAAACTTTTTGTTTGATAATATTGATTACAAACAGATGTCAGGAACAGCAATAAGCACCTTCTTTGCCTCAAGCTATATAAATGTATTCCTGGTCTGATGAGAGGAGCAGGTGGTCTGGGGTGAGGCTGATGATCATATCAGCCACATGTTACTCTGAACATGATATATAAATGATTTGCTTTTGATCTGGGTTGAGCAGAGTGAAATGGCAAATGAGTTAATCAAGTACCTAGATAATCTCCATCTGAATTTCTCTTTCACTGGTTGCATAAGTGGTGGGTCCATCAACTATTTGGAAACACCATATGGAGGTAGAAGGGGATGTGTTTAAGACTTGTCTGTTTCATAAGGAGACGATTGACTACAGCCTGCTCTATGCTGATAGCTTCACACACCTAGGCTCAAGAACAGCATACCATACAGAGAATTATTCAGAACCAAAAACACAAGTGTGCCACACCGGAATCATATCAGCTGGATAAAGCAAAATGGTGAAGAGATTTACACAGAGAGACTATTCAAGTAACATAATTAAGAATGCAATCACAAAAGTAGCATCCAGAGATAGGCAAAATGTATTCTACAGCAATAAAGAGAGCAGTGCTAATCCTCAGGTGCTTAAGTGTATCACCACTGTAATTCCAGAGAAATCTATCAAAACACCGGGATTTGATTAGGTCAGACTATGCTATTGGGAAAGAAGCCTCTCCACACGTGAACATTACCTATAGAAGAGCTAGCTTGCTGAAGGAAAAAGCAAGATGAGGGATGATTGATTAAAAAAAATCATGTTGGTCAAATTATTAGGGGTGGGCGGGGCTCAGTGAGTTGTACTCCACGGAATTCCATGGAGTTAAATAAAAACTTTGCGCTATTCCTCGGAGTTCCACCCACCTAAATGCCCCTGGGGCCCGTTTGATATTTCGTCTAGAATAACTAACTAAGGGCCCGATGTAGGACACCAAATACCGGTCGGTAACGGCCGATTTCCGCCGTTACCGATCGGTATTTGGTTTTTGAGATGTAGGGGGCCCAAATGTTAACGATTCTGTAAATTTACCGATTCGGTAAATCTAGATATAGGTGGCACTTAAAATAGTGCCAGAGGCCCTTAAGAATTTGTTATTTACCATGACATACTATGTCATGGTAAATAACGAATTCCTGTGTACATGCACATCTGTGCATGTACACCTGTGCCAAGGGCATGAATGTGTGTCACATGGCACACAAGCCAGAATCAGGGGTGCAACAGCGTGTCAAAGTGACACCCTGTCCCCCTTGACAATTCGGTAATTTTACCGAATCGGTATTTACCGATTCGGTAATTGACATTGAATCCTATGGGCCTCAAGGCCCATAGGAATCAATGGCAATTACCGAATCGGTAAATACCGATTCGGTAATTACCGAATCATACAGATTAGGTAAAAATTACAGATTTTTTTCCTACATCTGATTTACCCAATCTAGAATACCGAATCGGTAAAATTGGATATTCTAGAGTCGGTAATTCAGATTTACCTACAACGGGCCCTAAATGATGAATTGGGCCAGAGCAAATGTGGAAGTGCTGGTCGGCAGGACTCACGTTAAACAAAGCAGAATATAGATAAAAATTAATTTCTTTGTATTGCTATACATTTAAAGCGGTCTAATTAAAACAGACTGCGCTCTCCTCTCTTTTGCATGCTGCTCAGTCCTCACTCACCGAGTCTTGCGTTCCAGCAATCACCCAAGATTTGAGAGTTTTTGCTCTCTGCCAGCAGCTAAAATCTGAAAGTCGCTGCCCTTTGAAAAATGGTAAACAGATGCATTCTTGCTTCAGCATGATATGCAAAGAATTGAGAGGAAATGAATCAACATAACTAACACTTGAGCACACTGCACACCGAAATGAGCCAAGGATTTAACATTGGTGGCACTTATATTTACAATCCTTCCATTTTTTGCATTCCAGTTCCCAAATCATGAGCACTAACATATGAAAATCAACTAAATATGTACGTAACATGGCATGCAATGCATTGAACACACGTCAGAAAAATACACATATATGTTAACTTCAATTACTAAGCTTATATGTTTGATTTCCAAGATTTATAAAATATTGGGTGGGGGTGACACAGGGGTCCAGATCAACTATCACATTATGTGGGTGCTCGCACGACAAAAAGCAGCCTTTTGGGTGCAACTAGCTGCACTGATCAACCTTCCACTGCTGGAGGTTTTTTTGTGCAAAAGTTGCCCCTGGCATACTGTCGACACCACGCTGTGTAGTGAAAGGCCAGTCCACAGTTAATTAATGCAAAAGATGGGTGTGTGTGGGGTTGAATAGCACAATCATGGGCAGCTCAGTGTTCGAGGAAGAGCCTGTGACAAGAAGCAGATGCACTCACCGCTGCTCTAGCTTCTGTTCCAGTGTATCTTCCTGGAGGTGGTAGGCAGCCCCTGCTCCCACCCGGGCTTGGGCCTAAGCAAGTAGCCCGCGTGTGAGGAAGAGAGCCATGATTATTCTGGGATAGTAACTTCTGGGGTGAGGCTTTTTCCGTTCAGTTGTGCCTACCTGACGTCACAGCACATTTTTCTGCCCAACCCAAACTTCATTGGAGGGACCTGATGTCCTCAAATTTACGTCACGGATTGATGGGTGGTAAACTCTGCCACAAAGCGTATGGTGAAGTTTTTTGCCGAACACCAAGCTCCAAGCAGAGCATGGAGTTGCAAAGTTCTGTGAACTCCGCTGGCAGAGTGGAGTGTATAGCCCACCACTCCAAATTATACAGGAGGTAACTGCAATCTTCCTTGAATGTTTATAATATTAGGATATTACTAATACAACTCAACCCTAGGTATACCAGTATTCCTCGCCCTCCTTTCCCCTGCTATTGTTTAATTCATTTTGCACATCACGGCTGTGCCAAGTAAATCAGAAGTACTCGGATCACACAGTATGCATTGATGACTGTTTCCATTGACCCTTATTCTAGTGGGACATCTGCTGTAACCTGATTAATAATTGGTTTGCTGTTAATACCTACTACTTGGGTCTCTTTACCCAAGAGGGGTAGGGTTGGAATTTAAACATAACAAACTGTAGAGCAGGTAGCACCAGTATTGATCAGAAATGATACAGGATGGTCATTCACCTCACCATCTACATACAGGCTAATTTGGTCTACCTCTAGGACTGCACAAAGAATGCAATCCTCCTCCCCAATCAGGCAACATCATTATGAATTTGTCTCTGGTGAATACAGTGGAAAATCATTGATCAGAATGAATGAAAATGTGTTGGTACCCTGAATTATATGTAGGGCTCCTGGTTATATGGTATTTATCTTTTTTTAACATTTCAATCTTATTGGTATTTATCCATATTTATTTTATGTTTGGGTATAAATGGAGTCGTAGAATGGTATATTTACTCATTTATTTAATTTAACCAAACATTTTACAAGTTTTACACCAATGAGGTGAAATTTACTCTGTCGGTGTAAAATGGCCTTTGATTTTTCGATGTAGTAGGTGCCAACAGAAGTAAGCCATCCGACCACCATTTAGAGTGGACATTCACTTGGCTTTTTTTACTGCACATATCCAGGGATATCCTGGTGATGAGGGGCATTAAAAAATGACCTCCACACCTTGGGAGATAACTGGGTTGAGGGTCATTTTTTTTATTGTTTAAAAAGAAATTGCTTTCAGAGTTTGTTTGTAAAAAAGAAAAAACTTTGGAAAGTTTGTTGGTCAGCCGTCATGTTTGGCGGATTTGACCTTTAAACGTTTCCTTCATTGACAGGAACCACCATAATGGCGGTTCTTGACAATGTGTAGAGATATCTGTAGGGCTGGGGACACTGCTAAATTTGATGAGCAGAAAAAGGCAGTAAAGTCCATTCCACCATATCTGCCTTTACTCTGTCTGCTAAATCCTAAATCAGGCTCTCTGTCTAGAGTGAAACTGTGGACGAAAAACATTGTTTTGGAAGGCTGCCCCAAGGGACTGTCAGTGGTCAGGCTGTTTCTAAGCATTCGTCCAATCACCTTTTGAGCGTTTAATTGCCAGTAATATGCCTGGAAACCTGAGACTGGCGTAGCTTTCCAAGTGTCCTAGTGACCAAGTTTATGAATTCTAAAAAGTAGTACATTAGCATCTAATCAAGGAATACTTCTATGGATAGAGATACTTTTTCGGTAAACTGGTCACAAACGGGGCATAATTCAGTAGCAGCTCCTGCGCTAAGGTGGAGGATTGCGGCCCCACTGCTTTTAGAGCAGTGAAGAGAAAAAAATAAAATGATAATAACTGAATGTTATTATCATTTTATTTTTCCATTCCTAGGTGTGGGGAGGGGTATGGATGGCAAGAGGAGGGGGAGGGGTGGTTTTCACTACCAAAGTGCGCATGACTGGTTTGCTAGCCTTCTTGGGCCGGCCATACAGTCATGCATACTTAGCATCTTCCCCACCAGGCTGCAATGCACAGCCTGGTGGGGAACATGCAAATGCTCCCTGTCCCCATCTGAGCGCCGAACCACGACGCTCGGACCAATCACACCGCTGCACTGCAGTGTTGTGATTGGAATGGGGAAACCAATCACAATGCTATATTGCAGCAGTGTGATAGGCTTGGGAGAACCCGGGTATTTCCTGCAATAGAGGAGAGACGGCGGCGGCTGGGACGCGCACACAGGTACGTTTTCTTTCTTTTGTTTTACATTTTCTACCCTCCCACATCCTCCCATGTCCCTTCCCAACCCATTCCCTATCAGCCGCCACTGCCATAATTACAAAGAAGTGGCACAAAGGAGCGCAGCAAGCAAAGTTGCTGTGCTGCGTCACCTGAAGAGAGCAGAACCACTCCATGTGTTCGAAGAAATGACACAGTTCTTCTATCTCCATGCGTAGGCAAACTTTGGGCTAGAACGCGCCAACGCAGACACCCTTGCGCCATAGTGCAGGTGTGCCTGCATTATGGTGAAGGTTGTTTTTGTGCTGCAAAGGTACATTCTGTACAAAAACTATCCTTGGAGCCTTTTCCTCTTTGTTTGTGTGTATATGCAAAGAGGACACAACAGATATTTCTCCTTGTTACTTCATCCTCCAGCGGGTGCACCATATTTACAACTCTTTATAAATATGGGTTTGCGTCTATGGGTGGAGGCCAAAGAATGCCAATACATAACCAACAGAACGCCTATGTGACACAAAGTAACGCAAGGCAGCATAAAGTGCTGCATTGTGCTCCATTTTCTTACAAAGCCAGTGGCTTTGTGAATAGCTAAAAGGATTTTGTGTCAGTGTTGAATCGAAAAAAGTGATGCAACCCAGCGCAAATTCTTTGTAAATATATTTAAGCTCCTTATCCAAAATTTGAACATGTTAAAAGCTCTCAGGGAGATCAGGGAGACAAGAAAAACAGACAGACATGTAGCAGACCTGGCGCGGGCCCCCAGACCCAATAACCAAGACTAAAATGTATTTATTGGGGGTGGTGTGTTGCACCCCTCACCCCCTAAAAAAAAACGATTCAAAATACACCCTGCCCTATCTTGACACCAGTGTCTGCTACCAAACATGTATGGGTGCGCTGTACCTCTAAAGTTTTACACCTAAAAGCACACTCACAGATTGGGTAGATCGAGGATAGTGTTAACCTCAATTTCATGAGGGAATGTGTCCCAAGATAAGGTAAAAATCAGCATACTAAAACGGCACTCAAATAGGAATAGACTGACTCAAAAAAGGAGTTCAAGGGCTGAATTAGAAAATACATAAAGATTTAATACAAAAATGTTGAAGGTACAATACAGAAATAGCAAAGTGCAGATGCAGCAAATATCCGCTATACGTATAAACTCATTGCCATGAAGGCTCTCAGTAATGGGACAATACGAAACAATAGGCAAAATCAAAACTAGACTAAGTACCAATATGCAGAAAAATCAGTAAGGAATCAGACAGCACCTTTGCTAGAACCCAAAGATCATTTTATTTACTTCCAAAATCGAGGGTTTTTATTGAAATTCTCCTCAGAACAGTAGGCAAACTGCAGAATCTTTGAGGTGTTAGCAAAGAAATACATTTTCAACAAATCAGAATAAGGATTTTAGAATCATCATACAGTCCCACCACCAAAGCACTAATTCACGACATGAATATAGAGTCAGAGCTTCTAATCTAATGTCATCCGGAGTTGTCAGAACAAACTAACTAGAAACACAACAGTGAAGCATCGTGAATGAATGTAATACTGTGTACACGCTGACGATTTTTAGAATATTTTTATATTACTTGCGCCCATACTGGAGAGTCTTCTTCAAGAACAGTCTCATTAAGAAATAAGCAAACATGATTTTACATATCCATGTGCAGCAGAAACATTAACAGTGAATGTGCCATCCATTTTGAACAAGATGGTGTCGAGGCCTAGCTGAGGCCTAGAAAGCATAAGCCAAGAAAATACACTTTAACAGGTCATATCAAACATGAGGCAACGGCATCATGTCAGTGTACATGTGTGAATTTGTGTGTAGATTGCTATTCTGCACATTGCTAATAATTTAAATCTTGATTAATACACAAAGGTTCCCTCATTAGTGTTAAGCTGCAGTACAAGGCCCACGTGCCTGGCAAGAGGATGAGTACATGTACTCTACTTCACTTGCCTAACTTCCTCACAAAGGAGCTCAGTGGCTTTTAAATAGACCTGTGTTTTATATGAGGGTTGCATCCTCTATTTTGTACCGGTGCCATGCAACCTCTCCTTACTCTGAGTCTGAAATCAGTTGGGCGACCTAGGAATTAACAACATCTGAAACGTATGGGGCTCTAAAGTTACTCTGATAGCAAGAGGCTTCTAAACATAACAATTATTATAAGTACCACTAGAATCAAGTGGTAATTGAGAACCAAATTATGTGGGAGAAAAAGGCAAATTAAAATGCAAAAAAGTCAAATCCTACTGCACATTACACGATTAAAGGGAAACTACGCGACGCGTTTTCGGGAAGTATCTAATTCTTTTGATATTTTGCCAGGAAGCACTGTAAAGTAATTTTGTTAACAGTGCCCTTACTACCTCCCAGAATAACAGTGTTTGCATAAAACATATACAATGTTTCATGCAGCAGAAAACAACCTATATGCACGTATCTTCACTTTCTTTCAATAAAAGGATGGGCCTTTTTTCAAAAGAATCCGTTATATTCTAAAACTCGCCTTCAGTTTGTTGTGTACTCTATTTATTTTAGGGCTTCTGTGGCACCTCTTTGCATTAAAAAAGCTCCTCAGAATAGAATTTCTCAGGGTATATTTTAATATACGCGATTGAGTAAGTGTTAGCATTCAAACTCTCAGATCGTTAAAGAAGATATAATGCGTTGAGAATCTTCGAAATTCTGAGTTGCCTCATGAAATAAATGCTATTTTGTAAACAGCGTCTGGGATGTACTGTAAACATGAATTTAAAAGAACGGGTAAATAAAATACTTTCATGACACAGAAGAAATCATTCTTTCCACCCTGTTTCAATTAAGTGTGTACGGTATTTCCCCGTTGCAGCTGAAAGCTCGGGTCCACTACATCATTTGGACATATTAACATCTCTACAAAACGTGCACTTCTTTAAAGCCTGCATACAGCAGACAGACAACAGCCAATAGGTGACCTGTGCAGCAATTTCTTATCTGGATGAGCTGGAGACACGTTTTATTGAAATCTGTAAATTACACAACAGATGATAATTGAAGTGGGAAAATGCAGCAAATCTCTATAATTACTCAGAGAAGCAGTGGCCACTGAATTGCAGAGGTTGCGGGCAGTATGTTTCAACGTAGAAGTGTCGATAACAGCTAGAGATTACATTTCTATTAAAACATATACCCTTGTAGAGGATGCAAGCTTTGCTACTCATGATGTTTAGGGCACTATTAACATACAGTGTATCGATAAACGTATGTGGCACATTTAAATCTTGGCTTGCAGCATGCCAGCTTACCTAATGGAGATATCGAACCTCTAGTACTGCTTAGCTCCTGGTGCAGTAGAGACACTGCAGGCAGATTGCAGAACAGAATGCCACCTTGGCTCTACGTGTTTTCTGCCCCACTTGCCGTTCCTTTTGTTCTACTGAAGCAAACTCCCCAGTCACAAAACCCAGTAGGCTGCGGACCATCCTTATGGGTAATGGACAGAAGATTTTTCCTGATGCAGAGGATGTGATAGTGATCTCCATATTCTCTATTCACAGTCCACCTAAAGGTACCTCACCCTATTAAAACAATGGGCATTGATTTTTGAATAACCTAAGAGTCTAGGATGGGTTTGACAATATTCCAGGGAGCATTCGTGTCGGATTGGGCAGGAGAGAGGGGCATACCAGGTATTGGGCGACAGAGCACCCTTGCAGACTGTGTGATCACAGAGGCATGTCCCCCTCCTCCCCCCATGTTGCCTTAAACGATTTAATGACACAAAATCGTCTGGATTGTTCTTGTCAATAAGGCTAGTAAGCATCTACATGCATGTGCTTGTATGTTGCATGCATGTACGTCTTCTCCCTCCCCTAGGGAAGTTGGAGGTGTAAGTATTACTTTTGCTGGAGCCATTTTTCCTGTCCTGATGAAAGCCCTGGACCTCTACAGGCCTTAATTTTGAGCTGATACATGTCGACTAACTAGATAGGGTAATAAGAACATTATATACCTTAATTAATTATCCCCCCTCCCCATTTTTGCATTTCTATGCATACCTGAACAACCACTATTAAATAGGATACCTTGGTTGTTTTAGGTATTTTTAATCTGAGAAGACCCCGGTTGCAATTTATATAAAAAGTGCTCTCTGGAATTTAGTCAACCCTATCCTGGTTTTTAGCGACCAGGATGAGACCTGATAATGAAGTATGCCACTACTAGAGTGGGTGAGGGTCTAACAAAACCCCATTTTCGTTTGTCCTTATTGCAATGTGTGAGACTCATAGGTTATTATATAACCAATGCACATTGTTTGAATCAATCAATAAATCAGGGTTTTCTGAAGTGCACTACTTACCCGTGAGGGTCTCAAGGCGCTGAGGGTGGGTGTGAGCAGCTCCTTTGGTGTAATTCGAAGAGTCAAGTCTTGAGGTCCTTCCTGAATTGGTGCAGTGTTGGGGGAGTTCATTTTAGGTCTTGGCTGTGAGGTAGGAGAAATATCTTCCATCTGCTCTGGTCCTGTAAAAATGTGGGACGGTGGCTAGGGAGAGGTCGACTGGGCGGAGGTTTCTCTTGAGAGCGTGGAAGGAGATTCAGTCGTTGATGTATTGGCGTCCGGTGTTGTGGACGGCCTTGTAGGCATGTGTGAGCAGCTTGAATGTTATTCTTCTTTTGACGGTGGCCAGTGGAGGGCACGGAGGTGTTGGGTGATGTGGTTGTGCCGTGGGATATCGAGGATAAGTCTGGCTGCGGCATTCTGGACGGTCTGGAGTTTACAGAGGAGTTTTTTGATCCCGTAGACCTGTCTGCTGGTGATGAGTGCATGAATGATGGTTTTCCTGGAGACGTGGGAGATCCACTTGAATATTTTGCAGAGTATAAGGAGGGTGTTGAATCATGCAGAGAATACAGTGTTGATCTGGCGATTCATGGTGAGTGATGAGTCGAGTATAATGCCGAGGTTATGTGCATGGTCCATTGGGGTGGGTGGATTTCCGAGGGCGGGGGGGCCTTGAAAACCCCACCACCATGCAGAGGGGGTGGAGCAGAGGATGAGGACTTCTGTTTTTTCTGAGTTGAGCTTCAGGCAGCGGTTCCTCATCCAGGTCGCGATAGCTTTCATTCCTTCCTGGAAGTTGTGCATGGTGATGTCGGGTTCCTTGGTGAGGGAGAGGATGAGCTGGGTGTCATCGGTGTAGGAGACGATGTTGAGCCTGTGGCTTCTGACGATGGTTGCGAGGGGGGCCATGTAAACGTTGAAGAGTGTGGGACTGAGGGAGATCCTTGGGGTACTCCGCATCTGATCTATGTTGGTACTGAGAAGAAGGGCAGGAATCTTATTCTCTGTGTTCTGCCTGAGAGGAATGATCGTATCCAGTGTAAGCCCTGTCCTTGGATGCCGGCATCGTGGAGCCTGGTGGCTAGTGTACTGTGGGAGACAGTGTTGAAGGCTGCTGATAGGTCCAGGAGGATGAGGGCTGCCGTATGGCCTTGGTCGAGAAGGGTGTGAATGTCGTTGGTGGTGACGAGAAGGGAGGTCTTGGTGCTGTGGTTGCTGCGGAATGCGAATTGAGAGTTGTCTAGGATGTTGTTGATTTCTATTAAGTGTGCTAGCTGGGTCTTGGTGGACTTTTCAATGACTTTGGCTGCAAAAGGAAGCAGTGAGATGGGCCTGAAGACTGAATAAGGTTGGATGCCTTTAGGTTTCTGAAACAATCTCCTGATGAAGAGGGAGCTCCTCCCTGTATGTCATTCATTAATTGTTCTCCCTGCCCATGACTGGTTTCCCACAATTCAACCGTGGATGACTGAGACAGCATACCTTGCTGCATGTGGAAGAATGTACAGGTGGGGCATCTACTTTTAACTCTACATGGGCTCTGCTTAGTTTGTAAAAGAATAAGTGCCGGGCCCAAAGTTTTGCTCAGAACTCCTTGACCGGTGCTATCAAATGTCAAGAGTGCCGAAAATCAAGGCAGAGTAGTATGGATTCTACCTCATGCCTCCTTAATCTCACTCTTTAGGAAAGTTCTTTTCATTACCATTGTTATTTCTTTGTCATTGCTTTTCAAACGTTCTCTTCCTCCTTCTTTCCCCGTTTTTTTTATTTTCTCTCTCTTGCTCTGGGTCAAACTCTGATGAGAAAAAATAAGCGGCATCCCCAACAAGCATTTGCAATGCAATAGGTCTCGCAGTTGTTAGACTTTGAACCATTGGCATTGTAAATGGCAATGCCTTTTATTTATGTGTTGGTTTTTAAAACGTAAATAAAAGACATTGTCAATTACAATTCCAATAGGTTAAACTCTTGCAAATGCGAGACCTATTGCATTGCAAATGCTTGTTTAACTGATTAGTATAGCATAAAGCAAAGTACGTACATGTCGTGAATTACAATGGCGAAAAAACATGAATGAATGAATTGAAATTATAAAAACCACAAGTCCCATAATACCTCGCGTGAAATGAATCCCTCAGCGGGGGCCGAGTACTTTTAAATGTTGAACGAGCTGATTTGTCGGGGGTAGCTCTCACGCTTTCAGGCATATTAACATGGTCCGTCGGAGCCTTGCTTCCTGTGCGGGGGTGCGTGCGCCCCTCGAGAGGTAATTCTATCCCTTGCCCTTTGATCCGTGCCCTTGTCTACACTGTGAGTAGATGCTTTTTTTTTTACAAAACTTAAAGAAAAATCAACATATGTTTGTGAAAAGTTACAGTGCTGAGCATGAATGAATGACAATTGAGAGACTACGAATACCATGATGCAAATGAATCTAAAGGGGCTGGACCTGCCCAACCTGAAAAAGCGTGTGATCTGCAATTACTTTATATCAATTTCATTTCCTGTGTTGTCATTGGGACATCCTTCAGAGCATTACATTTAAATATAGCACCCAGAAGCGATCCAGTCTATACAGTGCTCTGTGAAACTAGAAGTTTGCACTTAATGCTAACAAAGCGCACAGGGAAATAAATAAAATGTCATGCAAACTCAACCTCAGCCTCAAGTACCTCTGGCGCTATTACCGGACTGGTGGTCTGAGCGCCTCTTAAGATTTGTGGGCGCTATATGTGCGGTTGGGGGTCAGGGGTCTGGTTTCAAACACATAAGGGCAGCATTGTAAAGAACAGCAGTGACAAAGAGTGTCTGAACTGTTTTGTGTGTTGAAAAATTGTCATGTAGCGCTCGTATCTATGCTGCCTGTCTGCCGTTTCAAAGCGCTTTGAGACACTGTAAACATGCAGGCAAGACAGGGCTCGGAGAATACAGCGATAGTGTAATATGTATGCAGGGTAGAGCCCCCCCCTGGGTTCAAAGTGTTCCAGCCAGCAGGATATATTCTGGTTGTCTATCTGTCCACCCCAGCTGTCAACGCGTATTTACAAAACAAGCTCCTGGCATTGGAGGGGAGGGGAAATGCGGCTCGGGAGCAAATGGTAACGAGCGCGTGAATGGGAATAGCGGCCGTGGGAGGTGGGAGGGGAAGTCGGAGAGTGCGAAGTGCAGGCGGGGGGCAGGAGCGGAGCCTTTGAAGTGTGTGAAGCTCTCAGCAGGCAGGCGGAGCGTTCACGAGACCACATGCACTTCTTGTTTGTAGTGGCTCGGCTTCCTCTTCAGAAAGAATCCAAAGGCAGCTTTGCAAACCCTTGGACTCTCTCAGCTGAGGTCTTAGAGTGAGAGGCATGACGTTTAAACTGCCCACTTCTAATTCCAAATGTTTGTGGAAAAATATTTTTTGCTTCTGTGCTCAGAATAGCGCCTATGTGGTGTGAAGCGCTATTTACAACACTCCCCCGATCGCTGAGGCAGAGTGGATAAGTGAGTCATCTGCCATTACCCTAGCCTGGACATTATTGATGATTGAGGAGGGGTATGCACATATGTACTACCGCTGGGTTGTGATTTGGTCCGCCCAGATTAGCACTGCACCACTGTAATCGGTGAGCTGTACTTACAGCACCGCCACTTTAAAACAATATCTTCTCTTTGTCTGGTGCAGCAGCATCGTTTTAAAGTGCTCCGTTCTAGCTCCCTGCTGCAGCCGGCAAGCAGTCTCTCTTCAATTGCGCTTCCTCTTCAAACCCGATGTCGTTTCCTGACAGTGCACACATATCACGCTTGTGAAACAGGCATAAGGCTGATCAGGGAGCTTATGTGGGACGATGGCGCGATTAAGAAGAACAAGACTGCACTGAAAGTGTAAGCGCAACGACGACGAGGCAGCGCTGGAGAGTGTCAGCTCCGATCGTCAACGCAGCACTTGAATGAATAAGGCATGCCTTTGAAGTGAAGCTCTTGGCGCGCTGGAGAAGCGTGAGCCTGGTGGGGGGGCGGCGGGATGCCAGTGAGTGGGAGGGGACGGGCCAAGCGCGCGCTCGAGAAGTCACGGATGAGCAAGGCTGTGTTTGCGCGCGATTAAGGGAAAGGACAGCTGAAAATAATTTAAGACATTGCGCGGCCTGGCAGATGCCAGCTGTAAAGTAAAAAAAAGGTTTTTCTTTCGAATTCTTTTGTTTTGCATCAATCGGGGCACTGGAGGATTAGCTTTCAGCATGTTAAAGTAAAGGGACGAGGCCGCGATTAGGGGAATGGATGCACGCTTGTGAAACAGGCATAAGGCTGATCAGGGAGCTGATGTGGGACGATGGCGCGATTAAGAAGAACAAGACTGCACTGAAAGTGTAAGCGCAACGACGACGAGGCAGCGCTGGAGAGTGTCAGCTCCGATCGTCAACGCAGCACTTGAATGAATAAGGCATGCCTTTGAAGTGAAGCTCTTGGCGCGCTGGAGAAGCGTGAGCCTGGTGGGGGGGTGGCAGGATGCCAGTGAGTGGGAGGGAACGGGCCAAGCGCGCGCTCGAGAAGTCACGGATGAGCAAGGCTGTGTTTGCGCGCGATTAAGGGAAAGGACAGCTGAAAATAATTTAAGACATTGCGCGGCCTGGCAGATGCCAGCTGTAAAGTAAAAAAAAGGTTTTTCTTTCGAATTATTTTGTTTTGCATCAATTGGCGGAGTGAATGCGAGCGAGCGAGGAGGGAAGCCGTATGGGGGTGGGAGAGCCTGGGAGAGCCTGGGGAGTGAATTCGAGCGAGCGAGGAGGGAAGCCGGGTGGGGGTGGGAGAGCCTGGGGAGTGAATTCGAGCGAGCGAGGAGGGAAGCCGGGTGGGGGTGGGAGAGCCTGGGGAGTGAATTCGAGCGAGCGAGGAGGGAAGCCGATTAAGAAGAACAAGACTGCACTGAAAGTGTAAGCGCAACGACGACGAGGCAGCGCTGGGGAGTGTCAGCTCCGATGCGGGAGAGCCAAGGCTTCTGGCGGGGGGAGAAAGGAGGGGCAGCGGAATGGGGAGGAGAAGTGTGGCAGGCAGATGTGCGGCCTGGTGAGGGGGCGGGAATGCGAGCCTGGTGGGGGCAGGCGGATTAGGGAGATGCTCGTGCTTGTGTGGTCACGTGACCCGCTTTGTGGCCACGTGACCTCACATGCACTGTGAAGAAACGCCAGTGGTTTCACTAGCCGATCAAGCACTATAATTCTCCCCCATTTCCCATTGCTTCGCAATGGAAAAGGACGAGACCTAAAAATGAGTGCCGATGAGCCCCACCTGCGACCACTGGCTCAAATTAAGCACTATACATAGGCTACGTTCTGAACCACTATGAGTGATAAAACAACAGGGCCACCCTCCTTCCTCAGGTTCGATCCTCACAAGCTCTCCTCCAGATCCACAACTCTACACGGCAACTGTGATCCAAGATCAATTACTGAAATTTACAAGAGGCTGTGTTGCCTTATTGTTTAGCAATTTCCGGTTCTCATTTGTGTTTTTTGATCTTCAGTTAGGACCCTGGCGGCCCTCTGTTAAAGTGATTTTACTGTTGTAGGTAGGATCATCAGTAAATGTTTCAGAATTAACTCAGAGATATTTCGAGTTAATATATGCGCCCAAGATGCCTAAAAGGGCACAGATCCCACCTGGGTTGGCGCATTGCAGAAGACGGCATCATATCACCCCAGGTGTCTCCTGCAGTATTTTTTAAGACAATTATTGTTGTCTCTTTATTACACTAGAACCTGGAAGAGTGCTTCTGTCACCCGATGAACGGGCGCAAAAGGTTTGGCTGCAGCGCCTCTGATTTCTTCTCAAGGTTCACTTGGTAAGCGCTGTAAACTCAGAACTTTATTGTTGCCAAAAAAGTAAGGAATAAGTGGACTTGCTATCATACTTTATCAATCAATCGATCAATCTGGATTTGTAAAGCGCGGCTATTCACCCAAGAGGGTATCCAGGCGCTGAAAGCATTGCTGCCAGGGCTCAGTCGAACAGCCAGGTCTTGAGTCCTTTTCTGGAGGTTACAAGGCACTAGGACAGTGGTTCCCAAACTTTTTTGACCCGTGGCTCCCTTGACCTAATCGGCAGTTGGCCGTGGCTCCCCACCATTTTTTTTTTTTACCGGTGGGCGGGATGTAAGCCCAACCTCGGGAGTACTTCCTGTTGTCTTCCTTAAAGTAATTGGGACGCAATGAAGGTATTATAATGATATTAGAAACAAAATAAGAAGATAACAGTTGTTTAATAAAAACTTGTTAAGTGAGAAACAATACAAGACTTTTTTGGACCACACAACAATAGTTTAAAAACTTCTGTATAATAAAATTTCTTTTTCAATGAACAGGAAAAACAACGGAGTTCGAATTTACCTTACAAATCCTAGTGAGATGGATGTGCTGGTTTTCCCTTATATAGCTCCTGAAATCTTGGAGTTATTTTTGAGATCGCAACACGCATTTCCTTTTCAAGGTTAATTTGTAAGTTTCTCATGTATCATTACTGTTCCTATTGTGAAGCGCTCTGACATCTTCGGGCATTCCACGTAGACCTCCCTCACACTATCTCCCACTGAAAAGCCGAGAACACACGGGTACAAGGAAGACTGGAAAAGCCACTGGCAAGCTGGAAAAAGACTTAGAAAAGCCACTGTTCTGAAGGGTTTGATCATATGGCTCGCTTTTTAAAATGCATGGCTTGTAGAGAATCGAGTGGTACAAAAATGAACCCTCGTTACATAAGGATGGTCATGGAATCATATTAAAGTGAGCCCTGCTTTAACCTGAAATAAAAGATACACCAGGCTAAAACATCATATTAATGTCCCCCGCCGACGGTACAGGTGGGTTTGAGGAGATAATAGATAATCTAGTTAAGACTTCAAGCCCTTGTATGCTGTGGCAGTTTAAACCTCTTGTAGTGGCGAAGACCCTCGGTTCATGTGTCTCTTGTCTAAGAATAGCCTCTGTGCAGGTCCCAACACCCAGGTGACTCAGATTGGATTAACCCCCTCGGTGTCTGGTGAAGTGCACATCGGGCAGAAAAATATAAACTGGGTCACAGCTCCCCAGAGCACCAGGCAGAAGGGACAGACCCCCATGTCAACGCTCTCCTCTTCCACTTGGAGTTTATTTATTTAATTTATTTAATGCATTTTTATAAAGCGAGGACTTTACCCATAGGTGTCAGAGCACTGTACAATAGAACCAGTTACGTTACATGAGAGAACTGGTGCAGGAATACAAAAAACAAAAATAGCCTGCACAGAGTGTACAAGCAAAAGTAAGAATAAAAAGGACACATTTTACAATGACTAAAGAACTTCCGGGCGAACAATAGCAGGCCATAGAATCAAAACAACGCCGGTAAAAAGAAAACAATTTCAAACACAGCAAGCACAGGATGTACAGCAAAAATATAAACATATGTGACAAATTTACAAAGGCTAAAGAACTTCCTGCCAGGGTCTGAGAAGGAGGGAACCGCAGCCCAAAGGGCTAAGAATGATGTTGGCACCTAGCTACGAGAATCCTGACCCTCACATGCTCGTCGTGTGGGCAACTGTAACTTGGAATCAGCAGGAAAATTGGTCCAGGTCCTTGCCAAATATGCTATAAGTGACCCTGCAGTCCTCAAGGTAAAAATCAACTAATTAAATGAGGAAATTGGTAAAATGGAAGTCACTGCTGTGATTCAAAAATATCGGGATGATATGCTGATTCGCTTGCAAAGGGAGGAGGAAGTCATAAAAAAGTGCAAAGTCTTTAAACTTCAATGTGATAAATTGGATTACGAGCAATGGTGCGTGTTTACTTTTTCTAAAAAGTATGACTCGGTAAAAGCAGCAAATAAGGATGGTTCCCCACACCGGGCACAACTCAGCACAAGTGGTAATGCACCGGTGTCTACGTCCACATCAGACCTTAATTCGGTGCTAGAAACCGAATGCAAACACAAACAAAAGAAACAATCAAAAACGATGGGCGAGACGCCAGCGATGCCTCCAGTGGCAAGTCAAACAACAAGAAGCCAGCAAACAACAGATGGAGGCCCAAGTAGGAACGCAGGCAACAAGCATGGACTCGCAAACAGTGATTAATGTGTCCAATACAACACTAAGCGAATATGAAAGAAAGATATTAGCGAGTAAACCGCTTACTTACCGATTTGAACAGGGTCCTACGAGGCCAGGCAGGGCAGGGCACAACACGGGGGTCGCCAGCAACGTTCCTCGGACGCTCCAAGCAGGGCACAAGGGGGGGGGGTCACCAGCTTAAGTACAGCACGTACGTGCGTGCGTACGGACGCAGGAAGCGTATGGCGGCAGTGTGCTGGGCAAAAGCAATACAAAAGGTACTATTTAACCCCCCCCCATGTTGGCCTGCAATTATATGTCCCACTTCCTGCGTGGCGGCGCGGCGCCCCTGGCTGCTCATCACGGCGCACCAGGGAGCCGCGGCGCACAGTTTGGGAACCGCAGCACTAGGAGACTATGGCAGTCCCAGTGCGTCAACAGAGCGATCGGCCGCAGCGGGGAGCGGCGCACTCACCGGAGGTCGAGGAGATAAAATGTTTTATCTTGATCGGAACATGTTATTCTCTTGATACACACATGTTGATGCACTGACTATATTTTAATAAATGCTATAACTCAGACGAGGAAGTGAAAAATTACCTAGAACTATGTTGCTAGCAAGCTTTTAAAACAAATGCAAAGTAGAAGACAAACCACCCCCCTAACCCTCGCCCGTAACTTTGCATCATACACTGCCATAACGAGCAGCCAACTAATAACAAAAATACTTGATTACAAACTGATAGCAATTTCAAGTCTGGCAGTGTGAAATGTCACCTTATGGCATTATCTTTGAATGACAGCCGATAGCTAGAACTGCTACACTGACTGCAAGAGAAATTCTTTTAATTGACTGTAACATATCCCACTAAACACCGGCGCATATCACTTTGAAATATGCCATGTCACTCATGACTATTCAAACAAATATCTTTTGACGAATAGGATTTGCACCTCACTGACTGTAGGAAGAGAACTTCTAACATAAAATGCAACATAGGGCCATTTAAATACCGATATATTCATTCACATGAATATAGCTTCCCTTTGCAATGTTTTGAAGGTGGAAAGTAAGTGGCTCAATTCATGTTTTGAAGACAAACGTAACTTACAAAATCTAGGATGTTAGTCTAGAGTTTTTGGAGAGGAAAATCGGGCCAAAATATGTTACCTGACCTGTAGGACTGTCAGTCGCCTCCCAGTTTTACTTGCATGTTTGAATATATAACTGAGAGGAATTGGGTTATTCTGTTTTTCCCAGTTACAGACATTATGAGTAGAGGGAGCCTAGCTGAACATACCAAACAGAATTTAAGACTAGAGTGAGCCTGGTTGAACATACTAAAAGAGATCATAAGACTGGGGGAGCCTGAGAGAGCATACTTAAACCGATCATAATCCTAGAGTGAGCTTGGCTGAACATACCAACACAGATTTTAAGACTAGAAGGTACCTGAATTGAATATTTCATTCTACACAGTACAAAGGTTGCTACATTGTGAGTAACTTGATACTGACATGTAAAACTGACACTGGGATGATTTATGCAAAGTGTTGCAGGTTTTAAATGTAAGTTGTGAATACATGTGTAGCAAGACTTGTTCTAATGCATTCCTACCATGGACAAAAAGACTCTGACTCAAAGAATGGGTGAGTTATTTTTCAACAATAGTAATTTAACCCTTATAGTCTTTATGCTTTGATGAAAGAGGTTTTAAAACCTTCTCATATTTAGTTATTTGAGGTTTGTATTTAGTGTGAACTAGAACAGATGAGTGACACAGCACTTTACATAAAAGAAGCTTCTTGCAAGTAATGAACTGAAACAAACATACTTGTAACAACAAGAGAGGAAGGGAACGGAACACACGCTCTTACCCCCCTCGAGAGAAATCAAGGAAACAACAGAGGAGCGTAATACCAATAGAGACTAGAAAAGAGCAAGCATGTAGTGACACTCACAGTAAAGGTTACCTGTGAGGAAAACCAGATTAGGTTGTTCAGAAAGCCCTCACTCACCAACCTAGTTGGTGATATGCTTCATCATCGGGCCCCACCAGGAGTGTCCAAATGCCACCCTAGTGTGCTGCAACGCCAAGTTACTGCGGAGCTGTTTTTTTGTGATAAATTAAGTGTGAATTAAGTGAGTTAAAAAAGGCCAAATTGTGTCAAAAAGGTAATTTATTAGTTTTGCCAATTGGACATAAATAAAAACAAAACAAAAGTGTAGGATAAGGGACCACAATTAAAAGCCCAGTTTTATCCTGCTGTGTGGTCAACATGTTTCTGCCTATGTGTGAGTAGTTAATCAGGCATTCGTCAGGACCAGTGACATAAAGTGTAGTGATGAACCCCGGTGGTATTGGCGCGCTAAGGCCCACCCTGGCCTGAGGTTACTAGTGTTAAAAAGGATTTTAAAACACTGTATTCAGATTCCGTCACTTTGGAGTTGAACTGAGTTTATTAGTAGGTGCAAAAGATCAGAGCACCATGGGTCTCGGGAGGGGAGTGGTGGCAAAATGGCACACCGCCCTGTACGCTAGGCACCTGCTTGGAACCTGCGTGAGCCCTCTCTTGCCGGACCCCGAAGAACGTTCGGGTTCTTTTTCAACAATAGTAATTTAACCCTTATAGTCTATATGCTTTGATGAAAGAGGTTTTAAAACCTTCTCTTATTTAGTTATTTGAGGTTTGTATATAGTGTGAACTAGAACAGATGAGTGACACAGCACTTTACATAAAAGAAGCTTCTTGCAAGTAATGAACTGAAACAACCATAGAAATATATAAATAGGCATAAAAAACATGCTGAAAGATATTGTCTCTAAAAAAACAGCTCAGTGTCTATGGGGTGACTAAAAAAACTAGTTTCAGTGATGTTGGGTAGAATCGGTCAAGCCTGAAGATTACTTTGAAAAACTAGGAACAAGAGCTCTTTTTTAATGCATCACTGAATAGGATTGCCTTAATTTCTGAAGGAATGCAGTTCCGAATTCCTGGAGCGTTACTGGGAATGGATTGTTTCAGGGTGTTTGCTTTTACGAATCCAGGTGTTTCAAGTAGCAAGCAGCCTGCAGCCTGCAGCCTCAGCTTCTGACAAGGAGAAGTACCTCTGTAATAAGCATCTTTTGAGCAAGGTATTTGGGTGTTCCCGAAAGAGAGTTTCATACCAGCTTAAACATGTTCCTTGCTTCAATGGGTAGCCACTTCAGCGAGATCAGAATCGCAAGATGTGGTTGAACTTTCTGGTGTCAGTGGCCCGACTAGCAGCTGCTCTAAGAGGGGCGAGATGTAATTTTATGAGGATTCCTACAAGTCAAATTCTGTTAGGACAATTGATCAGATTATAAATATAAAATCTGTTTCAGAAAATGCTACAGTTAGGGGGGGCATCTCAGAGAATTTTGTTTTCATTAGCTTAATTTTCCAAGTGGTGACCAGACATCTAAGAGTGATATTCTCAAGGACAGTGATCATGGGTTTGACATCTTTTGGGGAGGAGGTTCTCTGATATAGCTGAATGTCGTAAAAATAGAAATGGCATGAGATATTGCAGCCACAAAGGATGTGGGCTAATTGTTCCAAGTAGAGATTAAAGCAGTTAGGTGAAAGAATAGATCTCTGTGTGGTCCCTTTGGTATATAGATATTGAATCGGATACGAAAATGGCCAGTTTAGCACACTAGTTTTGATTTGCCAGATTCAAGAACAAGTCAAGGGTTGTAGCATTTATTGCTTGTGCATTTTCTTGAGTATTTTGTGGGTGAATGGCAAAGTGCACAGTGTTGAAGGCAGCTGAAAGGTAATGAAGAAAGACGCAACAGTAGGGTGGCTGGCTACATTATGGTGGCTTAGGAATTCCAAACCCCAGATTCGCTTTCAAAAGAACTGCCAACCTCAAGGACGCCCTAATACACACACGCCCCAGGCAAAACACCACTGATAACCAGAGAACGCTGTGGGACCTTCCCCCAGTGGTAGGTCATTTCCCACGTGGCGGATGTGCGGCATGTCCTCAGACATCCCAATGTAAAGAAGTCAGAATTACAGACACGTTTTTATGGCAACTCCGCAAGCACACAAATTGTAACAGCACAAAGTGCATCTATATGATTACCTGCCCCTGCGGTAAAAACTACATAGGGATGACTATGAGGCACATCAAAGTGAGAATTTTGGAGCACAAGAGCAACATCAGGTGCTCCAAAACACATACCAAACTGTATGAACATTTCTTTCAAAACAAACACTATGCAGACAGTCTCACCTGGTTGGTTCTAGAAGCCCATCCAGCCATTTCCAAACAAGCTCTGTTTAGGATTGAACAGAGATGGGTCCATCGTCTTCGACTGGACCTAGTTGGATTAAATGACTCTGTCCCGTGGGTGTCCTTAGGCATGTAATCTATCTACCCCTGTACTCTAGCAATGTACACCTCATCGATGCAATACATTTCTCTTGCAAATATACACACTGACAGAGAAATAACAGAGCAGCTGTATTGTTCCATGTATTCCTTTATCTATCTAACCACATAGGGAACTGTAATCATCCTATGCCCCTTTCCGTTTGCATTAACATCCTCCACCCTTCCAAGATGGCCGCTACAGTCATCAGACTGCTTAATGGTTAGGTTCCCACTACCGTAACACATGCACAGTCACAGGAGGGGGCGGGACCACAACGGCGTGTGACGGAAGAGCAGGCAGTGTTTCAGAGACATAAATAATGGCTGCGCGAAGCGACAGTTACCAGCTGCTCTTCGTCGAAATTCCGACGCCGTTCGTGGGGTAGGTGCATCGGCTAGGACTGTTGCCGCCGAAGGTGAGAATCACTGAATAAATTGCTCCCCGTCCACTAGCCTTCAAACAGGTAAGCTTTGTTAGGCTTTGCGCTTGGATCCACGAGTGTGTGGGTCTACGAGTAACCACCGCCTGCTGCACCGCGGTAAAGTCTGCGGTCCTGTTTGGCCCGGGGTTGTGCTGGCCTCGCGTGGCTGCCCTGTTGTTTCGCGCTGTGCTTCCCTGATGTTCTATCTGGGGCGCGACGCGTCGGTGGCGGGCGCTGGATACGGTGAGCACAACCCCCTCTCTGCCTCGAAAGCAGCACTTCCCTGGCTCAGTGAGGTAACTGGGGTTACGCCGTGTGACCCTAGTACTGGAGATACGAGGCAAACCACAAAACCTTATCCTGTCTACCATCTTGGGTGGTTAACCTTCATAAGCTCCACTTCCTAACCCTATCACCTAGTCCTCAGCATTCCAACAAATAACAACCGAAATGAAGTTATTATGATTCCCCTCAATTAGGTACCATATCTTCCCAGCCGGTCCCACGGGAGCAGACTGTGAGGTACCTCAGGGAATCTTCTGGGGTAAGGTTACTCATATAGCCCTCCTCCGTTTACACAGCACAGTTCTTGCAATTGTTTCTTGATGTCACCTTCCACCGATGCATGGTATGGCATGAACTAGTTGGTCACATCAATGATTCACCAACTGATTACAATGTATATGCTCGGTTTTTAAATTGACAACCACGGTGTGTGTGTGTGTGCTTACACTTTTTTGATGAGGTAAAACTTCACTGATGCGGTTATCCTGTATAATGGCTTCATTCTCATCTCTACAGGTAACAATACTGCAGCAGGACCAATTGGCCTGCACCCCGATATTATTGACCAAAGAAGGTTGTATACCACCTTGCAAGTCTTTACCTTTCACTAAACTATTTTCACTGTGTGGTACTATCTGAAGAATTGCCGCTAGGCATGAAACATGTCGACCATAATTGAGGGTAGTAGCTAAAATTGCTCTGATAGTTTTAGGGTTTAATTTTTCTCCCCTCATACACCACCACCTCCTTTTTAACCAAGGGAGTCCACCACGAGAATAAAATTAGGTTGTGGACCGACTCACCTTTTTTAATTTATCACTCACATCACGACCACACTCCCCACGCCCTCTCACACGCATGCACCATATGGCGGGAACAAAAGAACTCCGATAAAGAGCCCCGGTTTCGGGAGCCCGTCAGACATTGCAGCGCCAGTCTGACGAGGAGCAGAACCCATATGATGAAGCATGACACCTAGCTTGCTGGGTGTGTGAGGGTTCTAGTTCCAACTAGGGGATTCCCCCTCTTACTAGCACACACACCTCTCCGTCACTCTTCCCGGGGAACTTTGTACATCCTTTTTGTGTCACTAGTCTATGGACCAGTACACTGGACCCCGTAAAATATCGTCCTACCCCAGTCCCCCCATTTTGTACTAAGAGTTTTGCGCGAGAGCACTCTCGCGGGACTTTGAGGTTACCTACAGTAATTAACTTTTACTGAGAGGACCATAGTGTGTCAACTGATACATATCACGTACAGTTGGACTTTCTTATCACTTTGCTTTCACTACCAGCCAAATTCACAGACCGGTACATCTAACACCTCACCATGGAGGATGTACCAGGCCTGAGTTTCGATGAAGAAACAATTGAAGAGGCTTTGAGATCAGCTCCCTCACTCTTTGGAGTGGGTGGTGCTACTGCCTCCAGTGCTGCTACTGAGGACTGGGTTACTGTAACCTCCCTCAAAAAAGAATGGCTCAGGATAACTGTACATGGGGAAATGATGATGGAATACTTAAGGGCCAAGATAGCCCCACAGGGACTTATAGTGAACATCATGCCGAGACTGTTCCTTGAAGACGGTCAATTCAAAGTGGACTGGTGTCATGTGTCTTGGAAGTGTACTAAAGACCTCTTGTTTCTGATTGTAAAAACGGCTAAAAGATTGGCTGATGCGTTATTAGTAAAGATCGCAGCAATCGAAACGACACACCAAAGTACTATGAAGAAGACCCCATTCACTACTAAGTTGGCCGAGTTCAACCAAGAGATTACTGACAACCGAGAGTATCTCATACAACAAAAAATGACTAAACTGCAAAAGGATATAGCCAAATTTGATAAAGATAAGGTATACCCCTACCTCAAAGAAGGTTACAGTAATAACAAGAATGGCTACTCCACTGATGGGAGCTCGGGCAACGACAGCCGGAGGGGTTCCTCTAGCAGTGACTCTAGTGATAGCAACCCATCTAACAACCGTGGCTATCAACACCATCCAAGATGGAACCAAATGCCAAACAATGGCCAAATGTACCAAGGTCCCCCACAAATGCCACCACCTTGGCAATATCCCTTTTACCCTCAAGGCCCCCCCCCAATTCTTTCCAATCAACCCACCTTTTTTAGGCAGAGGTTGGGGCAGAGGAAGAGGGCGAAAGCGAGGAGGGCGAAAAACTGTCCAATGGCAAGATCAACCAACTGCGCAGACAGTGGTGGAGACCAGGAGCACAACCAGAGGCAGGAGAGTCTGATTGTCAATCTGTCCAGCAGAACACTTAACACGCTAGAGACAAATATCCTTGAGAAAGGACTAGGCTTTGTGCCCACTCCAATACCTGACAGCTTCACTGAAATGTGTGAAGTGAAACAATTTTTTAGGAAGGTACGCCTACGATCCTTCTTTTCAGATAAACCTGAGCAGGACAAAACGGACACTGGTTTACGCAAACCATCTACCTTTACTCCATCAGACTCAATGGTCCCCCCTGAGATACTGGCTTTTGAGAAGGCAGTACTTAGGAGCTTGGACGACAAACCCAATACTACCGCTTACAAAAATGTGAGTAAAGCTGAGAAGCTAGCTGTCGTAGAACTTGGGAATGACACCAGCATAGTGATCAAACAGGCAGACAAAGGTGGGGCCACTGTGATCCAGAACTATTCTGATTATGACACCGAATGCAAACGTCAACTCTCTAACATCACTCATTACAGACCACTTACTACAGACCCCACTAAACGACTCAGGACTACATTCACGAGTCTGGTCTTAGAGGGCGAGACAAATGAGTGGATCTCCAAAAATTAAGCTGCATTCTTAGTCACCACAGACCCGGTCATCCCGTACTTTTACACCCTCCCAAAGATCCACAAGGGTGTGACTCCAGTCCCCGGGAGACCGATTGTCTCAGGCATAGGCTCTCTGCTTGAGCCTTTGTCAAAATTCTGTGACTCTTTCCTCCAACCAGTGGTGAGGAAAATTCCATCTTTTTTACAAGACACACGAGATGTCCTCCGCCTTATTGTATCCTTTGAGGGGAGGGGAAATGTGGACCTCCTCCTCACGATGGACGTTGAGGTGCTATACACTAATATCCCCCAAAAAGCCACCCTGGAGGCAGTGGAATCCACCCTGCTCTTGGAAGATTGGTCCTCTCCAACCCCTGTTTCATTCATTATGGCATGCGCTTCCCTGGCACTGACAGAGAACTTTTTTCAATATGGTTCCCAACTGTACCATCAGATCCAGGGGACTTCCATGGGTTCTACATTTGCTCCAAGCCTGGCATGTATTTACATGGCAACCTTTGAGGAAAGTGTCATCAAATCTGCACTCAACCCCTACCGTGATAACATCACCCTGTGGCGCAGGTATATTGACGACATCCTCGTTTTCTGGAAAGGTGATCGCATAACCTGTGAGGCCTTCTGCACCTGGATTAATCTCCAAAATCCATATCTCAAGTTCACAGGTACAATGTCTACAACCACCATCCCCTTCCTGGACGTATGCATTAACCTCAATCCCACCAGTCTAAGCACAACCCTTTTTCGTAAAAGTACTGACAGAAACAGTCTCTTACTGTTTCAAAGCCATCATCCACGGGCCCTGAGGGACAATCTTCCCTTTGGCCAATTCCTCAGGGTCAGGAGGAATTGTTCAGACAAAGCAGATTTCCAAAGGGAAGCAACTCTGCTGCAACACAAATTAAAGGATAGAGGGTACCCCACCAGACTACTAAACCAGTCACGTAAAAGAGCCCTGAATAACCCAAGAGCGAATCTACTGGAAGAACACCCCAAGGCCCAAGACAATTTGATAACGTGTGTCACCTCCTTTACCCCGAACTCCACATTTCTAAAGAAAATGATAAACAAACATTGGCCCCTAGTCAATTCGGGTGGCTTAGGAATTCCAAACCCCAGATTCGCTTTCAAAAGAACTGCCAACCTCAAGGACGCCCTAATACACACACGCCCCAGGCAAAACACCACTGATAACCAGAGAACGCTGTGGGACCTTCCCCCAGTGGTAGGTCATTTCCCATGTGGCGGATGTGCGGCATGTCCTCAGACATCCCAATGTAAAGAAGTCAGAATTACAGACACGTTTTTATGGCAACTCCGCAAGCACACAAATTGTAACAGCACAAAGTGCATCTATATGATTACCTGCCCCTGCGGTAAAAACTACATAGGGATGACTATGAGGCACATCAAAGTGAGAATTTTGGAGCACAAGAGCAACATCAGGTGCTCCAAAACACATACCAAACTATATGAACATTTCTTTCAAAACAAACACTCTGCAGACAGTCTCACCTGGTTGGTTCTAGAAGCCCATCCAGCCATTTCCAAACAAGCTCTGTTTAGGATTGAACAGAGATGGGTCCATCGTCTTCGACTGGACCTAATTGGATTAAATGACTCTGTCCCGTGGGTGTCCTTAGGCATGTAATCTACCTACCCCTGTACTCTAGCAATGTACACCTCATGCAATGCAATACATTTCTCTTGCAATTATACACACTGACAGAGAAATAACAGGGCAGCTGTATTGTTCCATGTATTCCTTTATCTATCTAACCACATAGGGAACTGTAATCATCCTATGCCCCTTTCCGTTTGCATTAACATCCTCCACCCTTCCAAGATGGCCGCTACAGTCATCAGACTGCTTAATGGTTAGGTTCCCACTACCGTAACACATGCGCAGTCACAGGAGGGGGCGGGACCACAACGGCGTGTGACGGAAGAGCAGGCAGTGTTTCAGAGACATAAATAATGGCTGCGCGAAGCGACAGTTACCAGCTGCTCTTCGTCGAAATTCCGACGCCGTTCGTGGGGTAGGTGCATCGGCTAGGACTGTTGCCGCCGAAGGTGAGAATCACTGAATAAATTGCTCCCTGTCCACTAGCCTTCAAACAGGTAAGCTTTGTTAGGCTTTGCGCTTGGATCCACGAGTGTGTGGGTCTACGAGTAACCACCGCCTGCTGCACCGCGGTAAAGTCTGCGGTCCTGTTTGGTCCGGGGTTGTGCTGGCCTCGCGTGGCTGCCCTGTTGTTTCGCGCTGTGCTTCCCTGATGTTCTATCTGGGGCGCGACGCGTCGGTGGCGGGCGCTGGGTACGGTGAGCACAACCCCCTCTCTGCCTCGAAAGCAGCACTTCCCTGGCTCAGTGAGGTAACTGGGGTTACGCCGTGTGACCCTAGTACTGGAGATACGAGGCAAACCACAAAACCGTATCCTGTCTACCATCTTGGGTGGTTAACCTTCATAACCTCCACTTCCTAACCCTATCACCTAGTCCTCAGCATTCCAACAAATAACAACCGAAATGAAGTTATTATGATTCCCTTCAATTAGGTACCATATCTTCCCAGCCGGTCCCATGGGAGCAGACTGTGAGGTACCTCAGGGAATCTTCTGGGGTAAGGTTACTCATATAGCCCTCCTCCGTTTACACAGCACAGTTCTTGCAATTGTTTCTTGATGTCACCTTCCACCGATGCATGGTATGGCATGAACTAGTTGGTCACATGAATGATTCACCAACTGATTACAATGTATATGCTCGGTTTTTAAATTGACAACCACGGTCTGTGTGTGTGTGTGTGCTTACACTTTTTTGATGAGGTAAAACTTCACTGATCCGGTTATCCTGTATAATGGCTTCATTCTCATCTCTACAGGTAACAATACTGCAGCAGGACCAATTGGCCTGCACCCCGGTATTATTGACCAAAGAAGGTTGTATACCACCTTGCAAGTCTTTACCTTTCACTAAACTATTTTCACTGTGTGGTACTATCTACCTAGGTCCTGAAGAATTGCCGCTAGGCATGAAACATGTCGACCATAATTGAGGGTAGTAGCTAAAATTGCTCTGATAGTTTTAGGGTTTAATTTTTCTCCCCTCATACACCACCACCTCCTTTTTAACCAAGGGAGTCCACCACGAGAATAAAATTAGGTTGTGGACCGACTCACCTTTTTTAATTTATCACTCACATCACGACCACACTCCCCACGCCCTCTCACACGCATGCACCATATGGCGGGAACAAAAGAACTCCGATAAAGAGCCCCGGTTTCGGGAGCCTGTCAGACATTGCAGCGCCAGTCTGACGAGGAGCAGAACCCATATGATGAAGCATGACACCTAGCTTGCTGGGTGTGTGAGGGTTCTAGTTCCAACTAGGGGATTCCCCCTCTTACTAGCACACACACCTCTCCGTCACTCTTCCCGGGGAACTTTGTACATCCTTTTTGTGTCACTAGTCTATGGACCAGTACACTGGACCCCGTAAAATATCGTCCTACCCCAGTCCCCCCATTTTGTACTAAGAGTCTTGGTGCTGAGCCTGGTTCGGAAACCTGACTCCATTTCGTTGCACACATTGTTTCCATAAATCAAGTGATGAGATGAGAATCAATGCAGCACTCCAGACTTTTGCAAGAAATGGGATTTCAGACTGCTAGGAAATTGTTAGGGTTTGTTGGGTCATCCACTTGTTTTCTACACTAAGGGAGCGATCTGAGTAGTTTCTAAGCATTCAGATAATCTTCCTTGTTATAGAGAGCTATTGATCAGGTTGGGCCTGTAGGAAAGGCAGCACTGCTAATATCCTTGAGGCTTGTCGTAGAGATGGGTTCAGCGAGGTGAGAGGAGCATTCGATTTTGGTAATTAGTTTAGCCGAATCGAATTAAGAAAAGTCTCTAATGGTAGATCTGATGGTTTTGGCTGTTAGTGGAGTGGTCTCACAGTAGTGAAAATCCCATAAAATACAAGGAACTGTGAAATCATTTTTACTTTCTCTTCAAAGAAGGCAAAGAACTCATATATTTGTGTAAAAACGTTCCACAAGTAGTGTAATTTAGGGACAGTGGCTTGTTGACACGTTTTTGTGTCTCCATTTTGCTTGGTTTATCTCCTCTTTAGGTCTCGCCTCTCAATGCGCATGCGCATTGAGCAGAGCGAGACTATAGCGACTTAAACAGACTTTACCCAACTAGTATCCCAACGGGCGATTTGGTGCTGTGCCCGTGCGCTTTTAGGTCAATGCGCTTGCACATCATCAAATCGCCATCTGTTCCCCAGCAGCACTCCTCCCACACCTTTGAAGTGAAGCTTAGCTTCACTTTAAAGGCCCCTGCTGCTTCACACCCTCATCGCCGCTCTCCCCGCTCCGCCCCCTCCCCTGCCCGCCGTGTCACATTTCTCCTCCCCCCTCCCCTTCTCTGCCTTCCCTCCGTCTTGTTATTTATTATAATTTGGCACGCTGTATCTTATTGTGAGTCCCTCAGCTCTCCCACTGTGAGTGCACTGTTTATTCAATTTGGCATGTTTTTTCTTTATGTCGTTGGTAACACATTCAGTTTTTAAGTGAGAGAAAATAGGCAGTGTTGGTACACTGTTATACGGGCGCTATTACTCGCTTCCAGGCACTCGGTATCTGACTTTTTTCCAAATGCAGGCAAAACAGACGCATACAACAAGCGGTTCGTTCCTCTCTTACCCGGTGCCTCGCAGTCGTTTCTTTCTTCCTGTTCAACAGGCGCTCCTCCCCCCTTCCCTTCTCTGCCTTCCCTCCGTCTTGTTATTTATTTCTTTATGTCGTTGGTAACACATTCAGTTTTTAAGTGAAAGAAAATAGGCATTGTTGGTACACTGTTATACGGGGCGCTATTACTCGCTTCCAGGCACTCAGTATCGGACTTTTTTCCAACTGCAGGCAAAACAGACGCATACAACAAGCGGTTCGTTCCTCTCTTACCCGGTGCCTCGCAGTCGTTTCTGTCTTCCTGTTCTCCAGGCTCTCCTCCCCCCTCCCCTTCTCTGCCTTCCCTCCGTCTAGTTATTTATTATAATTTGGCACGCTGTATCTTATTGTGAGTCCCTCAGCTCTCCCACTGCGAGTGCACTTTTCTTTGAAGCGAGGGATGCATTACGTCGACTTTTGGGAATTCCAAAGCAAACAAATTGATCCATTTTGATAAACTTTATTGGCATTCCAAACCACAGCCTTATTTTTTTTATCGCATGCCTTGCATCAAAGGGCACCGCCTGCCTCCAGTTCTACACGCATGACTCAGTGCAGGTATGTTTAGGGTGCCCGGATGCCCGGATAGCAACACGCCAAGGGGCCAATGTTGTCGCAGCCCTGGCCTTTCCTTTTTAGGTGGCATCATTACACGGTTTGTTAAATCGTATGGTTTCCTTTCAACCAAGGAAAGACTACATCTCCCAGAATGCGCTGATATGTTAGATGGCATTTGCATACAGGAAGCATGCTGTCAAGGTGACATAGAGGCACCCTATGGATTGTTCTTGATAAGTCTTTTTTCTCCTTTTCCGTGCCCCCATTTATTTTTTGGCTCGGTGTTTCCCATACCTTCCACATTGTGTTCCGTTTTTATTTTATTTTCTCTTTCACTAGTGTCCGCACTGTCTTCACTCTCTTGTGTACCTCTCTTTACTTCTCTCCTTTGCACCTGTCCCTACATCCTTATTCTCACTCTCCAGTTCTCTTTTTGCCTATCTCTCACTATTCCTCTTTCTCTCTCTTCCCTTTCTCCCAGTCTCCTTTCTTTTGTTGTTCTCACTTTCTTGCATTGCTTTCTTCCCCACTGTCCAAGCTTCTTTTGCAGTCCTTCTTTCTGCTGCTTCATGCCTCTTTCTGCATTGATGTCAAGTGCTCCCTGACAGGTGAGACACATGCAGACAGTCCCGTTTTCTTTAACACAATAGAACATGTATTTAAAGGCCTATTCCTGCAACGGAAATTCACCCTCACGCTATCTATCTGTCTATCTATCTATCGCCCTTACTCTATCTATCTATTGCCCCTCACTCTAACAATCTATCTATCTATCGCACTCATTCTATCTATTGCCCTCACACTATCTATCTATCTATCTATCTATCTATCTACAGGCGCGGTGCGTCCATTGGGGCGGAGGGGCGAAGCCCCACTAAGCCCCATGGACCCACCACGTCCTCACTAGAAGCCAAACACAATTATTTTTAAAAATCGCGCTATCTGCCGGCCGGGAACCGGGAGACACCCGACCTTCCCGGAGTGCGCAAGGGGGGGTGGGGGGGGGGGGGGGGGAGGATCGGGCTGCTGCAGCTGCGCAAGTGTATTTTTGGGCACAAACATGCCCGCGCATGCGCAGATCGTTTTCTTGTGAATTCCCCCTTAGAGAGAGGACCAGGGGGCGGGCCGCAGCCCCCGGGGTTACACAGGGCGACTGGGCGAGGAGTCATGGTGCCCCCCCAGCCAATCCTGGCGCAGGATTGGCTGGTCACTACATAGCCCGGTTACATAACCCCTGACGGATAGCGGGCCGACTTTGGTGCTGGGAAACCAGGTTCGAGCCTCTTATCGAACCATAAAAATGTATACATGACTTACTTTGGTGTTAAATAAATAGATATTTTAAAAAACAAATAAAAATGATGTTCCGACTAAGGTGTGAAATTGGTGTCGAATAAATACATGTTTTTAAAAACAATTAATATTAATCATGTATCATTGGTGCTGGAGTACAAGGTTCGAGACTGGTATTAAACACTGACAAGCTGTGTGCAAGTTATATGGTCATAACAATACATGAATGATGGATGCAGGATGGGTGGATGCATGAATGGATGCATGATGAATGATGGGTGGATGAATGGATGGGTGGATGCATGAATGAATGATGGATGCATGAATGAATGATGGATGCAGGATGGATGCAGGATGGGTGGATGGGTAGATGAATGAATGATGGATGCAGGATGGATGCAGGGTGGATGGATGGGTGCATGAATGAATGATGGATGCAGGATGGGTGGATGGATGGATGATGGATGAATGATGGGTGGATGAATGGATGGGTGGATGCATGAATGAATGATGGATGCAGGATGGATGCAGGATGGGTGGATGAATGAATGATGGATGCAGGATGGATGCAGGGTGGATGGATGGGTGCATGAATGCATGATGGATGATGGATGGATGGGTGGATGCAGGAATGGATGCAGGATGGATGATGGATGGGTGGGTGGATGGATGGATGGATGCATGAATGAATGATGGATGCTGGATGGGTGGATGGATGGGTGGATGAATGAATGATGGATGCAGGATGGGTGCATGAATGAATGATGGGTGCATGAATGAATGATGGATGCAGGGTGGATGGGTGGATGAATGGATGGGTGGATGCATGAATGAATGATGGATGCAGGATGGATGCAGGGTGGATGGATGGGTGCATGAATGCATGATGGATGGATGGATGGATGGATGGATGCAGGAATGGATGCAGGATGGATGATGGATGGGTGGGTGGATGGATGGATGCATGAATGAATGAATGAATGATGGATGCTGGATGGGTGGATGGATGGGTGGATGAATGAATGATGGATGCAGGATGGATGGATGGGTGCATGAATGAATGATGGGTGCATGAATGAATGATGGATGCAGGATGGGTGGATGGATGGGTGGACACATGAATGGATGCAGGATGAATGATGGGTGGATGAATGGATGGGTGGATGCATGAATGAATGATGGATGCAGGATGGGTGGATGCATGAATGAATGATGGATGCAGGATGGATGCAGGGTGGATGGATGGGTGGATGAATGAATGATGAATGAATGATGGATGCAGGATGGATGGATGGGTGCATGAATGAATGATGGGTGCATGAATGAATGATGGATGCAGGATGGGTGGATGGGTGGACACATGAATGGATGCAGGATGAATGATGGGTGGATGAATGGATGGGTGGATGCATGAATGAATGATGGATGCAGGATGGGTGGATGAATGAATGATGGATGCAGGATGGATGCAGGGTGGATGGATGGGTGCATGAATGAATGATGGATGCAGGATGGATGGATGGGTGGATGCATGAATGGATGCAGGAATGGATGCAGGAATGGATGATGGATGGGTGGATGGATGGATGGGTGGGTGGATGGATGGATGCATGAATGAATGATGGATGGATGGATGGGTGGATGGGTGGATGAATGAATGATGGATGCAGGATGGATGGGTGGATGGATGCATGAATGATGTATGGATGGATGCAAGGTGGTTCGGGCTCGCTCGCTCGCTGCGCTCGCTGCGGTGCAATATGCAAATTAGTTTACGCCCCACCACTTTCAAATGTCACCAGCCGCCCCTGTCTATCTATCTATCGCCCTCACTCTATCTATTGCCCTCACTCTATCTATTGCCCTCACACTATCTATCTATCTATCTATCTATCTATCTATCTATCTATCTATCTATCGCCCACACACACACACAACCCCCCACACACACACAACCCCACACACACACAACCCCACACACACACACAACCCCACACACACACACAACCCCACACACACACACAACCCCCCCACACACACACAACCCCACACACACACACAACCCCACACACACACACAACCCCACACACACACACAACCCCCCCACACACACATACACAACTCCACACACACACACACACACAACCCCACACACAAAACCCCACACACACACACACACAACCCCCCACACACAACAATCTATCTATCTATATAAAGATCTATCTATATATCTATATAAAGATCTATCTATCGCCCTCACTCTATCTATCTAGCTATCGCTGTCACTCTATCTATCTGTCTATCTATCTATCGCCCTTACTCTATCTATCTATTGCCCCTCACTCTAACAATCTCTATCTATCGCACTCACTCTATCTATTGCCCTCACACTATCTATCTATCTATCGCCCTCACTCTATCTATCGCCCTCACTCTATCTATTGCCCTCACTCTATCTATCTATTGCCCTCACTCTATCTATTGCCCTCACTCTATCTATCTATTGCCCTCACTCTATCCATCTATCGCATCACCACAGCATCAATCAGCACCACTACAGAATCACTCAGGGGCACCACAACATCACTATGCGCTACCACAGCATTACTGAATGCCACAGCATCACTCGTCGCCCCCACAACATCACTCAGGACCACCACAGCATCAATCTGTGCAACCATTCAACAACAACTGGTTCAAATATGTTCTCTCAATGTTACAAGCTTTATTACAAATGTCACAAAAGATGTTAATATTTCACTTCTGTTCTTGGATTTTCGTCACAATAAAATACACTGAACATAATCTTCACAAAAGTTTAAGCTATTGCCATTTTAAATTACAATCACTTTTATTTAAGTAATAATTATTTAAAAAAGTTAAAAGCCATTGTTATTTGCAATATCAATACATCTAAGTCACATAAATACAAAACATGTTGCATTACAAATGCTATAGGTGTCACATTTGCGAAAGTTAAAACTATTGGCATTGTAAATGACAAAGCTATTAATTTAGATATTTTAAAAAAGAACACATAAATAAAAAAAAGTCATTTATAAGACCAATAACTCAAACTTTCCTAATGCGAGACCTATTGCATTTCCGATGCTTGTTCATATGGGTGGCTTTTGCTTTGAATATAATTGTTTTATATTTGTTTCAGTCAACACAATGTCTTGTGAGGGTCTCATGTGCAAGTTTTTGACACCAAATTAGTTCAAATATTCGAGATGTTTCCCTGTCGTCATTCTTTTCTTTTGAGAACTAGTATGCTGATCTTCTGACTAAGTCTTTTTAGTGGAATAGTGGCAAGAGCACCCAGAGCTTCTACCATAGTATCACTGGAGTAGTCTGTGAGTCGAATGAGCTCTTGCTCAAGAGGAATGAGTTGAAGCAACTATGAGCTTCTGATATACGAGGTGGAGCATCCAGATTCTACGGATCCCCCACCCATTGGGTATGTCTTCTGATCTGCCCGTCTTGACCATTCTGAGGAAATAAGGTAGAATGAAGTAGTAAAGGCAATGGCCTGACCATTCAACCTGGGTTGGTGTGTCTATCTTAACTCTGCAATGGGTAGGCCTAGTGGGTTGCGTTTTATATGGGTGAGATGGTGAATAGGATGTGAAGCTTCCTTTTCGACCTTGCAGTAGTGATTACAGTCTCCAAATGAAGATGTTTTTTGGTTTGATGGAGGATTCACACATGAGTCCAGAGTCCAATCAATTGTTCAGCTAAGTCTTGATTGTCTCCAGATGGGTGATATACGAAATAGAGCTTCATTGTACCAAGATCACCTGCTTTCAGTGTCATTGAGAGGTATTGAAAGATAGATTGTTTTTTGTGTTCTGTGGACTCACACATCTGATTCTGTAGTTTGTGAATAATCGTAGCCCCTCCACCTATTGAATCGGTTCTGTGCAGGCAGATGGTGGAGTATCATGTACTTCTTTGTACTTGTTCATATACAAGTAATGCCAAATATACGAAGGTCAAAGGGTCACGGATTGTAATGTTTCGGAGTCAAGTGGATTTCACTTATAAAGTGTGATTTGTAGACGAGATGTTTCATTTCTGGTCCACTGAGAGTTGCCAAGAAAGAGGATATGCAAGTGAAGATGTGAGTATGTGGCAGTGTGTATGGTACAGTGTGCAACAATGTTAGTGAGTGTATGCAGCTTTTCCTGCTGCTGAATGTGTGGGTAAATAAAGCTTATGCTGCTGAGAGAAAGTGTATGTGCGTGGAGGGGGGTGAGGGAGACAGAAAGAGAGAGTGCAGGTTGGGTCTGTGTCGCGTATATCCTGTCCATGTTGTAACTGTCCTGTGTGCAAACAAAACTTTTACTGCAGCTGCTGATTGTGCTTTGTATGATAAATGTGTGCGGAAAACACATACTTCTGCTGCTGATTACTGTGTTATGCGTGATCTGTGTGATTGTGAGCATTCGTTTCTGATTTAGTGAAGGCTGGTAACTCTGTCTTCAAAGAATTACATTTCTACCATAACTGTACTTTCTGATTGGGGGCGCACCATTACCATTCCAATGCATGGGAGATGTGATCTACGTGGTGGTGAATCCTCCAGGGGGAATGGCACTTCAGGAGGAAATTATGTTACTACTGCCTTTTGGTAGGGCATACTTACTACCTTTGTGCTCTACTGGTAGGAAGGCAGTCCTGCTGCTGATGCGGTACGTGGTCCCGTTGAAGTGGTTTCTGGCCAGCAGACCTTTCCTCGCGTGTTGCGCACCAAGGGACAACACCTTACAGGTGGTGCAGACAGGGAAATAAAAAAAGGGGAGAAAAATCATGGGTTGTGGGGGGCACCCTGGTAACCGAGAGTACCGTGGGTCACCCTTATGAACAATAAAATCAAACTGCAGGCCAAGGGGAACCACCTGTACAAATAATAAAGGAGGAGGCGTCTGTGGAAGCCGGTAGATATCCAAGTTACAAACTGTCCCCCACAATCAAGGGAAAGGCAGCCCTTCCTAAAATAAGGTATGCGGGGGGTGGAGGGCTGCCATAGATACTTGGTGCATAACAAAATGTGTGGGCAGTCCGCGGTGCCTAGCACATGTTAGATACTGCTCTGAAATGTCCTAGATCCACTAATGCTTTTGTTGTACTTAAATAAAAGAAAGATAGCACACCATAAAAATATGCACAACAACAAAAAATTGCCTTCTTGTATGATTAAGTTTCCCAAAAAAACAAATGACTTTTTAAAAACTGTGCAAGAAGGACTCATCTGAGCAGTGACACTCCTACTACCCTAAAAGCCTTGGTTAAAATTATCGCTGTCTTCATGTTCGAAGTTTCCATTCAAGAAGAAAGATTCAATCAAAGGACAAAGTAGATAGTGCGTGCCCCTCTAGCACAGGGTGATACACGGGCTCGTGCAGAGGGTTCCATGTTTAAATATCGATGACAAAAATATAGTTTACAAAAATATAGATGTAAAAATATCGATTACAAAAATATCGACTCCCTATACTTAAACAGGTAAGTACAATAATATCGACTCAAAAATATAGATGTAAAAAATATCCATGTAAAAAATATCGACTTTAAAAAATATTATAACTCAAATTAAATAATATTAATATTATTAACAAAATAAATTACATTACATTTATATTTTAACTATTTATAACAAATAAACTTAATTTAATCAATATAAACTTAATAAATGTGTACATATACATATATTTTCTTAAATACATTTTATTATTATCTTTATTTAATTGATCAACTTTAATATTTATATAAAAATAAAATAAAAACATATAAAAAATATTTTGAATAAAATAACATTTTCTATATTTAATTAACCCATAAAAGTATTTAAAAATAATAATACATACATTTAATAACAAAATTAAAACATTAGTAGTTAAAACATTTGAAAGCGAAGGGGTAAAACGTACTATTCCCACTCCAAAGGGTGCAACAGTAAGGAAAGCGCAGGATAGCGTAGGGGTAAAAATTACTATTCCCACTCCAGAGGGTGCAACAGTAGGGAAAGCGTTGGATAGCGTAGGGGTAAAAATTACTATTCCCACTCCAGAGGGTGAAACAGTAGGGAAAGCGTTGTATAGCGTAGGGGTAAAAATTACTATTCCCACTCCAGTGAGTGCAACAGTAGGGAAAGCGTTGGATAGCGTAGTGGTAAAAATTACTATTCCCACTCCAAAGGGTGCAACAGTAGGGAAAGCGCTGGATAGCGTAGGGGTAAAAATTACTATTCCCACTCCAAAGGGTGCAACAGTAGGGAAAGCGCTGGATAGCGTTGGGGTAAAAATTACTATTCCCACACCAGAGGGTGCAACAGTAGGGAAAGCGTTGGATAGCGTAGGGGTAAAAATTACTATTCCCACTCCAGAGTGTGCAACAGTAGGGAAAGCGTTGGATAGCGTAGGGGTGAAAATTACTATTCCAACTCCAGTGAGTGCAACAGTAGGGAAAGCGTTGGATAGCGTAGGGGTAAAAATTACTATTCCCACTCCAAAGGGTGCAACAGTAGGGAAAGCGCTGGATAGCGTAGGGGTAAAAATTACTATTCCCACTCCAGAGGGTGCAACAGTAGGGAAAGCGTTGGATAGCCTAGGGGTAAAAATTACTATTCCCACTCCAGAGGGTGCAACAGTAGGGAAAGCATTGGATAGCGTAGGGGTAAAAATTACTATTCCCACTCTAAAGGGTGCAACAGTAGGGAAAGCGTTGGATAGCGTAAGGGTAAAAATTACTATTCCCACTCCAGAGTGTGCAACAGTAGGTAAAGCTTTGGATAGCGTAGGTGTAAAAATTACTATTCCGACTCCAGTGAGTGCAACAGTAGGGAAAGCGTTGGATAGCGTAGTGGTAAAAATGACTATTCCCACTCCAAAGGGTGCAACAGTAGGGAAAGCGCTGGATAGCGTAGGGGTAAAAATTACTATTCCCACTCCAAAGGGTGCAACAGTAGGGAAAGCGTTGGATAGCGTAGGGGTAAAAATTACTATTCCCACTCCAGAGGGTGAAACAGTAGGGAAAGCGTTGTATAGCGTAGGGGTAAAAATTACTATTCCCACTCCAGAGGGTGCAACAGTAGGGAAAGCGTTGGATAGCGTAGGGGTAAAAATTACTATTCCGACTCCAGTGAGTGCAACAGTAGGGAAAGCGTTGGATAGCGTAGTGGTAAAAATTACTATTCCCACTCCAAAGGGTGCAACAGTAGGGAAAGTGCTGGATAGCGTAGGGGTAAAAATTACTATTCCCACTCCAAAGGGTGCAACAGTAGGGAAAGCGCTGGATAGCGTTGGGGTAAAAATTACTATTCCCACACCAGAGGGTGCAACAGTAGGGAAAGCGTTGGATAGCGTAGGGGTAAAAATTACTATTCCCACTCCAGAGTGTGCAACAGTAGGGAAAGCGTTGGATAGCGTAGGGGTAAAAATTACTATTCCAACTCCAGTGAGTGCAACAGTAGGGAAAGCGTTGGATAGCGTAGGGGTAAAAATTACTATTCCCACTCCAAAGGGTGCAACAGTAGGGAAAGCGCTGGATAGCGTAGGGGTAAAAATTACTATTCCCACTCCAGAGGGTGCAACAGTAGGGAAAGCGTTGGATAGCGTAGGGGTAAAAATTACTATTCCCACTCCAGAGGGTGCAACAGTAGGGAAAGCATTGGATAGCGTAGGGGTAAAAATTACTATTCCCACTCCAAAGGGTGCAACAGTAGGGAAAGCGTTGGATAGTGTAAGGGTAAAAATTACTATTCCCACTCCAGAGTGTGCAACAGTAGGTAAAGCTTTGGATAGCGTAGGTGTAAAAATTACTATTCCGACTCCAAAGGGTGCAACAGTAGAGAAAGCGTTGGATAGCGTAGGGGTAAAAATTACTATTCCCACTCCAGTGAGTGCAACAGTAGGGAAAGCGTTGGATAGCGTAGGGGCAAAAATGACTATTCCCACTCCAAAGGGTGCAACAGTAGGGAAAGCGCTGGATAGCGTAGGGGTAAAAATTACTATTCCCACTCCAGAGGGTGCAACAGTAGGGAAAGCATTGGATAGCGTAGGGGTAAAAATTACTATTCCCACTCCAAAGGGTGCAACAGTAGGGAAAGCGTTGGATAGCGTACGGGTAAAAATTACTATTCCCACTCCAGAGTGTGCAACAGTAGGTAAAGCTTTGGATAGCGTAGGTGTAAAAATTACTATTCCCACTCCAAAGGGTGCAACAGTAGGGAAAGCGCTGGATAGCGTAGGGGTAAAAATTACTATTCCCACTCCAGAGGGTGCAACAGTAGGGAAAGCGTTGGATAGCGTAGGAGTAAAAATTACTATTCCCCCTCCAGAGGGTGCAACAGTAGGGAAAGCATTGGATAGCATAGGGGTAAAAATTACTATTCCCACTCCAAAGGGTGCAACAGTAGAGAAAGCGTTGGATAGCGTAGGGGTAAAAATTACTATTCCCACTCCAGTGAGTGCAACAGTAGGGAAAGCGTTGGATAGCGTAGGGGTAAATATTACTATTCCCACTCCAGAGAGTGCAACAGTAGGGAAAGCGTTGGATAGCGTAGGGGTGAAAATGACTATTCCCACTCCACAGGGTGCAACAGTAGGGAAAGCGTTGGATAGCGTAAGGGTAAAAATTACTATTCCCACTCCAGAGTGTGCAACAGTAGGTAAAGCTTTGGATAGCGTAGGTGTAAAAATTACTATTCCGACTCCAGTGAGTGCAACAGTAGGGAAAGCGTTGGATAGCGTAGGGGCAAAAATGACTATTCCCACTCCAAAGGGTGCAACAGTAGGGAAAGCGCTGGATAGCGTAGGGGTAAAAATTACTATTCCCACTCCAGAGGGTGCAACAGTAGGGAAAGCGTTGGATAGCGTAGGGGTAAAAATTACTATTCCCACTCCAGAGGGTGCAACAGTAGGGAAAGCATTGGATAGCGTAGGGGTAAAAATTACTATTCCCACTCCAAAGGGTGCAACAGTAGGGAAAGCGTTGGATAGCGTAAGGGTAAAAATTACTATTCCCAGTCCAGAGTGTGCAACAGTAGGTAAAGCTTTGGATAGCGTAGGTGTAAAAATTACTATTCCGACTCCAGTGAGTGCAACAGTAGGGAAAGCGTTGGATAGCGTAGGGGCAAAAATGACTATTCCCACTCCAAAGGGTGCAACAGTAGGGAAAGCGCTGGATAGCGTAGGGGTAAAAATTACTATTCCCACTCCAGAGGGTGCAACAGTAGGGAAAGCATTGGATAGCGTAGGGGTAAAAATTACTATTCCCACTCCAGAGGGTGCAACAGTAGGGAAAGCATTGGATAGCATAGGGGTAAAAATTACTATTCCCACTCCAAAGGGTGCAACAGTAGGGAAAGCGTTGGATAGCGTAGGGGTAAAAATTACTATTCCCACTCCAGTGAGTGCAACAGTAGGGAAAGCGTTGGATAGCGTAGGGGTAAATATTACTATTCCCACTCCAGAGAGTGCAACAGTAGGGAAAGCGTTGGATAGCGTAGGGGTGAAAATTACTATTCCCACTCCACAGGGTACAACAGTAGGGAAAGCGCTGGAACCCAAAACAATAAAAATAAATCCAATATAAACATAATTAATATATACATTGAAATATATTTTTATTAACAAAGATAATAACAAAATATTTAATTACACATTATTTAACACTATAATATCCACCACACACACCTAAAATTAATTACACATTTGCATTTAATATTTACTAATTAATTATTGAAAATTAAAGTATTTTTTTAATTAATTAATTAGTTAATTGACAGCTTTCACATCATACACACTTATAAACACCACAACACAAACCTAAAATTAATTACACATTTACAATTAATAATTACTAATTAATTAATGGAAATTAATTTATAAATTATTTATTAATTAATCAATAACAATTTAATTACTTCACACCATTTACACATATAAACTCCACTACACACACCTAAAATGAATTAAACAATTAACGTAATTAATTAAAATAATTAATAAATTAACATAATTAATAAATAATTGACTAATTGAAATTAATTAACAAATAATTATTAAACAATTATTAATAAATTAACACATTAATTAATCAATTAATTGTATATATTTAAATTACCTCCCACCCTATTCCCCTATAAACCCACAACCCGCTACGGAACTATTAACACAAAATTCAACATAATATACATTAATAACTAATACAATTCTACAACATATAATAAAATGACAAAGAATTCTCATTAAAAACACTAAAATACATAACATTATTAAAAAATCGATATTTTTGTAAACTATATTTTTGTAAACGATATTTATTACAACTATATTATTGTTATCGATATTACTTACCTGTTAGTCGATATTCTGGTCAAACTATATTTGTGTTGTCGATATTTCTTCAATTCGATATTTCTGCGGGAATATTTATGTCAGACGATATTTCTCCGTCGATATTCCTGCTCTGCACCCGTGCAGAGACACTACAGCTTAAATTAGATGCCCAGACTCAGTGCCTCCTTCCCTACTAACCTCTGACAACACCATCCATTCGTTAGGCATGTTAAAGTCTACTGTCTGTCCCAATAAAGTCGAGTCACAGCGGTTTTAGGGCGATTGAAGGGCCATCTGAATCCACGTTCTAATTACAATGAAAAGCTATTATCAATACTGTTGGCTTTCATATTTTCGTTCCATCTCCTTGATCTATACTGATTTGGGGCTAAACCGGGACAGGCTCGAGCGCCATGATCTGTTTAAAAGGGAGGCGTCGCTATCGGCATCCCCTGTGCACAGGTGCCCTCACTTAGCACTGATCTGAAGTCAGAACAGGACGTACACACACCACCTGTCACTAAACTTACCCTTTTACTCAAGCTCACAGACAAAAGAGCGAAACTCCATCTGCTGTTACCTTTCTAAACGAAAGCGTGTCCCTAGCTCCCTGTACAACAAGAGAGAGAGAGTTACAATTCGGGGGGGGGGGGAGGTAGGGGCTGGTCAGGGGGGGCTCAGTAAAGAACTAGGGTAGCGCGCGAGCGCACATCACCCTACCCGGCTACCGTGTTCTTATCACGACCGAAGAGCACGCGACCCCCTCCCTCGCCCCCCCTTGCCTTTACACCCCCTCCCCCCCTTCAGCCCGCAGGTTGCAAGCGCTGGCCGACGGCACATACATATGGAGTGACACCTGTTATTAAGGGTTTCTTTTATCAGCCCTCCCCCGACAGCTGACAGGGCTTAGATGAGAGGGGCGGGAGGACAGGTGAGAGTTGGAGAGGGAAGGACAACTTATCTTTCAGCGAAACGAGGGTAAACCAAGCATATGGCCATGAATACTGATGGCCTGCTATGATTTTAGAAAACCAGGTCGTAGAGTGAGAGTCACGAGAACAAACACCTGCCATGTGGCCTTGACGGCGAAACAAAGATTACTTACCACGGCAACTTCAGCACAACTGAGGGGCGCAATACATGCTATCGGCCCTGCCATTATGTGCGATTGTGCAGTCATCAGTTACATCAATCGACGGGTGCAAAAATGGCCTGCGTCGAGCGACAAACTAATTTAGCCTTAGCCCATCAGTGCGAGTGTCATATGAATCTTTCACAAGTTACAAACAAAATATTCTGCACCACCTTTTGATATTAGTACAGTTTATTACCAAAACAATTACTGCATTTCAGTGTTAACAGCATTTACACCAAAATTACCAGATGTTTCAGTCATCACTTTTAACCTGTAATACTTGACAAATGTATGATGAGAGGCCCAGGCCGCAGCCCTGCAAATTACATAAATGGGAACTCCACTCACCTCATCTTATTATTTTTTTTTTATATATATATTTTTATTGAGAGTTCATACACACAATATCAATATTACAAAATGCAATTGTTAAGAAATTTAGTACAGTACATGGCGTATAAATATAAATACAAATCAATACTTGGCGAAGAAGTGTCGCCATCATTACCTCTTGAGCCTTTGAAAAAGAGGGAGCACAAATTAGCCAGTCATCTTGGTATGGGAGGATAGAAAATCTTTTCAGTTATAAAACAGCATTAAATAAAGACAATCGCTTTGTGAAGGTTTTCGGTGATGTGGATAATTCGACCAGCAGTGCATGGAATTGTAAATGTCTCCCCTGCACATAAAACCTCAGAAAGGGTTGACTCTTGAGATGAATGTGGCACATGGAAGTAATCGTCTTCAAGATCCAGCGTCACTGGAACATCAACTGTCCTGATCAATGGTATGATTGACTGTAATGTGATCAAATGAAAAGTTTCCGAATGTACACACTTGTTCAATGCTCTGAGATTCAACACTGGCGGCTGGAATAATCCATCTGCTATCAACATTAGGAAAAGGGCTGAATAGACCCCTTCTCCCTACTGATGAGTCAGGACTGGAATGACTGCTTGCTTGAAAACCAACTTTTCAAAGCCTGACAGCATAGCTTCTCTCTTCGTACTGTTGAAGGAGAAAGGATTCTCATTGAACACTGGAGTTGGCGGACGCTGCTTGAAGGAGATTTGGTGACTCTTCCAAACAGTCAAGAGCACCGAATGATCTGTCACATGAAAAATCCATTGTGGAAGGAAGCATTTCAGTCTGGCCCCCATTGCCATATTGTCATTTGTGAGCAGCACCTTTTATCTGACAGTCCTTGAGGTCGGACTTTGTTAGCAAATGTGGATCCCCGAGCGGGAGCCAGGCTGCGAAAGGGAGAAGGACGTTTGCCTTCCTGCCACTGCTAATTTTGCTTCTGCATAAAAGATTTCTTTGCTTGAAAAAGTATAAAAGGCTTCAATATCTTTTTCTCTTTAGCTCAACTCTGCACCATATCATCAAGCGACTTACATCCAAAGAGCTTCATGCCATTGAAGGGAAGCTTCTGTATCAAGGACCTCTGAGTGGTTTCCGGCTTCTAAGGCTTCATCCACAGGATTCTTCTTCTTGCAATAGCTGCCCCTGCAGCTAAAGCCGACAGATTGTCAAAAGTCACATCTGATATGAATTCAGCTAGTATCCCCATTGTGGCGTATGCCTTTTACTGAATGCCATCAAAGAGCCTCTGAAAGTCTTTAAGAAGGATCGAGGAAGCATAAGCTGCATAGTCTCTGGCCCTAATATCAAAATTGGCATAAGCAAAGGATCTTTTAAGTGTTGATTTCACTTTCCTATCAATCGGATCAGATAACATGGGTTCTTCTGCCGATAATGATGTTGAAGATGTCATGGAGGAAACAATAGAATTTATCTTTGGAATCTGTGGAAACCTCTCCTCAGAATCCTCTATCAAATACCATTTATTAAGGAACCGAGGAATATTCAGTTTGTCAACATCCTTCCATTGCTTTACGATTATATGAAAAAGAAGGACTTTCACCGAGGATCCACTATACTGGGCATAAAATCCCATTTTTTATCAAACCCCAATACTTCTCATATGTGACAGAGCATATCAGAAAAAGTATTTTCCAGCAAATACTTTTCTTTAGGGCCAGCACCTAAATCGTCCTGATTGATTACAAATCTCTCAGCACGTATTACTTTCCTTAGGCTAATGGCTACTGCATGTCCCAGGGACAGAAACATTTTTTTTCGGTGACAGAGCTTTTTCAGTCGTAGCAGGCAAAAAATGGAATACACACTTCATGAGCTCCAGTACTTACCATCCCTCACATTCTTCCAGAGAAATGTTTAAAACTTTACTTTGTGATCAATAAAGTTATTTTTAGATTGTCTTAAAGTTCAGTTGTTGCCTCCTACATCTCCATGAGGCCTCGGTATACATGCACTCTACAAATACCAATAACATAACACATACATATACCTGTGAGAGCTTTATGCTAGAGGCCATGAGGAGGAATAAGCTTGATGAGACTAAACAGACTCAAGCATGTTGTTCAGGTGGGAAAGTCATCAAACCATTGTTAAAAACTCACTAAAAGCCATTGTGCTATGTGCCACATTAACACAAGGTGTAATAAAGATCTATGCATAATAACAAAAATTGTCCCAAACATAAAAACAAGTAAAATGGCTAACCAAAGCCTTGGGCTGAAAGAGTTGGTTCCTTAATTCGATGTCTCTGCAAAGGCAGCTAGCAAAAATAGGGACTTAATCTAAAATTACCTGCCAAAGCAGCAACGATCAACCTCCTCCCTGACCTGCCACCAATAATTAAAAGGTCACAATTGGGGCACAGAACAGAATGTGACATAATGTAGCAGACCTATAACCCATAGGAGTGTTTGCCTTTTATAGGACTCCAAATTTTATATCTTTGGTGGCAATATTTTACACAGGAGCAGCTACTCTAGCCTGCTGGAAACCAGCATTTTTCAAAACACTAGTGCTTTACACTTGTGAAGGAATATGGGCAGATGTACGAAACATTTTTGCCAGTGCAAACTGTCCTATTCACAGAATCGGGCCGTTTGCGAAGGCAAAACTGCGTTTTCCTATGGACAAAGCCCAAATTGCTATTTGGTAACCTGTTGCAGAACTGCAATTTGGATTCGAGACTTCGTATTTGGAAGGGTGGTGTTTGGGGCGTCCCTTCCAAATATCAATTGCCAATAGTATGTACGATGTTTTGTGCAGAAATGCGGTTACAAAACTTTTGCATTTTACCGGTTACCAGGGAACTCCTTTTCCTTTCAGAATAGTTGAAGAAATATTTGTTGTGATCAGGCAATACTCTCAAAAAATGAAAAGAAACATTTTAATTTTTTTTAAATGCATCCTGTTTTCCTTTAAGGATAACGGGCTACATTTAAAAAGAAAAAAAATCCTTTATTTAAAAGCAATCACAGACATGGTGGTCTGCTGACTCCAGCAGTCCACCAGCCCAATGGCAGTGACATAACATTAACCCCTGGGGTCGGAGGCCCCTTCTGGCACTGTGTATGGGTGGCTGTCCCAAAGCCTGAGAACTCCTGTCTGGGTCCAGAGCATGGGCCCCCCCTCTGATATCTTTACGGGGGGGCCTCCAGTTTTGTTACGCCACTGCCAATGGGTTGCAAACTGAGACCTACCTCATTAATATTCATGTGGTAGGTCTATTTGTGACACACTAGGAATCAAATAAAGTGTAAAAAACACTTTAGTACACTAGTGTTTGCGATTACCAAATAGTGAATTACAAAAATACGCTATTGGGAAAGTGCAAACACTAATGTTAGTACATCTGGAGTAAGACTGTTACTAATCCAGACTGTCATCCTACCCTTCTTAGGGGTATACGTTTTTAAGTGATGAACAGGCTCTTCACACTACTCAACAAAGTAAACTACAGTTATAACTCGTCCAGACATACTTAACAACCCTTTGCTATGACATCTGCCTTAGAATAAGAGAACTTTGCAGGACGATTAATCAAGGAAATACAATTTCGGATTAGATTGCTCCGCAATGTGGTTAAACGACCATACAAAACTTTTCACCAATGGGTCACCATCCACATACAAGACTCTTCTTTTATAAACTCCCAAACATTTGGCCTGTAAGAGGAAGCTCTCTGGATTTAAACACACTTCCAAGGACTCCGAAGGAAAGGACTCTGAAACAAGAATTCTCTGGACAACTCTGCTACGCGTGATGAAGAAAGCTCCTACTCTGAACATATTCAGGAACAAACTTAAAATCAACCTATGAAAGAAGGTTTTACACTCTTGAATGATGAGAGCCCAGTATGACTCTCCACTGCACCTGACTGCGCTGGATCTACTGGACGTCACAACTGCTTACATGCTTTGTGATGGCTTGACTAGAAATGCCACAATCCCCATTCTCATTTGATTGCCATTGCCATATTGCTTATGTTAGATCGAGTTCGTCCAAAGTCTTGTGATTCTTAATTGCAAATCTCTATGGAGATTGGCCAAACACATGTACGGCACTCTGATACACATGAGGATTGGCCAAAGCACTATAAAACTTTGGATGAAAGCATGTAAATAAATACATAAACAGATACATACCTAATGTTAGAGATTATATTATATCCTCTATTGTGTTTATAAAACTGCTCGTTTGTAAAGCCCTGTGCCACCCGTTTGTTTAAATCAAAGCCACATAAAACTGCTAATGAATAAATATTTACATTCTAAGCCAGACGTAGAGCAGAAAATATAAGAACACAGGCATCATGTTTTTAACAACATCCAATTAATGTTAAGGGCGTTTAGTTTAAAAAAAAATCGAGTCACAAACTGTATTAAAAATAAAAATAAATAATTGCCTAATGCCTACATCAATTTGGTGGGATACATTGCCCTGGGATTTCCTATAGTGCCTGAAAGTAGAGCTGAGCCGAGTGTTTCATTCTACTCGTGGAATTAGCTGAATTTGGTGGTCCACGCTACTCTTGTAACGCGGAGTTCCGGACAAATTCTGCCAATCTGGAATTCTTTCCCGAAGGGCTTCAGAAATGCTAACCAGTTTGGCGTCCCCAGGGTGATTTTATAACACGGGCAGCCGGGGGTGGTTGCTTGCTTTGCGGTCAGAGGGCTTCTTCTAGAGTAGATTGGCATCTGCTTGAGTAGATTTCCTACTCAAGAGGCAGCAAAATCAACTTGGATGCCCGCGCGCTCTTCGTGCTGACTTTTCAGCGCTGCTGGTGCTAAATTGCTGCACGAGGCGCATATTTTACGCCCGTCGATGAAACTCCGTGGAATCTCATGGAGTTTATATGTAACTCTGCAATATTCAGTAATGAAACGCAGCAAATTCCACCCACCTCTCCCTTTTCAGCCTTAAGAAAAGCGGTTTGGTGGCAGTGATGGAGCAGTAACGAGGGCTGAAACTGAGGGGAATTCCAGAGCCTACAGTGTGACCATGTATATGTCAACAAAGTATAGGTAATATAATACATGTCTTAGATTAGGCTTCTACCTGAACTTCCTGGGAACATCAGGTGTACGGATCACTGGTGTGTGAGAGGTTTTATCCTCAATCTGTCGGTACTAAGGGGACTAACAACTGCTCGACCACTAAGTTGTTTATAGAGAACTGTAAAAATCTAGAGGTCTGGATAGCACATGAAGGAGGAAAATGGCCACTCAAGAAGAATGTTGAGGGGGTTTAGGGTATGGAAAAGAAAAGGAAACTAGAAAGGAAATTGCAAAAGGGGGCTGCTGGTAGGCAGTGAAAGGGGGCAACAGTGTGCATTAAAGTTTGGAGATGGTGCGAGGAAGCAGTATAAGGAGGGAGGGGAGGAACATGAATTGTAATAAGAGGCGGGAGAAATAGAACGGGAGGAGCAAGTTTTGAGATTTCAGGGCTGGGAAAGGTATTGGGGCATGAGGAGGTATGTCTTTAGGCGGTCTGGCCAATTGACTATTACATTGCAAAGAGCTGTTATTTGTAGAGGTGAGCCTTACAGAAGTAGAGAGAGACTTTGGAACATATAGAAGATGCTACTATCCTCACTGAGCTATTGCACATGAGCGAGGAATCTCGAGGGACAGGACAGAACAGAATATCATTACAACAATATCGAGGAACAAAATATCAAAAGGTAAGTGTCTGTACAATTTCTGGACCTAACTTTACATATACCTAGACTTAAGATATATAGTACGTAGATATATAATTAAGAATAGTAAACCCTCACCTCCCTCTGAGGACTTATATTTCAATAATTTGCCCCTCGATATTGTAACAATATTCTCTCCTGTTGATATTCGGGACTCGATATTCACTACTACAATTGGGCGAGCTCAATGGAGCAGAAAGTACCTTATTATAAGATCTTACATATCCTCACCCCTTCCGCATAGCAATAAATGGAGAATCGAATTTCGTTGCCCTGAGTTGGCTGCCCTCTGTGTTCGGGTATATATGGTCTGTTTATTCTGGAGTGGTAGACAGAAACTTACTGGGGACACATTCTATAAAAATGTGTCAGGAAGAAAGTATTTTGGCTCTTAGGACTAAATGTCCCACAGGTGTCTCTGGAGGCAGCAGGCTGTCACTACCTTCAGTGGTTTCGATCCTATGGGATATTTGTTCCCTCCCTTTAAACCCTGCGCTAACAATGGTTTCTCTGACTCATCCATCCATAGACGAACAAAAATACAGTATGAGTTTGCTTTGTGTTATTCTAAGAATATTTTGCCTTAGACTGGAATATTTGTTCAAAACATAAATAATACTTATTTTTACAGCAACTCGGAGAATGCAAACATCATTGGTTTTGTGCACGTACTGTTTCTGACACAGGTGAAAAGGTATATTCAGGCCTCTGTATTTAAGGGCCCACTGTAGTGTATGGATGAGTGGGACAGATGGTCGGTGAGCCATTATTAGCAGGTGGCCTGTGATAAGGCCTAAATGTTGATGCTCTCAGTACAGTTCTCGGTGAACCAGGGTCGGGCTGGGGCAGAAAATAGTCCCGGGCACCAAAATAAAAGTAGCTCCCAACAGTGAATGATAGCTAAAAATGTGGTCCATGTTCGCAAATTGGGGCAGTTTTGAATCTATAAAGACACGCTGTGCAAGTGTTTTACAAAGTATGAGAGACGACATGCATTAATGGGCAACCTTGTCTCTTTAGTGATGACAACTGAGTGACCCCGAAGTTTGAGTCAGTCAGTCACCCTCCTGAGACAGAGCTAATTCTCCATGGAGAAAAGCATGCTTTTAAAACCCTGTGATACCTCAGTCTCCGGTGACTTTACTCCTGCAACTGTTGCGAGCATGCTGCCTTCAAGCTATAATATGCATTCCAGGTACCCAAACTACTGTGAACTAAACATAGTAATATTTATGTGTTTAGCTTGTTTAACACTTTGTCTTTTTTTAAAACATGTTTTTGGCCAATGCACTTAATTCTTTTATGGGAGTTGAAGTTTTTCTTTCGTTTGAACTCAAAATGGTACTCCGATCAGAGCAGTTCGTGTGACCCGAGTAAGCCTGAAGGGGAAGCAGGGAATTGACCTATCTGACCTGCTGTGGGACTTGCTCTCACTCACGTCATTACGGCTCTCTCGCGCCACCTCTTTAATATTAGTACACCTGCTTACTCGACCGCTTACCACAGTGTATATATAGTTTGAACGTTCACTTGTAAAGAACGAAGTCGACAATAAAACTACGCTTCTCTCCATCTCATAATTGAAGCCCAGCCCTCCTCTCCAAACTAGACTAGCTTGGATAAACGAAGGCTGAGAGAGGCCAGCGCTTAGAGAGACTACGAGAGAAGAGGCGAAGCACCGTCTTCACTACAGCAGATTCCACATCTGACATCAGTAGGAGGCAACTTGGTATTCTAGACAGTCGAGTGGTCTTTCCTTAGAAACAGCAGTCCCCTCGCATCTCACAACGGCACTGCGTTTTACATAGTTGTACTGTAAAGGGCGCTGCTTGTTTGGCTCTCAGATTTGCCTTCGCTGCGTCCCTTTAAGCCTTGAGACGCCCGCTCGATAAAGTCACCCAGGCTTGTCACCCCTGCCCCGCCCCCGCAATCTGCAGGACCAAACGCTGTTTACAAAACACCACTTTTACTGGGTTTTGAGAGGCGGGGATAATGAATCCAGTCAAAAGCACCTGCACAAGTTGGAATCCTGTCTTATCAGCAGAGCCAGGCTGAGCAAACAGCGCCGGGGCCGGGCAGCTGGTGGAAACGCACCCTAGACACACAGGGACACATGCTCTGTGCGTCCCCTCGGGGCTGGATCTGGGCAGTCACGTTTCTTCTCTCTCAACCCATGACCTTGCACCAAGGCTTTTCACGTTTTCTGCCACTCTCCCCCCTGTGCCCGTCGTTGCTATTCCTAAAAGGGACCCGGCCAAAAGGGACAGGCTTGGTCCACGCGCAGACCTGGCACTGACAGGGCTCCAATCTTGCTGACGTCCCTGAGACATTGAACGGGAAAAAACGCAAAGCCTGGTTGTATGGTTCTCTTAACCGTCCTGTAGTACAGCTTGGTACACTCCTCCCGATTCCATCTAGTACAGCATGCATGCGTGCTCACAAGTGATGTAACGATAAAAAGGGCGCCTGGCTACGCAGCTGGTATGTTGGAAGGCACAGGTGGAATGGGCAGTCGAGTCGTGCAAAAAGGGACCCATATAAGCTGAGGGCTTCCCTTTATATGTGCAGTTTTTGTGTGTTTTTTTTCCATTAAAGCCGGATGCACAGAGCCCTTGTGTGCACAAGCATATTTGCGTTTGGCGCCTATTGCTCATTTTCAGTTGTATCTGTCAGTTTCTACGTGCACGTTTACAGGAACCTCTCTACTTCTTTTTCATGTCAATGAAACGTGCCTCTCTCCAGCCCGTACTCTCGCCCCAGCTCTCAGGAGGACCCTCGTCGTGAGAACAGACGCGACAGGAGGCGGATGGAAATTGCCCAATCGCTGGCAAGTGCGAGGTGAAGCAGGCTTGTAGCTCGGATGGTCTCAGAAAGCCGGCCGAACAGGTTGATGTTTGCCAAGAGAACGAAAATAACGCCGTGCATCAGAGAGCTGTTTGTTAGCTACACAGCTCGGGGCAAAAAGGATCCTGCGCTTTCCAATGAACACGGGAATACCAGTACATACGCCTCATTGTTTGTTCCTTCAAGTTGTGTAAGTCCGTGCTGTGGACGCTTTATAACTCTTGCGGAGAGCATGTTTGAATCTGTGCGTTCCCTTTACAAAAACAGAACGAATACCTGTGCTCTGTGGCATTAATGAAATAACTATGGATTAGATGCTCGAACTGAGGTCAGTGCACAGCTAACTTTAATTAAGTTATTCCGTTTTGGGTGCTTCGTTGGTGGCGGCCAACGTCCCTGGGCGCCTTGTAGACAAATTTATTTCAGTGTCCTTAATGGGTCATTAAGGACATCCCTCCGAGCACACCTGTATCTCCTCCCTTAGTACAAGAGGATTCCACACATTTATGATATTTTTGTTATTCAATATTTATTCATATTCATTCTCAACTTTCGGTTTTGTTTTGAAGATATTCTGTGTTGGATTTTTTATCATAATCACATCAGCGACAACATTTTATATCACTCCAATGCATTTCGGGCGTGACCCTGTCGCCCTTCGTCAGGGAATCAACAATGTCGCTGTATTCAGTTTGACGGAAAAATTCTGGTTCCCGTGTCTTATACGAATGGTTGAGGTTCTTCCTGGTCTCTGCTGTCCTCCGCGGAGGACAGCAGAAGAACCTCAACCATTCGTATAAGACACGGGAACCAGAACATTTATTGTCGTACATCCACAAAAGGCCATGTATTGAGCGCAACAATACAAAGTCATTACTCAATTACCAGTACTTATTGCTTAGTGGGTGCTTTGACCACACTACTCCTTGCTTCTTCTGTTGTTAGTTGTAATGGTTGGGAATCAACCATAAATAACGTGTAAATAGTAACATATATTACTTGTCCGTTAGACAGTTCTTTTATTCTTCTTCTGAAATCTGGTAAATACAAATAGTTTTTCATAGTTTATGATGACATCGTTCAAATCAATTCAGGACATCCAGTCAGCACATGTTAAGTCCCCACTTGGGACTTTGTAAAGGCAAAATCGTTTTTAAGACTATTTATCTGGGTGTGCTCAGGGTAGTACTGGCTGATAAGGCAATCTGGCAGTGTCCTAAGGGCTGGTTTCACATATCAGGGTATTGCCTGTTTTTGGCTATTTGTGGGCCTGTTTTATGGCCTGTTGGGCCGTGTTTTCCTTTTGATTTCTTTGATATAACCACAAGCATTGATTCCACCAAGCACACATGTATGCTTTCTCCCGAACCTTGCAAAACACTTATACAGTTTGTATATACAAGTTTAAAACTCCCTTGTTTTATAATGTGGGCCACTTTTTACCTATCTAATTTTCTAACAGGCGCCACTTTTAATCAATCAATCAATCAATCACAGCATTTATATAGCGCACTACTCACCCGGAGGGTCTCAAGGCGCTGGGGGGAGGGGGTCCGCTACTGCTCGAACAGCCAGGTCTTGAGCTGCTTCCTGAAGGCGAGGTGGTCTTGGGTCAGGTGGAGGTGGGTCGGAAGGGAGTTCCAAGTCTTGGCGGCTAGGTAGGAGAAGGACCTTCCTCCTGTGGTGGCTCTTCGGATGCGGGGGACGGCGGTGAGGGCGTGGCTGGTCGATCGAAGCTGGCGTTTGGGAGCGTAGAAGTTGAGGCGGCTGTTGAGGTATCCTGGGCTTTGGTTGTGTAGGGCTTTGTGTGCGTGGGTGAGGAGCCGGAAGGTGATTCTCTTGTTGACCGGGAGCCAGTGCAGGTCTCTCAGGTGTCCGGAGATGTGGCTACGGCGGGGGATGTCCAGGATGAGTCGTGCTGAGGTGTTCTGGATCCGCTGGAGTCTCTTCTGGAGTTTGGCGGTGGTTCCGGCGTAAAGGGAGTTGCCGTAGTCCAGACGGCTGGTGACGAGGGCCTGGGTGACCGTCTTCCTGGTCTCAGTGGGGATCCATCGGAAGATCTTACGTAGCATGCGCAGGATGTTTTGTGTTTGGTGCCTGGGCCTAGTTTTCAGTCGAAGTCCAACCTTGGCTGGGCTTGCCTATGCCATTTCTAGGTCGAGCCTACTAGCACATGATGTGTGTTGCAACATATATCATGGGATTACCAAGAACACAGAGATGTCTGGAGCCCGACAAATGCTTACCACTGGTTGGCTTACCTGTCCCTCTCATGTGCTTGTTTCTTATTTGATGGTATGCCTTACGTCTGTCCCTCCCCTGTAGCATTTCCAATTTACTTGTGTCCTTCCACTTTTCCCTATTAGGAAACTACTCTTTTCTTTTAAGCAAGCCACAGGAATGCATGTGTTTTCCAGCTGTCTCCCTTGTATTTCTCCCTCGCCCGCTTCATGTTGTTCTCTCGCATGTTACATCTCCTCCCCACCCTTGCCCTCCGAGTTGTTTCCCCCCAAAGCACCCACCTTTTCTCTCACCCATTGCTCTGCTCAGTGCTTGGCCGTGTACTTCTCCCCACCTTCTCCACGTTGCTCTCTCACTGGCTTCTATTCCTCCCCACTGTACCCTCCATGTTGCTTCTCCACACCCACACCCCTCTTCTCTTTTGCTCATTGCTTCTCATCCACACACCCACCCTCTGTTTTGCTTCTAAGCCATTGCTTCAACCTCCCTATACGGCCTTCTGTTTTGGAAGTGGAAAATCTTTCGAGAAGAGGGGATCACAGGCCAGCGAACTGTGACTGAGGAAGCTGTGCACAGGCATTTAAGCAAATAAAGTACAACAATGCGGCATGACTCACTGGAAGCAGATACTCTATGATGACTATGGTGAGGTCCCATCTGTCACTTCCATCTCCAGCACGTGGGCCTAATTGCTCCAACCAGACATCAAGCTCGCTCAGTCTGACACTCTGGCCTGGGAGTTTTCGGGGCTGCTAGTATTATCTAGGCATTCATACCCAGCAAACCAGATCCAAAACAATATAATGCTGTTGAAGTTCTCCACACCGCCTCAACTTGTGTAACCTCGGTGGAGCTGACCTTGGCTTCTGTGACTACATGTGTTATTTAGGAGTGCAGGAAAATATGTGTGGCCGGGCCCATAACATTGATCCAAGAACTGTGTGACTTCCAGACTTTCCTGTGAGTTTGAGGACTGAAAAGTTCAGCTACATTGCAAAACTGTCTTGACCTGTTCCTCCACCACACCCTACCCGGGAAACTTAGTGCACAGATGCTAGTGGTCATCTGCATCCCTCTTCATTGATTCAGGCAATGAGACTGCCCCTGACCATCCTTTGTGACCAGCGACTGGTGTGCCAGATTTGCCCTTTGACTCTTTTTGAGAGACAGATCCATGCGTCAATCATGTGGCACACAATTCAAGGACAGGGAGCAGAGTGTACTGCAAAGGAGGGTGTTTAGGGAATTTTTCTCACTCACCAGTAATCCTACCTCCTATTTACGGCTTCCACCCACACTCCTATCTCACCATGTTCTGAATGCATGCATGCTCATGGCATCAGGTAAGGGTGGCAGGAGCAGTATAAAAAAGTCAGATGAGTTATTGAGGAGACTATGCTGACCAGGGGTAGCCATATGTTAGAGATAGGGGATCTCATTGGCAAGGGTTTGCACAGTGTCCAAGTAGGGACCCTCACTCTAGTCAGGTTAACTAAGGTACACACTAAGAATAACCCTTGCTCACACACTTGGTAGCTTGGCATGAGGAGTCAGGCTTATCCCCAGAGGGAATGTGTAAAATATTTGCGCACATATACAGTAACACAGTGAAAACACCTCAAAAGTACACCACACCAATATTATCTGAGTAAGACAAGACCAAAATGACAAAAATAATCCAACATACACAAATCATAACGAGTTTTCCAAGATTAGATCAAGTATGACTTTTTAGAAACACTGCTGACGCACACCCACCTGTTACCTGTTTTTTACCCCTGCTTTAGAGACTTCACTTTTGGGCTGAAACTGACCTTTGAACTATGACAAATGTAGCAGTGGTACATTTATTGTCGTACATCCACAAAAGACCATGTATTGAGAGCAACAATACAAAGTCATTACTCAATTACCAGTACTTCTTGCTTAGTGGGTGCTTTGACCACGCTACTCCTTGCTTCTTCTGTTGTTAGCTGTAATGGTTGGAAATCAACCATAAATCACGTTTAAATAGTAACATATATTACTTGTCCGACACTCCAACAGGGCTATCTGGTCACACTTGATGTTGACTACTCCACAAAGTCAGTCCGGCATCGAGGAGCGAAGACCGGAGTCGGGGTAACGCAGTGGTTAATTCGTAAAAAAAATAAGTAATTGGGCTCTTGTCAGGAGGCAGCTTGCACATGCCCATTTCTCCTGTTAGTGCCACCTAAAACAGAACCAACCACTAACCATGAAAGTGGATAGAGGCTGTGGGGCAATGACCAAAGCAGCCGACTTCGGAGCTGGGGATCCAGGTTCGAGTCTCAACATCCTGTGATTCTGGGCAAATCACTTAATAATAATAATTCATAAATGAATGTGCCCTTAACTGGTGCTCATGAAAAGCGTCAGTGTTGATGATAAAATGCCCGTGCTGAGCACCGGAAACTACTGACTCAAATTAAGCACTGGAGTCACACAGACCCTGGTACAGTACCATGTAGATGCTAAATATCAAAGATGGTGCAAGACGAAGGGGAGGCGTCCAGGAGGCAAGTGCGGCGTCGGTTCCTTACTGCTCTGCAGGTTTATTGGCACATCGGTACTTGAGCAGAGTGTATTACACAAAAGAGGTAAGGCATCACTGAAGCAAGTGAGGTGTCAGTTCCTGGTGGCAGTGCACCGTCGAGGAGTCACTGATGCCCAGAAAAATTGCAAGGCGCAGGGGAGTTGGTGCAGGGGTTGCCGAGATGACCCTTGCATCCTTATTGAGGTGCAGGCTCAATAATGAAGCCGAAAGGTCAAGTGGCGAGGCTTTGAGTGTACGGCGTCGAGGTCGGACCACTGGGACACAGCTGAGACACCAGAGAGGTGCATCACAGACGTCAGTGGCACAGAGTTCGAGACTCCCGCAGTGGACAGTTCTTCAGGGGCTCTGCAGCGGCAGGGGATCCGGCATTGTAAGTCGTGGTCTTTACGGTGTGAGGGGGCCACAGCTTTGGTGCAGGCAGTGGCATGGCGTCAAAGCGACAGACAGGTGCAGTTTTTGAAGTTGCTCAGCGTCAATTTCTTCTTGTAACATGGAACTCACTTCCTAGGGCCCAGGAACTGGATTTGGCACCACTTGGCAAGTAGGACTCCCAGCAGAGGAGCCCAAGTGCTACGCGTGAAGTCTTTGTTGACCCTGAGACTTCCAACAGGAGGCAAACTCAACTCAAGCCCTTGGAGAACCTTAGAAAGCAGGATGTAGAGAACAAAGTTCAGTCCTCTCATCCCAAGACAGGAGCAGCAGGCGAACACAGCAAAGCAATCAGCAAAGTGGCAGTCCCTCCTGGCAGCACAACATCTCTTATTCCTGGCAGAATGTCCTCAGTCCAAAGTGTTTCGAGTATATCATGTCAGAGGTCTAGTACTTATACTCACTTTGGCCTTTGAAGTAACGAGACTTAAAAGAAAAGTCTTTGTAGTACACAAGACCCTGCCCTTCCTTGCCCTGGTTCCAGACAAACTACATGTGGTGGCGACTTCTTTGTGTGACGCTAGGCACAGCCCTATTCTGGTGCAGGTGTCCGCTCCTCCCACCACTCTAGCTCAGGAAGGCAAATCAACCACGTGATGGGCCATCAGGATATGCAGGACACACCTCAGTTCCCAGTGTGTGACTGAGTGAATTCTCAAAGCCCACCTTCATCCAACCCAGGCGTGTACTCTAGGGACAGGCAAAGGCACCGAATTGTTAAGTGCGAAAATGCCAACCTCCTAAAAGTGGCATTTTCAGATCGGCAATTTAAACATCAACTGTACTAAAAGATGTGCTCTTAAATTGAGAGTCCAGAGAAACCAAACTCCAAAGTTCCATGTGCTCCAGATTAGCAAATATGCATGTACGAGGTTACAAGGCAGCTCCAATGCTAACCTATGGGAGAGATAGGTCTTGCCATAGTGAAAACAAATTTAGCAGTTGTTCACTACCAGGACATGTAAAATCCATGCATAGATGTCCTACCTTTTAAATACACTGCACATTGCACACAGGCCTACCTAGTGCCTACCTTAGGGGTGCCTTACATGTAGTAAAAGGGAAGGCTTGGACCTGGCAAGTAGGTGACCTTGCCAGGTCGCTGTGGCGGTCTGAGACTGCACACACAGGCGCTGCGGTGGCATGCCTGTGTCAGGTTTGAAGGGCTACTCAGGTGGGTGGCACAATCCATGCTGCAGCCCACTAGTTGCATTTGAGTTACAGGTCCTAGGCACATGTAGTGCACTGTACTAGGGACTTACTAGTAAATCAAATACGCCAATCATGGAGAAACCAAATGCCATTACGTTTTAGGTACAGAGCAGAAGCCCTTTAGCACAGGTCAGCAGTGGTAACGTGTCAGGAGTACTAAAAGCAGCAAAAACGAAGTTCAGCACACAGTCAAAAACAGGACGTCAGAAGCAAAAATAAATCATGTCTAAGATGCCAGGTCTAACACCATGTGAGCAGAAAGACCAGATAACTGTACTTTTAATAGACTAAGGTGTATCCGAGACGCCCTTTTTACATGTTTTCGTGTCTTGTTGTTTCCTTCTATGTGTTTGATTAACATATATGGCATTTAGTTGTGTGTTAATATTAAAGTACACTTTTTCTTTATAAGACTAAGAAATGGATGGACATTCACATTATTGCCTACTATTACTCTGCAGTCTATAATTCCCCTGAATAAGAATGCGTAGGACTGCTCATACTATGTACCGTGAGGGGCAAGTGTTAAAAGGATGTACTTGGTATTCAGTTTTTGGATCCAATAGTTATGTGGTCTCAGGACAATTAAGGGTAAAAGGGTAAAAGGCTCCAGAAGTAAGAATAGGAACCCAGTAACCCCTACTTGTCTTCCCCACCCATCTTGAACCAGTTACTAGAGAAAAGTTAAACAAAAATGTATTCCTCGAACATCTTAATTTCAATTTATGAAAATACACACATTTTACTACTGAATACAAGGTTTTCATTTTGGGGAAATAATCTACATACCACAAAGCAAACATGATTGCTATAAAAACAAATATAAACTTTTCCCAACAGAAACATGCAGTCAATGCATTGTCAGTTACACTGTAACCTTGATGCAGTCTGTAATTGGCTCTGGAGCACTGATATAAAGAGATCTCTTGAAGAGCTTCGGGCTACCATTTCAAGCTCCACCTCTTTATCAGAGTGGTAGTGCACTATAAGCAAGACAAGCTGTTCACATTTAAGAGGCAAAATGTGGATTGCAGGTCCCTCAGAGATGCAGTTTTTCCTTTGCTCACCACGAGGGTATGTAGATGTGCTGCAGAGGAGGCATCGCACAAGATCAGTTACGCTACTGTCCAAAGTCCATCATGGCAACCTGTTCCTGTTTCTTGGACATCTATGTGTACAGGACGAATTATGTGAGGGATTTGAATCACATGGGTCAATTAACAAATCCCACAGCTGATGGAGTAATTCAATATTGACTCTTCATATATTCAAAATCAAATTCAAAAAGCTATAAACTCCATTAGAATTTGTCAGGACTGCATACCCATCACACAAAGAACCAGACAGACACCTGCACAGGACTCAATAGAAACATTCTCCCTTCTCCATTGTTTTTGCTTATCATATTAATAAAATAAAGATCATGAAATCCACTATACCAATCCAAAGGAATACACAAGAATTAGACCACCTCTCATCAGAAATTCAATTAAAAAACACTAGGTATGATTTCCCTCCTACATCCAAGAAGTATCTTGAAAATATAATTTTACTAATGCACCAAGTAACTCACACAACTGATATTTTTCAAAACAATCAAATAACCAGTCAGGCTATTAGTAAACCACTCATAATGAATACCTCTTTAAGCTAAGGATCCCTAGCTACACCTTCAAAGTCACTCAGGTAGACACTCTATCAGCGTGCTGATCTTGAATTCAAAGTTCTCTACAACTTCTAACCCATCACAACTATCCCACCGTGCGGCAGAAATGGCCATGTACCTCGTATAACACAGTGAAGACCACCTAGTAGCTCTAAAATACCTTAGGAACATCCTTCAAAAGACATTTCTTATCATTAATATGTTGACAACACCCAGGTGTATCCAAAATTATCCACACGTAATGCATTTTCTCATTTAGTTAAGATTTATAAGATCATTCTGGGCTGAGTGGCAATTCATGATTTAGAACCGAATCCACTTTGTTAGCCTCTCCTCTGGAAGATTACATCCTAGAATGTGAATTGCCAGTCTATCAGCGATGCAGTTTTCCCTTCGCTCACCATGAGGGTATGTAGATGCGCTGCAGAGGAGGCACTGCACAGCTTTACATAGGGCACTGCCCAAAGTCCATCATGGGCAAATTGTCCATATTTCTTGGCACTGGCGTAACAAAACTTGACAGGGCCCTCCTGCAAAGTACGTGGAGGGACCACCTCCGGACTAAATTGGGAGCTCTCCTGCCTGAGTTCTGTGCTGAGGGGTCTCCCTAAAGCTTCGGAGCCCCCCCTTAACCGCAGGGGCTGCGGAGCCTGTGTTACGCCACTGTTTCTTGGAGATCTATATGTGAAGGAGGAAGATGTGAAGGCTTTGGATCACATGGGACAATTAACAATTCCCACAGCGGATAGAGCAATTAAATACTGACGCTTCATTTATTCAAAATCAAATTAAAAAAGCTATAAACTCCATTAGAATTCGGCAGGACTGCATCCCCATCACCCAAAGAACCAAGGAGAGACACCTGCCCCGGCCTCACTAGAAACATTCTGCCTTCTTCTTTTTCTTTGTGTACCTTTTTAAGACAATAAAGCTCATCAATTTCGCTATCACAATCCCAAATAATACACAGGAATTAGGCCACCTCTCATCAACAATCCAATTAGAAACAAACTAGATGTGATTTCCCTCTTGCATCCAAGACGAATAAAGACATTTTTACTAACTCACTTTACTAATGCACCAGGAAATTCACTCAACTGATGTTTCCGTCAACAATCAAATAATCAGGCAGCCTACTATTCAATGCCTCATCATTAATACCTCTTTAAGCTAGGTATCCCTTCCAACACATTCAAAGTCATTCAGGTAGACACTTTCTCAGGAGGCTGACCTTGGCTCAGAGGTTCTCTTAAACTTCTAACACATCACAAATCCCACGTTGCTGACCATGCACCTCGCATAACACGGTGAAAAGCTCCCAAATCCCTTAAGAACATCATTAAAAAAGGATTTTCTTATCACAATATATTGACAACACTCAGTTGTATCTAAAATTATCCACACAAAATGCAATTTCTCATTTAGCTGAGATTCATGAGATCATTCTGGGCACAGAGGAAATTCATGACTTAGAACTGAATCCACTTCCAACTAAATTGTTGTTAGCACCATCTCTGCCAGCTAACATCATAATTCAATCTTGGCTGGACTCTTGCACTATTCTAGACTGCAACCCTGAGGTTATTAACTGAACACCTTCACGTGGCTTCACTCTTGACAAAATAATTCATCTTCAATTTCATAAATAAAATGGCCAAGTATGCACAATTTCAACTAAAACTACTGCAAGGTATTAAACCTAATAATCATTGAAGCATGACTATTGTAACTCCTTTTTTACATGCATTTCCAAAGTGCCTTTAACCCTACTAATGAATGTGTTTAATACAGCTACAGCTTTTAGCTCACAAGTAAAATATTTGATCACATTACGCTGATTATATTGCCTCTCAATGTAAAAAAGACCCTGTATGGTATTCAAAACCTACATGGGCACTCTTTGTCATGTGGTGAAAAAGCAAAGAATTTCGTTAGATCAATCCTCCATACCGAGTGTTTAATCTATCTTAGTGGAGTCTCCAGCAAGCAAAGAATTACACACGTGAATCCATTCTTTCTCAAGATACATGCCTAAAATTTAAACTCTTGCACCTCCTTCCCTCTTCTTCAAGCTCAGCATTATCTCATCGTACTCCACATACAAGCAAGACCACAAATTACCTTAAATGTCTTCTTTTTGAATGACATTTCCAAACTGGAAACCCTTTGCAGAGAGTTCTTCTTTTTTTGTTAATTAATTTTCATAGGGAGTTCTATGACCTCTCAAAATGTATCTAATGAAATATTTGAATTAATATGTAGGAACCTTTGTGCTCTGTACCATGTATTTGTGACCCAGAAAAATCAGGCTTCATTCTGTCCATGACACTGATATTGTTCTGGTCTCAGCACTGAGAGATGTCATGATGCACTTAAATGGAACTGGTGTCACCGATTTGACTCTTTTGGCCCTCTGAATGGCTTCTGATAACATCATGCATGCAAGAGAAATTCACAGACTCCTTTACATGGGTGTTTAACGTATGGCTTAAATCCTTTTTCTAGAAAAAGGTTCAGATGGTTTTCTTCCTTCTCAAGCCCATGCTTTGAAATGCAGTGCCCTACAGTGCTCCTCCTTGAGGACAATTTTATACAATGCAAATGACATAAGCCTCACTCATTAGCTCCTTTGAGTACTTATTTTATGTATGTAGTGACACCCAACTGATGATCTACTTGGGCACAAGGACTCCAAAAGCTAAGGTTGTATGCTGCTACATGGATGTCAGCCAATTCCTTGAAATGTAGTTCTGACAAGACAGAGACCCTGTCTTTGGAAAGCCTTCAATCCAGCTAAACATCTGGTGGGTGCTCAACAGTTCTCGGTGTTTCACTCACACCTATATTCCTGTCTGCTAAATTGTGAACCGTGGAGTTATTTTTGACAGCTATGTAGTTTATGCCTCAAATGAAAAATTAGCTACCACCTGCTTTTTCATCTCAAAGCTTTGAAGAAAATATAACCACTGATACTGATGAAAGACAGATGTACGATAAGCTGCGGAGCCTTCTCTTATCTGGACCATAGAGATGGTTTTATATAGCAATTCATAAGTCACTTCTCTCTAGGCTGCATATTATTGAGATCAATGCTCTACAGCAATCAGGTCGTACCTCAATTATCACTCATCTGTCTCAGCTTCACTGTTAGGCAGTCAATTAGAAAACCTCATTTAAATCTCTCTGTTTAGTACATCGCTTACTTCCCTCTTGTGACCCTATCTGCAGGACAGGTTAACTCCTTACGCACCAGCTTGTACCCTTAAATCTGACTTGTTAAAGATTTCTGAAAACCCTATCTTTGTGGCTGCTTGTTATCTGTTATAGCAACCCGATTTGGCACCATTGTCTCTCCCAACCATGCTGTTTGCATGACTCAGGAAGATTGGAGTCTTGTCCAAAGTGTTGTTGAACTGGTTGGAGTTCTTTCTGAGAGAATGTTACCCCAGAGTGCTTGAAGGGCAGTAATCCTCTAAAACTGTGAAGATTAAATGCGGTGTGCTGCAGGGTTCATGCCTGTGTCTTCTTCTATTTAATATTTGTATTCAGCTTTACATAAGTTGCTTGTAAATTTTGGTGCCAGTTATAAAAAATATGCGGATGACACACAGGCAGTGTTCTGGCCAACTAATAATGTAAGAATGCATAGAATGAGGCGGTGAAGGCGTTTGCCACCACCCGAGAGTAGATGAATGAGAGCTGACTGAGCCCGAAAGCTTCTGAAACCAAGTTGTTGTTAAATGGCAGTGATCATTGGCTAAAGAAGCAAAGCTCGAGTTCTCATTTCTTTTGAGTGGGTGATGTCAATATTCAACTTCAGTAAAATTAGAAAACCTTTGAATATTTCTTGTCTTCTTTGATGAACAGACTGGTTAACAATGTTAATAAGTCATCTAATTATCATCTTAAACCATTCTATTAATATTCCACCTGGCCTCTACTGAAGAAAAGTCACTCCTTTATGGTGTAATTATTCCCTCAGGGATTGATTAAGGCAATTGTCTACTGGCCAGAACCTATAAAGCTAATGTTAATAAATTGCAAGTTCTACAGAACTGAGAGTGAGTGAGAGTAATATGTGGTCTACCGAAGCCAGCTCATATATCCACAACTGGGCAAGAATTGCACTGGCTCCCAGTGGCCCTCAAATTGCTGTCTGAAGCTTAACCCTACACACAAACCAAAGAATGGCAGAGCACAGGAATAATTAAAACACAGTTTTGCCTTGAACTGTCCTGGCTCTGCAGGCAAATGGTTGTAGGTTCCCCCTAATATCGCCTGAAAAATGAAGGGGTACATCCTTTCCTCTTAATTGCCAGCTGTGACAGGGCGGGCCCCCTGTGTGACACGGCAGGTCCCCTAACGGAGGATCAGACTCTGGAACTGGACTGGTGGTCCGCCACCATGCTTTCACGTACCTCCGTTCCTTCCCAACAGCAGCCTGGTCGCGAAGTAGCAGAGGAGTGGGCGACAGGAGATCCCGACTACTGGTGGCCAAAAGCGGAAGGAATGGAACCGTGTCCCTTTAAAGAGGAGTACACCACAGACGAAACTCCGCCCCTATGGAGTGTCACGCTGACGTCAAAAGGGGGCCGAAACCAGGAAGCAACGGACAGCGTTTCCCTGGAGGCAAGGAGTGAATACAGCGACGGAGAGCGCAGAAAGCGCGAGGAGAACAAGACCAACCTGAAGACCGGAGCAGAGATGGAGAAGCCAGGAGGCCAACGTCTTCACGCGTCGCCCCGCCACGCTCCCGCAGGAGGAGCGTGGCTCCAACAGGTACGGGGCAGAGTGGCGGGCTAGATGGGACATCGGGTCCAACCTACCGAGTAGCCTGTAAATCTGTACAGCCCCTTGTAAAGTCCTCACCTCCTGTTTCCCTCACGAGCACTAACCCACGGACATTACGTGTACATACTCACCTTAGCACTGGTTTCCCTCACTTCCGGTCCTTACGTACGATAGTCCCAAACCCTTTTCCTAATACGGCGGCGGCTGAACCTGCGGGACGAGCTGATAAGATCCCCGAGACAAGCTGGATCCCCCTCGCAAGCCTGTATTTGACTCAGCCGCGCTTGCAAGAGAAAGGATCACCAGCAGGAGGAGAAAGACTTATGCTCAAATAAAGCCTTCACTTAAAAGTCTATTTAAAGTCTCCGGCTCTGCTTCCCTAGACAGTCCTACACTAGAAGTGACCGGCTCTATCCCTACGTCTCACCTCAACCTGGGACACCAGCACTCTATGGAACGTTCTGCTTGAAGATCTGAGACATCTCCAACAACTCCTCCCATTTAAGAAAGATCTTAAAAACCATTTGAGTTGGCCCCTAATCACCCTTTGGTGGGGTTGGGGGGGGGGGGGGTCCAGCTTTATAAATGTTTTGATTGATTGATTGGTGGGACTTTTACCCACTGTTGGAAAGATCTATCTCAGACACATCTGATGTTTCTTAATAAACTAAAGACTCATTCCGCCTCATCTTAGCCGCTTCTGGGTACATTTGCCATAGCTTGAGAGGACCACACAGAGTGACTGTGCGCTTTTTAAGCTCATCATCCCTATTACTGAATAAATAGTTCCTCAACATAGAGGAAATATTTAAATTAAAATCATAGGGTAAGATACTTATAACACAGCCCTTACATGTCAAAACGAGCTATTTTTTTAAAATCTCCACGAAATTACTGGGTTGGTAATTTATAGAGCTCGGTTTTCTGGTTAAAAAGAACTGAATTGTAGATAGATAAGGTTGGTCTTGACATTGATAAGGATTGATTTGGAATTTGATATATATTTGCTTAGAACGTTTTAAAGATTGGATTGGAGAAGTTGATAAGGAATGGCTTTAGAGTGATATAGATTCAACTGAACATTTATAAGGTGTTATACTGCAAAACCCTAAAACTGATCAATGAAGACATATTGCAAGGAACCAGATCATAGTCATAGATCGACAAACTAAAGGCTTTGGTAAGATATCAGGTCATTGATGTTTTTAGGTCTCGCGACCTATCGATGCGCGCATGCGCATCGAGCGAAGCGAGAATTCAAGCGGCGAAAACATCATGAAACCACCAGCTTTTTGCTGGTGTTTTCATGGCGTTTTCTTGCCGTTCATGTGAACCACGTGAGCAACATGCACGCGCATTCACGGCCAGGGCTTCTCCTTCCCTAATTATTCATGGCCGGCCGTACTTTCACTTTCCCGCTTCTCCTCCCCTAATCATTCATTCCCGGCCGCTCACAGCACATCAAAGGGCTTCGCCCAGCGTGCGCTCTGCATTCTCTCCCCAGCCAGCTTCCCCCATCCCTCGCACCCCCTCCTCCTTCAGGCCCCCACCATTTGCTGTTTGCAAACATCGCATGTCTGTTTTCTGCCGGCACGACAAACTAACTAACATGACATTTAGTACAACTAAAGGCACATTGATCACATCGACTCCTATATTTCCCCAGGTTATCAACGCACTCTTTACATTCTCATTTGCATAATTTAACGGTGCGCAGATAAAGAAGTGCAGGTTTATCCTGACATTACTTATTGCCTCTTGACTGAGGTAGAAGTTATGCCGTGTGCCTTTAGAAAGAACCAAAGTTCCACCGCTCCCACTATAAACAGTTTGTAATATTATGCAAGTACATTATTCAGTAAATCCGTCAGTGCATTTTATTCAATGGTCATGGATTTAAAAAGGGCATTGATGGCACACGATTTTGTCTCAAACATTTCTGTTGACAAAACTTGAGCCGCCCAGACAGCACTTCCTCGTCTCAGCTTCGCCTTGCCTCGAAAAAGTGCACTTCTCTCAGTTTAACCACTAACAAAAACAAGCATTGGCATAGCCAATAGGTCTCGCTTGTAGGACCTTATAAGTATTTAGTTACAAGGATATTGTGCTGCAAAACAAAATACTTATAAGGTCCCACAAGCGAGACCTATTGGCTATGCCAATGCTTGTTATAAATAGCAGAACTTCATGTATTTTCTTCTGGGGGAGTAAAATAGTCTCAGAGTAGGATCCCTCTGAACAGATAGACACTGTTCATTGTCTAAGACATAAAAGTAAAGGAGAAGATTTAGAATATGCAGCCATAAGCTACAATGTAATGAAATGAAAGTCGACTTTTTGCCTCTGTCCTGCCAGAATAAATAATTTTTAGTGGGGTATTGGAGAGAGAGCTAGGGAAACTTAGAGGTAGCAGGTCTTAGCCACTTCCCCATGGCAGGGACACTATTACAAGTCTGTGAATTACAAAATGGTTTTTAATCCAGATGTGCTTAGTGCTGAAAACAGGCTTCAGGTTCTATGTTTCAACTATGTGACATCATAAACACTAATTAACAGAGATGTCTAGTGGCTTATTGCGATGAAATCTGAATGGGTGTATGACACAATATCATGGTCAAATCGAGATAAACATCAAACTACAAAAATACTGATTCCACTATATCAACTACAGCTATGCTGTCAGGGAAAGTATATATGAGGCGTATTGAGTTATTTTTTTTAATGTTTTCTACTCTCCTTGACAATATGGCGGCAGATGGTTCTGTGCATTTTGTAGGTCAATATTTTGACCACAAAAGTGTGACCCACATCCTTACAGGAATATACGTATGTATTATGATATTTTTTGCAAATCATGAACCCAACTGAATAACATTGTGCATAGCAAAAGGATCAATTCCAACTTGTATACTTAGGGTAAAGAGAATTAAAAATATTTTTGTGTGATAAAGTACTATGCAAAATGTAGAATACACAAATGAATACCTACCAGGCTAGGTTTTGTTAGCACTCTGATAATAAAGGGTTGTGTAAGAGACAATCCATCTAAACAAGGATTGTTTAGAAGTGGTGTGAAACAAAAATATTGTGATGTACATATATATCATTTTGAAATACTAAAATGACTCAAACTTTATACACAACCCTTTTTTTAACTAGAATTTTTGTAACTGCAAACCTGAAGATTAAAATCGTGTTGTCAGGCCAGAGGCATGAAAAGCTTACAGGCTTTTTATTTATTGTGAATAAGGTGATTTTTGAAGCAGTACTGAAAGTATGAGGATAAACCGGATGTGTGGAGGAATGTTTTTCTCGCTGTTCAAGGCAATGAGATGGAAGGCTCACCACCTATTTTTGATTTTTTGCACTTAATTTGAATTCAAGGAGCTAGTGTTGCTCAGGATAGGAAGACGATAATTGAATGGTTCTTCTGAAGTCTTATTTGGGGATGTAAGTGCTGTACATTAAGTTATGCTCACGGTTGACTCACTTGATGTCATTGAAAGATAAGAATTTCAGGTAGAGAAAATCTATTCGATCTATTGATGGATCTTGAACAGTTATAAGCAACTAGGTCTTCACGTACAGGTTGATAGAGTAGAAGATGCATCCTTGGCATACTTGCAATAATTAAAAGTTACTGAGATCTTCAGCTTCCTAACTGGAAGAATTTCTGTCAGTTGGTGTGATAAGAGTGAGTAAGGTGTTGTGAGAATTCCATGTGTGCATTGATCATGTTTGTTAGGGCAGCAGGATCAACACTGCCAAGAAGAGGTCAAGTAGGGGAAACATCCATTACAATGCAGTCATTACAACGCACTACCTTTACAACGCAACTGTAACAACCAACTGCCTTTACATTGCATGCCATTACAAGGCATGCTATTACAACACGCCACTACAAAGCATGCCATTACAACGCATACCATTACAACGCATTATAATTTAAGGAATTTTTAGTTTTATGGTGAGTATGGGTTTTGGGGTGCATGGGAATAGTAATTTTTACCCCTACACTATCCAGCACTTCCCCAACTGTTGCATTCACTGGAGTGAGAATAGAAATGTTTATCCCTAAACTATCCAACTCTTACCCTACTGTTACAGTCACTGGAGTGGGAATAATAATGTTTACCCCTACACTATCCAACACTTACTTATCCCACTGATGCCCTAAAAGTATAATGCGTTGTAATGGTATGCGTTTTAATGGTAGTTTTAAAAAATGTGTTGTAATAGCATGCGTTGTAAAATCATGCGATGTAATGGTAGTTGCGATGTAAAAAATGCATTGTAAAATGATGTGTTGTAATTGCTTGCATTGTAACGTCATATATTTGTCAAGTAGAAGAAACAAGCAGGGGTAAGTTAGGCTGTTAACCATCACTTGGATGATGACTGTTTTAGTGCTCTACCAGGATCAAATTGTGGAATGGAGCTGAAACAGAAGATTATATTGAGGAGAGGTTTGAGTGCTTCATTTAGTGGTGGATGACAGAATGGCACCTGATTTGTGGTAACTTTGAGAGCTGTGATGACGTTTGGACTGGCTCAAAGAGGGTCCACCTATGTGGAAGAGGACTCATATAGGGGCTCTGTTTCGTCCCGACTGATCTGAGCTACCACTTTTTAGACTTCTTTGCTCTTGCTATTATTCATTGAGTGCAGTATATGTGTGTCTAAAAAGTGTTTATTGACTGCTTTGAGGTGGGCTATCCTTTTTCTGGTCACTTCTGTCAATATTGATGTTTTATCGTTTGCTAATGATGTAGCAATGTGGCGATGAAGTGCCAGCATTTGGAGTAAAGTGGTGGAGGATTTCTGACCAAAACATGGCTTATTGCCAAATTACCAATAGTGTGTGCCTCCACAGAAGTGGAGAGAGATTGCGCTCTAGGCGACAGACGTTTCTAGAGATCCATCTCTAGGTGATCCCCTAGTATGCGCTGCTTACACAATGGTGCGTTGTGCAATGAAAAGCACTGTAGTGCCTGGAGAGGGTTTATTCAACTAACTGTGCCACTTAACCTTTGTGTGGAAGAGGGTAGCCAATTTTATTCAAGAAAAACAGAAGATTCTAAAAATATATACAAATAAATCTCCGCTGGTGTTTTTCTTTCCATTCGGTTTAATTACTTATGAAACTCGTGAGAACTGGTCAGGGTGATGGATTATTTTGACAGGAAGGCCGCTTTAAGTGATCTGATATCCTGCCTGGGCTCTCAAAAGCTGGAGCTACTGCATTATCATTATTAACTGTGATTCTTCCTCCCACACTGATTGGATAAGATCTGCACAGACATGGAGGCCACTGCATGCATTGATCTAATTTTAGCAGAGTGAATCTCAAACGTTGCTGTGAGTGACGTTTAGTCCAGGTTTTAGTGAACGGTCTGTAGCACCCTTTGCTCTTCACGAGACACTCCAGATTAGAAGGTGAGAAGGGGAAACATGATTCCCAACAGCTGTGTAAAACTCCATTCACAGCCTATAAATGCAGCCAGGTACCACGGAGATGCCATGTCCACAGCGGTGCATGTGTGTTTCAGTGAGCTGGCTTCTTGCTGAGTGGCACATAAACTCATATTTCTGGGCGTGATAATAGGACCATGTGAGTGCTCATGTGTGTTTGCTTACCTGAGTGTGTGCTTGTGTAGAGGAGGATACTATCATTCACCTAAGTGCACTTTCTTACTGGTGCACTAGAAAGCAGGTATTCATGAGAGCACATAAGCTTCCCTGAAACTGGGAGTCATACTACGGTTTGACTAAAATATTTTTGATTATTTAATTTGTCCCTACCATCATTAAAATAAGCTTATTTACTCACTCATATGATTATTTAAAAGAGACCTCTGCACAAAGGCATCAGATCGCGGTACAGTTACAGCCAAAGAGAAAACAAATAATTCATGCAGCATTTGGGAGAAGTGTGAGGGTGAAATCAAGCAACTTTTGGAGATCATCTGTGAGGACTGAAACTGGGCTAGAATTTTAATGTCAAGCATAAGTGGGATTCCAGAAGCATGCAGTGTATTTGAAAATATAGCTCTTAAGACTTCTGCCATAGGGAGTCAAGGTTAGGACTGCAAGAGTCCTGAGCTGAGACACAAGGCTCGTCTGAGAGTTGTTGAATTTTGGGGAGGACTGCATGAGGGCGGGGGCAAGCAATCAGCAGGCAAAGACAATATCCCTTCTGTTTTATTTTACCACCACCACAGGTTCTGGTATAAATCCCACTTGAAAACAATGATCTGGATCCCTAGCCCTGACGAAGTTGCTTTAAATTGATCATAGCAACGAAACATGTTGGCTAGTTATTATTAATTGTTGACTTGATATGAGTCAATTTTAATGTGGAAAAGCTTACAGCAAGGAATAAAGAGTATGGGTGGCAAGTAAGCGTTACCAATTTTTACTGGTGAGAATTACGTCTTTTGTTCTCACGGGATCCTTGAACACATGCACGATTCCTGCACATATAGGAAGTACATTCACATTTAGGTTGTTACTTCTCATTTTCGTTTTTGTTTTCACTGGGTTGTGGATCTGTTGCACTATACATGCACATTTTTCCACTGGAAAGAAGGTAACCGATGATGAGAAGCGGGTCACTGGCAAGTACCAGTCAGTGTTTTCCCCCTTGGTGTTGCTACCGTGAGATGCCTTCTTTCCTTCTCACATTTTTTCTGTGATGAAAGGTTTGTGGATGGTGGTTTATTTCTTTTTAGAAATAGGATACACTGCGGCTTAATGACCAACTGATTTCATTGGTTCATACAAAATGATGTCTTAAATTGACTTGACACTTTTTGGACTGCTAATTGAAAAACTTTTTATTGTGTATTCCTGTAGGGACAGCTAACTATTGACATTAATTCACTGAGTGGGGGGCTGGCTGTTCTGGTATTCCCCTTGATACTCCTGTTGTATTGCTGTCTCATCTTGCACCAAAAGGAGCAGTCGGGCATCAAAAGTTAAACCACATCCCAGTTCTACAGGATAACAGGGTTCTAGGTTGGTGAGCTTTGTCAGTGATTTGGGGCTTGAACCTGAGGAAAACAGCAGGTAAGGATTGAATTGAATGAAATGTATTTTGGTAATTTGTCCTACTGGCAATAACATCTCATAGAGACTAGGTTGAAGGTAGTTTGGTAACTTATCTTTTTACTTCTCTAGATATTCAAGTTGAGCAAGGATTTACTTGTAACAGAATTTGTAAAAATGTCGCAAAAGAACACCTACAATCTTTTTGCTTTGTAATATATACAAAATACAAACCACGAGAGTTGGGTTATCAGGATGAAACTGTAACTAAACTCATTGTTTACTAATACGTTTACATTGGATATGTGGATTTTAACAGAATAATGTAATGAGTGTTTGTTTCAAGGTTTGAATGATGATTCATTTTATCATTTACGTCATTCTTTTCTGTAGAATCCTGCAAGTATCTTGCTCAATATCGAGTTCCTGTAGTCGAGGTTCTCGTCTGATAGAGATCGGAATGCAGATCTGCAGATATGTAGATTGCACATATATTGTGCATCGGCAATAACAATATTTTGGACCACTCCTTTACTCACTGCAGGTATTTCTGTTCAATTCAAGGCTTTCAAATAGAACGTGGTATTAATTACGTTAGCTTTACCAGAATCGAGTAAGGAAAATCAGTAAACTTTGGGACGACTGGAAGCAATGCAGTACAAGTATACAATACAAATGCCGGGTTGAAGCCCAATAGAAGTTACTGCGCGGATGATCAGAGATAGACTGCCTGCAGATGTAGCCTCCATCGACTGCCGTTGCGTATTGTCTCAGACTCTAACTAACCTTGATTCCTAATTAAATCAAGCTACACTTACAAAAAAATGATTGATTTCAGTGCAATATGACCGAAAGCAGATCGCATGCATTGGAAAGCTGCCAACAAGTAATTAAGCATCACGATCATTTTTATCTGGGTTTAAAAAAGAATATGTCTAAAATGTGGAAGAAGATTATTTTGATATTTTGAAAAACTACCACAAAACAATTTGCCCTGTAGTAACACACCCCAAAGTGGCCCTAATGGTAGGCAGGAGCTACTGTGCCACAACCTTGGTGGTTGGGGTCCTTTGCCTCTGGTGTGCTGGGGACTGTCTTACTATAGCACTGCAAAGCGGGCCAAGTACATTCTTTCTTCACTTGACTCTCAGGGTAACGAGGCGGAGGTGTGTGAGGCTTCTCAGGGAGGCATTGTTGGGATAAGAAAGTCAGAAATCAAACACAAGACACAATAACTCATTGTCCAGCCCAGTTTTCCTCTTCATAATAACACAAGTACTTTAGTATTACAGCAAAACAAAGTACTATGCAGATTAAAGTGTATTAAGCTGCAGAGTTCTAGAAAGACATTTAGTGGTCTCTAGGTAAATAAACCACATTTGTCTAATGTGTTACAGTATCTACACCACAACAGCGTTCTAGCAACAGGGAAAATCTCTGGGGTGAGAATTAGCACAGATGTTCACTATTTGGCTTATGTGCACAATCACTAAGTTCGGCAACCTGTAGGTCAATTCAGTTCATATCCTTCAAAAGCGTTCACAGTGGCAATTGCTACTCCTTCTATCAAGCAAGAGTAGCTTTTTAGTGTAAAATATAGTCTCTCAGTCTTTCATGCCCTTGTGTTTGTTACCTGTCTGTGGGGCGCAACATCGCATAGAGGTTGTTGTGGTGTGCATGGTCATACCATCTTTTGTCAACAGGCACAGGGTCGCCCAGCGGACGCAGGGTTGCAGTAGCAGCTGCACTGCTTCGATGGCTGTACGTCTTCTTCAGTAGTTGCAGCCTCCAGTCTATTGCGGCAGCTCCTTCCACTATGATGGTATTGTCAGCTTCGTAGGTCACTGTTGCAGGTTTGGTCATAGACACAACAGGTTGACTTGGTTTACTTTAAGGTCCATTTGTTCTTAGACTCAAGAAATGACATTTACAAAGAATTATCAACTCAACAATGAGCTGGTCTCCTCAGGATGATTAGTTTGAAGTTTTACTGACGGGCATAACGCTCTTTAATCGGACAGAATCTTGGCTGACAGTTGTCTTTTCTTCTTTGCTAGGACTTTGTAGGTGGACCAAGCATGTAGGCTCCCACCCTCCGAGGAATAAAGAACACAGTGGCCAGGGAAGGAATTCTAGAACATAGTCCGGTGTTTCCTTTCCTTTCACATATGGATTCCTTTGAATAATAAAGTTAAATATTTTCCTTGTGAGCTACCAATGCATGTCCAGGTTCCCTAAATGCTTGGTGGAATAATGTCTTGCTCAAATATGTTTTATAAAACCACAGCCAAAAATAAACTACACCTGGGTCATACATTCTCTTTATAATTCTCAATTTATGGTCTTAGATAATGAGGAATGTTGTTTTGGCCAGGTCTGCTTCTCAGTGTGCTGATGTCCTTTCTCCACTTTCTCCCAGTCACCCTCTCCCCTATGACTGCGCAATTGTGCTAGTGTTGAGGACCACCCCTGTACCCTGGCATCTACTTGGCTGAACCATGTTCCTCTGGGAACATGACGGAAGCCTAGTTGAGGTCTGTTCTGTTAGACCCGACACCCTTGGGTCGCATTTCCTCTAAACTTTTTGCCTTCACCACTCCCGTTCTGACAAATTATTTTTTGTTGCCATTAGGACTCTGTGCAATTTACCACTGCTAACCAGTGCTAAACTACTTGTGCTTACTCCCTAATACATGGTAAAATTGGCTTTCACCTGTTTGGCATATTTAATTAACTTATAAGTCCCTTGCATAGTGGTACACCACATTCCCATGGCCAGTACGACTAGTGGGCCCAAAGCGCTCATTGTGCCACCCATTTAAGTTGTCCGTTAAAACATGTCCCAGGTCTACCATTGCAGCCTATATGAAGTGTTAAATTGACAATTTGACTTGGTAAAGTCAGGCTGAAAACTCCCCTTTTATTATTGATATGTGACCCCTAAGGCAGGCCTTAAACAGCCCATAGGGCAGGGGCAGTGTATTTAAAAGTTGGGTATGTGCTTGTACATTTTACATGTCTTGAAAGTGAAAAACTCACAAATTCGTTTTTCACTTATGTGAGGCCTGCCTCTCCCATAGCATAACATTGGGTTCCCTAATTCCTGTTAATAAGAGGTAGCTATTTGTTTGAGACCAGGTAGAAATGTCATGTTTGTTGTCTACAAAATTGTAATCTAAAACCCACTTTAATGGTAAAGTCGGATTTTAAATCATAAGTCTGAAAATAACACTTTTTGAAATGTGGCACTGTCACGTTGTAACCTGTTGGTGCCTGCAGCCTGTTTCCTGGGTCACATGACTACGTGTAATAAGCAGTGTACCTTTGTGTATTCCTCCCAGACAGATACACAATAGCGAGGCTAGATGTTGGCAGGAAGGGAGGCAGAGCTGGGCACAGCCCTACTTTCAATTCAAAGACCCTGCTTCAGCTCATACACAAAGAACTTCACACTAGTCAATTGTGACTGCAGACAGACTAGGACCACAACAGAGAGGCAGGAAATTTCAGATACTTCTGTGGGTCAGGGACTTCAGATGTTCCTTCCCCTTTAAAGCTGCATCAATATAAAAATAAGCCAATCAGACCCACTCTTGAGTGCACTTCTGAACCTGTGAATACTACAGAAGGACTGTCCTGCTGCCTGAAGCATGCCCTGCTGTCTGAGAAGGAAGACTGGACGACCTGCTCCCTTCATCCAAGGATAAATGAGTGACTCCAAGGGTCAGCTGAATGACCTCCTGTTCTGAGCTACAGGGATATAGCAAGCCCCAGAGGCTTCCCTGCAACTGCCCAGCTGATCTGCTGCACTGGACCTCCCTGGGCCTGCAACTTGACCTCCCTGAGCCATGCTGGCCTCTGCTGGAGTGAATTCTTGATCCCCAAGTGGTGCCTTCCCAGGTCCTGGGCCCATAGCTGGCATGAGAGAGAGAGAGCTCCTGCTGACCTATTAAAAGGTTGCACCAAAACTGGGACAAAGCACTGCAAAGCCTCATCGCACAACTGCAAGCTTCATCGGAACTGACGACAGGCGATGCAAAGCTACATAAAGCCTCACCACACAGCTGCCAGCTTCATTGGAACCGACGCCAAGCGATGCAAAGTCCTACAAAGCCTCATCGCACAGGTGCCAGTTTCATCGTAACCAACAACGAGAGACGCAAAGCCCTGCAAAGCCTCGCCGCACAGCTCAGTGGACTTCACTCAGAGCAATGAAAAATCCCAGAAAGCCTTGCTGCCTAGCTTCATCGGAACCAACACTGGATGACGTGAAGCATCGCAAAGCAACGTTGCGCAGACTGTGCAACAAGTCATAAGATACAATTGTCAGCACACCAAACTTGGTCCTGTGCTCGGCCTATGCTCCATTGTGGTCGGCCTGAACTTATGACTTTGTTCTCGTCCTGCGCGACCAGATACCCTTAGTTAGCACTTTGCTCTTTTTGGGCGCTGCTTTTTTTGAAATCTTCAAAACTGCATCTCTTTAGTTCTACTGCTTGGATTTTTGTTTTTATGGTCTCAAATAATTTATTAAAATGTACTCTATTTTTCTAAATTGGTGTGGAGTTTTTCTTGAGTTGTGTTGTCACTTTATTACTGTTTAAGTACTGCATAAATACTTTACACATTGCCTCTAAGTTAAGCCTGACTTCTTTTTCTGCTAATTTACCAGAGGGGTAAGCACAGGTTAATTTAGTGACTTTTTGCAGTTCACACTGACACGGACGGTGATTGTTTCTTGAGTAGAGTTTTATCCCCCCAACAAATAACCCCATTTTTTCACATGGCCCCTCTCGGGTTGGAAGGCACTGGGCAATGAGCAGTTGCCTCCAGCTTTATCCTTCATTTTCAGGGATGGTTTTCTGCTCCTATGGCTCTCTGCAACTTGCTTTGACCATTTGTGGTGCCTGACTGTATCTGCTGCATCCTCGCTGGTACCTACTTCCTCCACCATGCGTCTTTCCGTCAGGTGATTTTCTTCTCTCTCTTCTTCGTCCATGTTCGTGGTGGGTACCTATAAGAAAGCAGGATGTAGGCTTTCTTATCTTTTTATTGTCTGTATTGTCTCCGTGTGTTTTTGTCCCTCTTCTGTTTCCTTCCTTGTTTTAATGTTTCTTTCTTTTTGTTTAATTTTTTCGGTGTCCAGGTCCCCATGCTGCAGTGTGAAGAGCTCTAGACCGTTAGGTAAGTCTTTTCCCTCACTACAGTTGTACAGCATATTGGGGCACTGGCAGAACAAGTCCCTAGGTTTGCTGCGGAAATACTGGACAGCATGCTGTTGCATGAGGTCGCTTAATGCTTCACTAAGTCTGATACATGAACCACGTAAGAAGGCCAGGTGATTCATCACAGATTGGATTGGCACCAGCTACACTCCCAATACAAGTTAGCTCTTCTTGGTGCCCCACATGCCAGGAACATTGCTGGGCTTTTTCTCCTGGACAGTCTCTCCTCTTGCAGGAACAGTACTCTTTTTCTCTCTCTGAGCAGGCAGACAGGCTTTTAGATGCTATGCAAAGACACAGCTTCTCCTGTAAGTTTCACAGTCTTCAGGTGATGTCCACTCGCCCCTGGGAGACTGGTAGTCATGCAGCCACCAGCCCTGGATCACAGCAATTCTTTCAGTCCTTTGTGGAGCACTTTCTTATTTTAACAAGAAGAGCTTAGAACTGAAAAAAGTGGGATGATTTGGGTCCCTACCTTTCTAATCACTTTCCAGTGAAAGAATGTTTATCCGCTGTCTAAAGTTCAGGAAGTGATATGGAGTGGTTACCTTTCAAATTTCATTTTCTAGCCACATAGCAGGCATAACCTCTGTGCAAGATGTAGTCTCTAACAGCAGACAGTGATCATGCTAGCTCCAAGCAGGCATTTCAGAACATGGGCTCGATGGAGTGTGGGGACTCTGCACCTGGCTGCCATCAGCCCTTCTGAAGTAGCAATCACAGAAAATACAAAAGGGCAAGCCCTGCCTAGAAACGTGTGCACTTTTAAAAATAGAACCTGCAGACTTGACTCTACTATCATCTAAATGACTGTGCTCAGAAAGCACTAATCAATGATCCCCTTTCTTAAAACCCCCAATAGAACTTCAGATGGTAGCTCCTTCAGTGTGTCTTCAGCTTCGGGTATGTAGGCAATTCACCTTCACTGTCTGGATAAGGTGCATCCCATTCTCCATCTTGTGCTATTTTAAACCAGAGGCCATCCAAAATAGATCCCACTGCTCCCAGCAATCAGACTCTCATCACAGCATGAAGACTTGCTACCATCCTTACCTTACACACTCAATTGAACAAGGCATGTCAGTGCAAGGGGCTGAGCATCACATCTCGGTGGACCTTTACATGAGTGGGCTCGCAGCCATCATTGTCCTCCTCAACCTGGCAGAACGTCTGTTGCATTTTACTAATCCACAACAGTTGGCATGGTGCCACCAGCACTTCATATCACTAGCATCCCAGGACATGGGCAGCAGTTCCATTTCAACATAAGGGAGAATTATTTGTGCGCCCCTTCGGATCACAGAACAGACCCTGACCTTTGAAACACCAAGGAAAGGCAAGATCTACAGCGCAGGCGGAAGATTAGAATGTCAGATGAACCAACAGCAAAAGTCAAGATACCAGGTTATTAGTCAGGCCACTCACGGGAGGAGTACACACTCACTTACCATGCAGGAAACATTTCATTCCCAACAAACCCTGGTTGGCATAAGATTATCAGACCTTATTACTTCCCTTGAGACACTTCGAGCGACTGGGCCCAATGGGATCCCAATTAATGACCAGGAAATGAACTCAAATGTTTGGGCATCTTATTTTCTACCACTGCTTTAAAATTTAGCTTATATATGGCAAATACCAGTCTCATGGGAAATACATTAATTCCAATTCATTGCAATCACTGTCAAAATCTGTAGGTCTGGCCCTGCAAGTTGGTTTAACAGTAATTGTTTTTATGCTTTTTTTAGAAGCATATGCCACAAAAATAAAAAAGGAGGAAAAATAACATATCTCCACTTAAATGCAGCAGCCATAGCCCTGCAATAAAAAACGTAAAAATACATTTATATTTGATTGACTGCAGTACAGACAAAGGGATATAGTAGAATAGCCCAAATCGCGTGTATGTCTGTATACCAGTGTGCATTTTTTTAATGATTTGTTTTTATTGTGTGAGATTGGCAAAATGCTACACTGTCTCCATGCCAGGCGTAAAAAGAGCCAAAAGGATAAGCAGGCTGCTACTTAATGTACTATTAGACAGTAAGGGAAATATTTTATTAATCCTCTAATTTCTCATTTAAGTGCCTGGATAGCTGCATATAATTCACTACCTTACAACAGGCAGGATTTACATTGGGGGCATGTCCTGTGGATAATCTAAAATCATCTGTACACTTGTGGGCAGTGCCTACGCCAAGGGGGGCAAATTATTTTGCTACATGAAATATTCAACAACAGGATTCTCCAGCCTTTTCTATAAACATAGTTACATTGAATCAAAATCAAAAGCAAGATACTAACAAATACAATCTCTCTTCCTGGAGTTTATCAGTTGCCGAAAATACAAATATCATATTTTCATTTTGGGTAAACAAGCTCAATGCCTCTAAACAAAAGCTGTTCACTGCCCGACAAAAACCCTTTTTTGGCTCAAGCTATCAGTTTTCTTTGCTGGTAAGCACATACTTGTTCTGTAAACAAAAGCTTAACATTTTGACCATGTACTCACATGGACAGATTCTGTCTCTACAGTTCTTACCATCACATGCCAGGAATTGCTACTCTAATGCTAAGGATGCTCTTGATACACTAATGATGGTCACCATTTAATTTAATTTAATTTAATTGCGGGTTTATATAGCGCTAGGAATCGACTCCCGGAGGAGTATCTCCACGCTTCGACCGCTGGGGAACCCGTCCTGGCTCACCCTGAGAGATGGTCCCTGATGGGTATCTCTAAGGTGCGACCAAGCATCCCCGGCGGTCTGGGGGGGCCGTTGTGAAGATGAGGCAAGCTGATGCCCAGAGTTGCCGAGTGTGGTTTCTGACTAGAGTAGGCACCTAGGCGAGAATTATCGAGTCCGCTGACCCTGGTCCACGACCCTGCCGCGTCGGGAATCGAACCCTGGTCCCGGGCCGTTCTCTGCTTACGGGTCTGCCGCCTCTAACCAGTGAGCCACACTTCTCCATTATGTTAAGGCCATCTTTATGCTAGGGCTGAACCCCAAAATGTCAAGAATTCCGACATTTTTGAGCTAGGGTTGCCTACGCAAATGATGCCCACTGTATGCCAAGGATGGTCATCATTGGTACCATGCAACAAAACATCAGCCAGACACGGCAGAAGAGGGAGATACTGCATCCTCTACATCTTAACATACCACATTTGGGGCGCCGCGGAAAAGCATGTTTACTAATGCATCCTAATTTGGCTGGCGGTGTCTGATAGACACTGCCAGCCAAATGAGAGCTTTTCCGCCGCGGTTGTAATCCGACCGCGGCGGAAAAGCAGCGGACAGAAACCAAGACCCACCAGCCATCGTAATGCGGCGGTGGGTCTTTGGTGACTCCGCAGAGGATTTTCCGCCTCCTCCGGGCCGGCGGTGGCTTCCGCCGGCCCGGAGGAGGGGGAAAATCCTCCATCCTAATCGGCCCCTTGATACATGCCCTACCATGTGTTGTGCATGCGATGGACGTGGCACAGTCTTCACACTAGAGCCAAACTGGATAAAATGTTTGTACCTGGCATGCCCCTCCTACGCTATCCAAACCTTCCACCTACACTGGAAAGAAGACTGTCACACAACCATCAGCGCTGACCAGTCTAAACTGAGTGATATCTCCCCATCACAGCGTCACAATACAAGCCAAGCTGCACCCTCTTGAGGTCTTAATATATCATAGGTTCAGGGAAGTCAGTAGGTCTGCCTTCAATTCATTTCATCAAGTGCCGCCACAATTTGAAACGTTAATGTTGTTGTTGGAGCCCCCTAGTCCAGACAACTGGGTTCTCCACTATGTAACGCCCTGCTGAAAAAGGTACCAATTACCGCTCAGGCTGCTAAGGCGAGATGATGCACTGACTTAATTTACCAGATAGCATAGCAGTAGTGGGAGTAGTGGTGCACCCACAGCAGTGTCCTCTCCCCAAATACCAGACCTAGGCTACAATTTAAATTTACACATATAATATATATATATATTTTTTAAGGTTTTGTATAGCGCAAACAAGACCCTTGCGGGTATCAGAGCACATTACTGGACAAAAACACGTATAAAAATAATATAAGACTGATACGAAGGTAGTAGCTATTACGGACTAGCAAGTATATATATGAATACATAAAGAGTTCAAGTGATGGAAGCCACTGCGCGATTAAAATCCCGGCAGTTGCAAGGTAAATAGAGCTTTTTGACCAATGATATACAAGCGGAATCTAGCATAAATTAAATGGCGGTGTTAAACTGATATGCTCTATGTTTTACAGAGCAACGTGAGCTTAATTAAGGAACGGTTTTGACGAGCATGAAAAAATCGGTTTAAATGCCCAAAACAATGAGGAGATAGTGGTGCCACATACCGACCCGATAAGGTGAGGAAATAAAAGTAAAATATGGATAAAAAGGACTATCGTAATGGATAGATAAATATAAAAACATGTTTATCCGTTATTTAGATAACTGAAGATACCACAGACCATTAGATAAAACTCTGAATGTACAAGGAGAAGAGGAGAATTATAAAATTCAAGAAAGAACAGGTACATAGCCCCGAAAGGGAGATCATGATCTTGTTACCAAGGGAGAGATAAAGGAAGGGATCTTTCTGTAGTAAGAGCCAGTGGGGGATATGATACATCTCAAATATTTGTATGACCCTTTGAGAGCAGAAAGGGCGATCTGAAGTTATGGTGAGATTCAACATCTTTGACTAAATACACCAAAGGCCCTAACTAATTATAATTCCTGTCAATAAGTAAAAGATGTTTAAATGACGATTAGTAGATTATATGGATTTGTTTATTTATACATTTTATATTGGTTATAGGGATAGAAATAAGAATTCGCTTCTGAGACAAAATCATTTGATTGTCTTGAAAAAGATGGTGTGAGAAGCGTAAAACCATCGAAACGCGTTGACGCAAACAAGAGTACAATCCAGATAATGAGCACTTTTCTCTCAAATACAAATTGAATGAATGTATAGGAGATTGTGTGAAATACAAATTGTTGGACGTACAAAAAGTATTTGATAAGTTCTATATCATACAACCTTTTTCTGTCTGTCTCAATTATGCTGGTCATAATTATGATATGTGAATAATTGTCATTGTCCTGGGTATTATTTTTTACTGTTTTTATTTGATGATTTTGTGATTAAGTATATTGTGATACAACTAATGTATTGATGTATTTTAACTGTCAGTAAAGATGAATTTTTAATAAATGACTTTTTTGATATACCAGAGCTGTGAAGACGCTAATGTTTAGTACATAATAATGTGTTTATAAGATTGCTGGTTCAGGGAAACACTTTTTTTGTTTGGTAGTTTACCTCATTTCCCTTGACCATTTAAGGGGTACCTCTCATTGTTTTACACAATAAAACATTTATTCTCAGACATAACCGTTCAACCTATCCAAATAACGTCCATGATCACCCTACTAAGTGTGAAGTAGTTGCCTGCAGCAACTAGGAAGCTCACTACATTGGGCCTGCTATTGGAAAAAAAGACAGATAAAAATGCATTGGGGTCAAGGACCAACCCCAAAATTAGTGACTGGCTGAAAGACATGCTATATTGCAATGAATCGAAGGACGTATAGGGTGAAATACTCCCTCAGACATCCATGCCAAGGGACATCTGGCTCCTTCTGAGATCCTGTCTCCTCCAATGAGCAAACATTGAGACCCATACATGGCTTAATACCTGAGTTAGAGAGCCCACGCCCTTGGCATTAGAATCAGCAGAAAATGTTGGTGCACCATGTCCATACCAGCTATCTGACACTCTATGGTGAAACATGTACTTAATGCTTATGATTGCATTGCTAATATATGACTTCCTATGCAGACTACCCAGTGCCTACTGCATGATTGCTTTAGAATTACCTATAGTTTGTAAAATAACCTGTCACAACTGTGCTCAATTCTGAACATACTGTGTACTTCCATCAAATATTAGTAAGCTTTCATAAAGAGGAATCGCCACCATTATGCCAGGGGCTACTAACACTACACCATGGATTGCCAGAACTAGGTTAAAGATGCCATAATATATGAGGAAGGGCCACCCTTGTGCCGGGGCTAGACACCATAATTCCAAGAATTCCCAGAGTATGTCAATGGTAGGTTTTATTAAGGCAGAGGTGGGCTCACTATGCTAGCAGTGGCCATGTTTAGGCTCAGAATTGTCACAGTGTATCAATGATAGAACCATTCTGATTTGTGGATGACCATAATTAGGACAAGTGTGGCCGACAAAAGTAGTGAAGGTCACCATTACACTATGGGTGGCAACTATTATGACAGGAATGTCCAGCACTGAGCCACTGGTGGCCTTAATTGCAAGTGGTAATTGCCAGTGATACCTAGCGGCCTTTCATTTCATAATTGTGATCCAGCCTATCATTAAAGAGATTCTTCTTTATATTCAAAGATCTCTACTCAGCCATTAATAATACATCTGTAGAACACACAAGGTCCAAAGCTGAAAACCCTGACATGATCCTCAAATCAAAAATAACGTGCAACTGTTGGGTTCCATGACTAGCCATGAACAACCGTTGCCTACTACAATGCATTAACCATTGCATGCTCTCCTGTGAGGCCTGCTCAGCAGTAATGGGAACTCTATCAACTCCCGAGTCAATTATTCCCATTCAGAAGAATCAGAAACAATTACTTTTTTCCTGGTTTCCCCTATGCATTTTTGAAATCTATTTACAAAAGAAAGAATGTACAATTTACACAGCAGACTTACTTTACACAGCAGAATCCATCCTTATTCTCTTGTTCTGTAATCAGCATAACTGGCAGTCCCTGTTCTGGACTTCTGCTCTATGTTCTCTTTTGTTTTCAACAAATCCAAAATGCTGCTGTACCTCCCTTACATTTAAAATCTGTATACCTATGACCAGTCTTCAGATCTATTCCAGCTCTACCTTCCTTTGAAATACTGCTCGTTCACGTTGTTGCTGCTCACGCTCTAGCCATCTCTCCTCTCTTTCCAAAGTTCTACTGGGCTCTACCATATGCGATTGGTCATTCTTGCTTACACACTTCCACTCTTAACACCCATTAACTCTAGAACTGTCTTTAATATAACACTCTCACTCTCTTTACTATAACAGTCATTCTTTAAATTCTCTTCACAGTTTGCTGGAAGACCTACACTTCTCATCCACCTTTCCTGTCACTCAAACTCCTCTACAGACATGTGTCTACCTCTACTATTTGTGTTTGATATACTATGTGTCTTTATAATATCTATACAGGACTTTGGTGAATGCTCTTCACTAATATAATAGGCTGAACATGAATAAAAACTCACATCCAATGACAGCTTTCTGTCAGGGTCACCCTGTCATAATTCCAAAGACAGTGTCTCGCCTTAAACGCGGTACAGCTTCAGATATGAAATGGCTCAACCAGTGTCCCCACATCAGCTCTTCAACTTCACAAAACCCAGGTAATTCCGCCTCACCTGTTGAAACATACAGCACATACTTTGACATGACCTTGGGCATTGAGTGGTGATGGGCTGGTCTTCTGGCAGAGTTTATATCCACATCATTCACAGTATCCACCCTAGGTCTTCTAACAAGCTGGGTCATCAGCCTAATTCTTCACCACCTAAGTAACTGAAACACACCCGATCCAATTGACATCCAGCATTCACAAAATCACTGAGATCACCCTCTGGAGCAATCCAAATGTGTAACTTCCATATGGCAAGGTGGCTTAGAGTGTCTTCACTACAGCTCCAATCGTTTTCAGCAGCTCCTCTATTCAACCAATGACCACTTGAGCTCTCTGAAGGGCTGGGTAAAAGAGAGGATCTGTATGCCACCCACCTCTCTGGATCCCAGTATATGCTCTCCGTCAATTTCAGGGAATAAGGTGAGTTCGATCTTGCATCAGCTGCATATGCAGCTTCTGAACAGGTCTTGTGCCACACCAGTGGTGGTGCTGCTAAGCTCGATCTTGCCATGTGGTGAAGTATGGGTAGCTCTTTCTTTGAACCCTGGAGGTGGCTGAGCCATGAGGGTGCTGAGCCAATCAAGGCAGGCCAATAGGGATGGACTATCAGCCCTAGAGCATCTCGATCAAGTAGAACCTAATAAAAAGGCCATTTCTCAGCAACCTGAAAATGCAATAACTGTATTCTTATGGGGTATTGCTGAAACCTCTTTGAACATAAGGAGGCTATATTAGCAGCATTAGGGGACTAGGCTGGTGTCTGCAAATAACGACTATGAGAGCCCAGATCTGGCCTAAGACTAGCCCAGCACCAACAACAGCCATAGAAACCCTTAATGACTGCTTGTAACACTTGTGTATTGGTAACAGTTTCATTATTCGCAATCAGTGGAGTCTTAGACTGAAGGTCGCCCTCGTCGTACTATGCGCCCCAATCAGCTCATTTGCATATAGGACTGGGCCACTCCTAGCCCTTTGGAAGTCTCCAGGAGGGTCTATTAGGCCCCCGGGCAGGGAAAGTCCTATTTGATCACTATGACTGTCGAGCACTGCGTTATTTTGGCATTCCTGCATTCTTACTGTGTTTCACGGTGCCATGATGCAAACAGCAACAACATTTCTAGCACAGTAACAAAATAAGTGCATGTAGTCTCTTTCACACACACACATATATACCTACAAACACAATCAGACAAGCTTGAGATACACACAAATACAAGAAATGCACACTCATGCAAAGGCACACATATACAACTAATAGGAATTACCTTTTGGTGACAGGATGGCATACCTCTGACACAGGACATTTGAATATGTTAAGGAAGAAAACAAGCATTTTATAAGCAAACTACAGAGGAATCTTTCTTGAACAGGAAGTATTATACATTTCTTCTTTGCTTTCCTGATTTCTTGCCCTACCTGTAACGCAAACACTCCATCCTATTACACATGCTAAACAAACATGGTCTGATTCACATGCAAAGTCAGAAATGTGCCCTTGCAAGGTTACACCTAAGTTTAGAGCAAGTTTCTGACTTTAATTAACTTTACAAAGAATCCCAGGAGTAGTCCTGAGAACTACGATTTTCACAGCTTTAAACAACGTCCCACATAAATACATTGTATTCTTTTAGAAGTCAGTATATTTCAGAATGGTTAATTACAACCCAGTTGAAGTGTGGAAGCAATTTGTTCCTCCATGAGAAAAAGTTTTTCCTGCCTAGAAGCTCTTTCCTCTACACCGCTGCAATGTTGAGGGTTACTCCTGCCCACAAGCCCACAAGACATTGTACTCTATTAATTTTTAATACTGCCTGATACTTGTTATAGGCGCCACACGGACATAAGTCGCCGGCACCACTATTAAGTAAGTAAGTTAAAAATTGCATTGTTTAGTTAATTAAAACTATGACAAAATTTCGAATTAAAAAGAGGCTACTACTTCATCGGTCATTGTCTTTGGTGGTCAGGCCAACGCATTTGAACCAAAATCCTCCCTTGGGTGTGCACGCCAATGCACTTTTAAGCGGCCTTCAGGCGATTGGTCATGGAGAGCCTTACTCTGTCTCCTGCCTGCTACTGTCTGACTGCAGCCTCTCGCCCGCACTTCTGTACCCCACACTGATAGGTTTTCTATGCGTTTTGGCTCTGGACGGCTGAAACACAGACTAAAGTGAGGCTCTGCTATCCTCTGCCTTTCACCCCGGCCCATGTGGAGTATGAAAGCATTCCAGTCCCTCCAATACTTCCCACTCCCTGCTCAAACCCAGTTTTGGGAAATGGTTAAGGCACTTCTACTCTTTGCCTCACACCCCTGTAACCCTTAGTCACTTCTGTATCTTTACAACATTGAGATGCTCAGCTTTATGGAAAACCAGGGTTGCAAGAATTATTGATGTGCAAACCACGTTAAACTGTGGGAGCAAATCTCTTTGACCTGCACAAGTTGTAACTCGCCAGAAGGTGCACCCCTTCTGCTTATCAGTCTGTCTGGGGCAGTGGTGAATGCTCTAGATATATACGGGTGAGATATTATGTACCAACGACTTCGATTTAAACTGCCAAATCAGGGAAATTATAACCACAACTGTTGCAGGGTAATCCCTCCACTATCCCGGCCAACCTGAACCCTGAAAATGCTTCCAACTTTGTTCCCAGCTCTGATAGATCAGCTTCGGACCAGATGTCCCAGGATTACAAAATTATGTACAGGATTCCATTTCTGAATCCTTGGGTTTGATTGCTTAACAAATTAAAACATGTTTGTCCTTTCTTCCGGATTTCCCTCCCCAAGCGCCTGAAGTGGGCACAGAAAACCGATCTACTTAGGGCAAAAAAATCATAGCCTCACAAAGACACTCTGGAAAACCTACAAAGAGCATATTTAGACTCCTTGCCTAATGCTTCTTTGGAGGAGGAGGGAGATGAAGCAGATAACAGTATCATTCTTCCTCAGCATATCTTTGGCGGTGAGGGAGGTTCAGATGCCTAAGGAGAGGATAACAAAAGGTCCTATTGTCCCAGTCCAAACAGGAACAGACTAGAGGCCCCTGATGCAGGAGAGGGACCATTTAATGCTCAAGTTACCTCCTCCCTTCTTCAGGATTCCTTTGATCTTGAGGAGATCAATCACCCTGCTAATCTGAATAGACTACATCCCCCAGAACAGCTGCATTTGTCCAAAACAGACTGCATAAGCCTTTCTGGAAATAAATCTGTAATAGACTTTGGGCTGAGTGTCCCAGACCCTCGCTTCTTGAGCAAGTGATCCTCACTCCATCCAGACAAAGATCCTAAGCCTACCACGTTTTTAGGCAAATTTATTAAGGACCCTTAGAAAAGCACTGACAGGTCTTGGAAAACGTGGCAAGATCAACTTTTTGATTTGTCTGACCAGCTTTCGAAGGTCCAGAATCAAGGCTTCTGTTTGATTCAGATGTTCTGTTGGGATGGGTCCAGAGAGCCATTTGTCTCCTGGGTAAATTGTGCATTATCTTCAGAATTCTGCAGATCCACACTTTTGAGAATAGATCCTAAGTTTTGTGAACGTGCAACAAATGAGGCAGGACCATCTGTCAGTGGACTACTGTTTGGGGATTCCTTTGTTAAAGATATGGTCAAGTTTGTTAAGACATTTACATCACTTGACAAGGCCCACGTGAAACTCATTTTCAACAGCGACTCCCCAACCACATGTCCCATCAGGTTCCCTTCAGAGGAAATCCTTGTTGCAGAGGATCTTGAAACAACATCCAAAGAGATCCATTCTTCCCTTAAAGGGCTTGAGCTTTTAGAGGCTGATTCCATTGAGGTTGCTTTCACAGAGGGCTCTCCCTCTTCAGACTGTGCAGGGTTTCCATCTAGAATTTTGCTCAACACCTTACCAGACCAATCCACCCAAAAGAATTCTCTGTTCTGCTCAGAAACACACTTTTATAAATCAAGATGTTTCCTTGCTGTTTCAGAAACAAGCCACCAGACTGTGTTCCTCACCCCAATGGTTTCTTCAGCATTATTTTCCCTGCAGACAAAAAGGGTGGAGGCTTGCGCATGGATCCTCTACAGGCATTTCAGAATGGAGGGGTTAATCTCTGGTATAATACAAATGTAAGAAAGAGATTGCATACTACTTGTCTGTGTCCTTAATAGGGCTGACAATTATTGTACATGTTTGCTATAAAAATGTTGATTTCCTCCTAAAGAGTTGAAGGAGCGGATATGAATGTAAAGCTATTTAATTATCAAATAAGGATTTTATTAGCTGTAAATGTCAATGGTATACCTTACGTAATAAAGCAAGGCAGGACAAACACACAAGATGTGGATAAATGGTAAACACATGTAAAAAGAGATATAATAAGAGGTGATGGACTACAGTTGTCTCTAAGAATGAAGAATAACACCAAACGTTATTGCAGTAACAGTGTTGGCACAGCAGCATCTTAAAAACACCCTGTCCTAAAGAACCTCGCCAAAACACGATACACTCTGCTCCATGGCAACAGCATATGCTCAGAAGACCTTCAATATTGATTTCAGTTTTGAAGCAGAACAGCATTGAATGAGCATATGGTGGTTCCTTATGGCAATGAGGACAAAGGGACAAACAAGGTTTATTTAGGTCTTTCGGTGTATTCAGCCTCAAGCCACCAAAATCTGCCAGCCCATTTCATTCTCGTATTTCCTCTTGAACATCCATTAGTCATCACTTCAAAACCTTCCACTGGCTTCTAATCACTAAGTGTTCCATCTTTAAAACTCCACGTTTTTTATAGAGCCTTTTTAAGAAGGGACCAATCTATCTGCAAAATCATCGCTTTCACTTACAGACCTGCACGCACCAAGTGGTCTACCAATGGCTATTTGTTGTGCATCTCTAATATTTGTAAATCTCATTTTATAGGACTCCAGCGGCTATATACTGGAATCAGCTTCCTCCTGCCTTACAACAGCAATCCAACAATCTAGCCTTTCAGAAGCAGTTAAAGGTATTGTTGTTGTCATCATCACAGACTTTTATTCAGACATCACAATGCACTCTACAAATACAGATCATTATCGTCATCATCAAGTTAGTGGCTTGGCTCCCTTTTCTGCTAGTACCTTTCTCCTGCATTTTGGCAACAGTTGACCATGGAGAACTGATCACAACTTCAGTTGATCTGGAACAACTACACAGTCATCAGTCCCAGGGTGTACTAAAGTAACATTTAGCAAACAGAGAGGTCTATAACGTCTCAGATAATCAGTACACTGTTAGACTGGCACTTGATGTCCTCAGCATAGTGCTTAACCCCATCGACGCTGATGACGAGCTCAGCTCGTCATGAGGTACACCTCTCGTATGCTAATGACGAGCTGAGCTCGTCATGAACGTCGGGTTTTTTAAAACTTCAGAGCACAGCGGGAAAATGCGCCGCACCGATGTGGTTAAGTATTTACACAGCAACATCATGCATCTGCTGACTAGGTTGAGAACTCAGAAGCCCCCCTGTTATTCAGGGGAAGCCCGCATATGCACATTCTCTGTCTCAGACAGATTCAGCATTTTGGGACTGCAAAGTGTTGAAAAGCACAGATTGGAGATTCTTAAAATTGTCCAGGTACAGGAACTAGTGCTTTGTAGCCCCACAATATTGTCCAGAGTTTCATCTTAAGGAGCAGGACTTACTTGGTTCTGTGAATCAGGATGCTGCCTTATTCTTCTATGTCACAAGAACAATGGTCTTGAGGAAGTTGCTCACTCACTGTGTAAATCCTCAAGAGCACATGTATTTTCTTTTCAAGCAGTCTTGCACGAATTATTTTCTTTCAAGGGAAGAGTTTGTGAAGTGTTTAAGTAAATCTAACATAGGAGAAATTGACATAGCGGACCATGCAGGAAGATGCTGGGAATCAGCTTCAAAGATAGAGCATTTAAAAATGTGCTAGTCCTTGTATCCCTACAAATTAAAAGATTAGAAGCAGGTTAGGCGGCTTGGGCACAAGCTTAAAAGGGACTGAAGAGATCGCTCAAGCAATTAGTCTGCATTGGCTTTGCGAGGTACTAAAGATAATTTTTATAGGTGAGTTTATAAATTACACTTCCCATAAGAAAGAGAAAGATAATTATATTTTAAAGAAAATACTACCTTTTGCTTATAAAATGAATTCAGAGCCAAACACAGGTATTCAACTTTTATCAAAAAGGATGAATAGAGATACAGTGGAGTTCATAGGCAGAGTATTCAGTGTCCTGCTCTAGACAGATATATGCATAGCAACTGTTTCGGTGAATGTTGTCCCATAGATTCAAAAACATCCTAACTGTGAGGATGCTATTTCAATTCTTATGGATTTTTAAGTATTCCCTTTTAATAGTGGAATAAATATGGGATTTTATAGATCACTAGAATTATTCAAAGACCGAATATTTCTTTTAGAACAAATGGGCAACTGTATGATAAATATTGACCATGATAAAATTATTAGTTGTGTGAGTATTATCAATGAGGAGGATGTAAAAGAAACCATTAACTAGTGAACTGAAATATCAGGTATAGATGGGCATATTATGGACTGTTCTATCCAATTTGTTATAGAAACAGCACCTATGCTTTGCCACGTTTTTAAAGATGGTATTAAAAGCATATTGAACATTTTACATTCTGAGGCTCAGTCTAATAATGGGATTATCTCAAAATGTTTTCAGATGAAGAGAGGAATAAGACAGGTTAGTCAACTGTCTATGTTTCTTTTCAAGTTGACAAAGAAGCCTTCAGGAGGATACATCAGGCTCAATTCAGAAATTACTTCCATTAGTCACAAAATGTTGGCATGTGGTCATCTCATCATTAACTTCAATCAGATGCTTACACTTGACCTTGGTGCCATGAAATAACCTTCTGGAGTTTCTCATTTAAATGGTTAAAACATTCACAAGCAGGTCAGTTCCTCTAGAGTATAATTTGCCAATGAAGTGTCAAATAAATGTCTGTACAATACCTAATGAAAATCCATAAGGAAGCGTCACTCTAGTGGAATACAGCTTTTAAGCGTTAAAATCACATGCACTTCTAGAAAGGTTGAGTGTTAACTAAGACACTGAGGGGGTCAGGTATTGTTTGAAGCGATACCTCATTATTATCATCTGAATATTTGAAATCTACGTGCATATAAAGAGCTCACATGTTAAACGATACAGAAGCCCTGCCACTTTCTAAAAAGATATTGTACTTCTGTTAGAAAGCGCAATCCAGGAATAACTAGAAATGTGTTGTCTAACATTAAATAATTGATTGCGCACAGCTAACTTATTAAGGATTATTTCTCACAGTGAAACGAGTCTTAATAACTTGGGAAATACTGAAGATGCTTAAGTAATTATGCTATATTTGAAACATCATACTCGCTATGAATAGTGGTTTGCATAAATGCGTAAAATAGGTCTGTGGTTTTGCTAGACCTCTTGTTCCTTGAATTCAGTTGAATTGTATGTATTTATTCATAACTTCACTTGAATTTCATGTATGTATTCATTACTTGTTTTTTAACTAAAAAAATAAAAAATAAAATTTGTATCGTTTCACATGGACGCACTTTTTTTAGCTCATTTTTGTAAAGGGTTTCATAATAACCATATACAATAAAGTATTAATAGCTAAGGAAAGGTTAGACTTGTAAGATTCAATACCATGTTGTTCATGTGGACACGAAGGATCATCTGTGCACCGGTTAACAGTGTGGTGTATTAGTGCCAAACAACAGTCAATAACATGCTACAGAAATGCATTATGGTGGTCAGATACTTGATTCAATCAGTAGATAGAATTGTACTGGTGGGTCTTCCATTATCCACATCCCCATGATGTATTTTGGTGCAAGAGCTTCAGGACTCTCTTGAATTGTCTGTATGTGCACACTTTTGGATACTTTGGGCCTATATGCTGCAAAACTGCCTTAAAAAATGAAAGGTTATTCGTCCTGATATGTGAAGACCTCTATTTCTTGCAAGTCATTGTCCTAAAGAGTTGGAAGAAATATGTTTTCGTGGAAACTACAAACCAAAATATGTGAAGGAATATGGATGGGCAGTAATAATGTATACTGTTAATCACAAAGAATTGTAATTTAGTTTATGTTTTTAATATGCTGCATTATGTCAGGATTTGTTATATTTTCTTGCTTTATCCTTTCTGGTTATGTCTGGGTCCTTTAGTTTGTTCTTTTTTCTTACTAAAAATACTGAGCACTACTTCATTTGCTAAGCATTCCGATACTCTGCATGTTTTTTAATATTTTGAATGTCATATTTGCTTGTAACAAAGTAAAGTAAGGTTATTGCCAACATTTTATGGATTCTATCAGTATGTGTAAGTACAACTTATAAAAACTACAAGCAGGAAAGATAGAAGGTAGCGTCTTGAGAACCAAATGCAGACACAGTGTGTCTGGAAAGTACCCAGAAGACACAGAGGAGACTCCATAATCATTTGTTAACATTTTTTAACTTCTTTATGTCGTAGAAGGATTTCCATCACATCATAGCAGCTGAATTATTCTGTCAGTGGAAGGATTACACAGGACGGAGTGGTACATTGATCTTTTATTTAGCCGAAGTCTACAACACTTGGGTTAGACCAGGTCATGTTTTAATCATTACCTGATTTTGGTGAAGCACCAACGTGATGGAAAATGTTAAAAGTTAGTTCTGAGAAAAAGCCAGTTCGATGAAAAAGCATACCGACAAAACTCAAGGTAAAACAAAAACTTACTGACCCATCACCGAAACACAGGTCTAAAGTCAAATGTTTGTTTGTTACACTAAACACCAGTGAGAGAGCACAAGTTTGAAAAAAATGTATAAGTACGCCATATTTACAAGCACGTAGTTAGTTAACATGTACTTTGCACCAGAGTGTTTATATTTAGAAGTGAAATACACAGAGTGTCTTATATTCAGTGGTGAAATGCATAGAATGTTTAAAGTAGAGTAACGATAATCATAACTGTGTGAGATTAATGTAGAAATGTTTGGGATGAATATGAAAACCTCACGTTCTCATGTTAAAGGAATAATGTAAGAGTTGAATGTAACTCTAAAACCCGGTATTTTGTGTAGGCCTCATGGCAATTCACAAGCAAATCTAAACGTGCTGCTAAAATAATGTGAGACAAGGTTGACATGATTCTTTCAAAATGTACTATTGAACTTAGGGTTAAAAGTATATGCTTTATAGATGTGTTATTTTAGAAACGTATGCTAGTTAAGAATGTTTGCTGTTTAAATCAAGTCAACGTTTTAAGAGTGCAGGAACCTGCTGCATGTAAATCAAGTAGGCCAGAGCCGATAATGTCATGTAGCTCAAATCGTCATGTGCTCGTTAGAGGAGAGGTCGTGAGGTGTCCAGTATGGAGCTCTGAGAGTGTTTTATGGCCTAAGATATGGTGAAGTCTGGAATTTGAGGCCCACTGCAGGACGAGCTGTATGCAGGTGCGAGGGTCCTAATCAGCTCGAATGAAAGGGACTTTGTTCAGTGGCGCCTTGCGCAGGCCTGTAGGAGTTTCCAGGAATTTCAGGGGGTATCAGCGCACGGAAGAAGAAGCCTGGGAACCAAGGTCAACTTTAACGAGGGTCTTCAAGAGTACCATCATGGAGTTTGCCGCGGAAAGATGTACCACGTGAGGGGCGTCCCAAGGGGCGTTTCTATTGGAAATGTGATTTGGTATTAGGGAAAGTGACCCGGGAAGAGAGCAGAGCAGATGATTTTGGGAGCCTAAGGAAGCGGATGGGTAGGCAGATAGGCTGATCAGGAGAGACCCATTATCAGAGAAGAGACAAAGAGAAGTGTGTGATCTTCTTAGGAAGTCACCACGGCTGACACCTAGAGGGTAAAGATCTTGTTAAGTAGGGATGTCATTTAGTGTAGTGTAGGGACAGACTAACTTTAATTTTCTTTTCTGTAATGACTTTGAGGTTGCAACTTGTATCTATTTTAGCAACCCTGATGGTATTCGAACTTGTACTTATTATTTTGTTCTTCAGATTCAGACTATTCAAGAAGTTCATGTTCATAGTGATTCCGATATACCTCTTGAATCTCATTTTGAGAAGTTTGTATCTTCAGTTATCTTTGACTTTATATTAAATCTTTAAAACTTAATTTTGGTCAGTGGTCATTTAGAGTGGTGTAAGTTCTTAAATTGATTGTTTACTGCAAGATTACCTTTTACTCAAGACAGGTACCAACGATTCAGTCGACAGGAAATGGGATTTGGTAAGATAATTAGTAACCAGTAATCCCGCGTTAGCAGTTGGTAGCAGAGTGAGGATGGTTATCTTCTTGAGGAAGGTAATCTAGAGAGGTTAGTTTACCCCAAGGCCCGAGACGTCGAGAGACGAGCAGCGGAAGAATCGTGTGCCGAAAGGTGCAGACGGTGCGAGAAAAGCAGCAGTATCGGAGAGTGAGTATAAAAAGGGTCATGCGTGAACAGATTGCGGTGTTTTGTGTTGTATTTGTATTGTAATGTCTGGCGGAGTTGAATGCCTGTAGTGTGAGTGAGAGAAGGTTGTGAGCGCGCGCAACCTGGTAAACTGGTAACCTGGTAAACGGGTGAACTGGTGAAATCTTAAGTTCAGGCCAGAGCTTAAGTGGTTTTGGGTGTATCGAACATCCAGGGTAGTTGTCGACCATAGTACGGAGGTCACGAGGTACCATTGACCGCCGTGGATCCAAGATAGGGGGAGTGTAAGAGTGAGTGTATGAGTAACGGACGCTGGTCGAAAGTTACTGCGTGTGAGTAACCTATCGGAGAAGGCGATTGTCTGGAAGTAAACGGAAAGACATCTCGCCAAGTTAGGGTGACAACTACAGAAAGACTGTGGGCGTACAGTCAAAGAAAGGTGATCGCTTGGACGGAAGTAATAATTTTTCAGTGTATGAATGGGATGCGTGCATGACCGAGGAGACGAGCTGAGAAAGGAGGGGAACTGCTGCGAAGGGGGACGGGTGACGTCGGCTAGAGCCGCGCTGTGATTGAGCGGTTGGTGTGACGTTAGCTAGAGCCGCGCTCTGGTTGGGCGGCTAGAGTGACGTCGGAGGAAAGCCGCGTACGGATAGGCCAGTTAGTGAGAACGGCGCCGAGATTGGTGGAATATCATCAGGAAGTAAACAAACGCGGAGAAAAGAGAAATCATGAAGTGTTTTAAGTGTTTGAAAGGGATTTTTAAACGTAAACGAAGTGAACATTATTACGGGGAAGAGGCTCCCCCAGAGGGTACGCCAGCTCATTATATGGCAACGAATGTGGGGCTGCATACGATATTATGGATTGGGGCTTGGAATAAGCTTACGGAAGGAAATGAGGAAATGCAGTTCCCAAAGTACGGAACGTTTAAGTTAGAGGTGTTACATCGGCTAAAAGCAACCATGTCCTCATTGAAACCTTCACCTAGACCAACACAGTTTGAAGCTCTTAATGCATGGATTAAGGCTGCACACGACCGAAATTTGAACAGGCGTCAACAAAGGCTGACGCGATCGGTAAGGGCAGTGCGAGATTCCAAATGGGATGAGGAGGAAAAGCGTTGGAGGGTACAGACTATTGAGGTGGAGAAAATGTATCCAATGAGGGAGGTGTCAGGAGGAGGAAACCTCATGGAAGAAGACGAGGAAAGCGAGTCGGAGGACAATCTGATAAACAGATTGTTAATGGATAGACCACCTCCGAGGGTGGGATTGATAGAAGATAGAGGGCTCGCAAGGGAAGATGGGAATGAGATAGAGGGATATACACCACTCCCTATATCGGAATGGACACCTAGCAAAGGCGGAGAAACACCTCCAAACAACACGGTACAGAGTGTAGTGGGAAGGTTTGTGGTGCAGAAAACGCCAACCACAGAAAGGGTTGAGTCTGTGGGATTGCCAGACGCTCTTCAAGTGCCTGTTACCATAGGACCCATAGTTTCGATCTATAATTCTGAGAGAGATAGAGGGGAACAACAAAGGCAATTGGATAGGGAAAGGATTGAGATGGAAAGGAGGAATAATGTGACGAATGCATGGAAACAATTACCAGGTTCGGTAACGTGGAACACCCCATTAGACACAACTGTCGGTCCCAATTCAGAACAGGGAGGTCCGAGAGGACCAATGGATCTAAGGGGACCGCGGCCAAGATCTTTTTCAGAGTTAAGAGCTGATTTGAGGGAATGGGACGGGTCCATAGTATCTCCGAGTAACAGGACAAGAACGGAACCAGAGTGGGAAAGCAGGGGAAACGGGACTGTATCTCATTGTGGGGCCAGCGAAAGCAGTCAGGGCCGGGAAGGCCAAAGTCAAGAGAATAGGGGGGATGCAGGTCCTACAAATCAGAGAGAACAGCCGGAACAAAATACTAGGATTGTAGAATGTGAGGAAATGTCCCGTCTCTGGGGGAACGGAGGAGATGAGGCGGTACGGAATTTCCAGAATAGGTTTAGGTGCCTTCATCATACGCTTGGGGAAGACGTTCAACATTGGAGAAAGGAGAACAGCGATAGGTCCCGCCACGCCTCGAATACTCAGGAAGCACAGGGAAGTAGGGAAGAAAGAGGGAGTAATAGAACCTCTTATCCTCAATCCCGTGAAACTAGCCAGGATGGAGAGAGAGAGGCTGGGAGGCATGAAGGAGTGTTTCACCACCCACCCCGAGAAGACGGAAAGGCATGGGACTTAGAGAGATGGGAACAGGGGAGGACTCCCTATAATTCACCAATACCTAAACGTAGATCTCGGAGCTGGGATGGGAGAGATGCGGATGGAGGAGCTAAATTGAGTGTCTTGAAAGCTGAAATAAAGGCAAAAAGGCTTGATGTTACCAGTTTAAAGTCAGATGTAGATGAGATAATAGATGGAACATTGCCTTTGGAAAGGATAGAATTGTATGAACAGGATGAGTTATTGTTCATGGCAAAGGATATTACTAGGAAAGCTAGAGCGTTTCATGAAAAACTGACTGATTTGGCAGACAAGTATGCCGTGGATTTGTCTAGGACAAGAGCATTGCAGAGCAACCACAGATTACAGTACGCAGACCAAGATCTAGATGAGAAGAGAACTACTGGATTAAAAACACACATAAGAGAGCTGGTAACAGGGATAAGAGTGTGGAGAGAACTGGATAAATGGGAAGAAAGGTGGTCGAAAAAGGGCACCGTTAGGCGAAGTACAAATGTGATGACCCCTGAGGGAAGGGTAATGCAGATGGAGGCATTCCCTTTGCGAGAAATATCAAATGGAAATTATGTACATGTGCCCTGGAGTAGAGGAGACTTAGCCGCATTTACCAACTCATTTCCGAAGTTGCGGGACAATCCAGTCGAGTGGTATAAGCAGGTAGAGAGGTTTGTTAAAATTTCGAAAGTATTGTGGATAGATTTGAACACGTTGTTTGACATCGTGGTCCCATCTGATTTGTGGACCCCTTGTAAGACTAGTGTCGAATGGCCAAATGCTGAACCATTGAGAGATGTTCGAACAAATGGACCATCTGAGATTGTCATGCGAAAGTATGAAAGGGTAATAGCATGGCTGAAAGATAAGGTACCACCACAGGATATAGATTGGGTAAAAATAGACCGAACAAGGCAGGAACCCAAGGAGACAGTTCACGAGTTTTATGAAAGATTGTTGAAAACATTCAAGCAATACAGTGGACTAGATGTAATGGATCCCAAAGACATAGGGCAGTTCGTGTCAAAGTTTGTATTGGGGTTGAGACCTGATATTTGTTTGATGATACAGCAACATTTAATCTGTTGGCAGAACAAACCACTAGATGAGATTTTACGATATGCGAGGTACTGCAGTGACGAGATAGATTCTAAAGCCAAGAATCTAAAGGAGAAATTGATGGTGGTGCAAATGCAGTCCGCTGGGAAGGGTGGCCAGCAGAAGCAGGGGATGGGACGAAAACCAAATGGTCAGAACAAAGATAATGAAGAAGGGCAGAGACCTAGGATAGACTTTGCCACTTTAAAGAAAACGACCAAGTGTCATCTGTGTCACCAGGTGGGGCATTGGCGACGCGAGTGTCCCTTTAACCCTGAAAACGGAGAGCAAGAAGTAGAAGAGCAGGTCCAAGAAGACACGGTGCAAAAAGTGACAGTCCCAAGTAGTAAGGTGGCCAAAGGGGGGACTTCGGCTCCACGGGCCCAATTCCCACAGCCACCGAAGATAGCAGCTGGAGGAAAGGTCTTTAAACAAATGCCTCTGTTTATCGAGGAAGAAAAATGTTATTACATTGATCCATTGACAGGACAACGGGTGAGCAGTGAAGAGGACTGTACCCTCGGGGCAGTTCTAGAAGTGGATCAGAGAGGGCCATTTGTTGAGGCAGAAGTGGCAGGGTGTCCCACTACGTTCTTAGTGGACACTGGGGCTACTCGTTCGACTCTGAGATCAGCGGTGGTTCCAGACTTGCCAATGTCAGGGGAAACAATTCAAGTGGTAGGAGTCGCAAATAAAAGAATGACTAGTCCCTTGACAGAACCAGTGTCTGTGAAAATTGGAAACCACATGAACGAACATCAGTTTGTGGTTTGTGACTCGAGTCCGGTATGTCTGTTAGGTAGGGATTTGTTATGCAAATTGAATTGCACCATATACTGCACCCCACAAGGAGTGGAGGTACAGACTACCGACGATGATGCTACTTTTAAGGTGGCCAATTCAAAATTCTGTGTAGAACTATATCCTACTCTGACTGTAGAAGATCTTCCACAAGACTTAAGAGATGCAGTGGCGTCAGAGGTGTGGGATTTCACAGGAGAAGATATAGGATTGATTAAAGGGGTAGAACCGGTAAAAATTCTGGTAAAACCAAATGTTGAGTTTCCAAGAACGCCTCAATACAAATTGTCCCAGGAAACGATTGCAGGAATAAAGCCTGTGATCGAGTCAATGATACAGCAGGGAATACTGAAAGAAATCGTGGGCAGTCCTTGTAACTCCCCGATTATGGGTTTGCAGAAACCTAGTGGGAAGTTTAGGATAGTTCAGGATTTACGAAAGATTAACAACATAGTCGTTTCATGTTGTCCCGTGGTACCGAATCCATCAGTGATATTGTTTCAAATACCATGTCAAGCAGAATGGTTCACAGTGATAGATCTTTGCCAGGCTTTCTTTTCAATCCCATTGGATGAAGAGAGCAGGTACCTTTTTGCGTTTAAAATGGAAGATCGCGTTTTAACATGGTGTCGAATTCCACAAGGATTCACAGACAGTCCATCCATCTTTAATCAGTTGTTGAAAAAGAATCTTGAGAATCTAGTACTGCCACAGAACTCGGTTCTGGTACAGTACATAGATGACCTACTTGTTGCGTCAGAAACAGAGGAAGCTTGTAAAGTAGATTCAATTGCCTTACTGAATCATTTAGCTGAAAATGGACATAAGGTATCTCCGAGCAAGTTACAGTATTGTCTGACAGAAGTACAGTATCTAGGGCACAGGTTAGAAAAAGGGAAACGTAAGGTGTCCCCAGAGAGGATTGAGGCGATAATGAAAATGAATGCGCCTACAACTCAGAGAGAGGTTAGAATGTTCCTAGGAATGGTGGGTTACTGCCGACAGTGGATAGTTAACTTTTCACTGAAAGCAAAGCCCTTACAGAAACTGACGCACAAGGAGGTGAGTGATCCGGTACCATGGGATGAAGAATGTCTGGTGGCGTTTTTACAGCTGAGGGACGATTTATGTCGTGCTCCGGCTCTGGGAATGCCAGATTATGAAAAGTCGTTTTCACTCTATTGCTGTGAGAGAGAGGGATGTGCTTTGTCAGTCTTGGCACAGACCCACGGTAATGCCCGTAGACCAGTTGCATATTTTTCGGCTACATTAGATCCAGTAGCCGCAGCGTTGCCCGGATGTCTCAAATCCGTTGCTGCAACGGGTGTCAGCATTGAAAGGAGCGAGAGTATTGTGATGGGACATCCAGTAGTGGTGTATGTACCACATTCAGTTGAATTGTTAATGACCAGGACGAAGACGCAGCATCTGACCAATAGCAGGCTCACGCGTTATGAGCAAGTTATACTTGCCGCAGAAAACGTGACTCTCAGGAGATGCTCTGTCTTGAATCCTGCTACTTTGATGCCATTACCTACTGTAATAGAAGGCGAAGGATGTGAAGACCACGATTGCCTTGATGTGACTGAACTATGCACGAAACCCAGACCAGATATAGTGGATGAGCCATTGTCTGACCCTGATGAGATTTACTTTGTCGATGGCTCATGTTTAAGAGACGATACTGGTCGGTTAAGAGCAGCTTATGCTGTTTGTACCATTACTGGAGTTGTGGAAGCAGCTTGCCTGGAAGGAGTACATTCCGCACAGGTAGCAGAGATTATTGCCCTAACTCGTGCCTGCATAGCAGGAAATGGAAAGAGAGTCACCATCTACACGGACAGCCAATATGGTTTCGGTGTGGTTCATGATTTCGGGCAGTTGTGGTCTCAGAGGGGTTACATGACCTCCTCTGGTTCGCCCATTCGAAATGGAGAATTTGTGAGATTGCTGATAGAAGCATTACAAGGTCCTGTTGATATTGCAGTGGTGAAGTGTGTAGCTCATACTAAGAATACAGATTTTGTGTCACAAGGTAATAGATATGCTGATGAAGTCGCACGCTATTGTGCGGAACAAAGTTATTCCTTCTCAAAGGTGGAAATAGAAGGTGCAGAAGAAAAGACTGAATTAAGTATGATGTTAGAAACTGTAGACACTTGGGAGGATTTAAGAATAATGCAGGAGAACGCACCTGAAAAAGAGAAAAAGGCATGGGAAATAGCAGGCTGTGTGCGAAGTGAAATGGATTTTTGGGTTTCAGCAGATGGGAGAGCTGTGTTACCTGAAGAATTAGCTAATCCCATGGCGAGAGAAATACATGGTCCAGTACATCTAGGAAGGGATGCTATGATGAGAGTTTTTAGGCAGACTTGGTATTGCCCGAAATTCAGAATAGCAGCAGAATCAGTATGTAAGCGATGTGTTACCTGCCAACAACTGAACGTAGGCAAACGAACACCAGTCACACTGAGTCACATTGGGAGGTCAGGGGGGCCTTTCAATAGAATGCAACTAGATTTCATCGAAATGCCAAGAGTCAATCGCCTTCGGTATGTGTTGGTGATTGTATGCGTATTTTCCAGATGGGTTGAGGCATACCCTACACGTAGGTGCGATACTCTCACAGTGGCTAAATTGTTGCTCAGGGAGTTGATACCGCGCTTCGGGGTGCCTGCCTCTTTGGAATCGGACAGAGGAAAACATTTTAACAGCGAAATAGTGAAGATGTTGTGCTCCACGCTGAATATCGATCAAAAGCTGCATTGTAGTTATCGACCAGAGGCTTCAGGAATTGTGGAACAAGTGAATGGCACTTTGAAGAATAGATTGGCTAAAGTAGTGGCATCCACATCTTTGAGTTGGCCAGATGCTCTTCCATTGGTGCTCATGAGCATGCGCAGCACGCCTGATAGGAGGACAGGTCTTTCTCCCCACGAGATCCTGATGGGGAGGGCCATGAGACTTCCTACAGTTCCAACTACTGCTCTATTGAATATTACAGATGATCTGATCTTGGATTATTGTAAAGGACTGTCTGACGCCATCCATTCTGTGTCCCTTCAGGTGCATGCGGCTGAAGTTCCAACAGCGAGGAACCTGTGTCATGACCTGAACCCAGGGGACTGGGTCCTGGTTAAAAAACACGTCCGGAAGAACTGCCTAGATGTTCGCTGGCGTGGGCCCTTTCAGGTAATCCTGATCACGAACACCGCGGTGAAGTGCGGGGGGCTGCCAAATTGGATCCATGCATCCCATACTAGAAGAGTTCCAGCACCTCTAGAAGGAACAGCTCCCATCCCAGACGAAAGCCCGGAAGTGGAAGAAGAGTCGCAAGAAGGGATTGAGGCAGCTGAGGGGGTGTCGGAAGAAGTTGGGAACGCATCGGATTCAGAAGAAGAGCGAAGGCAGGACGGCAGTGAGACAGAAGACGCAACTGAAGGAGAGAGCAGAAGTGAATACGACTCAGACTCAGATCCGTATCGGAGCGATCAAGAACCAAGTGGGAGGACAAGGAATAGGAGAATAAGGCTTGGAGCTGCCACTTGGCCAACAAGAAGAAGAAGGCTAAGTTTGAGGTCGGCCCAAGAAGAAACGCTTACTCCTATATCCGAAGACTCAGATCCAGAAGAAGATATCCAGGATCAAGCCGAGGAGGGTCTTAGAAGATCAAGTAGAGTGCGAGTGCCTAGCAGAAGATACTCTACTCCCGACTGGACCTACCTTGTTGCAGATGTCTGGGAGACACAGAACAGGGAGGATCAGGGAAGTGGAACTGATCAGAACTGACCCGATCATCACAGTGCAAATAAAGTTTCTACTGCCAGGAGCGGAGACCGAAAGGTTGCTGACACTCAACATCGTTCATCCTGCTCTCCTGAGTGGAATAAGAAAATTGCTTTTAGAGACAGTTGAGTTTCCAGTTTGCTGTTCACGATATCCAATATTGGAGGGAACTCTTCTTCGTTTGGAAATGCTTGAACGAGTAGTAGAATTGCTAGGAGTGCTTATTGTTGTGGACTAAAACCATACTACGAATGTCTTCAAAGGGGTGCAGATCTGGAAAAGTGAAGAAAGTGATCTTGATTAGAACGAACCCCTTTGTAACTGTGGATATAGAACTGATAGTACCAGGATTAGAAATTGAAAAAACGCTAACTCTCAATTTCGTCCGTCCACTTGTCTTGAGCGAAATAAGGAGAATAATCCTAGAAAAGGTTGACTTTCCATGGTGTGGTACGAACTGTCCAGAACCTGAGGGAATGATACTTCGGATGGACATTTATGAAGAAGTAGTGTCACTCCTTGAGTCATACATAACTTCAGACGAAAATAAGACTTTTGAAAAGAAATTGTGAATTGTTGCAAGATAACCTAGCGCCGAGTGGAAGAAGAAAAGTGATAGGGGTTTCATTTTAGTGGATGGAGAAGGGCTAGGGTTGTCTATTTTCTACTGGACTTTGAACTGTTTTGCGGAAACAAATTGTCAAGCTTCCAAGTGTTCCAAGAAAGACATTGCAGGAGAGAAAGACTTTGTTTGAAAAGAAGAGGAAGTGAATGCTGGAAGATAGTCGAAAACTACACTGTTTGAGAACATGGAGGCTGGCAACCCGAACCGCAGGGCAAAATGTATAGCTGTTACATTTTTAGGAGTAGTGGTTTCTCTTATAATTTTAGTGGTAACTGTTTCATTCCTAGCGGGACACGAAGGGGATGGAACCACAGTTAAGGAGGATAGGGGAGTGTCAACACCGAGAACTACCATTATTAAGGAGAAGGGAAACATCAATGAGAAAGATAAAGCGTTGTTAGATGCAGAAGTAAAAAGGTTACACATGGATGAATCACAGGGGAATTACAAGTCAAATGCTTATGCTAAGTTGCTTTATGAATATGTTGATGCCATGGAGGTAAAGGACTGCTATGTATGTATGCAGTTACCAATTTCGGTGGAGGAGGGTATCAAATACCATCATCTCCCGTTGACATATGGAATAACGTGCAGTTTATTGTTAAGTATGTTTTATGGACGAGACGGATTTGAGTATTACTTCTCGAATTTCGACTCGACATTGCCAGAGGTTCCGAATTTCAAGCATTTGAATAAATGGGACTACTACAAAAGCGAAGACAGGTTACACAAATGGTTTATTCCATGGAGAACGTTAGATACTTCACATGCTCGAAACAACAATCTGACTTGTCAAATATCAGAAGTTGAGAAAAAGTTTATAGCTCAGGTAGATACTAGATACAGAAAGCAGAAGGCATTGAAGGCATCAGGACAAGGAGAAACAGATTGGACCAAGGAAGAAAGGGCACAACAACGAAAAGGTAGTATTGGTCCAATTGCTTTGGATAAGGAGAAACGGGGGAAACTGTGCATTCACAGGAGTTACTCCTACTATGAAAACGTTTATGTAGGACAAGTCAATTGCGAACATGCTTTTCAATTGGAGTACTACTCTAAGAACTTCATGAAAGGGATGCAAGCAATACCAAATGTATATTTTGTATGTGGAAGATATGCCTATGTGAAGTTACCAGATAATTGGTACGGATCATGCTATCTGGCTGTTGTCTTCCCTAAAATATATCATGTTGAGAATTTAGACACGCCTAAGAAAGAAATATCAACTAGATGGAAGCGAGGACTGGGTGCAGCAGAAGTAATTGGAGATGTAATAGGTGCTGCATTCCCTTTCTTAGGATTGATAATGAATGACATTAAGATCAGGAGGTTAGCTACAGTCGTAGATAGACTGTCTGCCAGTACTGCGAGATCCTTGATGCTGATAGAGGGGGAGATGCAATCGATTAGGGCAATGGTTCTTCAGAACCGACTTGCTTTAGATGTTCTGTTAGCAAAAGAGGGAGGAGTCTGTAGGGCCTTGAAGGTCCAGGAATGTTGTACTTACATTCCAGACAATTCAAAGCCTCTAGAGAAGTATATACAAAACATCACTGCCATACACTACGAAATTGAGGACCTGGCAAAGGTAAATGTGTGGGAAAAAGTAGGCCATGGAATGGGTAAAGTTGGAAGTTGGTTTGCCAACTTAGGAAAGGGTATCGTTTGGTACATATTGAAACCCATCATCATAGTAGTGATTTGTGTAATCACTTTGTGGGGTTTGGTGCGTTTGTATCAATGGTATAGAGCAAATAGGTTACAGAGAGCTATGAAGAAACAGGAAGAAGAGTTGACAGCGATGCAGGACACCCAATATAAGAGCCTGAAAGCATTAGAGAGTATGAAAAGAAGTGGTACTGTCCTGACTTCACTTTGAAGGTTCTACATTTTTAGTGTCATGGTAATGATGACCCCTAAAGGTCATCAAAGGGGGGACTGAGAGAGCACAAGTTTGAAAAAAATGTATAAGTACGCCATATTTACAAGCACGTAGTTAGTTAACATGTACTTTGCACCAGAGTGTTTATATTTAGAAGTGAAATACACAGAGTGTCTTATATTCAGTGGTGAAATGCATAGAATGTTTAAAGTAGAGTAACGATAATCATAACTGTGTGAGATTAATGTAGAAATGTTTGGGATGAATATGAAAACCTCACGTTCTCATGTTAAAGGAATAATGTAAGAGTTGAATGTAACTCTAAAACCCGGTATTTTGTGTAGGCCTCATGGCAATTCACAAGCAAATCTAAACGTGCTGCTAAAATAATGTGAGACAAGGTTGACATGATTCTTTCAAAATGTACTATTGAACTTAGGGTTAAAAGTATATGCTTTATAGATGTGTTATTTTAGAAACGTATGCTAGTTAAGAATGTTTGCTGTTTAAATCAAGTCAACGTTTTAAGAGTGCAGGAACCTGCTGCATGTAAATCAAGTAGGCCAGAGCCGATAATGTCATGTAGCTCAAATCGTCATGTGCTCGTTAGAGGAGAGGTCGTGAGGTGTCCAGTATGGAGCTCTGAGAGTGTTTTATGGCCTAAGATATGGTGAAGTCTGGAATTTGAGGCCCACTGCAGGACGAGCTGTATGCAGGTGCGAGGGTCCTAATCAGCTCGAATGAAAGGGACTTTGTTCAGTGGCGCCTTGCGCAGGCCTGTAGGAGTTTCCAGGAATTTCAGGGGGTATCAGCGCACGGAAGAAGAAGCCTGGGAACCAAGGTCAACTTTAACGAGGGTCTTCAAGAGTACCATCATGGAGTTTGCCGCGGAAAGATGTACCACGTGAGGGGCGTCCCAAGGGGCGTTTCTATTGGAAATGTGATTTGGTATTAGGGAAAGTGACCCGGGAAGAGAGCAGAGCAGATGATTTTGGGAGCCTAAGGAAGCGGATGGGTAGGCAGATAGGCTGATCAGGAGAGACCCATTATCAGAGAAGAGACAAAGAGAAGTGTGTGATCTTCTTAGGAAGTCACCACGGCTGACACCTAGAGGGTAAAGATCTTGTTAAGTAGGGATGTCATTTAGTGTAGTGTAGGGACAGACTAACTTTAATTTTCTTTTCTGTAATGACTTTGAGGTTGCAACTTGTATCTATTTTAGCAACCCTGATGGTATTCGAACTTGTACTTATTATTTTGTTCTTCAGATTCAGACTATTCAAGAAGTTCATGTTCATAGTGATTCCGATATACCTCTTGAATCTCATTTTGAGAAGTTTGTATCTTCAGTTATCTTTGACTTTATATTAAATCTTTAAAACTTAATTTTGGTCAGTGGTCATTTAGAGTGGTGTAAGTTCTTAAATTGATTGTTTACTGCAAGATTACCTTTTACTCAAGACAGGTACCAACGATTCAGTCGACAGGAAATGGGATTTGGTAAGATAATTAGTAACCAGTAATCCCGCGTTAGCACCAGCAATTCTAAAGCAGGAAATGAATAGGTAAATTAGCTTAAAAAAGCAAAGTAGGCAGCAAGAGGGAAATTGCAAGAACATTTTCTTCCCTTTCTGGCCCGACTGGAGCAGCGGAGCAAGGGATGTACTGAAGTACAGAAGTAGTGACATGAGCAAAGCGGAGATGAATATGTGTTAGTGAAGATACAAAAGAAAAGACCTGTTTGAAAAACAGAAGAAGGAGGAGGGGATATTAGTGGAAAAGGAAGAGTCAGGGGTAACCCACAGGAGGATGGAAGAAGACAGTGAAGGGGGGGACAGAACATGCAGCAGAGGGACGTGGGTCTGAATAATCGTAGGAGGGTGGGAGCCCTTCTTCTCACAAGAAAGCAATATCTGGAACAGAGACAATCAAGGAGAGAATAAGGAAGGGAGGGACAGAGTTTCAAAGAAGCAGGATGGCAAGAACATGAAGGTGGAAGAAAGGGCCAAACATCAAATGAGGTCTCAATAAGCACAAATCATTCGGTGAAACCCTGCATGACAAACCCATTTTCAGTAAAACAGCATTTGTCAGGTTGAATTTCTCAATCTCTACAATGAGGATTAATATCCATTTTTCTAGAGCGAGGATTTGCAGAGAGGATTTTTAAGACAGCGTTGAAACTGCGGAAATGCACCACTATCACACACAACTGTTGTTTTCTGTAGTCTCACCATCACACACAACTGTTGTTTTCTGTAGTCTCCATCCCCCTTCCCCCAAGTATTTGAGTAAGAGAAAGGCAAACATTTGTTTTGGGCCAAGAATGCATTTATCAAAATTGCAATGAGAGTTCATCCATATGTATTAATGGGCTGGCTCTCACATGAGCACAATGTGGTACTACCTGAGTCCGTTCAATTGTGACTCGCGTCACATGCACAAATCACCTGGGAGTCATTGCGAGCCCCCATCTGATTCCAGTCTCTCTAATCATGGCAGTGATGCTTTTACCATCATCATCCATGAACATTAGGCCAGATTCATTTGTCCATCTAAATTGCGGGCCTGTAGAGGTATGCTCACAAAAACGGCACATTTCCCTGAATGCCCATTTGCCCATTTGCGCAAGAGGGTGCTTGAGTGGTTGATTGATCTTTCTACATGGGGACACATACCTTGCTTACGTAGGGAAGTGATGGTACTGTGCACCATTACCGGCAAAGGTCACTTGTACAGTGAGATGTGGTGCTCGTGATAGAACCAGCCATGCCACGGTCAGCTGTGGCCCTCATTAATAACTTTTAGCACCACTTTGGTGTTATAGCGATGTTGAGGATAGGCACCTTTGAGGCATGTTCCTCAGCCTCCACACAGCTGCAAAGCTGAGGAGGCCAGAGTCAGGCATAGAAGATTACACAGTGCTCACCAAAAATGCCAAGTCATTAAGATGGTGGTGTTACTATTCCCTGACCTGAACTAGTTCTCACGTGGTCGTTCGTGTCTTCATGTTGCTAAGAGGAAATTGATATTTTTTTATGGTAATTCGGTTGTCATGTGATTTCCATCCTAGTCATGTTTACATGGGACACTGCATGCTAGCTGTTCAAATGGTTCCTTTCTCATACCTCTCCTGTTTATCACCATCTCACAAAAGTCAAGGAAAACATTCAACTGAATGACCTTTAGTCTCCAAAATACACCTGTACCTCCCCATTAACACTGAGACCTTTACAGAATGCCTAAAGCGTTGTTATCCATGCTGCTCCCTGTCTTCCCAGGACAGTTTTCTTCATCATCCTCTTTTGTGCGACAGTGTGTTCTGTACTGAACGATTTATTCCACGCATTCCATCATTAAAATAAAATTTGAGAAAGCGCCTTGCAAGGGAATATCATTGATCACTGTTTTCAGATGCTCTGATTAGGGATTTTATATGGTCTTGCAGAGGATGTGATGCGAAGCCACCTAACTTCTCTGAAATACACATACACATGTTTCATTTACTACTATGTACATGACATAGTAGTAAATGAAACACTAAATCTAACATCTGTTAGACCAATTGAATTTGAAAGTATTTCATCCCTTGCATGTGTACAAGATATGGACTAGACGCCCTTAGAAAGACCGATTGGTCAACTCAAGCAAACACGTCTGTAGCCTATGGTAAGTAGGGTTGGTCTTAGAATCTCACAAATTGTCTGACCCTTACGGAAAGTATTGACAAGTCACTGAAATCTTCTGCATAATGTTTTCTCCACATCTTAGCATATGCTGATGTTTCCGTAAACTACGACTGACTGCCAGCGGTGTGGTACTGAGTCTAACTTCCAAAGGCATCAAGGGCACCTTCAGTTATGAGAGTATTGCCCAATCTACAACTCTTTACTGCCTCCACCGTATACAATCTGCAATATCTTCTCCTGTGATAGTGTGTGCAAGGGGTGACTGCTACAGACCCTCCAGAGCCCACAAGCACCTGTGTAGGGGACTGACTGGTGGGACAAACAGCAAACCTGCACATTCGTTTAACCTTGGTAGGTTTCCAATTAAATCACCTATTGATAGAAATGCTTACATTAATGTAGTTTTACACAGAACTTGCTGCAACAGACTGGTCACTGCCTAGAGCGGTAAAGAAGAGCATTGTTGGGTAGTGCTTAGAAGCAGGGCTCGTCTTGCTCTATAAACAAATAAGATCCTGACGCATATGGATAAAATAAGTTTCCCTTACCACTGGTACTCCTACATAAATGCCTGGAGTTGGTGATAGGACATGATGTGTAGGGTTGCCACCAATCGGTAATTTTATGGCAGGGGCAGTATCTACATTTAGTGTAGAAAACAATTTTCTCAGACGTCTCCTAGCCCTCCCCCGTGGCACACCCCTGCTCCCTTTGAGACTAGATGTGGGTCTTCCTTCTGTAGCTGAGGATCTCGAATTAAAGCCCCTAAGATTCTGGCACAGGCTTTGGACTACTAGCGAGCTTGCTCACTACAGGCAAGACCTCATTCATGTAATGAATTTGAACAAGCGTGACAGAAATCCTTGGTTGGTTTTCATTAAGAAAGAATTGTATCGCCTGAGACTCCAGGAGTTATGGGATGCTCCTGAACAAGGCTGCCAAAGGGTCTCCCGCAAAAGATTGGTGGAAATATATAAGGAAAAAAGTTTATCCAATCAGGTATCTGCACCCAATAACGGCACTTTAACAGATCGATTTTTGGATTCCAAAAATTCATATAATTTTGAAGGTTTTATGGACATCATCTTCCCCATTTTAGCACGAAAACTGTTCATCCAATTGAGCTTAGGTACCCTGCCTATTAAAACTTTTACTTGTAAATGGACAAAGAGTGAAGATAAAATCTGTCCGGGGTGCGCTAACCATGATGAGGAGGAAATTCATGTCCTGTTCTTTTGCCCAGCCTACAATAGACCAAGGAAATATTGGCTTGTGCCACTATGTAGGAACTTGGGTATAAGGAGCCATCTGTACTCCTACAGAATACTGAAAACCAGTACTCTGCCTCACATAGTCTTTGCAGTTGCCAAATACATACTGGCTATGTGGCAGATAAGAAATAAACTCCTAAAAGATTGATCATTGATATGAACTGTAATGTATTTCCTCCCATGAACAGATTTCCAAGGAATTAATTTTTATGTAATGTTTCTATACAAGGGAATGTTTTTTCAATGTTGAATGTTTTAATTGTATCTTTTATGGTCTTAACGACCGAAATAAAGAATTTTTGGATTGGATTGGATTGGTATCTACATTTGGAAAACCAGCAGATGCCAGAACAGTTCAAACAAAATTGTATGAAAAAAACAAAATAAAAGTGAAACCCTTGTAAAGAGTAATGTGTCACTGTCTAAACTAAGCAGGGCCATAGAGAATATTTTATTAATGGCTCAACGAGTGCTCTCAGCAGAAATAAATATGTGTGGCAGAAAGTGCTGACATTTAGAGCAACCTTGAACCCTGTAAAGGCAATCTACTTGAATCAGCTGCCATTTTAGGCCCTCTTTACTAAAGGCACAGATTTCCCCCACCCTGAGTTACTGATACCCACTTTTCTCAGCTAAATATTTCACAAACGTTGGCATATGAGCACTTTACATCAGCACCGGAGTACACTACACACTTTTGTAAGCAATGAGGAGATTACCTGATTTGTCCACAATCAAAGAATGTTGATCTGACGTCAGGACTCGTACCTAGGCCTCAGGTTCCAAAATCAGCAGCTCTGACAGTTATGCCACATCTTCTGCTATGGTATCGGTAACTCAATGGGTGGGGAAAATCAGGGTCCTTTGCAGATGTCCCCCCAGCCCCGTTAGAAATGAGTAATTGCCGTTGGAATCCGTAATTCCGGGTCCGATTTTCCCATTAACTCCTAATTTCCAGCGATTTACCTTGAAATGAAAGGTATCAGCGAAAGGCTGCGGATCACATAGTTCCAATTGGGCTGGTGTTGACTTTTACTGTCCCACAGGAATCAAGGGGCCACGTGTAATGAGAGCCCTATTCGTGCTGTCGTTTTCTAGGGGGTGGGGTGCGGTAGGGCGGGAGTTATTTTCTCCCAGTTATTTCGTTTTTGCATACATGCCATTCAAACAATCCATTCCAGGGACTTCATGTTTGGAAAATGTTCCGCAGTAAACTCTGAAATGTTTTGCACCTGTTATTAGTAAAACTTGCCAGGTGCTAGACAGCTTTCCCCTGCATTGCGAATCTATCACCTTCATGAGAAACCTGCCTAAGTTACTATCGCCTGCACGATACCGTCTCTGTAAAAGTAGTCAAAGGCTTCCAATGGCATTGGTACACGTACGCTCTGCTCCACTTAGGCTCAAACACATAAACCGATGTAAAATGTGTGATGAAGTATCAACTGTTTGCAGATTGGACATTTATTTGCCACAGAATGTAATACAACGTGCAAATTAAACTGAGAAGAAGCACTTGTGCACCGTTGTAAGGTGTTTTAAACGGGGTTTCTTATAGCAAGGCACTTTTTGTCAAAACAAACAGTATTTATAACACTCAAATCTACACTAGGGCAAATGGAGTCAGAATGCCCGCGCTAAACGCAAAAGAAGGAGGATGTACACCACTCACGCTAAAGCACCACCTCGACACCTTGCACACGAACCTCGACCTGGTGGAACACGTGGCTTCTGTTTTCCACTGTTTCCCTAAAACACACAAAGGAATACAGACTCACAGAACACATATGGAAGAAGAGGTGCGGTCCCTACCTCTTTGCAGGCGTGGAGTTCCAGGCCAAGTGCCCCCTGGGTGGCAGCCCCTGCCCAGAGGAGAAGCTGCAGGAGGAGGTGGGCGCCGGGCATGGTGCGCCTCTTGGAATAAAGAGCCGGTCCGTGGAGGATGGAGCGCTGTCCCTGCTGCGGTCTGAGCCCGGCTGCTGCTGCTGCCACCTGTCTCGCGTCTACCGCCGGGCGGGAGGGAGAACGAGCCCGGGGGAGGGAGGTGGGCAGGGCCAGGCGTGGCGGCCCCACCCTGTCTTTGTGCACAGGTGCGCTCTGCTGCCTCTGGACCTGTGCCTCTGCCTGGGCCGGGCTGCTGTGGCTTGGCTGTGGGAGGGCGGGGCGGGCATTGTGGAGGTCTGTGCTGGGCCGGCAGGGCAGGATGCTTCTGTGGCGCAGCTCTGTGGTGCCAATGCTGCTGTGCCGGGGCACCGAGCGGATGTGGCAGGGCGCTAGGCTAATGTGGCACGGCTCTGTATATGAATAGCAGGGCACGGGGCTGCTGTGGCAGGCATATGGGAGAGAAGAACTATTGTGGAAGGCCTCTGCCTGGGCAAGGATGCTGTCTGTGGGGCCGGGGACGGGACTCCTGTGGCGGGGCTCGGGGAGGAAGACGTCAATGTTGCTGTGGTGTGCAGAGAGCAGGTTAGCTCTACTAGCTGCGCACTGGTACCCTGGGAATGTTTCTTTGTGTGCAATTCTTGATGGCGCCTGGTGCTCTGTCGGACTATGTGTGCGTTTCCCTAAGAGTTCCAACTGTGTGTGTCTGTGTGGTGGATGCTGCTGGAAGCACCTGCCTGCTTTCTGTCCCCTGTACTCATCTGTGGGCGAGATGCACTGTGCAGTCCCACTATGTGTGAGTATGTGCACAGAAGGACTGCTCCCCCTGCTGGCCCTACGGATTTTAGTAGCAGAGATACAGCTTGCTCTACACATTTTAGTGGTTCTGCAAGTCTATACCTAAGTGGGTCTTTGCATGGTGTGCATGTGTGCTACAGGACGAACCGGCTCTTCTGCGGATGCAGTACCATTTCTATGTGCAACTGCCGGGTGTATTGGCCTGGGCAGTGGGGGTTGGTTGCGGCTATTTCTTATGTATCTGTGAATGCTGGTTGATCACATTGTTCCGTGCTGCTTTGATTGGCGCTTGTGGCTCTTGGTGGTTTTGAGTCGTCTGTTGAAGTTTGCGAAGTCTGGCTAGCCCTTCTCTTACACTCGTCTGTCTCTCTGACTGGCACTCGGTGCTGAGTCTGAAAGACCTGAGCGCCTCTGTGATGTGTGCTTGATGCAACTGGCGGCGTTGTGCTGTATTTAATGTATTATGTGTCTCTGTTACAGGTGCTTCAAGCCTCTGTTGAGTGCTTAATTGGACAAGGCAATATATCAGCTAGAATGGAGTAAGTATGCACCTTTATATTTTGCAGGCCGCGTGTGTCCTCCCCTTTGTCGCGTTGGTTAGAATTACTTGAAAAGATTTGTCATTTTGTGGCATAGATTTAATGATGCCCTTACATATACATATATTTAAATCTATCAATTTAGTTCGATTTTTTTACGATAATCATGTTTCTAAGGGCTACTGTGAAAATGAAATGTGCTATCTGATAACGCAAGCGATCTCTGCTGATATGCAGTAAAATTATTTTTCAACATACGTAATAATATAAAAAAAGAGTAATTATTGTTGCTTACGTGTGCGCAAGTTATATTGTCCAATGCTTATCAAATAGAACGTGAATGTATATTTGTATGTATTATTCTTATTAATAAAATATAATATGTAGATAAATATATATGATATTTAAGGAGTGAAATATTGATTCGAGTTTTACTGGGTAGAAGTCTCTAACAATAATATTCTTCCCTCCCTCAGCCGTCACTCCAGTTTCCCGGCTCTCAGGAAAGCTCCCTCAGCTTTGCCCCCTTCCGTCTTTCCTTGCACCCGGGTGGCCCCCTCCTCCTCTGAGCTGTGCCTGCTTGACAGCCTCCTCCGCGCACATCTGAAGTAGAGCAAAGCCTGCTCGGGCTCCCATGGAAACCCCCACTGCTTCCCCCTTCCGAAGCGTGCGTACAACAATGGTGACAGCTGCAACGTCACTAGTACATAGCTTTTATTACGTATTGGTGCTTGAGAGGATCACGTGATCCGTCCCTGGTGTTTTCGTATCAAAAAGACATTCGCCGATTTCTCAACTTCGTCTCGCCATCTTGTGGTTAGGTTAGGTTAATACTATTTTATGTACCCATTCTAAGAGACCCATATTTTGTTTATATTGTATTCCGGGCTGGTCCACCATTAAGCAAAATAAGCACGTGCTTAGGGCATCAAGGGATGATGACCATCACAGGAATTTTCCATTGCCGTATTTACCATGGACCACAGGGTACAAAATTGCAAACGGTGGAGCTGATAGAGATCGCAGGTCACCCGACCAATATTTTCACCACTTAGGTTTCGGGCCCATATATTTCATTTCACCATATACATTGATCAGATGACCATACAATCTACTACCAATAATTGTGAGTCCCTTCCTGCTATTTCTAGTGTACCCGACTTACCATCCACCGATACGGGTACTTATAACCACGATGGGTCAGGGAGCTAGCTGTAAAAGGAAAGGCAGCAAAATACAAAACCCAACATAAAAATGATTTCAATGTTTCATCAAATGACCACGGACAACTGGGAAGTTTTAAGATTCTTTATCTAAAATTCAGTTTTGGAAAATCATAACATTTGCAGTAAGAAACCCAGTCAATAATCGGAATTTTTACTATGGAAACAGTTTTCATGAATATGAATGGGAAATTAGGAATCCTAACAGCTATAGTAAGGGTGTAATGTGAAACACGATATAACTCTAGTAAAGTACTTCAGTTAAATGTTAAGAGAAAATTATAGACCACATCAGGAAATTGCAAACTGCAATGTAGAAAATGATTTCTAAAAGGTAGGGTAACATAGGAACACGCTATGAAAGTAAATGCAAATAACTTTATGATATGCAATGGTTGCGGAAAAGCATGGAAAATTATCATATGCAAAGGTATGTCTTTATTGAAGCAAAGACGGAAAAATAGAAAGGTGCAGTTTAGAGTTTTCGGCAAGATATTTACCTAGACTGGTGTGAAAACCAACCCTGGCCACGGGTCAGTTAAGGACAGGAAATACCCCAAGGAATAGCAGTCATCAATGGGACAGCAGGTGCAGTATGGACACCTCAGGACAGGACAGGAAACCCAGATTAGGATCAGGACAGGACCACCAGGATACGACCAGCCCCCGCAGTTCGGAAGCAACGCCTGCGCTCCACCCTCTCTGCGGCTATCAGTCAGAACCCCGATTGGGTTAGCGAACTCCCCAGCAAAGTGCTCCGCCAGCACTTAAGGTTTAGTAAAACCTTAGTCTATGGTCAAATTCGGACAGAGTGCTCCGCAGCGCTCTGTATATTCAGTCACCTATTGAGTGCGTTGGGTCAGTGACAGGTCAGCTATTCGGACAAGTCGGACAATTTCTCTAGCTAAACCTAGGCTAGATATACTCTTTTGGGTCAGTGTACCACCCCCCAATGTTGCAAAGTGTCAGAATCCCCAATTTCGATTGGTCCTAAGGTAGGATGGGTTAACACACCAATCAGAACAGACTTATTCAAGTCCTAATTTGCATTCTAAGGTACCGCCTAGCAAGATTGGGGTTCCCATGAGAGAATATGCAGAATACAATAGAAATAATGTCATTGTATCAAGTCAGGAACATGATTTCTCTATCCTCCTGGGTCAGAGGTGGCGTTCTCAGGAGCTTCTTGTCTGTGACTGCCAGCTGGCTGAGTTCCACCGCTCAAGGCTACGGCTGCCTGGGCTGCGCGGTCATGCGCAGAAAGGACCCTCAAGATGGCTCTCGACCCAGTTGGACCCCCCGTTTACCATGGTACATGAAAAGTAAGCGAAAACAAATTAAAATATAGAAATAAATGAATAAACTACATAACATGAGTGTGTACTTGTGAATTATCATTATAAAATATACTATGCAATTATTTATTAGTGCAACAGACAGAATCACAAAAGCAACGGTGCAAGCTTCACCTCGCTATTAGAAAGCGCGGCCATTTTATTGGCTGTTACGCATGCGCACCCTTTCCCTCCAAATGGGACTGCGTCGTGTCACGTGATTATGCCTAACGCATGCGCAGAATAACATTTCGAGCAGCTTCCATGTTTAAAGACAAGGGTTATTCGTATTAGTGAAACACATAGGCAAGCATCACTATGATACACACGCACATTCAAAATACATAAATTTAGTAAAACAAACAATTGGAATTACGGGATTATAACACATTTTTCGAGGTTCTTGACACGAGCAAGTCGCGATGCGAAATCTTGCTCTATCAATCCCCTCTTTGATGATATTTACTATCATCACAAAATAATGGAACCAGATGCCAACTTTCTTTCACACCTTGTACATTTCTATCTCTTCCAACAGGCGATTCAGTTTCTCTTTCTCATTTTTGGTAGGGTGAGAATTTTTCACCTTTTTATAAATCTGATTATTCATTTCTTCCAATTCAAGCTTATCCGCACTCCGTTTCACTCCTCTCGCATTCACTTGGTATTTCTTTGTGTGTTTGCGACATTTGCAACAGACGAATATGAGAAATAGGATAAGACCTATCACTCCAATTGGCATCAGTACCTTAAACAATAAACTTTTACCTAAGCTAGCAAACCAATGACCTACATTGGAGAGACCATCAACCAGTCTCTTCCAGGCACTGTCAACCTCGAGTGGTTTGAGTTCCTTTTCCAAATTAGTAATGTTTTTCACATATCTTTTAAGCTGTACACTTTTGTCCGGAATGTAAGTGCAACAATGTTGCGCCTTCAACATCCGGCAGACTCCGCCCTCTTTTGCTAATAAGGTGTCAAGAGCAAGTCTGTTCTGCAAAACCATTGATCTGATCGCAACCATTTCAGTATTGACCAGCAGAAATCCATGAGCCGTGTCAGTAGACAACACATCCACTATTGTGGATAATTTGCAAATTCTGTGAGTGTTTAGAACCACTCCCACTCCAGGTATCAGTGCACTAAAAATACTACCCATTATTTCACCTACGCTTTCTCTTTTACTACGCACTAAGCCATTAGTGTTTTCGTTGCTTCCAGCAATTTCATTCACGTGGTATATTTTCGGGAAAACAATGCCAAAATAGCAGCTTCCATACCAGTGATCCGGCAATTTGAAATATGCCTTGTTTCCACATACATAATAAATTCCGGGAAACACAGGTTCTGACCCATTTTTGAAACCCCAACCTCCAATTACCTTGTAATTGTGTTCACATTGACTGGAACCAATGAAAATATTATTATAATAACTAGTCTTCTCGCGATGAAGACAGAGTTTCCCTTTCTTTTCGAAATCCAGCAACAAAGCAGGCCCTGCCCCGCCATTTGAGGTGCTTTCCATGTCCTCAGCCCATTTTGGGGTTTTCTGTCTTTTGTCATTTGCCTTTCTTTGGAAACTCTCTCTTCTCTTCTCTGCCATGTTCAAAAATATTTTTTCTTGTTCATGTAATGAACAAGTCAAGTTGTCTCTGTGTACTTCATTTAAGTCTATGGTACCTATAGTCAGAAAGTATTCTCCCATATAACGTGTAACGTCACTTTTGGTATGTACAGGATTCAGATTTCCACGTATAGGAAGTTCGGAAAATATTACGTCATTATTAGAGTAATAGTACTGTAACGGTCCTCTTTTGTAAAATAAGCTTGCTAAAATACTACAGGAAATTCCATAGGTCAGAGGTAGGTGATGATACGTCACGCCTTCAGCTACAGAAGTAGGTAGCTTCATGCAGACATAGCAATCTTCTATTTCCATAGTTTCTACATAATGCACTAACAAGTTTGCGAAAACATTTAAGTGTGTCTGGTTTCTAACTCCGTGGTAATGTAGTCCTTCCTCATCTGATGCTTCTAAGTCTCGTTTTGTCTGTCTGAGTGCTTTCTCACGTCTTTCTACACTTCGTGTTGTCAGTTCCTCAGTGTCGGTAGTATGAGTAGGGTCAATATTAGTATTTTTGCTTACCATAAAAGGAATGAAAACTGTTAGTCCTATCCAAACTAATATTACTATAACTATACTACATATACATACTTTGCAGCATGTTTTGCAACAACTGCGGCTAGGTCTACCACTCATGTTTGAATCAGACATTTTGGCTCAGAAGAAGTTTTCAACCCCTCTTTGTGTCCTTGCCCAGGTACCTTTATGCTGAGCAATTTCACGGTGGTTCGTCCTCTTCCTCTGCAGAGTAATCAGTAGTCGGTTCCCCGTCGCTTTCGTCAGTAATATCAAGATCCTCAAAATTTTCCAGAATCAGATATGTCCATTCAGGATCCTGGTATTTCTCATTCAGTCTTTTTATTCGATCACTCCTTCTTTTGGAGCTTTCTCCAGCTTGCTCTGCTATTCGTATGCTTTTTCTTCGGTCAGCAAGTTTCTCTTCTACTGTTTTTATTCTCAATCTTAGTCTCTTAATGTATCTTGGTTCGATATTTTTCTTTTTCTTGAGTCTTTTAGTTGGCACTGTATTTTGGCTTTCTTCTAATGCTCTTTTGTTTTCATTCGTTTGTGGCACTTCCTCTGTCTCTTCCCTTCCTGTCTTACTAGTCCCAGGTCTTGTATCTATTTCTTCCGCCTGGTTACTACGCTGGCCTTGTTCAGGTGAGTTTTGATTTTGGCTTTCGAATGTCTTTGTTTCTGTGTCCTGAACACGTTCTTCTAGCTCTGTCTGATTCTGTTCGAGCACTTCGATCTCTTGATTTTCTTCAGCTCGAACTATTACACTATTTCTAGTCTGTCCCTTTTCAATTTCAGGAGCCAGTGGAGGAGTATCGATCACTTGTTCTGTCCCTGTCTGACCTCCTTCTTCGTCCTCGGATTTGATGTGAATCTCAATGATCTGAGGGTCTTCGCCTGTGCCTATCTCGACCTCTCTATTCCACTCTCTATCTTCGTAGATTCGCTCTCTTGTTCTGATTGGGTCTTCAATGAAATCTATTATAGGTATCCAATCATCTTGGCTGGTGCTCGGTTGCTCGTCATCAGCTACTTCCGGACCAACGTCTGCAGGACCCTCAGCTGGACTGGCGCTCGGCTGTTCGTCATCAGCTACTTCAGGACCGACATCCGCAGACCCCTCAGCTGGACAACCTTCAGCTCCAGGCTCCTTGTCTGGAATTACCTTTTGAGTATGGCTGGCATGGATCCACCTGGGAATGCCTGCACACTTCACTTCCGTCGTGGTCACCAGTATTACTTGGCGTTTTTCTCCCCACCTCGGTGCAAGGCAACTCGAACGAGTGTGCTTCTTTATTCTAACCCAGTCACCTGGAACCAATTTGTGAACTGGAGTTGTCGGGTTGGCGACGGCGTCTTCCCCAATCTGGCGAGAGATAGAATGCACTTGGTCACCCAGTTTCCTGCAGTACTCAAGTACCAAATCATCAGAAATGCCTAACAGTTTGTTTCCTGGTACCCATGCTTGTCTCATCACTCTTCCCATCAAAATTTCATGGGGGCTCAGGCCTGTTCTCCGATCTGGAATACTTCGGAGTCCCATCAGAACAAGAGGCAAGGCAGTAATCCAATTCATTTCCGTTGAGTCACACATTTTGGCCAACCTCGATTTAATAGTGCCATTTATCTGCTCTACCACTCCAGAAGCTTCTGGACGATGTGCACAGTGCAACTTTTGTGTGATTCCAAACGCTTTACAGAGTTGGTCCATCACCTCATTCTGAAAATGTCGGCCTCTATCTGATTCAATAGTGACTGGCACCCCGAACCTAGGTATCAATTCTCGTAGTAACAATTTGGCTACTGTTAAGGCATCACTCTGTGGGACAGGGTAAGCTTCCACCCATTTTGAAAATAGGCAGACTACTACAAGGACATATCTTTTTCCCTCGCAGCGTGGCATGGTGATGAAGTCAATTTGTATTCTTACAAAGGGACCCCCTGACTTTCCAATTTTCCCCAGTTCAACTACTGTTCTCTTGCCAGCGTTGAACTGTTGACAAGTTATGCACCTCTGGCACAAGGATTCTGCTACCTTCCTGAATTTCGGGTTATACCAGGTCTGTTGAAATACCAGAACCATGGCATCCCTACCAATGTGTGATCCTTCATGTATCAGTCTGGCCATAGGGGCAAGCAGGTTCCTAGGTAACACAGGCATACCATCTGGGCCCACAATGACACCATCCTCACGTCTTGGTCGACAACCAAGTCCCTTCTACTTCTCTTTCTCTTCCCAGGGCACAGCATGCTGCCATTCTCTCACTTCATCCCAGGTAGGCACTTCTTCAAACACCATAAGTTGGCAGCTGTTTCCAGTCCCACCCAGTCTGATATTCATTGACATGCGATCCATAGCACATTGTTTTGCTACCCGATCAGCAAAATCATTACCCAATGACACGGGGTCAAGGCCCTTTTTATGAGCAACACATTTGACCACTGCCAATTCTTTTGGTAATTGGATTGCCTCTAGAAGGTCTTGGATAACTTTTCCATTTCGAATGGGAGTACCTGATGAAGTCAGGAATTCTCTTTGTAGCCATAATTGGCCAAAGTCATGCACAACCCCATAACAGTACTGGCTGTCAGTATATACTGTTATCCTTTTGTCTTTTCCCAATTTGCATGCTCTTATCAAGGCAATTAGTTTGGCTACTTGTGCAGACTTTACTCCAAATAAACAGGATGCTTCTTTAACTTTGTCTAACGCAACCACAGCGTAGGCAGCACTTAGGCCTACAAGTTCGTGTCTCATGCATGAACCATCCACAAACCCTTCTTCATCATGTACAGGCAAGGGTGTTTCTTTAATGTCTGGGCGCTGTTTAGTACTGAATTCTGTCAGGTCAATGCAGTCATGCTCGTTCTCTCCCTGGTCTTCTAAAACCATTGAGTCAGGGAGTAGAGTGGCGGGGTTCAGTATATTACACCGAGTGATGGCCACATTTGCAGCACCCACGAGAATCCTCTCGTATTTAGTCAGCCGACTAGGGGTGAGATACTGAGTCTTTGTTCTGGTTAGTAAAATCACAACTGCGTGTGGAACATACACAGTTACCGGATGTCCCATGACAATAGATTCACTCTGTTCTAAACTTGTGCATGTTGCAGCCACTGCTTTCAAACATCCAGGTAATCCAGCAGCCACTGGATCCAAAGTGGCAGAAAAATATGCCACTGGCCGTCTAGTTAAGCCATGTTCCTGAGTTAGGACCGACAATACACAATTGTCTCGTGTGTCACAGAATAAAGCAAACTCCTTGGAATAATCTGGCATTCCCAAAGCAGGAGCTGTACACAGACAGTCCCGTAATTTTGTAAATGCTGTTAAGCTGTCATCATCCCATTCCACAGGGTCCGGTGCTCCTTTCTTTGTCAATTTTATTAAAGGCTTTGCATGGACTGCGAATCCCACAATCCATTGCCTGCAGTAACCTACAACTCCAAGGAACATTCTGACTTCTTTTTGCGTACGGGGTAACTGCATCTTCTGAATTATTCTGACTCTCTCTGAGGTCACTTTTCTGATTCCCTTTTCTATCTGGTGCCCCAGATATTTCACTGATTTTGAACAGAACTGCAATTTCTCAGGGGCCACTTTATGTCCCTTTTCACTTAGGTGATTTAGTAGGGCAATGGTGTCAATCACGCAATCCCTATGACTTTTGGATGCCACCAATAGGTCGTCAATGTATTGCACCAAAACAGATTTTCTAGGTAAGACTAAAGTTTCCAGGCATTTTTTCAAGATCTGGTTAAAGATAGAGGGGCTCTCTGTGTACCCCTGGGGGACCCTGTTCCAAACGTACACGTGACTGTTGAAAGCAAATGAGAAAAGAAATTTGCTATCTGGGTGCAATGGGATCGAAAAGAATGCATGACATAGGTCAATCACAGTGAACCATTCAGCATCCCAGGGAATCTGATACAGAATCACAGCTGGGTTTGGGACAATAGGACAGCAAGGAACCACAATTTTGTTTACCTTTCTCAGGTCCTGCACTACTCTGTACCTGCCACTAGGTTTCTTGATTCCAATTATTGGGGAATTACACGGGCTACTCATCACTTCTTGTATGATGTTTGCTTCTAGCAATTTCTGTATCTCAATGGCAACTCCTGCTCTCACTTCGGCACTCATTCTGTAAGGCTTAGTATTGGGGTAGGCTGCATTTTCCTTTATGGCTATTTGTATTGGGTCTACATTGGCCATTAATCCTACATCCTTTCCTGTAAAGTCCCATACTTCTTGTTTCACTGTCTGTTGAAGTTCTTCAGGTAAGTCCTGTATAGTCATTTGCTTAATTTCTGAGTCAGGTCTGACTAGCATTAGCTTGTAAATACCATCTTCATCTGGGGTTTGAATCTCAACGCCCTTTGGTGTGCAAAAGATAGTGCAGTTCATTTTGCACAGCAAATCACGTCCCAGTAAGTTCACTGGACTGGTATCACAGACGACAAATCTGTGCATTTCTTTGAAGTTCCCTATTGATATCTCCATGGGCTCGGTAACGGGAGTACTAATCAATTGATTAGATACACCCACTACTTGGATTGCTTCTCCCGAGAGGGGTAGGTTTGGAACGTCTGCTGTTCTTACAGTAGAACGGGTAGCACCAGTGTCCAATAGAAAGGTGACATCATTTCCATCAACCTTTCCTTCAATGTATGGCCCTGACTGGTCTACCGGCAAGGAGGCGCCAAGTACACACTCCTTGTCCTCCCCTCTCAGGCCCCGTCAGTACTCGTCGTCACAGAAAAAAGTGTCATTCAATAAATATTGCGAAGTTGCTGCATTTCTGTTCTCAGTGCCCCCCCCAGATCTCTATATCATCTCCCTGCGGTGATTTTTCCTTAAACGTTGGCTTTGGCGCTCGGGGTATTTGAATTGTTTTTACCTGCTGCTGGGTCTTTCTTGGCTTTTCATTCTGCGTCTGTGGAGTTAAATCAGGGGTTGGGTATTATCGGACTGTAAATACGGGCACTCGTCTCTCCAATGTCCAATTTCCCCGCACTGGTGGCAGGGAAATTTCTTTTTGGCTTCCTCTCTGCTCATTTTTGCTCGGGGCTTTCCTCCACCTCCACCCCCAGGGCCTTGGTTCAGAGTAGTTTTGTTTAACTTATTCAATTGTTTTTCCTGCTGTTCTGCAAGCTTTACTTGAGCCCACATCACTTTCTCCTTCAGGGCCTTTTTCTTTTCTGCCATTTCGTCCTCACAGTACTTGCGTACCGTAGGACCTCGTCCATTTTCTTGGACTGCCAACAGATTTTGTTATCTTTTATCCACTGACAAATTTCTGGTCTTAAACCGTTTACAAACCTGTAAATGAAATGCGTCATGTCCTTCATTTCGATGTTATCTATACCACTGTACGTTTTGAACACCTGCAACAGCCTTTCAGAAAAGGAATGCACAGTCTCGTCCCTTTCCTGCGTGGTTCTATCTATCTTGGTCCAATCAGTTTCCTTTGCGGGCACTTTTAGCTTCAGATGCTGAATTACCTGATCATATTTTTTCATCACTTCCTTAGAGGGTTCTCCTGTTGCTGAGTCCCTCGTGTATTCCTCACTAGGCCAACCTATGGCGATTTTACACTCAGTCCACAGATCTACAGGGACCACTATGTCGAAGAACCCATCCAGGTCCTTCCACAAGCATTTTTGCACTTTTACAAATCTTTCTACCTGCCGGTACCAATCGACGGGCTTTTCTCGTAATTTCGGGAAGTCATTGGTAAAGGACACAATATCCTGTCTGGACCATGGAACATGTACATATTTTCCTCCTGGTACTTCGCGCATAGGGCATAACTGTTCTGGTTTGTCAACTTCCTTTAGAACAAATTCGGGAGTTACCTGCTTAGACCTGGCTTCATCTTTTTTCCTAGCCCATCTGGCTTTCCATCTTTCTACGTCTCCCCATTTCTGTAACACTGTCAATAGTTCCTTGACCTGTGCCTTTTTCCCTGATATATTCAGGTTTTCCAAATCTTTGTCTGAAAATTCTGCTCTGTATGGTTTCTGCAAGGGTTTCGATTTTGAAATATCTATTCCCATGCTAGCAGCAGTATCTGTCAATTTTTCATGAAGTACTCGGGCATTTCGGGTAAGACTTTTGCAAATAAACAACAGCTCTTCTTCAGAGTAGGTATTTAATCTGTCTAATCCCACATTTCCTGCCATTAGTTCTTCTATTTCTACTCTCAGTTTGTAGAGATCTAAAGGTTTCGTCTGCGGAGTTTGTTTCTCTAATTCTTGACTCCATCTTTCAATTTCTTCAGGAGTCACTAACGTGACACTCTTAGTACCCGAAGTCGATTCCATCTGAATCTCCCTTGTGTTGAAAGGGTTATGTCTTTTCTGCATCCTTTTCCCTGTATTTCTATTGGGCAGATCCAATAGTGAGACCTCAGACTCGCACTCACTTGTCTAGTCATCTACAATTAAGGGTTCTGGTCTTGGCTAGGCTATGACTGGGGAAATGACTGGAGGTTTTGGACTTTCATGTCGGTCCCCATACAATGGAACCACTGGTTCGATAGTTACTGGGATTGTCAATGCTTCAGGACTGGTATTTAACTGGGAGATTTTCTGAATTATTTCAGCTCTCTGCTTTGCTAGAATTTCTCGCTCCTTTTCTTCCAATAATCTCTCTACGGATTTGTCATGTAACACCTGTGGGGTCAGAGTGGGAGCATAACTCGGGGCAGTGGGATGAGTCTCACTAAGTCCTTCACCATAATTAGGTCTTGGGAACAAACTTCCTGTACCTAGGGACCTTGGTTCTCTTTCATATAAAGGCTGTAAAAACGGCATTCCTGAACCTGATGGTCTCGCCTCACCCTCGTAGGGAGGTCTCGGGGAAAAATCGCTTTCACAGGAGTATCTGGCATCCCCACCAGCTGATATTCTTGGATAGATATCTCTTGTATCTACAGGACCTAAGCTCTCGGTATAAGGAGGTATGGGGCAACCCCCTCCTGCACTGGCTGATCGGGCCTCATCCTGAAGATGAAGTCTTCGGGAATTATCCCCCTCACTGGAAGGTCTATTTCTTTCATTATAAGGAGGCGGACTTCTCATAAACAGGTCATCTAATAATTCATCATCCGACTCTCCAATAGGTACCCAATGTTTGCACTTTTCTGTTTTCTTCTCCCCCCCAGGAGGACCACATGCTGGCATCATGGGAAACAGTCCTTCTACAATCATATTCTGTCTCCACTGTTTCATCTTTTTGGCTCGGGCTTCCTGCTTCAATTTTGGATAAAATTTAGTTAACCCTTTATCCATTTGGGGCTTATCTCTCTCAAAAGCCTCAATCTCCCATTCTTCTAGTGCTTCATACTGTGTTAACCTAGGTCTGGGATGTAAGTCATTCATTCGGGTTCTCAGATTGAATAGAATCCTACTGTTAAAGGTACCCTCTAACGGAAAAGCCAATACTCCGTCATCTTTCGTGTATTCCGCCCAGTTCTCCAACCATACACATGTGTTGTACCCTTTATCGAACATCATGAAAGATGCGGGAGTGTTGGGTGGCGGTATGACAACACCTTCTCTAGTTTTAATCAGTTTGTCTTTTTTGAAATAATTTTTCACTTTGTTTACAAGAGACACTTTTCTCTTATTTCCGTACATAATGTCGTTTTTAACGCCTTTCCACTGATCGTTCTCAAATCCCATATGCCGTGGATCAGGTCTGGTATGCGGTCTATACGAATGCCACATGCGATTTTTACGAGTGACTTTGTTTACAAAACCACTTCCAATCCAAGTGCGTCTATTAATTTCGTGCGGCCAATGAAATGCACAAATTCAAATAATTTCAACCAATGGGTGCGCGGCCTTTTCGTGAGACAGTTCTCACGCTCCGGCTCTCGCCCCTCCTTTACAATTCCAGCTCCGCTACAAACCCGCTGTGACTACCAATCCCAGCGCGGCACAGAGTGACGTCAGAGCAGCTTCGTGCCTGACTCCCTCCTTCACAAGGTAACGGAAACTTTCTTTCTTTCTAAAGTGCTAGTGTTCGGTATTTTAACAATGAATACACATTCGCCACTGTGCTCAAGTGTCTAGACAGGAAAGAGTTTTGTTTCACTGCAAGTAAACTACTTCCATTTACTTTTCACACTCTACGGGTAGATCTCTTCCACCTACCCTTCAAACTAGCATTGGGGCACCTGCTACTTCCCTAGACTCATCCACCTTTCCGGGATATATCCAAGTCTAAAGTTTCACCAGCGAGCCCTTTTTGCTTTCACTCAAGCTCCGATGAACCTGCTACTTTTCTGGTGTGACCGTCACTAGGTTATGCCACAATAGGAATTTTGCCAATGAACCTCGTTACTAACATTTATTCAATCATACATTCAGAAAAAAACCCTAGTTAGTGCTTCCAGTTCTGCCTAACCTGCACCAACTTTCCTTGAAAGCCAGTGACCTCAAAGCAAGTGGATTCTATTCACCACTCGCTATTCAATTCCCCGGGGATTTCTGACAACACTTAAGACGTTTTACTAATGAATAGATAAATACATATAACAGTATAAGAATAAGAACAACAATTTTAAAACATTTCATAATTTTTAAAGTAAACACTTCAAGTGAGTGATCAAATCACTCGAATTGTCTACTCTCATTAGCAGCATCCAACTTAGTTGATCTTAACTAGTCCTACCTAACCTTTAGCTATTCCCTAACCATCCTCGATGCTACCAGAAAATTACTGATAGAGATCGCAGGTCACCCGACCAATATTTTCACCACTTAGGTTTCGGGCCCATATATTTCATTTTACCATATACATTGATCAGAAGACCATACAATCTACTACCAATAATTGTGAGTCCCTTCCTGCTATTTCTAGTGTACCCGACTTACCATCCACCGATACGGGTACTTATAACCACGATGGGTCAGGGAGCTAGCTGTAAAAGGAAAGGCAGCAAAATACAAAACCCAACATAAAAATGATTTCAATGTTTCATCAAATGACCACGGACAACTGGGAAGTTTTAAGATTCTTTATCTAAAATTCAGTTTTGGAAAATCATAACATTTGCAGTAAGAAACCCAGTCAATAATCGGAATTTTTACTATGGAAACAGTTTTCATGAATATGAATGGGAAATTAGGAATCCTAACAGCTATAGTAAGGGTGTAATGTGAAACACGATATAACTCTAGTAAAGTACTTCAGTTAAATGTTAAGAGAAAATTATAGACCACATCAGGAAATTGCAAACTGCAATGTAGAAAATGATTTCTAAAAGGTAGGGTAACATAGGAACACGCTATGAAAGTAAATGCAAATAACTTTATGATATGCAATGGTTGCGGAAAAGCATGGAAAATTATCATATGCAAAGGTATGTCTTTATTGAAGCAAAGACGGAAAAATAGAAAGGTGCAGTTTAGAGTTTTCGGCAAGATATTTACCTAGACTGGTGTGAAAACCAACCCTGGCCACGGGTCAGTTAAGGACAGGAAATACCCCAAGGAATAGCAGTCATCAATGGGACAGCAGGTGCAGTATGGACACCTCAGGACAGGACAGGAAACCCAGATTAGGATCGGGACAGGACCACCAGGATACGACCAGCACCCGCAGTTCGGAAGCAACGCCTGCGCTCCACCCTCTCTGCGGCTATCAGTCAGAACCCCGATTGGGTTAGCGAACTCCCCAGCAAAGTGCTCTGCCAGCACTTAAGGTTTAGTAAAACCTTAGTCTATGGTCAAATTCGGACAGAGTGCTCCGCAGCGCTCTGTATATTCAGTCACCTATTGAGTGCGTTGGGTCAGTGACAGGTCAGCTATTCGGACAAGTCGGACAATTTCTCTAGCTAAACCTAGGCTAGATATACTCTTTTGGGTCAGTGTACCACCCCCCAATGTTGCAAAGTGTCAGAATCCCCAATTTCGATTGGTCCTAAGGTAGGATGGGTTAACACACCAATCAGAACAGACTTATTCAAGTCCTAATTTGCATTCTAAGGTACCGCCTAGCAAGATTGGGGTTCCCATGAGAGAATATGCAGAATACAATAGAAATAATGTCATTGTGTCAAGTCAGGAACATGATTTCTCTATCCTCCTGGGTCAGAGGTGGCGTTCTGAGGAGCATCTTGTCTGTGACTGCCAGCTGGCTGAGTTCCACCGCTCAAGGCTACGGCTGCCTGGGCTGCGCGGTCATGCGCAGAAAGGACCCTCAAGATGGCTCTCGACCCAGTTGGACCCCCGTTTACCATGGTACATGAAAAGTAAGCGAAAACAAATTAAAATATAGAAATAAATGAATAAACTACATAACATGAGTGTGTACTTGTGAATTATCATTATAAAATATACTATGCAATTATTTATTAGTGCAACAGACAGAATCACAAAAGCAACGGTGCAAGCTTCACCTCGCTATTAGAAAGCGCGGCCATTTTATTGGCTGTTACGCATGCGCACCCTTTCCCTCCAAATGTGACTGCGTCGTGTCACGTGATTATGCCTAACGCATGCGCAGAATAACATTTCGAGCAGCTTCCATGTTTAAAGACAAGGGTTATTCGTATTAGTGAAACACATAGGCAAGCATCACTATAATACACACGCACATTCAAAATACATAAATTTAGTAAAACAAACAATTGGAATTACATGATTATAACACATTTTTCGAGGTTCTTGACTCGAGCAAGTCGCGATGCGAAATCTTGCTCTATCAGAGCTACATCTATATAAAAGTGGAATTATATAAAAATAAACATTATTTTCCATCTTACTCTAACTTTTGTTTCATTTAGAAAATAACATTTTATTTCATGGTTACTATTGTTTATATTTTGAATTAGATATATATGGGGCACCAAAATCTGTTGAGTGCTTAGGGCCTCTAAATGTTGTAATCCAGCTCTGATATTGGTTGTGTAGCTAAAGCACACAATAGAACCTTTTAAATTGTCTGTCTTAGATTTTCAAACTCCAAAATTATTTAAAAGTAAACAGTGGATCTGGTGATGTTTTAAACATTTTCATGTTTTTCAAAAATCCTTATCATGCCTAGAGCTCTATGTAGTTCAGAGGGTGTCTTGGTGTGTGTGTATGTGTGTATGTGTATATATATATATATATATATATATATATATATATATATATATATATATATATATATATATATATATATATATATATATATATATATATATATATATATATATATATACACACACGCATATATATATATTTTATATATAGGTAGAAATTAACATTTAAAAAAAACTTTGAAATTCACTGAAAAAACCATAGGTTTCAGGGACATTATAGTTAGTTGGACATTTCACTTGTACAGAACCAGAGAAATTCCGCCGTTATAGTTAGTCCAGCTAACTATAACTCCCGCCCCCGCAATGCACTGCTGATGACATCACATATTACATAATTCATTACATGGTCAGTGACATCACTGATGACATCATCCAGTGACTGTTTGTTTCTATAAAGTTGAAATATGTTTTATATATATGCCAAATTGTATTGAAGAATTAGTGGGTGTATAAGTGTCTGGATGGAGGATTTAGTAGGTGCGTGACTGACTGTATACGTGAGTAATTAAAAGTTTCTTACTGAATGCATGGGTGTAACATTGTGCCTTTTGCTTAAATGTATCTAGTTGTCCCTTTAAGGGTTTTAGTTATTGTTTAAGCAGCAACATGGCAATGGAATGTATATGTGTGGCCAGCAAGTCAGTTGCATCTGACTAGATCAAGCTGATGGATGGGACATTTCCTTCTCCTGAATAAACTTAATTTTATTCATCTCATTGAGGGTCCTTCTTAATTTTACACTGGTGACGATGGTCTGAAACCTACCCTGCGTATCCAGCACTTCAATTGATGGATTTTTCTCAACATCAAGTAACCATTGCAGAATCTTCATTTTTCAGCTCTGTTCTAGAAGGAAACTGACCACTTTCATGCAGTGGCGGCTTGTCCATTGGGGCGGTGAGGTGTTGCCCACTGCCGCCGCCACTAAATATGTCAATAAATAATATAATGTGATGCTCGCAAATAAATTAAACTGCATGGCGGCGTCACGTCACACCGGCTTGGCTTGCTTCATGTGCTTGACTTCGTACTTCACCCGATGCCGCGGCCCGCACATGCGCACTGTGTGGCACAAGCAAACTGTACGCATGGCTGGTTGGTTTGGCCGGACGATGCCTTTCGCGACCAAGAACCCCCATATGCACAACAGTGCACTTCAATTAGGATGATAGAGAAAACTGGGGGGCGTGGCGCAAACCACAGACCCCAATGATAAAAAATGGGTGGATACTTTTGCAGCACACCCCAATCCTGGCGCTGCTGTCTTTAAGAGAGAGCCTCTCTCTGTAATAGAGCAGCGCCAGGATTGGCTGCAGTGCTGCAGCATCATGGCAGTGCAGGGCGGCGGTTCCGCGGTTGCTAGTCTAGTCTGCACTCAGTAGTAGTAGGCATGACTTGGCACCGCGTGGGAGGTCCCGCCCAGCGCACACTAGCAATGCCCAATCACTGTATGGCTTTATTGTTAAGCAGGCGAGGCGTGACTACTGCTGCTGCATGCTGCACCAAGTTCCGAAAGTCCTGACCTGCTGCATTACACCCGGCCGCTTTATTAAATGACCAACGCTTTGTGTATGTATGTAATAATGAAGTATTTCATTTAGCACATCTTTCTGCTCTAGTTACTTCTGAGGGGAAGAATAGGCCACGTCTATGGCGGGAAACATTTGTAGTTCTTCCACTATCACCTTAAAGAGATTTTTTTTTCTCTAACACATTTATTTTTGCTAGGAGAAATGATTCGCAGAAAAGCACGCGCGAATCCATTTGCCCAGTGCCTATTTCCGACTACGGATTAATACATATGGTGACAAATGCGGCAAGTCAGAGCATGTGTGGGGGGCGCACACACCGCGTGACAGCTTTACTTCTTACTCTCTGGTCAGGCACGTTTCTAGTTAAGCACGAAGCATGCTGTGACGAACAATGCCTGGCTCTTTCGGGTGCATTTTTGCAAAGGAAAGGAATGAACACTGACCGCCATTACGCAGATTTTTAATCCACAAAAGGTTTGCTCGTCATTCTGCTTAAACTCAGAAAATGTCAGCAAATTAGCGATAATCTTTATGCTGTGCTAGTTTAATGTGCCACAAAAATATAATTTAGTTTAGTTTTAGCTCTAGCTCTGAAATAGCACTCCATAAGGCATTCCATACAAAATGACGCTAAAGAATGCTAAATTATGACCACAGTTAGGACCAATTGACAGTTGGTGTTTAATATACCGAAAAATACGTTAACGGGGGACTTCTGTGGAATGCCTCAAGTGTTGTACTTGGAAACGTGTAAGTCATGAGGTAACAGACTTTTTCTTTTCAGTTTTATATAGCGCGAACTAGACCCGAAGGTTTCAGAGCTCGTTACATGAGCATCAGTTGCATTACAGAGGGCACATTCATTTCGAGACACGGGCAGATTAAGTGATTTGCCCAGAATCATAGGATGTTTGAGCCTCCCACCAGACTCGAACTTGGTTACCCAGCCAGCTTCAAAGTCTACCGCTCTAGCCTTTAAGAACGTGCGCTTTACAAATACACATTATGTTATGTTACTTAGAAGCCTGTAGGCTGCACAACTTGACACTGATGTCATAGGATGAATCTTTTTTATATATGATCCTAGGCCTGTGGTTCTTTATGATTAACAGTCTATGTGTTTGGTTGACACAACTATATTTTGTTATATTTGCTTTTCAGCATCTGGTAAAGCCTGGTAAAGTGGAAAGCCTCAAGGCAAAGAAGAAGAGCACCAAACTTCTTTCCTGCTTGCACAACAGTCAACAGCCTTAGCGTTTAAGGTAAGGCAACTGCTGCTATATTTTACATTCTAATAGTTAAGGGCTATCATGTAAGTTGTACATGGTGGGTGAGGTACTCAGCAATGCATTGTGTTTCAAAGTCTTTTATGAAGCTCTGTGGTTATGCTGAATAAGCAGCTACCTATGTTATATGACACCACTTTCTTAATGTAATAACTGCACTTTCACAATTGCTTTATTAACCTTCCTGCTTTCTCAAATTTGTGTGAAAAAGCACCATTTGTCCACTCTATTTTCAAAATTTTCTCGGGGGGAAATCCCCCCGAACCCTCCTTAGGGGGTTCATGCTCGCTCGCTACGCTCGCTCGCTACGGTGCAGTATGATTATCATTTTACGCCTCACCACTTTCAAATGTCACCAGCCGCCACTGCTTTCATGTCAGTAATAATTTCCAACATCTCTGTGAGCTTCGCCACATGTCTCATTCTGACAAGCTTTAATTCTGAGGTTAAAGAGTTGGGAGACTTCAATGTGGGCTCTTTTGGAGTGTGTGAAAGACATTTAGTCACTGCCTTAATTAAGCTGTGACCTTCTCACTAAAGAATTTATCTTACTAAAGAATTTGTCTATTTGACCTTTACAAGTTTCCTTCAAATTGTAGTAACAGCAGCGCTTCTTGGAATCTAATCTACTCTTTACCTTTGAACTAAACTTTATACCTTTGAATTGAACCGTATCTCTCCATTGCTTTGTTTTGAAAATTAACTTGCATGGTGTGGTTTACAACATTGTGAAAGTTGTGTGGAGATTTTGGCTGCCTTTCACATGACTGTAATTGTATTTTGGGTGCCTTTTCACATGACTGCAATTGTTTTGAGGAGTGTTCAATAGATTTAAACAGCGCAGCACCTTGAAAGCTTTTGTGTGCACAAACAAGTAAACATCTCGTCATGATTGTGGAGGTGGGCACTAAACGTTTAAAACTATTTGTGGAGATGGACTGTTAGCCTCTGCTTTTTTTATATTCAACATCTAAAACCATTATTGGTAGTTGGTGTAACTTGATTTCGTCAGATTCAAAGATCCACGTTTGAGGCTGTTGTCATTGAAATTGAAGTATTTAAGGCTTTATTTGGCATCCGGTGCTTTGCGTGTTTTGAATCTCTGATACTCTTGGTTAACCGCCTCTCCCTCGCGTTCAGCTACAACTTGAACGAGCTATCACATTGAAAATCAACAACTTATGCAAATGCCTCAATTCAACTTGTTGCCTCAGCTGTTGCCATGTGACCACATGATTCCTCTCATGGTGCATCGCGCATTGTCTTCATCTGAATTCTCTTCCGTGGTCTTCTCAGAAGTCGTCATCCCGCAACGCTGTGTCTACGTGCTTAACGTCACGTGAGCGCCATTTTTTTTTTTTTTTCACAAATAAATTCAAGCTCTTCATCATTTCAAGGGATTTCTGTTTCGGGACTTAATTAAAACATTCCCAAGTAAGAAATATTCTTCCAAGAAAGGAAAAAAACCATCTTTAAAGACTTAAAGATTCCTCTTCGCTTCGGAATCACTCGTAGGAAGGCATTCTATTATATTATCCTACAGCGCCCTCTAGTGTTTTTTTTATATTAACAATTTTTGTCGTCCTTAACCATTTCTCTTTTCAGCTAGCAATGAGAAGTGAGGACTGTGGAGTTTATTGAGTTTTATGTCCTGTTTAAGACTGGGAAATAACAATTTTGCCTTTTTTGCGTTGATGCATAACTTTTAGTGTTATACAACATACCTTGTTTTTTATGTGTGTTTATGAATAACAATTTCTTTCCTTCTCAGGTGGGAATTTCAGCATTCACATTTAAGGTTCTTGGACTGTTGTATTAATACACACAACAGCTTCACAGCTCCTGTTAGGTTATGAATACATTTAGGTATTAGTGATTGCTGAATTTAACTTACATATTCTGAGTTTTATAAAATTAAATTGTTTTACTTACCTCTTAACTTATAAGAATGCAGAATGTCGCCACACCACCTTTTTTCCTTTCAACACCAGGCGATCCACCCATAAAGTGGCAGAAGTGGAAAAAGGTGTTTGAAAGGTATGCCAAGGTGTGTGGTACCAACTTAAGTGCAGAACAAAGAACTGCACTCTTGCTACATTGTTTAGGGTCCGAAGGGCAGGAAGTGTTTGATCACCTTCCAGAAGTAAATGACCAAACATTGAATGAGTATGAAATATGTATTCTAAAGTTGGATAAACATTACTTACCTAAAGTAAGCACCATCCTTGAGAGATACAATTTTGGGCGTAGAATCCAAAAGGAAGGTGAAACCGTAGAGAACTATATCCTGGCTTTAAGGAAATTGGGCTCTTCTTGCAAATTTGATGCTTTGCTTGAAGAGAGAATTAGGGACCAATTTATGCTAGGTTGCAATATACAGAAGGTGAGAGATGATATCTGGCAAAAAGATGATCCCACTCTAGAAGAAGTGATTAACATAGCAGCAAATCGAACACTCATTAAAGTGCGTTGAGATTCTCACAAAACATGAAATTAAAAGTGATGTTATACATGAAGTCAAGACCTCTCCCAATGGAAAAGGCTCTAAGAAATATGTCAAACCGAGTAGTAGTGATTCACTTGTGAGTAAAAATCTAGTTTTCAAGGTAAATGCTTCCGTTGTGGGAATGTTGGCCACTTAGCTAATGACAAGAAATGTCCTGCATTAAAAGCCACATGTGGTAATTGTAAGAAGGTTGGGCATTTCACCTCTGTTTGTCATGCAAAAAAGAAAAAGGTAAAAGTGAGTTCAGTGTCTGGACAAATAATGTCTGATAGTGATTCGAACTCAGATGTTGACTGTGGACAAATTGTATCACAAGTGTCTGATAGTGATATGAAAGGACTTTTTGATGAAATTCTTGTGAAAGGAATGTCTACTCGTGTATTATTTTACTCTGGGGCAAAAATAACGATTGTACCCAGACATTTTTACAATCAGCATCTAGAGGGTAAAGTCCACATTTTGAAAGCTGATATTAAGCCTTATGCATATGGTGGGGAACCTATCAAACTCATTGGGTATTTCCAAGGTTTGATTGAATATAAAGGGAGATTAGTTTCTGGGAAGGTTTATGTTTCTCACAGAGGTGACAGCATCTTAAGCTGGTTCCACCAACGAGACTTAGGGGTCATGTTGGATCCCAACAGTAATCCCCCCATCTTATTAAAAGAGAGGCTGAATATGAATGAGATTTGTTAGAAATGGGATTTCCGGTTGGCTAAGGCTTGCGCCGAAGTCAGGCAGAAACCACCATTCCTACATTAGGGCAAGGGAGCTACACGCCAATGATAACCCCTGCTCACCCTCTAGGCAACGTGGCGCGAGCAGTAAGGCTTATCCCGGAAGCTATGTAAGTTAAGTGTTTGCGCACGCACCCAGCAACAACACCCAAGGCCCACCACAAAGGAAACTCCACACAAGGTTATGCATAAAAATAGCCTTTGTATTACAACCAACACATTAGATAAAAAAACACACTTTACAATGTGCCAACAGGCACGGGCAGAATTTACAGGGGATATGTAAAGGACAGGGCCACATGGACCACTGTCAGGAATATGCACTTTTAGGTTTAGAATACTTGTTGGAAATAGCACTTGGTACATAGAATAATAATCACTTTAGCAAAAAATAGAAAATAGAGCACACAACCAGTAACTACTGGTAACAGGTAAATACCACCTACACAACCCTAACCACCTTAGGAGAATGCCACGCAGGGAACCAGGACCTCACTAGTAACACCTGTACTAGAAAGAACAACCACCTAAGTATCACTATACATCTAGGGGTAAAGGCATGAAAACATTACACATGATGCATCACAACATTCAGAGGTGTAGGGAAAAGCACATGACGCATAAAAACACATTGGTATTCCCTTTCTGAACCCATTGGAAGGCCACACTGCAGAACGACTGAAAAACCTACCTTGCCTGCATCTCGCTGAGTACTCCCGCCGCCGTGCACAAAATCTAGCCGGCCGCCGAGAGAAGGACTCGGCTTCCCAGACCACCCAGCGGCGGCGCAGACCTTTGGTGTCATCATCGGCGCCTGGAGGCGCGATAAAGGTCAGCGTCACCCGGCCAGGCGGTGTATTCCCTTTCTGAACCCATTGGAAGGCCACACTGCAGAACGACTGAAAAACCTACCTTGCCTGCATCTCGCTGAGTACTCCCGCCGCCGTGCACAAAATCTAGCCGGCCGCCGAGAGGAGGACTCAGCTTCCCAGACCACCCAGCGGCGGCGCAGACCTTTGGTGTCATCATCGGCGCCTGGAGGCGCGATAAAGGTCAGCGTCACCCGGCCAGGCGGTGTATTCCCTTTCTGAACCCATTGGAAGGCCACACTGCAGAACGACTGAAAAACCTACCTTGCCTGCATCTCGCTGAGTACTCCCGCCGCCGTGCACAAAATCTAGCCGGCCGCCGAGAGGAGGACTCGGCTTCCCAGACCACCCAGCGGCGGCGCAGACCTTTGGTGTCATCATCGGCGCCTGGAGGCGCGATAAAGGTCAGCGTCACCCGCAACGCGGGACGCGAGCGGGACGCCGGGCGAAGCCCGGGCCAAGGGCGGGCCCGTTTAAGCCCGTTCAAGACTGTGCGAGACTGGACTGGGCCACGGTATTTGATTTTTAATTTTCTTTATTGCTCATACCTGTCATTCTTTGTTAGGCTCTGCGAGGATCCACATCTATATCCACGTCCCACAGTGTGATCAATCTTTGCTCAGCCACTACTGTTTTAATTGAGCCTCCCACTGTGCGAACATGAATAGAGCCACCAGAAAGAAAAAGACACCTAAAGCTACTGATATCACTGGACCTATTGACTTGTTTATCTCTAAGACCAATGAAGTGATTGAGAACACCATACACTTGATAGAACGAAGGGTGTCACATGAATTGGAGGTCGCTAGAAGATCTTCGATGGGCCCCCTTGCCTCGGCCCAAACCCCAATTCACGAGGGCCCGATCATCCCGTTGTTGAACCAAGGAAATGTACTAGTTCACACAGTCCCAAACAATGTGGATTTGTCAGCAACTCAATTGTCATTAGGGTCTAACTCTACTGAGGATTTGGAAAATACACCGGATCTACAACTCTTACATAACCAAGATACTACATTAGACCCTATCCCCACGGGTGAAAGGGAGGGTGCTATAGCTAAGAGGCTAAGTAAAGGGTTGATTATACAGGAGATTACATCCGCTCCACTTAACATCGAGAATCTTCGCAACCCTAACACTAATAGTCATATCATTGTATTAGAGCAAACCCCTTCCATCACCAATAATGCTGCCCTCAATTTGCCCCTACAGAATACTGATCCATCAGAGAATCTGGAAGCAATGGGTGCTGTGGGTGGCATACACAAACCATGCACCACCTGTGTGACATTACACGATTTTCTTATAAATAGTATGGGGGAGCTGTTAAAACATCATCTGCAACCCATGGAAAAAAGCCTAAGGATTATCGAAAAACAACTTGCGAAATTAAATACTCCCGTATTTACGCAGAAGTCACTGGGCACCCTAGACATGGGGAAGGGGAAATCCAAAGAGCCAAGTAAACCGGCACAACTGCCTTCTCTACCAGCTGCTTGTCCGAAGCCCCCCTTGCAAGATAAAGCAGCAAACCCCCAGCCCAACAAGAGTGCCACATTAACCATACAAAATACTCCTAAACCTTCCATTGTAGAGGGGCTGGGCAAATCAAATGTCCCTAGTGGTAATGCGCAAACTACCCCGGCCCTTTTGGATCTAAATACCCAGCTAGCCAACCTGAAGGAGACTTCACATATATCACATAAAGCCCAGTCTTCCCAACCCCAGGGAAAAGAGAGGAAGGGTACTAGGTTTAGGCGTCCGATTCATCTGCCACCTGAGGCTACCCCTTACACTGTCATTCTTACAGGGGTGCCCGAGTTGACAGACGGTTCGGACGAGCCCCCCTGGTCACTGAGGAACAAAGTTTTGCAATGGTTGAGCCAAAACAGACCCCTACAGTCATCACACCACAGTAGAATAAATTCCGTGAGAAGAGTGTTCTGGATTGGGGACACCAAAAAAAGTTTACAGGGTGACTGTGTTATAGTCAACTGCGACGACCCTGCCACGGTTGACTATATTTCTTCTTGGCCAGTGCTCGAAAAAAGGGGGGGATTGACGTACAGCGTCTCTCTTTCTTCTACCCACCTCTAAACATCCCCAACTATGGTGATGAAACTAGTTGGGACGAAGTTCAAGAATGGCCTTGGACGCAGGTGGGGCACTCCAACAGAAGTAGAAATAGGAACAGCAACAACTACTGGCCTAGAGGTTGGGACCCTCGCCCCTGGTTCCCTAGAAGAGAAAACCCAAACCCTGACTACTGGAGGGGGGCTCCCACAAGGAATAGATACGATTGCTTAGATATGGTCGATTGACCAATAAGGGTCATTAAAGGGGTAGTAGCAAATTCAGTCCCCCCAAATGAGATCTATCATGTCCTTCCCCAGGTGGAAAGCACTAACATCGTGCCTATAGAGAGCACACTAGACTATGCTACAGGAGAAGTAGAATCATCAGGCCAGCACTTATTATAAGACCCTAGCATGTTTTTAAAGGGGAAAGGAATTGGAATGCCAGCTGAAACTATCTGCATGTATACTCACCCAAGCACAGCAGATACGACTCAAATCCAAAATGAGATCGAAATCATGTCCGTGGGTACTGTTTCATCAACTAGCCAGGAAGAATCCCGCCCACGAAACGACGGAAAACGTACTCTAAAAATATCATCCTGGAACATTGCAGGGCTGGCCAAAAAAGCACGGGACCAGTTATTCCTAACTTTTATGGGAAGGCAGGACATAATCTGTCTCCAGGAGTGCTGGGACCTGGAGGAGACTCACATTGAGGGCTTTAGTACTTTTTATATTCCCGCCATTCAGGGCAATCGAGGCAGAGGCTCTGGGGGACTGTGTATTTTCACCTCTAATCTCTGCAATATAGAAAAGAGTACATTTGAGGCGAGTGGACTCAAAGCAGGTGTAGGAAGTTCATTACAAGGTTTATTTATCAAAACAAACGGGCGTTCTCTCTTCCTGATTAATATTTATAATAATGTGCCAAAAGTTGATGTTAAAGCTTTAATAGCGGAGCTTGATGCACTGCTCAAGAGAGGTGGGCAGGAGGCAGATTGCTTCCTTATAGCAGGTGACTTTAACTGTCACCTATGCCCCCATAGTCAAACAAAAAATTGTGGTATCCTCGACTTAAGAGGGGATCCCACCACGCATTTTCAACATTCCATCTGGGGCAACTTGCTAAATCAACTCATGCATGACTGGGATCTGGGTTTCGCCAACGAACTTTGTGACCCACCTGCAGCTTTTCAGACAACCTTCTTTGGCCGTGGGGCAGGCACTGTAATCGACTTTATTTTAGTTTCCAACAGGAATCAAGGCTGGGTGGGGGGTTTTGATACGGAAGATCTAGCAATAAGCGACCATTATCCTATCAGTACTACCTTTAGTGTAGGGAAGCCGGGGATCCAAAAAACAAGCACAATGAACATACTTCATGGTCGCTCGGTGGCGCTGGCCAGAAAAAATGGTTACGCCATTAAATGGGCGAAAATTGATCCCACAAATTTCTTGAAGGACTTGGTCCAGAAAGAAACGAAACAATTTGCCATCTGCTTAGAACCGAGCACTAATCCTGAGTTAATAATACGGGCTTATGATGGGATTACCGCCACAATAAATGCCAAGCTAATTAAAAAACAAAAGTTAGGGGAAGAAATAAGATTACATGGCTGGTTCAATCCAGCCTGTACTAAAGCACACAAAGCCCTTCTACAGGCCTTAAAGACTGTCCCAAGCGACAGTGGCCGAGTGAAGGATGCTAGAAGAGCATACAAGCAGACCCTACGAAGCAGACAGGAAGATCTGAGAAATGCAGCTTGGGAAGCCCTGATAAAGGCAAGCGCCTTACGAGATAACATTTCTTTCTGGAAAGAAATTAATGCCCCTTTCTTTTCGGATAGCAAGGTAGACTCCTTGGAGATAGCTATAACGGAAGATGTCTGGGTTAACTATTTCACTTCCCTATATAAGAAAGATTTATTAGTATTGATCCCACAAGATGAGATGGATGCGGGGCAAGCGGCTCTCTCACCGATTCATTGAAATTTCCCAATAAACGTAACGTTTACCCCTGCAGAGGTGGAACAAGCAATCTGCCAGAGTGCTAGTTTAAAGGCCCCTGGACCTGATGGAGTTCCCATTGATTTGTTCAAGGGGAACGTAGATCTATGGGCACCTTTACTAGCAAATGTAATGAATGCTTACACCAAATTAGGTTTTCCCGATACATGGCACGAAGCAATAGTCATCCCAATATTTAAAAAAGGGGACAGGCAAGACCCAAAATGCTATCGTCCCATCTCCCTGCTAGACAATCTAATGAAAGTCGCAGGAAGGGTGTTGTTAATCAAACTACAAACCTGGTCCAAGAGTAATGGGATACTCTCGAAATTCCAATACGGATTTAAGTCCGGCTTAGGAACCGTAGAGCAGGGTCTAAACCTGGCCCTTATAACGAATAAATATATTGGAGCAAAAAAAGGGAACCTGTTCCTAACATTCGTTGATCTAACCTCGGCCTTTGATTGCCTAGATCATAGAATGTTGTGGATAATCCTGGCCACAATGGGGATAGACAAAAACATTTTAAGTTTTATCCAGGAATTGTACAGAGATGCAGGCGCCACGGTGCGATTTGGCAAAAATGGCGAGCGAACCAGAAAATTCCCTATAGAAAAGGGTGTTCGCCAAGGCTGCATCCTTGCGCCATTCCTATTTAATTTATACATTAACGAGGTAGCAGCCTTTTTAAATGACCTGGAAGTGGATTACCCTAAAATAAACGGCCTCTCAGTCCCACTATTATTATACGCTGACGATGCGGTGATTATGGCCCGCACACAGCGGGGTCTCCAGAAGGCATTAACGGGTTTTGCAACCTTTATGAGCACTAGAGGCCTAAAAATAAATGTGGGGAAAACCTTTACAATGTCATGCACTACCAGGAAAAATATCCCAGACTGCAAAACCTTCGTCAATGACACAAAGATAGCTATGACTAAAACGTTTTCTTATTTGGGCATCATTTTTAACAATAGGGGCACATGGTCCTCAGCGATTACCTCCCGGAACCTGGCGTTTGCCCGCACGATTGGGGCGGTCAAACAATTTGCCAAAAGACTGGGCGGGATACCTGTAGATATACTACTTAAGATCTATGCAGCGAAATGTGTGTCTACAGCTGTTTATGGGGCCGGGATCTGGGGACTGGCAGATAGCACCCAAATACAAAGGGTGGAAAATGCCTTTTTGAGGTATCTTTTAGCAGTCCCGCGTTCCACATCCACTACCATATGCCATAATGAACTTGACAGAGCCCACATCAGTGATCTGATAAAGATAGCGCCAGTCATGCTGTGGTACAAGATTTGGACATGCGAGGACACGACCTTCAACAGGGAAGTAATTTATGATTGCCTGGACCAAGCCGCGGGCTTTAAGCAGCCGTGGCTGGCCTATGTTAAGAAATTTCTGAACTCTATCGGCCAACCAGATTTTTACTCAAACCCAATATCATGCTCACGAATGTCAAAAAAAGCATTAAAAGGGGCATGCCTTGGTTTATTGGAGGAGAGGAGATATTATTTAGATGGGAATAAATCCACCATCGTAGCCCATCGTCAGATTCTCCATGACCAAGGCCTTCATCCATATCTGGCCCCAAACTTTTCGTGTTATCATAGAATGCTTTTGGCAAGAATGAGGACGGAATCCTTTTTTAGGCTAATAACGTTCCCTGCCCCAAATGACTGGTCTGTGAACCTGATAAAATGCCCGTGTGATGGCTTAGCCACCCAGTCTAATATACACTGCATTCTTTTTTGCGAGTACTATCAGTGGGGGAGGAAAAAATACTTGCTACCACTGTTAAAGTTATGGGGTTTGAGAAGCTGTAAATCTGCCCTGCTTAGATTGTACTTGCTCCAAGACGAGCTTACTATTGTAGCGGTGATAAAATTTCTGTCTTTCATCATAAAATGTAGAGGAACCATGCGCAATGATTAGGAGCTTGAGGTTAAATGAGTATTATCCTGTGCATAATAACACCAAATAATACACAAATATGAAACATTTATCACAACTGATGTACTAATTCAATGAACTTACCTATTGAACTTAATGAATTCTATGAAATGTTTTAACGGATTTTAAGACTTGGTTATTTGTTAGTATAATGAAATGTCTATTTTTTTAACGAATTTTAAATGAGTAAGCTTTTTAACGTGTTTTTTGTCTGTACTATGTATTATGTTTGCTTTTATGGTTTTTGTCAAATACCGAATAAAGCTATCTTTGAATCTTGAATCTTGAACACATTCAGAGGTGCAGCAAAGAACAATTGCGCAGAAATCACATAAGCCACAACCTGTGACTGTCCCCAGGCCAACAGGCCTCGCTGGGGCTGAAACGTCCTGTGTCCCAATGTCAGGGGGCCTAAACAGAGCAGCTGCCCACTAAGTGCTGGGCAGCTGTAGGGATGATGTGGCCAACACGGTGGAGCCTCGCAGGCTCTGGCCAAAAACACTTGTGTCCCCGTGAGCCTCGCTGGGCTCGAGAACAACTGTGGGGCAAGGGGGAGCGGCCCGCTGCCTTCTGGGGCCGCTCTACCACGAAAGGAAAAATGCCCCCTTAGACGTTGGAGTCCCTCTCGGGGGACTCGAGAACAAGGTGGCACCCCAAGAGCCTCTCAGGGCTCATAAACAAATATGCCCCTTGAGCCCCTCAGCGCTCAGCAACAAATATGCCCCTTGAGCCTCTCAGGGCTCATCAACAAATGGTGCCGGCCGTTGGAGTCCCTCTTGGACTCAAGAGAACAACTGCCCCCCAGGAGCCCCAGGAGCCCTCTGCCGCAACACTGCCCAGGGCGAAGGAGCGACCCTTGGGACGCCCGCACTCACCGGCTGTCTGGGGAGGCGTCAGCTCCTCGCGGCGTCGGCTCCTCTCCGTCAGGCTTCTCCGGGTGGCGGCGGCGGGGCTCTCTCCTCGGGAGAGCCTCGCTGGGGGACGGGCTTCTTCTTCTTGCCGGGCAGGAGCGCGGGCTGGCCTCCCGTCCGCTTCCTGGTTCGCTTCCCACCGGCCAATCAGAGCGCAGCGCTGGGCTGGGTCCAATCCCAGCGCTGGCGCTGGGTCCAATCCCAGCGCGGTGCTACTCGTGACGCTGCGGGGCTGGTCTCTCTGTGGCTGGGGAGAGCTTGGGGCTGCGGCGGTGATTTTCCTTCACCAGTGCAGGGTGGGCACCTGCGATTCACAGTGAAAACAAGCGGGGTAGGCTCCCACTAAACATAAATATGAAACACGGCCAAATCACGGCAATGAGCGGGGTAGGCTCCCGCGCCGCAGCCAGCAAAATACGAAGAAAATGCCGGGTGGGCACCGGCCTCTACGACCAGCACAAGGGGGATCCCCACGCCGGGGAATCCCTCTAGGGAGGAATTGCCTGCACCAGCGGTGCAACGCGCTATTTGGAGGGGGAAGGCCAGCACTCCCTAAGCACTGGCAGGCCACAGCAGTCCCCACAGAAAAGCAAGAGTCCTTCAGGAGGTGGGGGGGCAAGGCTGGGCCCAGGGCCAGCTCACAGGGTCCTCCTAGGCAGGGAGGCAATCCCCAGTAGCAGTCCTCCTGGTGCCCAGCAGCAGCAGGCCCCCCTCCAAAGTAAGACCAGCAAGAGAACATTTTGGAAGGGGACACAGCCCCTTTTTATACAGGTAAATCCTTTGTCCTTAGGTGCACGGTGGGGGGAAAACCAGTTGCAGCTGGTTTTGGAGCACTCTGATGTGCTCAGCCACCCTTCCTATTCACTGGCCAGGCTAGGGTCATCAGTCGCACCACAGGGGGCAGAGCCAGCATTGTGTGGGGAAATCCCAGCCCTATTCAGGTCCCAGGTGCACACTTCCCTCACATCAGCATGCTAATCTCTCCACTCACCACTGGGGCAGACCCATCCAGACCCCTGGAGCCAGGCTCACCAGCCAGCTCCAGCCAATCACACGCCAGACACAAATTACGCACACATGCCAACTTCTAGAAGTGGCATTTCCACACTAGACACAATCACGCCGCATACATCATTGCGCAGCATTTAATCACACAAGTCCGTACATACCAAACTCGAGTCTGCACACCCCATGCATCAGGAACTACCAGGGACACATACATTCCCCATGCATTCCTATGGGAGGGCAGGCCAACCTCACCACACGCATGCACTTTACCCTGGGACACAGTGGTAAAGTGCGCAGAAACCAAAAATCACTATCACCAGGTCACATACCAAAAGCAAAAAGTGCAGGGGTGAACCTACCAGAAGGGCCAAGTCCAACACAACCCCCTTCCAGCCAAAACGCAGGGTAGACCAATCCCCCCCGTGATGGGCTTCCCTGCTTGGGGAGATAGAACACGGACGCGGGCCCGCTACTGCAGGGACATCCTTATGTTCTACGCCACGGTGAACCCATGGGGTTCCTTCTAAAACCACCGTCTGGAACAACTGGGCTACCCCACTGGTACTCCCAAGCTGTCCGCGGCCTGGACCAGGCCCTAGGCCACCCAGGTGCCACTGGTCCTTGCCTATTCACAGAGTGGGGGGCAGTAACCCCTGGTACATAGTAGCCACTCTCCACTCTTCCTGTCTGTAGGACAGGGCTAGACTGCCACTGGTTCTCCGGCCTAGGGTCTACACCCTCAGGTGGACCAGGAGTCTCAGGGGAGGCTCTCCTCCCCCTACCTCTCCGTCTACGGTTCCTCCTCCTCCTGCGAGGGGTACCCTTAGAACGCCATTCTCCCAACCTAGGGTTTAACCCCTCAGGTTGCACCGGGGTCAGAGGCGGGCTCTCCCACCCTCTGCACCCCCTTCCAGAGTTCTGCACCCTCCAAACTGGAGTGGTACCCCTAGAAGATGAACCGGTCAGGACGCTGGTTACAGACGTCCTACCTTCAGGTCAGGTGGATCCTGAACCTGGACTCTCAACCTCTGGTCTAAAACCTTTGGTGGAATAATTGCCTGGCACTCCAGGACTTCTGCGGATTTACACACCATCCCCCTGAGGCTGACACATGACTCATATGTCGTGTGACTGTCTGTCTGGCGCAGATCTCCCGTCCACCTGACAGTGCGCGAAGATCCCCCAGACCAGAAGTGGTGTCACCATGGTCACTACACGGGAACTTAGCCCAACTGGGTAGTCCCTGACCCACTGGTTCTTTCACAGGGGAACTCATCCCCCAATCACTCCTCACTTCGGAATCCTGTGCCCTCCCAACTGGAGTAGCACTGCCGGACACTGGAACCCCTGGAGCTCTAGTTACAGACGCTCCAGGTTCCCTAGGCACTAGGAGATCCTCCTCAAGTGGACTAACAGGACAGCCTAGGTCCCCAACCTGGTGTTCCCTAAAGAAACTGATGAAGCAAGATTTTGCACATTACGCGACTTTCTGAAATCAAGAACCTCGATTTATGTATAACTCTGTAATCCAAAGTTGTATGTCTTACTAATTTCTTTTATTTTTTACTATATACATGTATCTTAGTGATGCTTGCCTATGTGTTTTACTAATACGATTAATCCTTGTGTTAAAATGGCCGTCGCTTGGGAATTTACTACTGCGCATGCGTTAGTCACACTCACGTGATGTGACGTAGTCGTAGTTGTGGTGGGAAATTGTGCGCATGCGTATTTGCCGCTAATATGGCTGTCTTGAATACTCACATGGTGAAGCTTGCGCAGATGCTCTCGTGCTATTGTGTATTGCACTAATCTATAATTGCATAGTATATTTTTACAGTGAGAAACCTAAAGTACCAAATCGTGATATGTAGAAAATTCATTTATTTCTATGTTCTAATTTGTTTTCGCTTACTTTTCATGTGCCGCGATAACTGGGGGGGTCTGAATGAGACGTGAACCATCTTGAAGGTCCCTAGTGCGCATGTCCAGTATGCTGCTGATGGCATTGACCAAGTGCCAACTGAAGGTCCCTGCCAAGACGCGCCTGGGAAGATGCACCTTCACCCAGCTAGAAAACTGAAAATGTCCTGCATCTGATACATTTGTATATTTTTCTATTGTATTCTGTCGAATAGGTCATGGGAACCCCAAATCTGCTAGGTGGTACCATAAGATGCAAAACTAGGCTTGTAGAAGTCTGTTCTGATTGGTGTGTTAACCTATCCTATGTGGGGACCAATCGAAATTGGGGATTCTGACACTTTGCAACATTGGGGGGTGGTACACTGACCCGAAAACAGTATATCTAGCCTAGGTACAGCTAGAGAAATTGTCCGACTTGTCTGAATAGCTGACCTGTCACTGACCCAACGCACTCAATAGGTGACTGAATACAGAGCGCTGCGGAGCACTCTGTCCGAATTTGACCTTAGACTTTAAAGGTTTTACTAAACCTTAAGTGCTGGCGGAGCACTTTGCTGGGGAGTTCGCTAACCCAATCGGGGTTCTGACTGATAGCTGCAGAGAGGGTGGAGCGCAGGCGTTGCTTCCAAACTGCGGGTGCTGGTCGTGCCTTGGTGGTCCTGTCCTGATCCTAATCTGGTTTTCCTGTCCTGTCCTGGGGTGTCCAATCTGCACCTGCTGTCCCATAGATGACTGTCTTTCCTTGGGGTATTTCCTGTCCTTGACTGATCCGTGGCCAGGGTTGGTCTGCACACCTTTCTAGGTAAATATAGTGCGAAAACTCTTCACTGCATCGTCTATTTTTCTGTCTTTGCTTAAATAAAGACATTCCTTTGCATATGTTAATTTCCATGCTTTCCGCAACCTATTATGAAAGTCATTAAGTATATATTTTCTTAGCATGTTCCTATGTTCCCCTACCTTTTAGAACATTTTCTCTCCATACTGTTTATGAAACATAACTGTGGTATATAAATTTCTCTTGAAATCTGAATTTGCATTATGATTCTAGAACTATAGCGTGTTCCACTTTTTCCCCTCCTATAGATGTATAGGATTTCCAATCCTTTATTCTTGAAGTATTTCCCAAACAGTAAAACTCTAGTTCGTGATACATGCCCGAAATCTGTTTAGCATATTACATTTGTTATTATTTTTCTTGTAGACTCATAAATGGTTGCCCTGACACTGTTCCTCTATGGTTACGTTCTTTTCGTTATCTTGATTATTGATTGCCTTCTAACTGTAAACTTACTAATTTCCAAACCTGATTTCTAGATAAACTTTTAAAACTTCCCAGTTGTCTGTGATCATTTAATGAAGGAATAAAAATACGTTGGGTTTTATATGTTGCCTGCCTTTCTTTTACAGCTAGCTCCCTGATCCATTGTGGATCTTAGGTACCTGCAACGGTGGATTGGTAAGTCAGGTACAATAGAAATAAGTAGGTAGGAAACTGGATTACTGGTAGAAGAATCGGCGGGTCATCTGATTAATGTATAGGTTGAACTGAAATTTATGGGCCCGAAAACTATATGGTGAAATTATTGGTTGGGTGACCTACGATCTCTATCAGTAATTTTCTGGTAGCAGAGGTAATGGTTAGGGACTACTTAAAGTTAGGTAGGACTAGTTAAGCTAGATAGGTTGGATGCTGCTAAGTTTTTATGATAACATTTTTTGCTGCTAAAAATAAACGTTTTCGTGGATTGATCACCCACGTGAAATGTTTGCTTTGAAAAATTATGAAATGTTTTACATTGTTTTTCTTATTATTGTACTGATATATGTATTAACCCACTCGTTGAGTAAACTGTTTTGTGTTTGTCTGGAATCCCCGGGGAATTGAATAGCGAGTGGTGAAAAGAATCCACTTGTTTTGAGGTCACTGACTTAAGGAAAGTTGGTGCAGGTTAGGCAGAACTGGAAACACTAACTAGGGTTTTTTCATAATGTATGTTTGAATAAATGATAGCTACGAGATCACTGGCAAAACTTCTATCGTGATATAACCTAGTAAGGGTCACAACGGAAGGAGTAGCAGGTTCGTCGGGGCTTGAGTGAGAGCAAAGGGGTTCGCTGGTGAAACTTTGGGCTTAGAATATATCCCGAGAAAAAGTGGATGACTCAAAGAAGTAGCAGGTTCCCTAATGCTTGAGTGAAGGGTAGGCAGAAGAGATCTATCCGTAGCGTGTGAAAAGTAGACAGAAGGAGTTTACTTGCAATGAAACAAATCTTTCCTGTCTAGACACTTGAGTACAGTGGCGAATGTGTATTCGTTGTTAAATAACCAAGCACAAGCACTTTAGAGAGAAATTAAGTTTCCGTTACCTTGTGAAGGAGGGAGTCAGTCGCGAAGCTGCTCTGACGTCACTCTGTGCCGCGCTGGGAATGGTAGACGCAGCGGGTGTGTAGCGGAGCTGGAATTGTATAGGAGGGGTGAGTGCCGAAGCGTGAGAACCTGTCTCGCGAAAGGCCGGGCACCCATTGGTCGAGAATATTTGAATTCGTGTATTTCATTGGTCGCACGAAAAATAAGAGACGCACTTGGATTGGAAGTGATTTGTAAACAAAGTCGCTCGCAGAAATCGTATGTGGCACTCGTATAGACCGCATACTAGACCTGATCCACGATATTTAGGGTTTGAGAACGATCAGTGGAAAGGGCATAAGACCGACATTATGTACGGAAATAAGAGAAAAATATCCCTTGTAAATAAGGTGAAAAATTATTTCAAAAAGGACAAACCGATTAAAACCAGAGAAGGTGTTGTCATTCCGCCGCCTAATACTCCCGAATCTTTCATGATGTTTGATAAAGGGTACCACTCGTGTGTATGGTTAGAAAATTGAGCGGAATATACCAAGGATGACGGAGTATTGGCTTTTCCGTTAGAAGGTACATTTAACGGTAGGATTCTATTTAATTTGAGAACCCGAATGAATGATTTACATCCCAGACCTAGATTAAAGCAGTACGAAGCACTAGAGGAATGGGAAATCGAAGCTATTGAAAGGGATAAGCCCCAGATGGATAAAGGGTTAACTAAATTTTATCCGAAACTGAAACAAGAGACCTGAGACAAAAAGATGAAGCAGTGGAGACAGAATATGATTGTAGAAGGACTGTTTCCAATGATGCCAACGGGTGGTCCTCCTCGGGGGGAGAAGAAAACAGAAAAATGTAAACACTGGGTGCCCATTGGAGAGTCGGATGATGAGTTGTTAGATGACATGTTTATGAGAAGTCCTCCTCCTTATAATGAAGGACACCGACCCTCTAGTGAAGGGGATAACTCACGGAGACCTCCGCCCCAAGATGAGGCCATATCCGCAAGTGTAGGAGGGAGTTGTCAAATACCTCCCTATACCCAGAGTTTACGACCCATAGATGCAAGAGATATTTATCCTAGAATACCCGCTGGTGGAGAAACGAGATACACACGCGAAAGAGACTTTTTTCCCAGATCTCCCTACGAAGGTGAGGCAAGACCATCCAGTTCAGGAATGCCGTTCCTAAACCCTTTATATGAGGAAGAACCCAGATCCCTAGGCACAGGTACCTTGCACCCAAGACCTAGTTATGGTGAAGGACCTAGAGAGACACCTCCCACTGCCCCGAGTTGTGCTCCAACTTTAACCCCACAAGTATTACATGACAATTCAGTCGAAAGGATATTGGAGGACAGAGAACGAGAGGCACTAGCTAAGCAGAGAGCTGAAATAATTCAGAAGATTTCCCAGTTAAATGCAAGTCCTGAGTCTTTAACAATCCCGGTTACTATTGGACCAGTGGTTCCATTGTATGGGGACCGACAGGGAAGTCCAAGAACTCCAGTTATTACCCCAGTTGTAGCCCAACCGAGATCAGAGCCCTTAATTGTAGATGACTTAACAAGTGAGTGTGAGACTGAAGTCTAAGATCTCTACAAACTGAGAGTAGAAATAGAAGAACTTATGGCAGGAAATGTAGGATTAGACAGACTAAATACCTATTCAGAAGAAGAGCTGTTGTTTATCTGCAAGAGCCTTACTCGAAATACCAGAGTACTCCATGAAAAACTAACTGACACTGCAGCTAGTATGGGAATAGATATCTCGAAATCAAAACCTTTGCAAAAACCGTACAGAGCAGATTTCTCAGACAAGGATCTGGAAAACCTGAACATGTCAGGGAAAAAGGCACAGGTCAAAGAATTATTGACAGTATTACAGAAATGGGGAGATGTGGACAGATGGAAAGCCAGGTGGGCCAAAAAGAAAGATGAGGCTAGATCCAAACAAGTGACTCCTCAGTTCGTTCTAAAAGAAGCTGATAAACCAGAACTGTTATGTCCTATGCGTGAAGTACCAGGTGGAAAATACATGCATGTTCCATGGTCCAGACAGGATATTGTGTCCTTTACAAATGATTTCCCAAAATTACGAGAGAAGCCTGTGGACTGGTACAGGCAGGTGGAAAGGTTTGTAATGGTACAGAAATGCCTGTGGAAAGATTTGGATGGGTTCTTTGATATTGTGGTTCCTGTAGATCTATGGACCGAGTGTAAGATTGCCATAGGTTGGCCTAGTGAGGAATACACGAGGGATCCTAACACAGGAGCACCCTCTGATGAAGTAATGAAAAAATATGATCAGGTGATTTTACACCTAAAACAAAAGGTGCCTGCGAAGGAAACTGATTGGACAAAGATAGATAGAACCACGCAGGAAAGGAATGAGACTGTGCACTCCTTTTATGAAAGACTGTTACAGGTCTTTAAAATGTACAGTGGTATAGATAACATCGAGATGAAGGACATGACCCACTTCATTTACAGGTTTGTAAACGGTTTAAGACCTGAAATTTGCCAGTGGATCAAAGACAATAAAATCTGTTGGCAGTCCAAGAAAATAGATGAAGTCTTGCGATACGCAAAGTATTGAGAAGACGAGATGGCAGATAAACGAAAGGCTTTGAAGGAGAAGGTGATGTGGGCACAAGTAAAATTAGCCGAGCAGCAGGAAAAACAATTAAGTAAAATGAATAAGAATACCCAAAATCAAGGAGGTGGGGGTGGAGGGAAGCCCAAGGTAAAAATGAGCAGAGAAGAAGCTAAAAAGAAATTTCCCTGCCACCAGTGCGGAGAAATCGGGCACTGGAGAGACGAGTGTCCATATTTACAGCATGATAATACCCAAACCCCTGATTTAACTCCACAGACGCAGAATGAAAAACCAAGAAAGACTCAGCATCAGGTAAAGGCAAGTCAATTGCCCCGAGCGCCAAAGCCAAATTATAAGGGAAAATCACCACAGGGTGATGGCATAGAGATCTGGGGAGGCTCCTTGCCGGTAGACCAGTCAGGGCCATACATTGAAGGAAAGGTTGATGGAAATGATGTCACCTTTCTATTGGACACTGGTGCTACCCGTTCTACTGTGAGAACAGCGGACGTTCCAAACCTACCCCTCTCGGGAGAAGCAATCCAAGTAGTGGGTGTGTCTAATCAATTGATTAGTACCCCAGTTACCGAGCCCATGGAGATCACAATAGGGAATTTTAAAGAAATGCATAGATTTGTAGTGTGTGATACCAGTCCAGTAAACTTACTGGGACGTGATTTGTTGTGCAAAATGAACTGCACCGTCTTTTGCACACCAAAAGGCGTCGAGATTCAAACCCCAGACGAGGATGGCATATATAAATTAATGTTAATCAGACCTGACTCAGAAATTAAACGAATGACTGTACAAGACTTACCCGAAGAACTTCAAAAGACAGTGAAATCAGAAGTATGGGACTTTACTGGAAAAGATGTGGGACTAATGGCAAATGTAGACCCCATACAAATAGCCATGAAAGAAAATGCAGTTTATCCCAATACCAAACCTTATAAAATTAGTCCCGAAGTGAGAGCAGGAGTTGCGATTGAAATACAGAAATTGCTAGAAGCAGACATTATACAAGAAGTATTGAGTAGCCTGTGTAACTCACCCATAATTGGAATCAAGAAACCTAGTGGCAAGTACAGAGTAGTGCAGGACCTGAGAAAGGTAAACAAAATTGTTGTACCTTGTTGCCCTATTGTCCCGAACCCAGCAGTGATCCTGTATCAGATTCCCTGGGATGCTGAGTGGTTCACTGTGATAGACCTATGTCATGCATTCTTTTCAATCCCATTGCATCCAGACAGCAAATTTCTTTTCTCATTTGCTTTCGACAGTCACGTGTACGTTTGGAATAGGGTCCCCCAAGGGTACACCGAAAGTCCCTCTATCTTTAATCAGATCCTGAAAAAGTGCCTCGAATCATTAGTCTTACCTGGGAAGTCTGTGTTGGTGCAATATAGAGATGACCTTTTGGTGGCATCTAAAAGTCATAGAGATTGTGTGATTGACACCATTGCCTTGCTGAATCACCTAGGTGAAAAGGGACATAAAGTGGCCCCTGAAAAATTGCAATTCTGTTCAAAGTCGGTAAAATATCTGGGGCACCAGATAGAAAAAGGCATCCGAAAAGTCACTTCAGGGAGAGTCAGAATATTTCAAAAGATGCAGTTACCCCGTACTCAGAAAGAGATCAGAATGTTCCTTGGGGTTGTAGGTTACTGCAGGCAATGGATTGTGGGATTCGCAGTCCTGGCAAAGCCTTTGATAAAAATGACAAAGAAAGGAGCAAAGGACCCAGTTGAATGGGATGATGAAAGCTTAACAGCATTCACTAAATTACGAGACTGCCTGTGTACAGCCCCTGCTTTAGGGATGCCTGACTATTCTAAGGAGTTTGCACTGTTCTGTGACACACGTGACAACTGTGCATTGTCAGTTTTAACTCAGGAGCATGGGTTGACTAGACGCCCGGTGGCATATTTCTCTGCCACTTTGGATCCAGTAGCTGCTGGATTACCTGGATGTCTAAAAGCAGTAGCTGCAACCTGCACAAGTTTAGAACAGAGTGAATCCATTGTAATGGGACATCCTGTAACTGTGTATGTTCCACATGCAGTTGTGATTTTGTTGACCCGAACGAAAACTCAGTATCTCACCCCTAGTCGGCTGACTAAATACGAGAGGATTCTCGTGGGTGCTGCAAATGTAGTCATTACTAGGTGTAATATCCTGAATCCAGCCACCTTACTCCCTGACTCAATGGTTGTAGAAGACCAGGGAGAGAACGAGCATGATTGCATTGACCTGACAGAATTCAGTACTAAACCACGCCCAGACATTAAAGAAACTCCTTTGCCTGTTAACGATGAAGAGCTGTATGTAGATGGCTCATGTATACGACACGAACTGGTGGGCCTAAGTGCTGCCTACGCTGTAGTCACTTTAAACAGCATTAAAGAAGCATCCTGTTTGTATGGAATAAAGTCTGCACAAGTAGCCGAATTGGTTGGATTGATAAGAGCTTGCAAAATTGGGAAAAACAAAAAAATAACAGTACATACTGATAGTCAGTACTGTTATGGGTTTGTGCAGGACTTTGGCCAGTTGTGGCTACAAAGGGAATTTTTGACTTCATCAGGTACACCTATTCAAAATGGGAAAGTTGTACAAGATTTACTGGAGGCCATCCAGTTACCAAAAGAATTGGCAGTGGTCAAATGTGCTGCTCATAAAAAGGGCCTTGACCCTGTATCATTGGGAAATAATTTTGCTGATGAAGTGGCCAGACACTGTGCAATAAATCGCATGTCTGTAAATGTTAAACTGGGAGGACCTGGAAACAGCTGCCAACTTATGGTGTTTGAAGAGGTGCCTACATGGGATGAGGTGAGAGATTGGCAGCATGCTGTGCCAGCGGAAGAGAAAGAGAAGTGGAGGAAACTTGGTTGTCGACCAAGAAGTGAGGATGGTGTCATTGTGGGCCCAAATGGTATGCCTGTGTTGCCTAGGCATCTGCTTGCTTCTATGGCCAGACTGATACATGGAGATTCACACACTGGTAGGGATGCCATGGCTCTGGTTTTCCAACAAACATGGTACAATCCGAAGTTTAGGAAAGTAGCAGGATCACTCTGCCAGAGGTGCTTGACCTGTCAGCAGTTCAACGCTGGCAAAAGGACAGTAGTTGAACTGGGGAAAATTGGAAAATCAGGGGGTCCCTTTGTGAGGATACAAATTGACTTCATCACCATGCCTCGTTGTGAGGGAAAAAGATATGTCCTTGTCATTGTCTGCCTGTTTTCAAAATGGGTGGAAGCCTACCCTACCAAACAGAGTGACGCCATAACAGTAGCCAAAATGTTACTACGAGAATTGATACCTAGGTTCGGGGTTCCAGTCACTATTGAATCAGATAGAGGAAAACATTTTCAGAATGAAGTGATCGATCAGCTCTGTAAAGCATTCGGAATAACACAAAAACTGCACTGTGCATATCGTCCAGAGGCTTCTGGAGTAGTAGAGCAAATAAACGGCACTATAAAATCGAGATTAGCAAAAATGTGTGATTCTACTGGCATGAACTGGATAAATGCCTTGCCTCTTGTCCTGATGGGACTCAGAAGTATTCCAGACCGAAAAACAGGCCTGAGTCCTCATGAAATCCTGATGGGAAGAGTGATGAGACAGGCATGGGTACCAGGATACAAACTGTTAAACATTTCTGATGATTTGGTACTTCAGTACTGCAAGCAACTGGGTGACCAAGTGCGTTCTATCTCTCGCCAGATTGGAGAAGACGCCGTCGCCAATCCAACGACTCCAGTCCACAAATTGGTCCCTGGCGATTGGGTCAGAATAAAGAAACATACTCGTTCGAGTTGCCTTTCACCGAGGTGGGGAGAAAAACGCCAAATAATACTGGTGACCACGACAGCGGTGAAGTGTGCAGGCGTTCCCAAGTGGATCCATGCCAGCCATACACAGAAGGTGATTCCGGACGAGAAAAAGGGCGCTGAAGGTTGTCCAGCTGAGGGGTCTGCAGACGTTGGTCCTGAAGTAGCTGATGACGAACAACCGAGCACCAGTCAAGATGATTGGATACCCTTAATCGACCTGACCGAAGACACAATCAGAACAAGAGAGCGAACCCAAGAAGATAGAGAGTGGAATAGAGAGGAAAAGATAGGCACAGGTGAAGACCCTCAAATCATTGAGATTCACGTCAAATATGAGGAAGAAGAGGAAGGTCAGACAGGGACAGAACAGGTGATTGATACACCTCCACAAACTCCTGAAACTGAAAAGGGACAGACTAGAACTAGTACAAAGGTTCGAGCAGAAGAAAATCAAGAGATCGAAGTGCTTGAACAGGATCAGATAGAAATAGAAGAACGTGTTCAGGACTGAGAAATAGAGACATTCGAAAGCCAAAACAAAAATTCCTCTGAACCAGGCCAGCTTAGTAACCAGGCAGAAGAAACAGGTACAAGACCTGGAACTAGTCAGACAGGAAGGGAAGAAAAGGAGACAGAAGTGCCACAAACAAACGAAAATAAAAGAGTATTAGAAGAAAGCCAAATCACAGTGCCAGCTAAAAGACTCAAGAAAAAGAAAAATATTGAACCAGGATATATTAAGAAACTGAGACTGAGAATAAAAACAGTAGAAGAAAAACTTGCAGAAAGAAGGAAAAGTCCCCGTATTACCAATCAAGCTGGAGAAAGCTCCAAAAGACAAAGTGACCGAATAAAAATACTGAACGAAAAATATCAAGATCCTGAATGGACATATCTAGTGTTAGAAGAATTCAACGATCTTGATATTACTGACGAAAGTGACGAAGAGCAGACAGCTGATTATTCTGCTGAGGAAGACGAACCAACCTGAAGTTGTGCAGGGTAAGCTACCTGTGCAGAGTTACAAAGAGGGGTTGAGAAAATCTTCTTCTGAACGAAAATGTCTGATTCAAACGTGAATGGAAGGCCTAGACGCAGTTGTTGCAAAACATGCTGCAGAGTATGTATATGTAGCATAGTTATAGTGATAATAATTTGGATAGGACTAACAGTTTTCATTCCTTATATGGTGAGCAAAAATACTAATATTGACCCTACTCAGACTGTGACCTCTGACACTGAAGAACTGACAACACGAAGTGTAGAAAGAAGTGAAAAAGCACTTAGACAAACAAAACGAGACTTAGAAGCATCAGATGAGGAAGGACTACATTATCATGGAGTTAAAAACCAGACACAGTTAAATGTTTTCGCTAATCTTTTAGTGCACTATGTAGAAACTATGGAAATAGAAGACTGCTATGTCTGCATGAAGCTACCTACGTCTGTAGCTGAAGGCGTGACTTACCATCACCTACCCTTGACCTATGGAATTTCTTGTAGTATTTTAGCAAGCTTATTTTACAAAAGAGGACCGTCACAGTACTACTATTCTAACTCGGACGTAATATTTTCTGAACTTCCATAAGGGGAAATTTGAATCCTGTACGTACTAAAAGTGACGTTACACGTTATATGGGAGAATACTTCCTGACTATAGGTACTATAGATTTGAATGAAGCACACAGAGATAACTTGACCTGTTCATTACCTGAACAAGAAAAAATGTTTTTAAACATGGCAGAGAAAAGAAGGGAGAGTTTCCAAAGAAAGGCAAATGATAAGAGACAGAAAACTCCTAAATGGGCTGAAACCATGGAAAGCACCTCAAATGGTGGGAGTCGTCCTGCTTTGTTGCTGGATTTCGAAAGGAAAGGGAAACTCTGTCTTCACCGTGAGAAGACTAGTTATTATAATAACATTTTCATTGGTTCCAGTCAATGTGAACACAATTACAAGGTAATTGGAGGTTGGGGTTTCAAAAATGAGTCAGAACCTGTGTTTCCCGGAATTTATTATATATGTGGAAACAAGGCTTATTTCAAATTGCCGGATCACTGGTATGGAAGCTGCTACTTTGGCATTGTCTTCCCGAAAATATACCATGTGAAAGAAATTGCTGAAAGCAATGAAAACACTAATGGCTTAGTGCGTAGTAAAAGAGAAAGCGTAGGTGAAATAATGGGTAGTATTTTTAGTGCACTGATACCTGGAGTGGGAGTGGTTCTGAACACACACAGAATTTGCAAATTATCCACAATAATGGATGTGTTGTCTACTGACACAGCTCATGGATTCCTGCTGGTCAATACCGAAATGGTTGCGATCAGATCAATGGTTTTGCAGAACAGACTTGCGCTGGACACCTTATTAGCAAAAGAGGGCGGAGTCTGCCGGATGCTGAAGGCGCAACATTGTTGCACTTACATACCGGACAAAAGTGTACAGATCAAAAGATATGTGAAAAACATTACTAATTTGGAAAAGGAACTCAAACCACTGGAGGTTGACAGTGCCCGGAAGAGACTTGTCGATGGTCTCTCCAATGTAGGTCATTGGTTTGCTAATTTAGGTAAAAGTTTATTGTTCAAGGTACTGATGCCAATTGGAGTGATAGGTTTCATAATTTTTCTCATATTTGTCTGTTGCAAATGTCGCAAACACACAAAGAAATACACTGTGAATAAGAGAGGTGTGAAACGGAGTGTGGATGAACTAGAATTGGAAGACTTGAATTATCAGATTTACAAAAGGGTGAAAAATTCTCACACTAATAAAGATGTGAAATAAAAATTGAATAGGATGTTGGAAGAAATTGAACTACACAAGGTGTGAGAAAAGTTGGCATCTGGTTCCATTAATTTGTGATGATAGTAAATATCATCAAAGAGGGGATTGATGAAGCAAGATTTCGCACATTACGCGACTTGCTGAAATCAAGAACCTCGATTTATGTATAACTCTGTAATCCAAAGTTGTATGTCTTACTAATTTCTTTTATTTTTTACTATATACATGTATCTTAGTGATGCTTGCCTATGTGTTTTACTAATACGATTAATCCTTGTGTTAAAATGGCCGTCGCTTGGGAATTTACTACTGCGCATGCGTTAGTCACACTCACGTGACGTGACGTAGTCGTAGTTGTGGTGGGAAATTGTGCGCATGCGTATTTGCCGCTAATATGGCTGTCTTGAATACTCACATGGTGAAGCTTGCTCAGATGCTCTCGTGCTATTGTGTATTGCACTAATCTATAATTGCATAGTATATTTTTACAGTGAGAAACCTAAAGTACCAAATCGTGATATGTAGAAAATTCATTTATTTCTATGTTCTAATTTGTTTTTGCTTACTTTTCATGTACCGCTACAACTGGGGGGGTCTGAATGAGACGTGAACCATCTTGAAGGTCCCTAGTGCGCATGTCCAGTATGCTGCTGATGGCATTGACCAAGTGCCAACTGAAGGTCCCTGCCAAGACGCGCCTGGGAAGATGCACCTTCACCCAGCTAGAAAACTGAAAATGTCCTGCATCTGATACATTTGTATATTTTTCTATTGTATTCTGTCGAATAGGTCATGGGAACCCCAAATCTGCTAGGCGGTACCATAAGATGCAAAACTAGGCTTGTAGAAGTCTGTTCTGATTGGTGTGTTAACCTATCCTATGTGGGGACCAATCGAAATTGGGGATTCCGACACTTTGCAACATTGGGGGGTGGTACACTGACCCGAAAACAGTATATCTAGCCTAGGTACAGCTAGAGAAATTGTCCGACTTGTCTGAATAGCTGACCTGTCACTGACCCAACGCACTCAATAGGTGACTGCGGAGCACTCTGTCCGAATTTGACCTTAGACTTTAAAGGTTTTACTAAACCTTAAGTGCTGGCGGAGCACTTTGCTGGGGAGTTCGCTAACCCAATCGGGGTTCTGACTGATAGCTGCAGAGAGGGTGGAGCGCAGGCGTTGCTTCCAAACTGCGGGTGCTGGTCGTGCCTTGGTGGTCCTGTCCTGATCCTAATCTGGTTTTCCTGTCCTGTCCTGGGGTCTCCAATCTGCACCTGCTGTCCCATAGATGACTGTCTTTCCTTGGGGTATTTCCTGTCTTTGACTGATCCGTGGCCAGGGTTGGTCTGCACACCTTTCTAGGTAAATATAGTGCGAAAACTCTTCAATGCATCTTCTATTTTTCTGTCTTTGCTTAAATAAAGACATTCCTTTGCATATGTTAATTTCCATGCTTTCCGCAACCTATTATGAAAGTCATTAAGTATATATTTTCTTAGCATGTTCATATGTTCCCCTACCTTTTAGAACATTTTCTCTCCATACTGTTTATGGAACATAACTGTGGTATATAAATTTCTCTTGAAATCTGAATTTGCATTATGATTCTAGAACTATAGCGTGTTCCACTTTTTCCCCTCCTATAGATGTATAGGATTTCCAATCCTTTATTCTTGAAGTATTTCCCAAACAGTAAAACTCTAGTTCGTGATACATTCCCGAAATCTGTTTAGCATATTACATTTGTTATTATTTTTCTTGTAGACTCATAAATGGTTGCCCTGACACTGTTCCTCTATGGTTACGTTCTTTTTGTTATCTTGATTATTGATTGCCTTCTAACTGTAAACTTACTAATTTCCAAACCTGATTTCTAGATAAACTTTTAAAACTTCCCAGTTGTCTGTGATCATTTAATGAAGGAATAGAAATAAGTTGGGTTTTATATGTTGCCTGCCTTTCTTTTACAGCTAGCTCCCTGATCCATTGTGGATCTTAGGTACCTGCAACGGTGGATTGGTAAGTCAGGTACAATAGAAATAAGTAGGTAGGAAACTGGATTACTGGTAGAAGAATCGGTGGGTCATCTGATTAATGTATAGGTTGAACTGAAATTTATGGGCCCGAAAACTATATGGTGAAATTATTGGTTGGGTGACCTACGATCTCTATCAGTAACCACCCAGGTTCTGAGTCAGGGCTTCGGGCATCTGGGGACTCTTAGCCACCCACTCACTCCCGCTCCACTGAGACAGGTAGTAAGCCCCTACACCCCCCTCGCTATACTGGGACCTAGCTGGGCTACACAGAGCCTCTTCCACCGCGCTGGGCTGGAAGATACCTGAACCACTACTTTTGGAATCACTCACTAATGACTCTAAAGAACCTCTGGCACTCTCCCAGCGCTCTGCTTCTTCTGCAAGGGTGTCAGGATCAGTCAAACCATACTCCAACAGGTGTTGGCGCAACCCTGGCAAACAACTACTGAGCACCTCCTCTCTGAGAACCAGATCAAACAGTTTGGCAAAATCAGATTCCATGTGAACCTTTAACCAATCAGACAGTGCCTCTTAACATTCATCCACCAACTCCCCCCAAGACTGGTGAGACAGTTTCCTACTGCCCCTGAATCTCAACCTATGCTCCTCTTCTTGGGAAACAGGTACCATACTCTGGGAACTGGAAATGGGACTTCCTGCACTGAAGTATATATTGCTGCCACCACTGGACTCAACCCTCCCTGGGGAGTCCAGAAAATTCAAACTGCGCGCAGGGGATACTCTACCCTCCAGAGCTAATTTCTCTCTTGTAAAGGCCCTCTCAGCCTCCTCTATCCTCTCCTGCGCTAAGACCCTCTCAGTCACTGGCTTTTGTTGCTCAAGGGCCAACGTCCTAAGACTCAACTCATGAGCCCATAATGCCGTTTTCTCCTCTAAGGCTAACTTCCTATTCTCCTCTGGGGACAGGGACAGGGATGAGGTGCTGCCTCCTACACTGGACCCAGCAAGGGACTCCCTATCTATGGGGTCTTCTCTATCTGCTGGTGCCCATGCAGTGTCACCTTCTTCCTCCTCTTCAGACTCTTCAGGGCTCCCCACAGACCCACCACCCTCATGGCGTGAGGCCCGGGCCCTTTCCTCGCTGCGCTCAAGATCCCATTGACCCTTTTGCCATAGGATCAGGCTGTTCCTAAGTTTGGACTGAGTGTCTGACTCATCCACCCCTATGTCTCTCTCTTCACAGAACCTTCCTAACTCCAACATACTGTATCTAAACAGATCCCAGAAATCTAAAGCAGGCTCCATTTCGGCGGACGTTCTTGAGAAAAGTTTAACACAGGGAACCTAGGGGGTCTGAGCTAACACAGGAGTACACAATTCACAAAGGATTCAGCAAGCTCCCTATCCCAGAGAACTCACACTCACTTGTCCAGGGAAACACACCATTCATCCACACACAACCCCCCCTCGGACTGGTAAGGCAGTTTCTACCACCCCTGATTTCTCAACCTGACCATACGTGACACAGGTACCAAACTCTGGGAGCGGGGCGGGGAACAAATGTACTGGACACTATTACGCTGCTACCACTGGATCCCACCCTGTGGTGAATACAGAAAATGTAAACTGCACTTAGGGGATAGACACCACCCTGAGCTAGTGACACCTAACTCACAGTGCACAAGAAACACATTTCCAAAGAAATGACATTCAGAACAATTCAGAAACAATAATCCTCAAAATGTGATTTATTTAAAATGCAGAGTTTTGTGGTGCAGCCAGCTGCCACTGCGGTACAGCGCAAACACAAATCCGGATCCCTTCCGCTGCCTACCAATGTTAGAAATGGGATTTCCGGTTGGCTAAGGCTTGCGCCGAAATCAGGCAGAAACCACCACTCCTACGTCAGGGCAAGGGAGCTACACGCCAAAGATAACCTCTCCTCACCCTCTAGGCAACGTGGCGCGAGCAGTAAGGCTTATCCTGGAGGCTATGTAAGTTAAGTGTTTGCGCGCGCACCCAGCAACAACACCCAAGGCCCACCACAAAGGAAACTCCACACAAGGTTATGTAGAAAAATAGCCTTTGTATTACAACCAACACATTAGATAAAAAAAACACTTTACAATGTGCCAACAGGCACGGGCAGAATTTACAGGGGATATGTACAGGACAGGGCCACATGGACCACTGTCAGGAATATGCACTTTTAGTTTAGAATATTTGTTGGAAATAGCACTTGGTACATAGAATAATAATCACTTTAGCGCAAAATAGAAAATAGAGCACACAACCAGTAACTACTGGTAACAGGTAAGTACCACCTACGCAACCCTAACCACCTTAGGAGAATCTCACGCAGGGAACCAGGACCTCACTAGCAACACCTGTACTAGAAAGAACAACCACCTAAGTATCACTATACATCTAGGGGTATAGGCATGAAAACATTACACATGATGCATCACAACATTCAGAGGTGTAGGGAAAAGCACATGACGCATAAAAACACATTCAGAGGTGCAGCAAAGAACAATTGCGCAGAAATCACATTCGCCACAACCTGTGACTGTCCCCAGGCCAACTGGCCTCGCTGGGGCTGAAACGTCCTGTGTCCCAATGTCAGGGGGCCTAAACAGACCAGCTGCCCACAAAGTGCTGGGCAGCTGTAGGGATTATGTGGCCAACACGGTGGAGCCTCGCAGGCTCGGGCCAAAAACACTTGTGTCCCCGTGAGCCTCGCTAGGCTCGAGAACAACTGTGGAGCAAGGGGGAGCTGCCCGCTGCCTTCCAGGGCCGCTCTACCACGAAAGGAAAAATGCCCCCTTAGACGTTGGAGTCCCTCTAGGGGGACTCGAGAACAAGGTGGCACCCCAAGAGCCTCTCAGGGCTCGCCAAACAAATATGCCCCTTGAGCCTTTCAGGTCTCATCAACAAATATGCCCCTTGAGCCTCTCAGGGCTCATCAACAAATATGCCCCTTTTGCCTCTCAGGGCTCATCAACAAATGGTGCCGGCCGTTGGAGTCCCTCTTGGACTCAAGAGAACAACTGCCCCCCAGGAGCCCCGTGGGCTCCTCTGCCGCAACACTGCCCAGGGCGGAGGAGCGACCCCGGGGACGCCCGCAATCACCGGCTGTCTGGGGAGGCGGCGGCTTCTCGCGGCGTTGGCTCCTCTCTGCCGGGCTTCTCTGGGTGGCGGCGGCGGGGCTCTCTCCTCGGGAGAGCCTCGCTGGGGGACGGGCTTCTTCTTCTTGCCGGGCAGGAGCACGGGGTGGTCTCCCGTCCACTTCCTGGTTCGCTTCCCACCGGCCAATCAGAGCGCGGCGATGGCACTGGGTCCAATCCCAGCGCAGCGCTGCTCGTGACGCTGCGGGGTGGTTTCTCTGTGGCTGGGGAGAGCTCGGGCTGCGGCAGAGATTTTCCTTCACCAGTGCAGGGTGGGCACCTGCGAATCACAGTGAAAACAAGTGGGGTAGGCTCCCACTAAATGGAAATATGAAACACGGCAAAATCACGGAAATGAGCGGGGTAGGCTCCCGCGCCGCAGCGAGCAAAACACGGGGAAAATACCGGGTGGGCACCGGCCTCTACGACCAGCACAAGGGGGATCCCCACGCCGGTGAAACCCTCTAGGGAGGAATCGCCTGCACCAGCGGTGCAACGCGCTATTTGGAGGGGGGAGGCCAGCACTCCCTAAGCACTGGCAGGCCACAGCAGTCCCCAAAGAAAAGCAAGAGTCCTTCAGGAGGTGGGGGGGCAAGGCTGGGCCTAGGGCCAGCTCACAGGGTCCTTCTAGGCAGGGAGGCAATCCCCAGTGGCGCTCCTCCTGGTGCCCAGCAGCAGCAGGCCCCCCTCCAAAGTAAGATCAGCAAGAGAACATTTTGCAAGGGGACAAAGCCCCTTTTTATACAGGTAAATCCTTTGTCCTTAGGTGCAGGGTGGGGGGAAAACCAGTCGCAGTTGGTTTTGGAGCACTCTGATGTGCTCAGCCACCCTTCCTATTCACTGGCCAGGCTCATCAGTCGCACCACAGGGGGCAGAGCCAGCATTGTGTGGGGAAAGCCCAGCCCTATTCAGGTCCCAGGTGCACCCCTCCCTCACATCAGCATGCTAATCTCTCCACTCACCACCGGGACAGACCCAACCAGACTCCTGGAGCCAGGCTTACCAGCCAGCTCCAGCCAATCACACGCCAGACACAAATTACACAAACAGGCCAACTTCTAGAAGTGGCACTTCCACACTAGACACAATCATGCCGCATACATCATTGCGCATCATTTAATCACACGAGTCCGCACATACCAAACTCGAGTCTGCACACCCCACGCATCAGGAACTACCAGGGACACATACATTCCCCATGCATTCCTATGGGAGGGCAGGCCAACCTCACCACACGTACGCACTTTACCCTGGGACACTGTGGTAAAGTGCGCAGAAACCAAAAATCACTATCACCAGGTCACATACCAAAAGCAAAAAGTTCAGGGGTGAACCTGCCAGAAGGGCCAAGTCCAACAAGATTAATGGGAGTGAAAAGGATATTTCGTACACTGAACATCTTAAAAGCTTGTTCCCCAGTGTTTTTAAAGACAAGTTAGGTTGTCTACGTGATTACACGCATAAAATGAAATTGCTACCTGATGCTGAACCAGTTGCTTGTAAAGTTCGAAGTGTACCTTTCTCAGTACGGGCAGAAATGAAAATTCAATTAGATAAGTTGAAAGATGAAGACATTATCGAAGAGGTTGAAGGCACGCAGTGGTTGGCCCCAGTGATCGCAGCCAGGAAATCTGATGGTAGTCTGCGCTTATGCATAGACTTGCGCGCCCTCAACAAACAGGTTGTTGTGGACAGATATCCCCTCCTAAAAATCTCGGATATGCTCATGTTACTAAAGGATGCCAAGATTTTCTCCACAGTTGGCCTAAAGTCAGCCTACCATCAGATAGAGCTAGATGAGGGCTCCAGAGATCTAACCGCATTTATCACCCCCTTTGGCATGCTTAGGTTCCTAAGACCGCCTTTCGGGCTAGTCTCGGCAGCATCAGTTTTTCAGAGGGCCTTAGAGAAAGTGTTACAGAATCTAAGTGGTGTTAAGATATAGCAGGACGATGTTTTAATTTTTGCTTGTGACAATGATGAACATGATAAAACATTGAAAGAAGTTTTAGGAAGATTCTGTAAAAATAATCTCACGGTTGAGTTAGAAAAATGTAAATTGAGGAAATCGTCTATTGATTATTTAGGTCACACTATTTTTGGTAAGGGTGTAGAACCTAAACGTGAATTAATTGAGACTATGCAGAATTTAGCGTCTCCCACAAATAAGGAGGAAGTCATGAAAGTTCTGGGCATGACAGAGTACAGCAAATTTGTGGAAGGGTTTGCAGAGAAAACAGTTAATATAAGGAAATTGTTGTGCAAAGGTGTTGACTTCCATTGGTCTGAGTTGTGTGAGAATGAATTTATTAACTTGAAAGACAGCTTGAAAAAGACACCTAAACTTAGGAGTTTTGATTTGTCATTGAAATCTGTGCTTATCACAGACACAAGCATGAAGGGCCTTGGTGCTGTCTTTCAGCAAGAGCATGGTGAAGAAGTGAAATTTATTTTGATTCTCTCGCAGTTTGAAAGGTGCCAAGCTCAGGTACTCAGTGATAGAGAGGGAGGCTTTGGCAATTCATTGGGCCATCAAGAACCTCAAAAACGTACTATGGGGTACCAAATTTCTGGTAAGAAGCGATCACAAACCCATGTGTGAAGTGTTTAATAAGAAAGGCTTTGATGCTATATCTAGCAGGATTTCCAAGTGGATTGTGGGTCTGCAAGCTTATGATTTCAAAGTTGAATATCTACCAGGGGTGCGAAACTGCATCGCTGATACGCTCTCCAGATTGGTCAAACTAGAAGAAGGTGAAATGGACTCAATGGAAGAAGACATGAATGAATGGGTATGTAATGTCCAACTTGATGGAATGAAGGAGGACAAATGGCGCAAAGTGTGTGAATCTGATGTGGAGTTTATGGAAATACGCTCTTTGGTCAAAAAAGGTTGGTCATGCAAAACTGGTGGGAGTGTGGACGATTATTGGAATGTGAGGGATGAATTATCTTTAAGTGGAAGTTTGATATTTAGAGGTTCAAGATTAATTCCACTTAAGGTGTTGCGTGAGGAGGTGATAAATTTAGCCCATGAGGGTCATCAGTAAGCATGGGCGGATTTTGCGGATTCGCAATCCGCAAATTTGCGTATTTGCGTATTTGCGGATTGCGACAATACGCAAAATCCGCGAATTCTCGCGGATTTGCGTATTTTTTTTGGGGGTGTGTGTTCGCACGGGTTTCTGCAAGTTCGCGAGGGTTTTGTACAATTTCGCAAATTGCAAACTTACTTGTCGGGTCGCCAGTTTTGCGAACTTGTTGTTTCTACGTGCCCAGCCTGTTTGGAAGGCTTTCTTCATCACTGCCACCCTCTGTCACCACTGGCACTCTCTTTGGTCACCCATGCCACCCTCTGGCTCACCCATGTCACCCTCTGTGTCATCACAGCACCCTCTGGTTCACCAGTGTACATTATTGGGGCAAAGCAAAGCACTGCCATCCTCTGTCAACACTGGCACTCTTGTTCACCCATGCCACCCTCTGGCTGGCACACCCATGCCACCCTCGGTGTCATCACAGCACCCTCTGATTGACCAGTGAGTGTACATTATTGTGGCAAAGCCAAGCACACCTGCTAAGTGCTTTAAGTTTTGCAAACAACAACACCTGCCCTGCCCCAACTGACATTAATGAAGGCTGGCACCTGCTTGTCTGCTCCCTTTCCTTTTTGTTGCAATAACAGGATACAATGGCATACTTGTAACTATTCTGTGACTGTCAGAGCAGGGTCACACAATAGTTGCAAGTAGGCAACCGGATTCTGGAGGGCCCCTTCAGGAAGCACTACAGGTAAATGGTTACAAATGATGAGCTCGAACTTTTGCACCTGCTCGTTGGTTTTGCTTTTGCAAAACTCGTTTTTCGGTAATTTCGCCCTATTCGCGAGGCGCGGCGTCGTGCGAAATCGACCGTGGAAGCCGCGAACTCGTGCGAGTTACCCCAAGGTTGAGTATGGGCGCCGCCATTTTGTTTGCGTGATGTATTTCCGTTTCCGCCCGCTATGTGTAATCTCGCGCAATGAGCGCCTTGCGAATGCAAGTTCGCACGAGTTCGCGAGAGAAATCGCGTGCGAACTTACTTACACGCACGTATTCGGGCCGCCATCTTGTTTTTCATTCATTCCTATGTGTCTGGGCATGGTGTTTCTATCCTCTGTATATCTCTGCCATCCTTTGCTTGTTTTAATATTTTTTTGATCTATTTAACTTTTTTTCTATCCCTCTATTTTTTTAGGTCTATATTTTTGTGTTTAAGGCTACTTTTGTTTACTTTTCAACTACTTTTTTCAACTTTTATTTCCTTCTTCCCTACTCTTATTCTTTTTCATTTTGTCTCCTTACTGCTAACGCCTGCCCAGAACATGGTGAAGACAGCTGTCAAGCTGCCCAAGACGGCCCCCGCAGCCCGTGCACGGCTCCCGTGTGGCCGTTTAAGGGCGGAAATGGTGGTGCCCAGGGAGATCTTCAGCCCTGAGGAGGTGGGCTCACTCGTTTTTTATGTGCAGCGCCGTCTCCCCAGGACCATCGCGGCAGGATCACTGCTGGTTATACCAACAGCCAGGAGCGACGGAAGCGGTGGGGGCAGGTGTGCCGGGCCCTTTTTGACATCACGGGGGTCCAGCGCACCTACAATCAAGTGACCCACCGCTGGACCGATATCCTGGACCGGGAGCGCGACCTGCTAGACCTGCTGGGAGTGGAGGTCCCCGGGCTTGGTGAGTAGTAGTAGCAATTTTTTCATCACTCACTACTCTGTTTTTTCTCCTGCTCTGTGTGACTGTGTTATATTGCAAATGTTTGCTTTAACTTTTTTACAAACAGCAATAATGCTGCTGATTACATTGATAGGAGAGGTAAATTAATATTTCAAAATCTTCTGTGCATTTCAGGTGCACTGTTCTCCTTCTCTGTGGCGGTGCCACTGCTTATTTGTTTTCTATTTTGTGTTCATTTAATTGGGCTGAGTAATGTATGAGTGTACTTTACAGAACTGCGTAATGCTAGACACAAAGGGGCAGATTTACAAGCCCCTTGCGCCACGTTTACGCTGCCTTACCTGACGCACAGCGACGTAAACGTGGCGAATCCATGCGAGTCATGTACAACGAGATGCATCTAAGGAGATGCGCCACGTTAAGGCCTGGGCCTGCGCCACAATGGGTGCGTTTCCACACAGGGGGGTGTGGGGGGTGGCGGTCAGGCAGCTGTGCGCCTCGCAAAAGTGCCTGCGTGAAATCTACAAGATTTAACGCAGGCACTTCCGCGACGCTGCTCCGTCAATTCTTTATGCCTGCTTGCTTGAAGCAGGCGTAAGGACTGATGCGGTATGTTGAGTATTGGGCAGCCCTGAGCATTGCTATAGTTGCATCGCGCCTGCGACGCAACTCTAGAGATGCGCCCCTCTTTCGTCACGAGATGCGTCACGCATCTGCCTACCCTTGCGCCAGGGTTTGCCGCATTGTAATTGCAGCGCATCTGCCGTGACGCAAGGTTAGTTTTGCGTTACGCATTTGTTCTGGTGCACATCTGGAGGTGTCCAGCTCAGAACTCGTAAGTATGCCCCTAAGTGTCAGATTAGCAATTACCTGCGCATCCCTGCAAAGTGTGCGGCACGCCAGCACCACCCATGGTGCGCCGTATTTACAATGCGGCACACCATGGTCCCAAAACATCACTGAAGCGTTACGCATCGGTGCCGTAAAGGCGGCTCATTGATGGAGTTGCGTTGCAACGATGGCGCAGCTCCAGCAATGCTGCGTCAAGCCGTAAGTCTGCTTCATGCAGGCGCATGGTTTCAGTGACGCATCATTGTCCTAAATGACTGATTGAAATTTTATATATTCCCCATAGCCACTTTTAGCATGCGTTCCTGCGCAGGAACGCCCTCCCTTGCGCTGGAACGCTCCCTTATGGCGCAGGGCTTTAGAATGGGATGCATCTCCCATATGCGTCACGTTGTTAATATACACCACACCATGGCGCCTCTCTTGTTGTGGCGCTGCGTCACAAAATTGACGCAAGAATGGAGCAAAAGAGCTGCAAGGGGCTTGTAAATCTGCCCCTAGAGTAGAGGCTCAGGTGCAGTCCTTCCTTTGTAGCCCTCTTTTTGGCTGAAATAGTTGGTTCTTGTTCTTTCTAAATGTTTGATTTGGTTGACAAGGACATCGACAAGCAGCAATCATCAATGTTTTCTGTTCATTCTTTCATGTTGTACGTCAGGTCCGCCCAGGGGCAAGCGGACAGAAAAAGCGGATGCAGTGGCTCCAAAGGAGGAGGATGCAGGCAAGGGCGGCGAGTGCTCCTTTGCTGGCCCCAGTAAGTTTTCATTTAAATATAGAGGACCTATTGTTGTCCAAGCATTCCTAATTTAATTTTTTCAAAATAGTGTTTAGATAGGAGCAAAATCAATAATACTACTGTTGCAGGGACAATTCTCCACAAACCTAACTATGGACACCAAAGACCAGAGTAATAATATTTCAGAGTGGCGTGTTTGGCACACTGTATAAACCTGGTAGTGTCAGCGGCACGGACTCCTCCTTGCAAAAATTGCAAAACTTTTCGCTCAGTCACTCTAGTCTGGAGGACCAAAAACCACAGAGTCTATTCAAGTTTAAAAGCTTTATTAAAAGGTAAAATAAACACATATATTAAAATAAAGTTAGCTGGAAATGGAAAAGTGCTTGGTGCTGAGTTGATGAGTAATGGAACACATTTCTTGTGGTCGAGCCGAGCTTTCACCTGGTTTGAAGTTGATGTTGCTCTTGTCCTTAGAAGTCCAGTTTCTGTCTGTTCAGAGAAAAATGGTGTGTGTTAAAATTAAGCAAGCATTCATCAATTGTGACAAAAAAGTGCAGCAAGACAACAGCCTTCCCTGGAAGGAGGGACATTTTTACTTTAGACTAGAGTAGACAGTCAATTACTTTTTCTGTTGTTTTCACATTCTTCATTCATAGACCAAATCCTAGTGAGTGGTGTAATCTAACATTCTTAAATCTACTTTGTAGGTGGAACATCTGGTGGCGGGGCCAGCTCGGATGTGGTAATAGTGATCGACTCCGAGTCCGAGGATCACTCTGGGGAGGAGGCGGCGCAAGAGGAGTCGGACCAAGAAGTACAGACTGTGAGGAAGGAGACAGTGGTGGTGGCGGGTACAGGTAAGCTGGATCATGGTACTATCTGACTCTTAGATAGCATATGATGTGTATCTACAGAGAGTAGACGGTCACTGGATGAACTACGAACATACTATGAAATGTTTCCAGGGGGGGGTGCAACATCATCACCATCTCCTGAGTCCTACTCCTGACATGATTGATAGTGTGGTTTGTGGCCAAGGGCCGCACCGAAGGGGGCAGGGGCAGTGGGGGAGGGGGGTGGATCTAGAGCAACAAAAAAAAATATGACCATGAAATTGAAATCATGCCCCTGCAGCGGATGCCTTCGTCCACTGAGCCACCAGACCTGGCATCCTCCCTCTGTCACCCTCTGGCTCCCTCCCTCTCTCTCTCTCTCCTTCTGTCTTCCTCTCTCTCTGTCTCTGCCTCTATCTGTCTGTCGGTCCCAGCCTGCTGTAATTACCATATTGTAATTTGTCACTGGGCCAGCACTGGATGGACCTGCGATCCAGAGGGGGGCAATCGCGCCCTCTCTTGCCCATCCCTGTGGACGCCCATGATATTGGCCTGAATAGTTTCTTTTGTACTGCGCTGGCTAGTTGCTAGTTGTACTGTGACACAACTTCCTGCTGAATCATTTTGTGTTAATCATATTCTTAAAGAGCATTGGTTACAGAATATGTCTTTCTTTCTTCATATAGTTGGTCATACTAAAACAAAACCTACAAGGAGTATGCAGGCTGTACTGGCCCGGCAACGGAGGCTGGATGCAACTGTTGCCCAATATCGGCGGCTGGTGGAACTGGAGGGGGACGACACGCAGTCCAGTAATTCCAACGTGACATCTGCATCCTCCTCCGTGACCCCACGTTCTGCCGGTCAGCGCAGTGCTCCAGCCAAACGGAGCCGTGCTGGCAGACGCCACCGCCGAGCAGCAAAAGCTGCACCTCACAGTACTGTAAAGGCTCGCTTGCGCCGAGCAATCCGCAGAGTGTCGGACCTGGAGGCGGAGGTCCGGAAATGGAAGGAGTACCAAAATTTGGTGGAGGGCCTCCGTTTAGATCACGCCACCCTCCGGGAGCAATACGATGCCCTGGCCCTAAGGCATGATGCCCTGGAGGCCAAAGTTAACAACACCATGCATCCCTAGAGTGTCCCTTGCCCCTTTTTTAGAGACTTTTGGGGGGTGGGAATTGGGAGTTGGGTTTTTTGGGGACTTTTGAGGGACTATTTATTTGTTGGGGTTAGGGAGGGTCTTGCGGGAGATTATTTTGTTAGGGATATAAAAATATACTTTTTCAAACTTTATCTGAGCATATCTTTTTTTTTACTACTTTTGAGCCTGGTGGGTGGTGGTTTTGCAGTAAGTTCGTTTTACTGAACACTGTCATCGTGTTGGTTCACGTGTAATTGGCCAAATGTTTTCCAAAGTAAATGCCTGTCACAGAGTTTGTTAATTGAGGAGTCCTAGGACTTTACTACTAGTACCACTGTCACTCTCTCGCCTCTCCTAATACTCCATTATACTACCTCCCATCCAAACGCTTATCTTACCTGTAATTTGTGTTTGAGGGCTGGCTCCACCTGGAATTCACAGTGTCCTAAAGCGTTCTGCAGCAGGGCCCCAACTGGAGTTTCCCGGCGTGGATTTTCTGCAAAACAAAAGCAATCAACATTAGAAATATGGTTGCGGTGCTCACAGACCCCAAAATCCTAGAAGCCCCACAGACAGCACCCCTAAGACAGGCAAGCGAGCAATAATAACTCCTAAACGTTCACGTGTAATAGGCCAAAAGTTTTCCAAAGTAAATGCCTAACCAATTTCATCCCTTAATAGACCTTGCCAGCAATGGCCCAGCCAAGACCCGTAAACCCAAACGCAAAAAAGTCACACTTAGCAAAATGTATTTAAATGAGGACTCACTACTTCCAGACAGTCCCTCTTTAGGGGACTCGTCAACGTAAGTTTCTTCATTGTGCAGAATCCAGGCATCAGCATTACGGGAAATGGATAGGGTGAGTCTGGAGGAGGAGGATAGACGACCAGGACTGAGTTCTTGTCAACTAACTGTTGTGAACCTGAGGAATGCTGCGGCATCAAAATCAAGACAGTTCTGTTGATGGGCTTGTTGTTTGATTGATTACAGTTTTGTTGTGAATGTGATGAAGCACTTGCTAAAAAAAGAAAGACAGACACACAGGAATAAAAGTGAATAAGGACTAATATTAAAGTTAATGGATCATTGACTCATTTTCAGAACTCGCTGTCAGGGAAGCAGAGCTCGTCCTCAAACTCTGCAAATTGAGTCGGTAGTACTTCTGGTAACTGAGGAGAACTTTCCTCAGGTAGGTCGGTGTCCTTGTCTTCTTCCTGCGTGCATTCTCGTACTTTGTAATCTGGTGGTATGAAGTGCTGGTTCATCTTTATCATGGTGAGCCGCTCCACATTTGCGGGCAAGAGGCGGGACCTTTTGGAAGTCACAATGCCACCAGCAGAACTAAAAACACGTTCTGAAGACACGCTTGCGAGTGGGCAAGACAAGTAATTGATAGCCAGGTTGGTGAGCTCTCGCCATATGTTTCTTTTCCCATGCCAATACGCCAATGGGTCCTCAGTAATATTGACCGCTGTTGAGTCATCCAGATAGGCCTGCACCATTGAAAGAATGTCCTCCCGGATTCCTGTACTTTGCACTTCTGTGTCCTTTCTGGGACAAGGAAACCCTAGCTCACTTAGCCAATCCGCTTCAGACATATCGCCTGGGCCTGGTGCAGATAATACGGTTGCTGGTGTGGTTAACGGCTCAGAGGAAAAGTCACTCACTTCTGCCACAGGCACAGATGCAGAAGTGTTTTTTTGGGACGCCTGATGGCCTGCTGATTCACTAGTAGTACTGTCTTCTCCTACAGTTTCCTTCCGCTCTCTTTCAAAACGAATGGCTGACTGAACTAGCCAACCTTTGTACTCTGTAACATCTGATGTTTCAAAAGGAATTATTACTTTGCCAAACAATGGTTTTTTGTAACGTGGATCCAGAATAGTAGCACAAATGTAGTGCTGTTGTTTCTTGATATTTACAAGCCGTTTATTGCTAACTAGGCGTTGTATTAATCTCTGCGCCAACTCATATGCTTCATTCTTTCTAGCATCTTTTAATTCTGAAGACACCACCTTGACTTGGTGCTCGAGCTTCAGCAACAATGGGATAGCTTTGCTCAAAGAACAGTCCTCCCTGCTGACGTCACGCGTGAAGACCTCAAAAGGACGAAGCATGTCTGTCAGGCTTTTAACTAGCTGCCATTGCTCCACCGCTAGCATCATTTCTGTCGTATCACCACCCAGGTTGTAGAAATACTCATTGACTACTGGAAACAGCTCATGCAGACGCTCAAGCATGTAGAAGGTTGAGTTCCAACGTGTTGCCACCTCCTGGATAAGTGCTTTCACTGGCATTCTACGTACATTTTGCTGGCGCCTCAGCTCCTTCCGGGCCTTAAAAGAATGGTTGAAATGTGTGCATATTCTTCTGCAGATGGTCAGTATTTGGTCGACTGCAAGTTCTTTTTTCAAGAACTTTTGCACGACAAGGTTCATACAGTGCGCCAAACACGGCACTCTGAAATAGTAACCGTTCTCCATGGCCTTAACTACATTGCTGCCATTATCAGTAGAAACATAACCAACCTTGCAATTTCTTGGGGGCAGCCATTGCGAGACCTTTTTGTTAAAGTCATCCAAAATGTTGACTGCAGTATGACTTTTCTCCATGCCAAACATGGCTAATGTTGCATGTTTACGAGCACCCTTAAAAATCTCGGCCAAGTCACCACCTGCATTTATCTGTTTTGCAACCCCTGAAAAAGAGACCCAGTGTGCAGTGATGCACATGTAATCAAGGGCTTGGCAACTGGTCCACATGTCTGTTGTCAGGTGTATAGTGTGAACAGCACTCTTCTGCAAAGCTGCCCCAACCAACTCAAGCACCTCTTTATGTAGTGCTGGAACAGCAACCCTGGCAAAATAGAACCGGCTAGGAACCTTCCATTTAGGGGCCAGTGTTGCCACGAGTTCAAGAAAACCCACACCTTCGACAAACAAAAAAGGGAGAAGGTCCACCGCTAGCATTTTAGCCAGCTTAGTGTTATACAGGCGTACAATTGGGTGGTTGCGTTGAAATTGCGCATCTGAGGAGAACATGGCTGAAATGGTGCGCTGGACAAATTTACTGGATGATGCTGATGCCTTCTTCGACCCACTTCTGCTCAGTGTTGACATTTTCCGCATTGGTGTGTCTCCCAGACTCTCAGTGTGCCTCCTATGTGTTCCGGAGGGTGTGGTGCTGCCAGGGGTACTGGGTGCAACCGGACAAATGTCTGACGCTTCTTCTACCTCCCCGTCATCTTCAGATGAAACACCTAGTATGGGTATATTTTGGCCACTTGCCCTTTGGGATTGCTTTCCCTTGATGTTTGCTAGGTGCCCAAACCATACGACAGCGTGCCTTCTTTGAAGATGACCTATCTGGCCTCCGGTTCCATAGTTGGTACCAGTCTTACCACGGCTAACTCTAGTCTTACAAATGCAACAAACGGCTATGTTATCATACTTTGCATGGACACTAAAAAAGTTCCAAACTGGGGACTGGAAACTTCTGGTTTTGCCGCACGAGATGATACTGCCAATGCCAGATGAAGCAGGGGTGGATGAGCCTTGCAGACATCTACTAGGTTGTGCAATTATTGCAGCAACCCTACTTGAGGGAGTCGAGCTGGATGGAGTCCCCCTCTGGGGAGAAAATATGGGAGCTGTAGGTTTTGTTGAACTTGTTGTACTACTTGACTGCGTTGGTGGTGCTACCAGTGCCACGTCGCCAGGGTCACGCTCAGCATGATGTCGGGATAGGGTATAAATGTCTGTCTGCTGCATGGCCGGTGTGGCTGGAATGACGTGTGTGATGACTAGGTCATTGCTGTCATCCTGTTCATCAACATCAGAATGAACCACTTCATCAAGTCCGGCGTTCGGATCCATAAGTATGAGCTTTCCAGGGCCCTTCCTTTTAACTTTTGATACCTTTCGCAGCGAGTGGTGTGCCTCCCTCTCAGACGTCGGAGATGGTTGCCAATCTAGATCCAGATCATCTGATGAGGCGGGGCTTGAAGAGGAACTTCTACACACACTCCTTGATCTTTTCCTTGCTGGGGAGCTGGGAGAAAATGAATCATCAGGAGGAGTGCCTTCGTCTTCCTGACATGATACCCCGGCTCCAAAGTCAATTTCCTCCTGTGCCCCTACTCCTGGAAGAAGAACCATTGTGGGCACTTGCACCGCTCCATGCGCCGCTACATGGGCCTCTCCACTGACCTCTACTTGCAACTCTCCATGGACCTCTCCTTCTCGGCCTTCTCCTTCTCGGCCTTCTCCTTCTCGGCCTTCTCCTTCTCGGCCTTCTACTTCTCGGCCTTCTCTTTCTCGACCTTCTCCTTCTCGACCTTCTCCTTCTCGACCAGCTCCTTCTCGACCTTCTACTTCTCGGACAGCTCCTTCTCGGCCAGCTCCTTCTCGGCCAGCTCCTTCTCGGCCAGCTCCTTCTCGGACAGCTCCTTCTCGGACAGCTCCTTCTCGGACAGCTCCTTCTCGGACAGCTCCTTGCGCATGTACTTGTGCTTGTACTAGTAGCCCATGCAGTTGTTGTTGCGGCTTTGGTTGTTGAATAGTACTTGTGAGATGAGTTACAACCTGTGTTGATGGTGTGCTGCTACTTTCTTGGGATGAGCCAACATCACTGGTCGTTGGTGATTGAACCACTAAACAGGCTACCTGTGCAGCACTCATGGTGGGCCTTTGTTTTTTCCACAAAAATGTAGTGGTTGAGCCACCAGTCTCCTTGGTAAGTGGTGCCACTTGCTTCTTCTTCTCCTTAGTAGAGACATTTTTCTTGCAAGAGGAGCTACGGGCACCTCTTTTTGGAGCCATCTTCTTCAGATGTCGGAACAACAGGCCGCAGCAGGACTTCTTCCTGGCACTGATGCTCAACGATGATGCGGAGTTATTGACTTTGTGCACCTAAAAGCAAACGAAGACAGAGGAACATCAGTAAATATATGTTGCATATGTAGCGCTTCAATAAATAGTTTGCAAGTAGGCATTTATGAATACACACATGCACACCACACAATATGGAAATTTCAAAATTAGGATTTGCTAAATTTTTGGGAAACAGGAATTTAACATTGATCCAAGAGAGCACACACAGAGAGGGTTATAGTTTCATGTACCACTGACTCCCCCTGGGCTAAATGGGTGAAAGCAAGGCAAAATGGGTGCAGTCCTATGGCACAAAGCTCACTGCCTGCCTTCAAAATGGCCACTTGACCCCCATCCACATGGCCAGGACCATGCCTCAAAATGGCCCCCACCAACATAGCCAGCCCCCAACCCCTACTCCAAAAAGTCAAAAAACACAACACCAATCAAATCACCACAATCCAATGCCATCCATCAAGTTTCAGAAGGTTTATGCTGCCTGCTGGTGGTTTTCTGGTGCGAAATTGCAATTTTTGCAATTTCCCGAGTGCGAGATTGTTGCTTCACGACGCGAACGTGGCGAATAACCAGCAAAATCCGCGAACAGACGGATTCTGGGCCCCCTGGGCATGATAAAATCACAGCACACTGGGTGCAGGCCTATGGCACAAAGCACACAAACTGGCTTAAAAATGGCCCCTAGACCCCCACCCACACGGGACCAGGCAATAAACTGGCCGCCACCCACATAGCAAGCCCCCAACACCACCCCAAAAAGTCGTAAAACACACAAAAATCACAACAATCCAATGCCATCCATGCCCTGGCCAGAATAATGTTAAAATTAAAGAAAACAGTTGTATCATGCATGCACCCATAACTAAGCCTGGTAGTTTTCAATTCATGTGCAGAATTGTAATTTTTACAATTTCGCGAGTGCGAGATTGTTGCTGCGCGGGACGCGAGCAGTGCAAACACAGGCACATTTTTTTTTTTAAATCCGATTTTCGGGTAAGTTAGAGGCCCCCTGGGCATAATGAAAGCAATCAGAGCAGACTGGGTGGGCATAGGGCACAAAACACACTGCCTGACTTCAAAATGGCCGATTGACCCCATCCACATGGCCAGGACCTGCAGGACCATGCCTCAAAATAGCCTCCCACACATAGCCAGCCCCCAAACCCACCCCAAAAAGTCGAAAAACACACACAAAAATCACCACAAACAAACAACATCAACTTATCAACTTACTTGTAAATCAAATTTCTAATCAAAAAGTAATCCAAAAGGCCTCAAAGCCAAATCTCCAGCAGCATCCACAAAAAGTAATCCTTCCCAGTCAAGATCGAATTCAAAGTGGCCAGGAAATGGACTAAGCAATGGGAGGAGCTTGCTGGACAGGAAGAGGAAGTTGGAGACTGGGTCACTTCCTTCACCCCTCCCCAATTGTAATTTTTGTAATTTCGCGAGTGCAAGATTGTTGCTGCCCGCGCCGCGGCCCGCGAGCAGTGCGAACACAAGCAAAAAATCCGCCGCGCGCGGATTTGCGTATTTTCGCCACATCCGCGAGAGTTCGCGGATTGCGGATTTACCGAAAATCCGAAAAATCCGCGAGCGGAACGGATTTTGCGCCCATGCTTAGTCATCAGGGAATATCCAAGACTCAGGCTTAACTACTGGTGGCCAGGGATAGACATTCATGTTGAGGGAATTGTTAGAGACTGTTTGCCGTGTACCTTAAGCGAGAAATCCTTAAAACCTGGAGTTCAACCCATGATAATAAGAGAACGGCCAAAGTTCCATGGCAGGAACTTGCTCTTTACATATTGGGCTCTGTTATGTTCAATGGTTGTGAAATGTTTTTGTTTATTCTCATTGACATGTTGTCAAGAAGGCCAGAGATCAAGTTCACGAAGAATATTGACTCTAAACAAGTCATAATCTTTCTTAAAGAAGTTTTTACACGGGAGGGCCTGCCTGGATCCCTTTTGACAGACAATGGTGTCCAATTTGTGTCTCATGAAATGAAGTATTTCCTGCAACGCTGTTCAATTGATCACAAGCTGTGTGCTCTGTACCACCCAGAGTGCAATGGCATGGTGGAACGTTTTGTACGTGTGCTTAAAGAGACCATAAATATGTCCAAACAAAATGATCTCGATTTGAAAAGTGAATTGAATAAAAAGGTTGAAGCTTAAAGGTTTACTCCCCGTGCCACCACTGGGTATACCCTGTTAATTTTATTGAAAAGCAGGCAAGCCAACACCTTAGTAACCCCATTTTGGGTAAACGTTGCTAAATCCAAAAGAAATAAAGGTGTTCCCTCCCAGCATATGCAGGAAGCAAATGAGGAGAGTAAGGCAATTGCTCAGAAGGAGAATTTTGATTCCAGAAAGGGTGTGAAATCTACGGATGTCAAAGTAGGAGAGTTGGTCAAGATAAGGGCACCTGTAGGTAAGAAAATGTCGGGTTTATTTTCAAAACCCCACAAAGTTGTCAAGATTTTAAGAAATGCGATAAAGACCGAAGACTCTCGCATATGGAATTTGAATAGGGTGGTTGTATTGAAAAATAAAGCACTGATCAATGACAAAAATAGGGTTGACACATGTGAGCCTAATATCACATCCAATGTTCCTACTCCGATTCAAAGGGAATGTAGGAAAAGAAATGTACCTTCCAGATTCAAAGACTTTGATATGAATTTTTAAGATATGTTACACAGTATTTTATATCTCTTTAATATCTTGTTTTTAAAAAAAAATTATTATATGGAAGGAAGGTGTGTAACGTGCCTTTTACCTAAATGTATCTAGTTGTCCCTATAAGGGTTTTATTTATTGTTTAAGCAGCACCATGGCAATGGAATGTATATGTGTGGCCAGCAAGTCAGTTGCATCTGAATAGATCTGACTGCATCAAGCTGATGGATGGATGGGCCATCAAGCTGATGGACGGGCCATTTCCTTCTCCTGAATAAACTTAACTTGATTCATCTCATTGAGGATCCTTCTTAATTTTACAATGGGTTAGTGACTAAACTGTGTGAATGTCTGTATCAGTCTGTCAGTTGGTGTGTAAGCGGCTGCAGGGGTTGGTGAGTAGCTACATGAGTGTCTATATGGCTTATTGATTGGTTGCCTGAGTATTTGTGAGGGTGCCTGAGTGTGTGTGTGTGTGGGTGGGTGGGAGGTGTGTGACACTGTGCATAGATGTGTGAGTGGTTGATTCACTGGGTGTATGGGTTCAAGCGTGCATGTGGAAACAGCTGTATGAGTGGATGAGTGTGTGTATGGGTGTGTTGGTGAGTGAATGGATGTCTCAGTGGTACATGTGCAAGTAACTACATCTGTAAAATGCAGTATATGTGAGTGATGGTGTATATAAATAACTATATGTAAGAGTGAGTGACTGTGAGAGTGGCTGTATGGATGAGTGTGTACTTGTATCAATGATTGTATAAGAGAGTAAGTATGCATTAGTATCTGTATGAATAAGTGAGGTGGTGTGTGTATAACTGTATAGGTAAGTAAATGGAAGTGTGATTGATTCTTTGCATGACTGACTAGGTGTGTGCGTAACTCTGGATGAGTGGTAGTGTGTGAGTGGCTGTATATCTGTATGAGCGCATTTGATAGTGTTGTATTGATGAGTGACTGCATGTATGAGTGACTGTATAGGTGAATGAGTGGATGTGTGTGGAGACCTAGGAATCAGTGAGTGCGTATGTAGTAACTGGTATTGTTGTGTCTATGGTTTCAAAAATGGTAGTATGTATTTTAGAGTGGGTGTATCAAAGGTTATATTAGGGTGTGAGGAGGTGCATCAGATTTTCCCATGGATGATGTCATCAGTGACGACATTTGAGATGTCATCAGTGATGTCACTGGCCATGTCATGAATTAAGTAATATGTGACGTCTTCAGCAGTGCATTGCTGGGGCGCAAGTTATAGTTAGCTGAACTAACTATAACGGCTGAATTTCTCTGGTTTTGTACGAGTGAAATGTCCAACTAACTATAACGTCCCTGAAACCTATGGTTTTTTCCGTGAATTTCAAAGCTTTTTTAAATGCTAATTTAAAACTATAACATACCAGTCGCGTTTCCAGAGAGGTGGAGAAAGGTGAGCGTGGCCTCCAAAACACATCTTAGCAATCACACTAAGTGGGATTTACCTGAGGTAACATGAGGAGTAGTTAGCCCCCAATGTCAACCTTGGAGACCAACTATCCCTTTTATTACCACCAGTAAGTCCCACACAGCAGAATTGCTAACTTGTTATATCAAGGCGCGCCCCCTCCCTGCACCACTGTGCAAATGCGCCCCCTAGCACATTGTAAATTGGGGGATTAAGTCCCCTTGAATCCTGAGGATCCCTGGGAGCCAATTAGCCCACCAGGTACCTCCAGTTAGCGCCAAAGAGCTGATTTGCACAGAGGTGGTCTGAGGCCACGCCCCTTTTTACACCTCTCTGCAACGCTACTCTGTGGCACTTACTGGAGGTACCTGGTGGGCTACTTGGACCCCAGGGACCCTCAGGATTCAAGGGAACTTAATCCCCTAACTTACAACGTGCCAGATGGCCCATTTGCACAGTGGTGAAGGGAGGGTCGGAGCCTGAAGTGGCAAATGTGCAAACACGTAGCGCGTTTTCAGTTGGGGGATTAAATCTCCTTGAATCCTGAGGGTCCCTGGGGGCCAACTAGCCACCAGGTCCCTCCAGTAAGCGCCACAGAGCTGCGTTGCAGAGAGGTGGTCCGAGGCAACGCCCCCCAGACAGCTTTTTTTTTTTTTTTTAAATTAGAGTCCTGGGGAGGTGGCAGTCCCTGGGGCGTGTGGGGTCTCGAGTCCCCCACACCCATTATGTAAAAAAAAATAGAGCCCCGGGGAGGAGGCGGTCCCCTGGACTGCGGGGGTGCTGTATGGCCCCGCAAAACATATTGGAAGCCCCAGAGAGGTTGCGGTCCCCGGGGCTGCAGGGGCCCCCGCAGCCCCTGCTAGATGTATGATGTTACAATGAAAGTGAGTACAATACATGACGTTACATCCCGGTCGTTACAACAACTGCGATGTTACCACGCTATGCCATTACAACGCAAGTCTTTACATCGACTTGCGCTGGATGGCGTGCTAACATTAGAAAATTATAATTTACTATTCTAACTCCAGTCCAGAAGTCCAGAAGGTGTTGAGATAGTAAACTACACTATTTGTAATGTTAGCACGCCATCTAGCGCAAGTCGATGTAAAGACTTGTGTTGTAATGGCACAGCGTGGCTACATCGCGTTCGTTGTAACAACCGCGATGTAACAGCATCGCGGTGTACTGACGCGATGTTAAGGATGTTTCCCACCCTGCTATACATTTTCTGCATGCCAACAGTTCCACGAAGGGTTATCAGTGTTCAGAATTGGATGGCGCACAACATGTAGTGGTTGAGTAGTCACGATGGTGTGGAATTGTTTGGTGCTGCTTGTTCAAAGAAAACCCTAAAACTCTGAAACCAAAGGGTGAGAAGGCTAACCCTTATGATAAATGAACTAACCAGTCAAGCGCACACAACAGTATTAATGATATGCGTAATAAAGTTGAAGTCATTCACAGGATAAGATCACACACAAATGTTCTTTTCATTCCTGTTTTTAATAAGTATGTGAATGTTTCTCCTATCTAGGAGATCCATACAAAAGGAAACCAGCCGACACGTGTTTCGTCAGTTGGGGTAATAACCCATGACTCTTCAGGGCTGAGATGGTATTGAATATCGTTGTATTGGCAGAACGGTGATAATTCCAACCCGCTCCTGTTCGGGTTTTTCAAAATAACAGTGTGCAAAGGTCCGTACACGGAATTAAAAGTAAGTTTGCGGTGGTATGCCGTAGGTGTAACGTGGAGGATATTTTCCGGATACGGGAAACACCTATCCGGAAAATATCCTCCATGTTACACCTACGGCATACCGCCGTCCATGCAGTGACAATTGGCAAAACTCGCCATTGTCAGAAAAACACGCCTTTATGGTATTACCTTTAATTCCGTGTACGGACCTTTGCACACTGTTATTTTGAAAAACCCGAACAGGAGCGGGTTGGAATTATCACCGTTCTGCCGATACAACGATACTCAATACCATCTCAGCCCTGAAGAGTCATGGGTTATTACCCCAACTGACGAAACACGTGTCGGCTGGTTTCCTTTTGTATGGATCTCCTAGATAGGAGAAACATTCACATACTTATTAAAAACAGGAATGAAAAGAACATTTGTGTGTGATCTTATCCTGTGAATGACTTCAACTTGATTACTCATATCATTAATACTGTTGTGTGCGCTTGACTGGTTAGTTCATTTTCTGCATGCCCCCAGGACCTGGCCCACCCGGGTGCTTATATATATATATATATATATATATATATATATATATATATATATATATATATATATATATATATATATATAAGCACCCGGGTGGGCCAGGTCCTGGGGGCATGCAGAAAATGTATAGCAGGGGCGGGAAACATCCTTAACATCGCTACTAGTATATATATATATATATATATATATATATATATTCACTGAAAAAACCATAGGTTTCAGGAGTTATATAGTTAGGAATTAGCTTTTAAAAAACCTTTGAAATTCACTCAAAAAACTATAAGTTTTAGTGGTGTTATAGTTAGCTGGACATTTTACTCATACAAAACCATTGAAATTGCTCCTATATAGTTAGTTGTACTAACTATATTTCGCGCACCCGCAATCCACTGCTGATGATGTCACGTATTTGATCATTCATGACATGGTCAGTGACATCACTGATTACACCTCAAATGACATCACTGATGACATCACTGATGACATCATCCAGTGAATGTGGTTTGCTTTGTTGTTTAAATATGCATTATATATATAGTAATTTGCATTATAGAATAATTGGATATATATAATTAATATTTGGATGGAGGATTTAGTAGCAGTGTAATTGACTGTTTACTTGACCAATTTATAATGTCTCACTAAATATAGTGGATAGTGACCAAACTGTGTGAATATCTGTATCACTTTGTCAGTAGTTGTGTAAACTGATTCTACAGTTGGTTACTAGCTGTGTGAAAGTCTATATTAGTTATTAATTAGTTAACTGAGTATTTGTATGGGAGTGTGAAAGTGTGTGTGGTTCGGTGGGGGGGTGTGACTGTCCAAAGATGTGTGAATAGTTGATTCAGTAGATATATGAAGTTAAAACGACATGTTCTAACAGTTGTTTGGGTGAGTGAATATCTTTATGGGTGTGGTGATGAGCAAATATATTTCTCAATGGTACAGGTCCAACAAACTAGAAAAATAAAAGGCAGTGTATGTGTCAGTTGTTGTATATAAATAAGTATACATAAGACACAATGATTGTGTGAGTGACTGTATGGATAACTGTATACTTGTAATAATGATTTTATAATTCACTAAGTATGACTTACTATCTAAATGAATAGAAGAAGTGGTGTTTGTATAAGTGTTTTGCTAAGTAAATATGTAAGTATGATCCATTGTTTGCATAAGTGAGTAGGATGACTTCATATGTGAATAGGATGCGTGCTGTTGTTTAATGTCGATATAGATGTATAAGTATTTTTGATAGTGTTCTATTGTTCATTGACAGCATGTATGAGTGAATCCATAGGTAAGTGATTAGATGTGTGTATACATCTATGAATCACTGAGTGGATTTTTAGATACTTGTATTGCTGTGACAATGGATTTAAATATGATACTCTGTATTTTACAAAGAGTGATGAAAAATTGTAATAGTGTATGAAAAGGTGTATGTGATTGTCATGTGGATGATGTCATCAGTGATGTCATCAGTGATGTCATTTGAGATGTCATCAGTGATGTCACTGACCATGTCATGAATGATCAAATACGTGACATCATCAGCAGTGGATTGCGGGTGCGCGAAATATAGTTAGTACAACTAACTATATAGGAGCAATTTCAATGGTTTTGTATGAGTAAAATATCCAGCTAACTATAACACCACTAAAACTTATAGTTTTTGAGTGAATTTCAAAGGTTTTTTAAAAGCTAATTCCTAACTATATAACTCCTGAAAGCTATGGTTTTTTCAGTGAATTTCAAAGGTTTTTTAAATGTTAATTCCTAACTATATAAGGCCTGAAACCTTTGGTTTTTTCAGTGAATTTGCAAGGTTTTTTAAATGCTAATTCCTAACTATATAAGGCCTGAAACCTATGGTTTTTTCAGTGAATTTCAAAGGTTTTTTAAATGCTAATTCCTAACTATATAAGGCCTGAAACCTATGGTTTTTTCAGTGAATTCGCAAGGTTTTTTAAATGCTAATTCCTAACTATATAAGGCCTGAAACCTATGTTTTTTTCATTGAATTCGCAAGGTTTTTTAAATGCTAATTCTATTAGCGGATAACGTTTTTATATATTAAAACGTTTTTTAAATCTCAAATGCCTGCTTTGCTAACAGAGTTTTTAAGCACAGGCTCTTTTGTCTCTGGTGGCCATCTTGGGAGACTGCATATCAGAATTTTTTTAATGAAATATAAGAGTATTTGAGAAGTCACTCAAAATGTGCCATAATTTTTCTTTCTTCAGCACTAATCATAATTTCTATGGCAAAATGAACCCTCTCATTTTGTTCCTTTGCAAATTAAATGTTTTAAGTGTTAACACTTTATTCCAATCAAGATGACTTCAGGTGTGTCATACTTTTGTCATAAGTAAGACTGTTAGCGCTCTAGTTGTTCTTTAGAACACTCTGGGACATTCTGTCATTGGGCTATAGTTGGGCTACATCTGGCTGATATTTGGGCTACATTTGTTTTTTTTTGTCTCTGGTGGCCATCTTTGGGCTACATTGGGCTACATTGGGCTACATTTGGGCTCTAACATATATATAGCCCAATGTAGCCCAATATATATTGTTTCAAAGTTTTATTTCGTGAAAAACCACTGGAGCACATATCTTGAGACATAGCAAAGGCACATCGGGCTACCAGTCCCTACAATTTTGCCAAGTTTGGTGGAAAACCATTCAGCCGTTCGGGCTAAAAGTGAGTCCAACCGCCCTATGGAAATTAACATGGGGAAAACACGTTTTGGGACCCCCCTTTTATCTCGGCCCCCGCTTGACGAATCCCCCCCAAACTTTCAGGGAAGGACCGGAGCGCCGCGAGGCAAAGTTAAGGAAAATTTCAGGAAGATTCCTCAACCGGCGCCAAAGTTATTCCCAATAGAATGTTGCGATTTCCCTATGGAAAACAATCCTAACTATTTTTTAAATCTCAAATGCCTGCTTTGCTAACAGAGTTTTTAAGCACAGGCTCTTTTGTCTCTGGTGGCCATCTTGGGAGACTGCATATCAGAATTTTTTTAATGAAATATAAGAGGATTTGAGAAGTCACTCAAAATGTGCCCTAATTTTTCTTTCTTCAGCACTAATCATAATTTCTATGGCAAAATGAACCCCCTCATTTTGTTCCTTTGCAAATTAAATGTTTTAAGTGTTAACACTTTATTCCAATCAAGATGACTTCAGGTATGCCATACTTTTGTCATAAGTCAGACTGTTAGCGCTCTAGTTGTTCTTTAGAACACTCTGGGACATTCTGTCATTGGGCTATAGTTGGGCTACATCTGGCTGATATTTGGGTTACATTTGTTTTTTTTGTCTCTGGCGGCCATCTTTGGGCTACATTGGGCTACATTGGGCTACATTGGGCTACATTTGGGCTCTAACATATATATAGCCCAATGTAGCCAAATATATATTTTTTCAAAGTTAATTTTCGTAAAAACCACTGGAGCACATATCTTGAGACATAGCAAAGGCACATCGGGCTACCAGTCCCTACAATTTCGCCAAGTTTGGTGAAAAACCATTCAGCCATTCGGGCTAAAAGTGAGTCCAACCGCCCTATGGAAATTAACATGGGGAAAACACGTTTTGGGACCCCCCTTTTATCTCGGCCCCCGCTTGACGAATCCCCCCCAAACTTTCAGGGAAGGACCGAAGCGCCGCGAGGCAAAGTTAAGGAAAATTTCGGGAAGATTCCTCAACCGGCACCAAAGTTATTCCCAATAGAATGTTGCGATTTCCCTATGGAAAACAATCCTAACTATATATACCTACTGGCTATCGCCAGTAGGTTATATATATATATATATATATATATATATATATATATATATATATATATATATATATATATATATATATATATATATATATATATTAGTAGCAAGGTGGTTATAGTTGCTAATAACTTTGTCCCTGTATGACGAATCTTCACAAAACTTCCACCCCCGCCCCCTAAAAAGATCATCCACCTCAGCTCCTTCCTGGAGAATTTTGGGGTGACCTGTCAAGCGGGGACCGAGATAAAAGGTTATCTCAAAACATAAAATCCTCATGTATTTTCCATAGACTTTTAAAAGACAGCTTTTAGCAAAAACTGCTGAACAGAATTATATCAAATTCGGCAGAAAGTTAGATGGTGATCTGCAGATTGTGGTTTTGTGATGTGATTTAGACGTTTTCGAGATATTAAGGGTAAAAAATAATTGTATAGTTTGGCAGTTGGGCTCGCGAAATCTTGAGCCTCAATTTAAGAATTGAGTGTTCTGGTTGGCACAGGGAGCTTTATTTCCCTTGGGCCATCTTGCTTCCGCGGGAGTCAGACTCCCACAAGAGCGAGCGCTCTGATTGGCTGCCTGCAAGATGAGAAAAATGTTGCTGACGACCGTTACAGGACTTCAGGTCTCGGGGACTTAGTCCTCTATCCTGAAGTTGCACAAAAAAGGTATATTAGTGAAGGGTAGGGATACCCTGACTCCCCAGGGCCATTGGGAAAACCCAGAGGGCCCCCTATAGCAGATATAATACGATACCAAAGTTACCCAGTGCAGTTTCTCTTCGTGCAGGTTAGTCTTGCTAGGCTGAACAAAGTTATCCATCCCTCATCACTGTGTTGGGAACAGTCTAATGACACATCTAGTCGAGGTGGCAAAGGAGATTGTTCCAAGTCTTCATCACTCCTATCTTGGATAGAAGATTGTTCACAGGATCCTTAGTTGTTCCTCCATACTTTCTTGAAAAAAAACATTGCGTGTTATCTCTTCATCTTCTTGGCGGGCGGTGATCATTGTGCCTTTGTGACATACCACTGTCCATGGATGTTGCTCAAATAGCATTCAGAACTTACTAACAGGGTAGCATAATTTGAGATAGACAGAGTCCCCTTGTTGGATTTCGGGCTCTCTGACGAACACAGGACCTGTCATTGGTGGCCTTTCTCCTGGTGAACACTTCAACATCATCTATGGGTAAGGAACCCAGGTGGGGTGATGAGGGATGGTGTCTGCAACAATATGCCCCATGCAAGCATATAGGCCTGTTGTCACATAGGGAGTCTGTCTGTACTTCCCCAGGAATCTGTAGATGGCTTGCTTTATCAGTTGATGGTCAGAGTGGTCTATGCAGACTATTTTGTTGAGAGTCCACATAAACTGCTCCACCTCTTCGTTGGCTTGAGGCATCTCGGAGTCACTTTGTGATGACGGATGTCCCGTGACTTCCGATAGTCTGTAAATTGTTGGCCATAAAACGGCGGGCCGTTGTCAGTTTTTACTTTTGGCATGATTTTGTGTGTTTCAATAACTTTCTATAATTTGGTAATGACTTCCATCGCAGTCTGTGAGTTTACAATCTCCACTTCAGGGTATTTGGTACAGTCATCAATGATGACCAGAGCATGTCGTCTGTCAGGTAGATGGCTGAAATCTAGACTTGCCTCTTCCCACAGGGTTTCTGGGACTTTCTTGTGATGACTGGAGTAGGTTGCTGAGGGGCTCCTGTAACTTGACACCAGTGGCACCATTTGACAGCAATTTCCACCATTTCATCCATCCACAGGAACCAGACTTTAGCACGGAGTCTACTTTTAGTTTTGACCATGTCTTGATGGCCGTGGTGTGCCAGGGGCACTACCTGAGAAGTGAGGCTTGACGGTCTGACTAGTTGTGGTCCTTGGAGTAGCCACCCTCTGCTATCAGTTGACAGTTCATGGTGAGCATGGAGTAAAGAGTCAAGCACCTTTTGTGCCTCCGGTGTTCCTCAAGACCAGTGCTTCTTTAAGCCGCTCCAGTTGTGGGGAGAATGGCAGAAATTGGCACTTGTAGGCATTCATCTTCTCATGTGGAATTTATAAGAGTGTCGAAAGCCAGTGGAAGTGGGTGAGACTGTTCAGTGACATACCTCACATACACTTCTGTAGTTTGAGCTTCCTCCGCTTCTTCTGAGGTGGCAACACAGTTATCGCAGTCCGCAGGGTTTGAGGAGCCTAACCGGTATTCTACTTGACAGTCATATTCCTGTAGCTGTAAAAGACATTTCTCGATATGGGGTGGTGGCTTCAATGTTGGTCCCCAGAATAAAGGTAGGAGTGGTTTATAGTCCGTGGTGACAACAAAGGGGTGTCCATACACATAGATATGGAAGTGTTGACAGGCTCAGTGTATTGCGATAGCCTCACCCTCTATTTGTGAGTAGCATTGTTCCATTTCTGTCAGTGACTGATTGGCGTAGGTCACTGGGGTCCAGCTGTTGTCCTTTTGTTGTTGCATCAATAAGGCTGCAGGGCCATGGGAGCTCACATCCACAGCTATGTTGGTGGCTTTCCTGGGATCGAAATAGGACAGGTTGCTATTCACTGACAATGTACCTTTGGTGAGCTGAAAAGCTGTCTCTTGTTTGTGTCCCCTTTGCTATGGTGTAGTTGTTTTGGTCGTTTCTTGAAGGGGTCACGTGAGACCAGTGAGGTCTGGTATGAATCTCCCACAGAAATTCACCATGCCAAGAAAACCTGTCACCTCCATGATTTTGCGGGGTGCTGGAGCTTCCTACACATCCTGCACTTTGACAAGATCTGTGACGACTCCGTACCCAGAGGACAGGGTATCCAAAGAAACTGATTTTATTTCTTCGAAACTCACATTTGTTTTGGTGTAAGGTGAGCCCTGTATATTTGATCCTCTGCAACCCTCCCCGGAAGTGATCATGGTGTTCTTTTCAATGACTTGGCATAGACAAGGATGTCATCACTTACATTGATGATGCCGGGTAGGTCTGTGAGCAGCTGTCTTATGGATTTTTGAAAGACTTTTGCCAGGCTGGATATATAGAAATTGAGGCACATCTGCCTGCCACACTTCTCCTCCCCTAATTATGTGGCCGGCCGTACTTAGTTTCCTGGCCGCTTCCCGGCCGCTCTTGTTTTTAGCTCCCCTTACCATTTGCTCCTGCCTCCGAGAGCTTCAAAGGGATCTGCTTCACACTTCACGGCCGCCGTGACTCACATTTCTCCTTCCTTCGTGCCCAGCCCCCCTCCCAGCGCTGCCTTGTTTTTCATGCTCGAATCCTTCACCCTGCTTTGGCCTGTCTTTCGTTCTTGTTCTCTCCTGTCCTCTATCTCCCACCTTTATGTTGAATCCTTTCTGCCTCTTTCTCTGTCATACAGATTTACATGCACTTCCCAGAGCAATGGAGAAAGCCAAAGCACCCCTCCCCACGCCCCTTTATGTTTCTCCTACTCCACCTATCTCTCCTTCCTCTCGCTCGCTTTTTTCCCCTCCATCCCCTTTCTTTCTTCCTTCCTTTCTTTCTTTCTTTCGTTCTTTCTTCCTTCCTTGCTTTCTTTCTTTCGTTCTTTCTTTCATTCTTCCCTTCTTTCTTTCATTCTTCCTTCCTTTGTTCGTTTCTTCCTTCATTTCTTTCTTCCTTTCTCTCTTCTTACTTTCTTTCTTCCTTTCTCTTTTTCTTTTTCTTTCATTCTCTCTTTCTTCCTTTCTCTCGTTTTCTTTCTTCCTTCCTGCCTTCCTTTTTTCTTTCTGTCTTCTTTCTTTCTTTCTTTCCCCCTTTATTTCTTTCTTTCTCTTCTTTCTTTCTTCCTTTCTCTTTTTCTTTTTCTTTCATTCTTTCTTTCTTCCTTTCTCTCGTTTTCTTTCTTCCTTTCTTTTTTATTTCTTTCCATCCTTCTTTCCTTCCTTCCTCTTTCTTTCCTTCTTTCTTTCTTTCTTTCTTTCTTTCCTTCTTTCCTTCTTTCTTTCTTTCTTTCTTTCTTTCCTTCTTTCTTTCTTTCTTTCTTTCTTTCTTTCCTTCTTTCTTTCTTTCTTTCTTTCTTTCTTTCTCTTACCCCCCTATCTCCCCCTCTGCTTCTTTCTCTCCACCTTTCCCTTCCTGTGTCTCTCTTTCACCCCCTCTCTCTACCCCCCCTCCCGCACACACACATTTCCATCCACTCCACAGTACAATGAAGAACAGTCAATTCCCCATTTCTCACAGATTGAGGCTGCAATCATTTCATTATAAAGTGCAAAATGTCTAATTATCTTGGTGATTGCGAGGGGGAAAAACCGAGAAAGCACATAATATTGAAATGAATAGTTCAGATTCTTGAATACGGAAATAACTTGATTAGTGCTGGGGATCCGGTGTGCGTTGTCTGGCAGAGAACGAAAGACCCACAAGCGAGACCTATTGGCAATGCCAATGCTTTTTGTGGTTTGGTGTAAATTGGTCAGTAATTTATTAGATATGTATATGTACTCTAAAGTGTTAAACCTATAGATATATTGAGTTAAACAGTTTATCCTAGGATTACAACTCTGCCAGGTGTCACTCATCACAAGTGAGACTAACTAATTCTTGGAATTTCCCCACATTATGGCGAGGTCCCAGTAGGCTCACACAAATCTGCTGAGCCGACAGTATGTGTTCACATTCTGTGTCCTTGCTAAACAAGAGAGCTTTATTTACCTAGCAGCGTGAACACCGGGTAGGTCTGTGAGCAGCTGTCTTATGGATTTTTGAAAGACTTTTGCCAGGCTGGATATATAGAAATTGAGGCTGCAGTGTCGGCGTAACCCAACATGAGTGGAGCAGGTGGCGAAATACCGGGGGTCGGGGTGAAACAATAGTTGATGATATCCTGACCCGAGAGCCACCTTTGAGAACCATTTTGTGCTGCTCAACTCGCCCAGTTTGTCATCTATCATGGGGGTTAGGTGCCTTTCCCGCTTGATAGCAACATTGGGAAGGCTCATGTCCATGGATATGCAGGCATGCCCTAGTTGTTTAGGCTTGTTGGTGACCACAATCGGGAGATCCACTGAGTTAGTACAGTGACATTTTCAATGATGCCGGCCCTTTCGAGCTTCTCTAGCTCTTCTTCCACTTTTAATCTCAGGTGGATGGCAATGCAGCAATGTTGTAGGGCTACGGGTTGGATAGACGCGTCTATATGGAGCTTGACTTCTTTGTTCTTGAGACAGCCAATTCCGGTGAAGATGGTATTGAACTCTTCTAGTATTAGCAAAAGCTCTTCTTCCTGTACTTCCAGCGCAAAGAAGATCAACCTTAATGCCTCGGTGGTTGCACCACTCACCAGCATACCATGTCCTTCTTCTGCTACATAGACTGATGTGTCTGCACTGTTTTCATGGTGGGACACTATGGACCTTAAACAACCCTTGAGGGGAATCAGAGATTTCTGTCCATAGGCAAAGACTTTAATTCTTGCTTTTTCTATCTCTGGACTTTGGTCCATGGCCCAATATGTGGTTGCTAATATTAGCTCAATGGACTCCCGAGTGTTGATCGTGGTAGTGACCTTTTAGTAACCCATGGTGATTTGACACAGCGAGAGATGATGGTGGGTGGAAGGAGGTGTCCCCACTGCAACAGGTAGTGAAACAGGTACTCTTCAGTATCATCATCCATGTCTTCTTTGTTCTCTGGCTCATTCGACACCACTTGAACCTTTCTTTCTTTTCCTTAGATGATCTGCACACTTTTGCAAAGTGGTTCTCCTTCCCACATGCAGAACATCGTGTGCCTTTTGCTGGACAGTGACTCATCTTATGTGGGGATCCTACATAGTATCCACATTCTTTTCTCCTCTACTGGAGGTGTTTTGGAGTTGTTTGTACTGGGCGGGTCTCAGTTGCATTGACTTGCTCCATTTTAATGGGTCGGTTGAGGGTGGCTTCCTTGTGTGAGGCTAGCACTTTTGCAAATTCTTTGGTTCGCTTTATTGTCAGAATGTCCTGCAGGACCTTCACTGACTCCTGGAAAATAGTTTCTTGTAGCCTTGCGGAGTAGCACCCTTGTATGATCTGGGCGTAAATCTCTTCTTGCTCTTCCTGGAACCAACACATGCTTGCAAGTTCTTTCAATCGTCCATGGAAGGTGTCTAGAGACTCTCCCGTCCCCTGGCGGGTTTACGGGAGACAAAACATTCATAATATTTATTGGCCATAGGGTCGATATGAGCATTGAGTGCATTCAGAAGTGTACTAAAAAGAAATTTGGGCATTGCATAATGTAAACAGGCAAGCAGTAACTATGTGCACAGACACTGGGGCCTTGTAGACTCATTTTTATCCCAAAGTGCCCCCCTAACCAAGTAAGTTGGGGTTGCTGGTGTACATATGTGAACTTTGATGAGGAAGCTGAACGAAAGCCCAGCAAAGTTGCAAGGACTAATAACCCTGCAGTGGCAAGCTTCCGGTCCTTCGCTGGGAGGAAACACAGCCGGGGTTTGGAAGGGGCGCAAGACTGACACAATCATGAGTACTCTGACAGCTATGCAAAGGACGAGTGAAGGTTGTAGTTACGATGTTTACAACAAGCTGTATTCTGAGATTAAAGGAAACTCCACCACAACAGTAAAAAAAGGCAGCAATCCACCTAATGCTCGGTGCAAATGCAGGACATCTGCAGCTCCTGGAGACTGAAAATCCCTTCCAAACAAAAAGGCCTTTTGCATTAGATAAAATGGATATGGGGTCCCTCTGAGCTGTCCCTGGTTAGAACCCTGGTTAGAAAAAGGAAACTGAAGGTCTTATCGTCTCCCTATGATCCACACTAAAGGAAGGCCGATTTTCCAGGGTTGCATGATCAGCTGCAAAGTTTGCGTTGATAGACTTCTATCAATCAATGAATCAATTAACTAGACTTCTACTTTCCCTGCTGGAGATGGTGCCATGGACAGCATCCCTCCACAGTGAAAAGAGAGATTCAGTCTTCGCTATGCATCAGGTTCCAGGATAGGCAGATAGGCAGCATGAAGAAGGCTTCTAGGTGACTGGAAGTGTTGCTCAGCAGCACACCTCCTTCGTATTGAAAAATAGAAATACAACATGTAGAGAGAGTCCAAGGCTGCAGAGTTCTCCATGCCCTTCTCTACCCAGGGAGACTTTATGTGGTGACAGTCAGTCCCCAGGAGAGAACTTTTTCCACGTCTAATTAGGCTGTTGTCCATCTCAAGGAGCTTCCTCCTCCCACGTGAGATTCTGGTTACTGTTGGTGATGTCAGGCAACCACCTGCATATCTTGTTGTCTTTCCCTGTACATGAGTTTATTTGTTAAGATCTATTCTGGATCTATGCCTGTCCTGCAACAGTTCTCTTACCAATTTATGGAGGTAATGGCATTTGTTCTTCATAGGTGGCAATGGAGTTGCACCCGAGTGCAGATATTTTCTTTCTAGGAAAAAGGGGTGGCCTAGGACACCTTTCTGGCTCTTGACCACGCATTACAAGCGTGAAGATCTAATGTGTGCCATCAGCCGCTTGCCACCTCAATCTCACCCAGGGCCACAGTACATTCTGGATGGTAAACACTGGGTTCCCTCTCAGTCCAGGGGAAATCTATGAGGAATGTTGAATACTTGTAGACAGAAAGGGCTGGAGGGGTAAAGGACCAGGGACTTCCCTTTCAGAAGATAAGTATCCAATGGGGGTCCTAAAGAGGCGTACCCTACATGCACGTAGCTTATGCTCTTTATCCTTTGAGACTCTCCACATCCCCAATTGCATGGCATCATGATGTAGTTCATTTTTCAAGCTGTGCAAACCTGTTAATAGAATCTTGTTAGAATGTATCCCCAAGTAGGGTGCTGAGTTCCCTACTGGAAGAATATGGCTCACAACTATGTAGGCCAAAAGTTGATATCATAGCCTTTATCACTGTATTCTCTGTCCTACCACCCTTCTGTTTTCAGATTTTGATAAACAGGGTAACCCATTCACAAACTTAGTGTCCACCTTAAGGTTGGATGACCCGCACTGGCAGTTCATTAGTGGTATTACATGGACAAGAAGAATGATATTGAAATTTCATGATAAAATCTCACTGGAGAACCAAACTCATACACATTTATTAATGCACTTTCCATGGAAGACACACATTAGAAAACTTCCTCTGTGCAAGCATACAATTAGGAATAACACCACTTTTTTATCATATATCGTGAAACTTTGCAACTCCTCCCCTTGCAAATTTACATAATCAGGGACGTAAAGGTTTTATATTTCTGTGTCTTACCCCCCCTAGAATTGATTTACTTCAAGTGCCCTTAAAGAGAACAACCAAAACAGTGCCTAACAGGGTTTATGGTTAGGGACCCTGCCAGTACCACCGAGTCCTTGGACACAATACAGGAAAAACAAGCATTTGCAATGCAATAGGTCTCGCATTAATTAAGTATGAGCTATTGGCATTGCTAAATATTGCGACACCAATTGCAACAAAAGTCTATAAATTGTAGGTCAAAAAAATGTGTATTTATTTTTGTAGCAATGGTGGCATGCTGCACTTTAGATGAATATGTTTAAAAGTAAAGTGTGCCATACTGCGATTGCTACAATAGTTAATTGTGGATGCGTTAACAATTGATGTGTGCACTGATGGCTGGTGGTGTGTGTGCCTGTAGAAATTGCTACAATAGTTAATTGTGGATGCATTAACAATTCATGTGTGCATTGATGGCTGGTGGTGTGTGTACCTGTAGAAATTGTGCACTGATGGCTGGGTGTGTGTGTGCCTGGTGGCAGTGTGCACTGCCGGCTGGTGGTGTGTGTGCCTGGTGGAAGCATGCACTGATGGCTGGTGGTGTGTGTGCCTGGTAAAAGTGTGCACCGATGGCTGGTGGTGTGTGTGTGCCTGGTGAAAGCGTGCACTGACGGCTGGTGGTGTGTGCCTGGTGGAAGCGTGAACCGACGGCTGGTAATGTGTGTGCCTGGTGGAAGCATGCACTGACAGCTGGTGGTGTGTGCCTGGTGGAAGCATGCACTGATGGCTGGTGGTGTGTGTGCCTGGTGGAAGCGTGCACTGACGGCTGGTGGTGTGTGTGCCTGGTGGAATCGTGCACGGACGGATGGTGGTGTGTGTGCCTAGTGGAATCGTACACTGACAGCTGGTGATGTGTGTGCCTGGTGGAAGCATGCACTGACGGCTGTTGGTGTGTGTGCCTGGTGGAAGCGTGCACCAACGGCTGGTGGTGTGTGTGCCTGGTGGAAGCATGCACTGATGGCTGGTGGTGTGTGCCTGGTGAAAGCGTGCACTGACGGCTGGTGGTGTGTGTGCCTGGTGAAAGTGTACACTGACAGCTGGTGGTGTGTGTGTGCCTGGTGAAAGCGTGCATTGACGTCTGGTGGTGTGTGCCTGGTGGAAGTGTGCACTGATGTCTGGTGGTGTGTGCCTTGTGGAAGCCTGCACTGACGGCTGGAGGTGTTTGAGTCCAGTGAAAGCGTGCACTGACGTCTGGTGGTGTTTGTACCCGGTGAAAGCGTGCACTGATGACTGATGGTGTCGGTTGAAAGTGTGCACTGACGGTGTGGTAGTGTGTGTGGTTGTGTGTGTGGTTGTATGTGTGGTTGTGGTTGTGTGTGGTTGTGTGTGTGTTTGTGGTTGTGTGCGTGTGTGATTGTGTGTGTGGTAGTGTGTGGTTGTGTGTGGTTGTGTGTGTGGTTGTGTGTGGTTGTGTGTGGTTGTGTGTGTGGTTGCGTGTGGTTGTGTGCGGTTGTGTGTGTGGTTGTTGTTGTGTTTGTGGTTGGGTGTGTGGTTGTGGGTGTGTGGGTGTTTGGTTGTGCGCTGCCAAACACGAGACCTAAAAACTATTGTGCCACTGAATCTGCTTCAAAGTGCATGATTTCAACTTGCAGCCTAAGTAGCTCTGCTTCTTGGAGAGTGTGTAATTATAACTCCTTACGGGGACTGTTTGACAAACCTCAAGGCGCTCTTTTTTCAATCTCTCTGCACTTTTCTGCTTTGATTATAACTTTGTAACTGTTTGACAGATTTACAAACAATTTGGCACACAATTAGTGCATTCAAGTAACTTTTGGTATCTCATGTTTTATGCATACCGATCCAAGGAGGAAGTATAAAATAATCGAAGGAGGTGGGGTGTCAAAAACAATGCATTTTAGGTTGCTCTGGAAATTTGAATGTTTGTTACAGCAAAAAGTGCTGAACAAAATGGAATTTTATGATATGAAACTGGAACTTTACTCACAATACATCCTTTTTAGGTCGAGCCTGTCCCATTCCGCAGGAATGGATAGGATCGAATTCAAGTGCTCGATCGGCTAGTGAAACCACTGGCGTTTCTTCACAGTGCATGTGAGGTCACGTGGCCACAAAGCGGGTCACGTGACCACACAAGCACGAGCATCTCCGTAATCCGCCTGCCCCCACCAGGCTCGCATTCCCGCCCCCTCACCAGGCCGCACATCTGCCTGCCACACTTCTCCTCCCCTAATTATGTGGCCGGCCGTACTTAGTTTCCTGGCCGCTTCCCGGCCGCTCTTGTTTTTAGCTCCCCTTACCATTTGCTCCTGCCTCCGAGAGCTTCAAAGGGATCTGCTTCACACTTCACGGCCGCCGTGACTCACATTTCTCCTTCCTTCGTGCCCAGCCCCCCTCCCAGCGCTGCCTTGTTTTTCATGCTCGAATCCTTCACCCTGCTTTGGCCTGTCTTTCGTTCTTGTTCTCTCCTGTCCTCTATCTCCCACCTTTATGTTGAATCCTTTCTGCCTCTTTCTCTGTCATACAGATTTACATGCACTTCCCAGAGCAATGGAGAAAGCCAAAGCACCCCTCCCCACGCCCCTTTATGTTTCTCTTACTCCACCTATCTCTCCTTCCTCTCGCTCGCTTTTTTCCCCTCCATCCCCTTTCTTTCTTCCTTCCTTTCTTTCTTTCTTTCGTTCTTTCTTCCTTCCTTGCTTTCTTTCTTTCGTTCTTTCTTTCATTCTTCCCTTCTTTCTTTCATTCTTCCTTCCTTTGTTCGTTTCTTCCTTCATTTCTTTCTTCCTTTCTCTCTTCTTACTTTCTTTCTTCCTTTCTCTTTTTCTTTTTCTTTCATTCTCTCTTTCTTCCTTTCTCTCGTTTTCTTTCTTCCTTCCTGCCTTCCTTTTTTCTTTCTGTCTTCTTTCTTTCTTTCTTTCCCCCTTTATTTCTTTCTTTCTCTTCTTTCTTTCTTCCTTTCTCTTTTTCTTTTTCTTTCATTCTTTCTTTCTTCCTTTCTCTCGTTTTCTTTCTTCCTTTCTTTTTTATTTCTTTCCATCCTTCTTTCCTTCCTTCCTCTTTCTTTCCTTCTTTCTTTCTTTCTTTCTTTCTTTCTTTCCTTCTTTCTTTCTTTCTTTCTTTCTTTCCTTCTTTCTTTCTTTCTTTCTTTCTTTCTTTCCTCTTACCCCCCTATCTCCCCCTCTGCTTCTTTCTCTCCACCTTTCCCTTCCTGTGTCTCTCTTTCACCCCCTCTCTCTACCCCCCCCCTCCCGCACACACACATTTCCATCCACTCCACAGTACAATGAAGAACAGTCAATTCCCCATTTCTCACAGATTGAGGCGGCAATCATTTCATTATAAAGTGCAAAATGTCTAATTATCTTGGTGATTGCGAGGGGGAAAAACCGAGAAAGCACATAATATTGAAATGAATAGTTCAGATTCTTGAATACGGAAATAACTTGATTAGTGCTGGGGATCCGGTGTGCGTTGTCTGGCAGAGAACGAAAGACCCACAAGCGAGACCTATTGGCAATGCCAATGCTTGTTGTGGTTTGGTGTAAATTGGTCAGTAATTTATTAGATATGTATATGTACTCTAAAGTGTTAAACCTATAGATATATTGAGTTAAACAGTTTATCCTAGGATTACATCTCTGCCAGGTGTCACTCATCACAAGTGAGACTAACTAATTCTTGGAATTTCCCCACATTATGGCGAGGTCCCAGTAGGCTCACACAAATCTGCTGAGCCGACAGTATGTGTTCACATTCTGTGTCCTTGCTAAACAAGAGAGCTTTATTTACCTAGCAGCGTGAACACCTTCTCTTTACACAATAGTTCAAGAAAATCACAGTGGTGCTCTTATTAACATGGGAGAGGAGGGAGGCCAGTCTGCACCCATGCCTAGTCACAACCCCACAGCTCTAAGTGGACTCGTTTGTGAATCTTGCTGTGAAAGCTGAGACTCCACACAGGTAGGGCTACTGATAGCTCGGAACCCATGTGTATTGTAAAATCGAATGCACGTATGTTGTGTATGTTTTAAATACCACTGGCACACTCCTGAGAACTTAGTAAATCAGTGAACTGGTGTCAAACCTTGCGCCACCGACGACGAGTGCTACTTTGTTCTTGATTCGGTTCAGCACGTCTGGAGCAAAGGCTGCAGATGCGAAGGCCGATAAAAATGAAACACAAGGGGATTCAAACGTCAGTGAGTAAGCACTCACCAATGTAGGAGCGGCCCTCCGATGGCGGGACAGTGTAGCCAGCTCTCCTCCCCATAGCGCGGTACCGGGGTTGCACCATCCCCGGAACAGAAGGGGTGCAAAGTAGAAGAATCAAAAATTAGCTAGCATTCGCGGCAAGAATTTTCAATTCTATTAAGGACACGGAGGCGAGGATTATGCTTCTCTTTCTTTTACTGTAAACTCACAGCAGCCAATAAACGTACAGTTTCATAAAAATAAACCACATTAACCATGATGCTCGGCCTAAGCCATGCCTCCTTAGCCCTACAAGAGCCCTGGTAACAGTCCCAGCTTCCTCTTTCTTTGCACGAACATGCAGAATAAGTCCGATATCCAAAAGTCTTATACATTCTCCAACATGGAATAACCCGGAAATCTCTTTCCAACTTCAGAATAATCTCCAACAAGGGATAACAGGGAACAGCGTTCCAACTTCAGTCTTCAGCAGAAGAATCTTCAATCCTTTTTCTTGTCATTACCTAGAAAGAAATATAAACAACCCGTAACTTCTGTATAAAACCAGTATCAATCATATAATAACGGGCGGGTAAGCTTGATCATACCATGACATAGCCGGGTGGGATAATCCTCGCCTCCGTGTCCTTAATAGAATTGAAAATTCCTGGCGCGAATGCTAGCTAATTTTTGATTCTATTACAGGACCGGAGGCTTCAGATTATGCTAGTTTAACGCTGAATCAAAAACAACAGATGTAATATCTCCTACCGGCTTATAGTAGAACTGTTTGAATGTCGACTCAGACAACCAATCAGCACAATGAATAATATCTTGAATATTAGCTCCCAACATATATGACTTTGAAGCCATAGCACCCCTCACTGAGTGCGCCCCAAACAGTTGAACATCAACACCAGACTCTTTCATCATAAACTTAAGCCACCTAGCAATAGTGGCAGAGGACACAGGTTTAAATGGCTTTTGCACAGCGATCAAAAGCTGGGTAACCCCAGTCGGTCTCAAAGAACGAGTACACTCCTCGTAGGCTTTCAAGCATTGGACAACACAAAGTTTGGCATTACTATGAAAGGCATTATATTCAATCTGTCTAGACATAGTTTTTGTGCGACCTGTAATAGTAAAGGAAACTCCCTCCGGAGTAAATACTCTACCTGTAATATCCAGTGCACGTACATCCGAAGATCTCCTGCATGCTGACAAACATAGTAGCATAGCTAGTTTCGCTGATAACTGCTTCCTAGAAAGCAAGTCATTAGAGGGCCAACTATCCAGAAGTTTGATTACTAAAGAAACATCCCACAGCCCCGAATATTTGAGCTTGGGAGGGTTTGTGACACGTATTCCTTTGAGGAGTTTGCACACCAAAGGGTGCACTCCCACTGGCTTCCCATCAATGTGGGAGTGTCCCGCGGAAATAGCCGATCGGAAGTTATTTAACGATCGATAGGCTAAGCCGCTAGCTGCCTTCTCCGACAAAAAATTCACAACATGTGAAAGGCTTGCCCCCACGGGATCCAAGTCCCGTTCCACGCACCAACATAACCATCCCTTCCAGGCAGAAGAACACCTTTTTCTCGTGGAAGGGGCCCAAGCCTGTTTGATCAAGTCATTAGCCATTCCTGAAACTCCAGGCAAATTCCACTGTTGCCTGAAAGCCTCCATGCCATCAACGCGAGGCGCTGAGACAGGATCAATGGATGTTTTTCCCGTAGAGGTACCAGGAGAAGGGATTCCGACCAGGGCAACATCCTGGGAAGGTCGGAGCACATCCCCAACAGCGTCGGGAACCAAGGTTGCGACCTCCACAGAGGCATCACCAGGACCACCTCCTCTTTCTGCTTGAGAATGTACGATGCTACTCGTGTAATGAGAAGAAAGGGAGGGAACACGTAGTTCACTGCCCCCGACCAGTCCTGCAGAAAAGCATCCGTCGCTGCCGCCGCTGGGTCCGGCCTCCAGCTGAAGAACTTGGGCAGATGGCTGTTCAGCCTGGATGCGAACAGATCGATTTGACAAGGGCCCCAAAGATCCTGCAGCCATTGAAACATTCTGGGATGCAGCTGCCAATCGCTGTAATCCCTCAGGTGTCTCGAGTTCCAGTCCGCTACCACGTTGGACTGTCCCAGTATGTATTCTGCTATATCCGTGATCTGACGTTTGAGGCAATAATGCCAAAAATCTTTGGCTACTTGCACCAGCATGGATGATCTCGTCCCCCCCAGTTTGTTTATGTATCGTACCGCAGAGACGTTGTCCATTCGGAGAAGAATGCAACACGATGTCTGCTGCTAGGAGTTCCGGGCAATTTATGCGTAACTCCAGCTCTTGAGGAGACCATCTTCCTCCTGTTGAAACTGCGCCACAGCGCGCCCCCCAGCCCCAACGGCTGGCGTCGGATTCTATAACCACTTCGGGCAGCGAACCGAAAATGGCCCTGCCGTTCCACGCCTCCACGTGGTTCAACCACCATTGCATCTCGTCTCTCACTTCCTGTGACAGGGGAACCAGGTCTGAGTAAGCCAGCCCTCTTTGAAGGTGCTGGATTTTCAATCTCAGTAGCGCCCTGTAGTGAAGGGGCCCTGGAAATATCGCTTGAACGGACGACGCCAATAAACCCACTACTCTGGCAACCGTCCTGAGCGAGACCATCTGTTTGTTGAGAAGAGATAGGATCTCCTTCCTTATGTCTTTTAGTTTCGACTTCGGAAGACTCAACTGTGCCGCTTGTGAACTGATCACAAAACCCAGGAAGTCCGTCACTTGCGATGGATTCAGAGCTGATTTGGCCTGGTTGATTACGAACCCCAGATTCTGAAGTAATTAAATGGTTGTTTGCAGATGTTGCGACACCACCGGGTTCTGAGCCATGATCAGGATGTCGTCCAGGTAGATTATCAACCGTATACCCTGTTCTCGAAGGTGAGCGACCACCGGCTTCATCACCTTGGTGAAGCTCCAAGGAGCCGAGGATAGCCCGAAAGGAAGGGCCGAGTATTTGAACCATCGTCCGTTCCACTGAAATTGGAGGAATCGGCGATGAGGTGGATAGATGGGAATAGACAGATAGGCGTCTTTTAGATCCAAACGGACCATCCAGTCACCTTGCCGCAGTAGATCTGCCAACAGATGGATGCCCTCCATCTTGAAATGGTTGTATACCAGGAAGTAATTGAAGTCCCTCAAATTTAACACAAGTCTGTGACCTCCTCCCTTCTTCTGAACTAAAAAGATATTGCTGCAAAACCCGTGTGGATTGTAATAGCACACCGCTATAGCGCGTTTGTGAAGCAATTCTTCTATCTCGCTGTCTATAAAAACTCTCTCTTGTTGGGAAAAAAGGAGGGTTCTCGGACTGGTCCTTTGTCTGGGAGTCTCGTAGAACTCTAGCTGAAACACTTGAACAGTCTGCAAGACCCACGAATCCTGGGTCAGAAGAATCCAATTGTGAATGAAATGTCTTGTGCGACCCCCCAATGGAATATGAAAACAATCGATTTCACTCACCTGTTGAATTCTGGGAGTGAAAACCTGCTCTGTTGCCACCTCCTTGGAATCTGCCTCTGTTAAACCGGCCTCGTGTGGATTAGAACGTACCACCTCTGGTCGAATCCCAGTCACCTCGACCTCTACCGAAATCACCTCTGGGGGGACCTTGGTTGGCGAAGCGGCCTGGCGAGCGTCCCCGACCTCGTCCGGCCCTGTTAAAAATTTGTTGGTGAAACACACGCTTGATTCCGGTCTGAGCCTTATCTAGCGAAGTGAAGGTCCCCACATACTTGGAGACATCCTTCACAAAGCGATCCCCAAACAGGTTGCCCTCAGCTAAGTGTCCTGGTTCTTCCGCTACCAACTCCGTCAAATTAGAGTCCATTCTCATTAACAGTGACTTGCGCCGTTCCGTTGACAGTGCGCAATTAGCGTTGCCTAACAAACAGATGGCACGCTGGGTCCAACCAGCTAGGATATCTGGGTCAACTGGCACGTTGGATTCCTTGGCTTGCAGCGCCATCTCGAGGATCTTTGCCAATGGACCTACCACGTCCAGCATCTTATCTTGGCAACCGCGCCAGGTGCGGTCGATTCCTTTCTTAGGATCCTTTGCAAATCTTTTCAAAAAAGTTAGCAGGCTAACGTCTATCTCTGGAGTCTCCGCCACCTTATGGGTGAGCTCGGGTCGAGGGCATTCAGATCTCAGGCGGTTACGAACCTCTTCATCAAACCCCTTTCTAATGTTTTCCTGTAGGTACTCCGCCACAGCCGTGGCCAGGACCCAATCCGAAGATCTAGGGTGAACGATCTCGCTAGGGTTGAATGTAAAGGGGGTATTAGGAGGAGGGACTGAGGCCGAAGAGGCGCATTTCTTTGCCTTCTTCTTCGGGGGCGGTTCCTCGTCCGTATCTGTGGTGTGAGTACCTGTGGTGGTAGTAGTGCCTGTGTCCACATTGTGTTGTTTGCTCTTAGCTTTGCCACTGGCAGAGTAGCCATGATCCTGCCCTGATGTCGCCGGAAGGGAACTTAACGTGTCAGTGTGTGGCCATTGGTCACTGTTGCCTTCGTTAGTGGCTGGTGGACCCTTTTTAACCGACTTATCTTTGGTAAATCCATGGCGTTTCGCGAAATTCTCCAGCTGCTTGGTGATAGGTTTGAGCGCAGCCGCCAATGCTTGTTGCACAGTCGAAGGCACTGTGCTCTCTACTGCCTTATTGACTGAGGCCTGAACCGAAGCATCCAGAGCCTCCACAATCCTGTCTTCCACAGCAGCAGCAGGCTGCTCTTCATAAACTTCTTCCCCTGCCTCCTCATCAAAATGCACCCACTCCTCCATAATTAACACACAGTGGGGCAAGTAGAATTCTAAAAGTCACCAGAGTAAGGCACAAGGGGAGTAAGGGGGGGGGTCAGCCCCACTGCACACAGACACAAGTAGTTTTCCAGTACCAGACCCCCTCAGCAGTGCTGTATTCAATGTTTTTGCAGCCCAAAGGGCATAGGAGCCAATAAACAATTATATGGAGCGTGTGCTCACTCCTTCAAGGCAAACTATTAGGGCAACCAGTCAGGTGTCACTCTCCACCAGCCTACTCGTGTTAACATGGTGTGAAATGCGGGCAAAATCAGCAAAAAGCGTGAGTAGCCCAACGCGCGCCCAAATCCTACCACAAGATAGCCCAACGGGCTCGCGTCACGCTACACGCGCTATTGCCGGGTGGTGTGCGGCTCCAAATAGCGCTGGGGCGATTAGGGAAGCCCACGAGCAGCCCCAAGCCGGCCGAGGCGCGGCTGAGGAAAGCAATTAGACCGCCGCGTGGCCCGGTACTGGGAGCGCCGAGGCGCGAAGAGCAGAAGCACGGAGCGAAGCTCCGATCACGAGCGTAGAGCGCTCTACCCAAAGCCGCTGCTAGCGGACGCCCAACAACATGAAATAAAGCGCGGGAGTACCCGCGATCCAAAATAACCCAAAAAGACAAATATACCAAACATACAAATCACCATAAAGCATACGCTATGAGCGCTGTCATTAGCAATACCATAAATTGCAATTCAAATAAATGAAACTTTAAACGTGCAAAATGCCATTCATAGAGAAAGGAGCAGAGCACTTATCTCTTCCTGTGTGAGCAGCAAAGAAAGAGGAAGCTGGGACTGTTACCAGGGCTCTTGTAGGGCTAAGGAGGCGTGGCTTAGGCCGAGCATCATGGTTAATGTGGTTTATTTTTATGAAACTGTACGTTTATGGGCTGCTGTGAGTTTACAGTAAAAGAAAGAGAAGCATAATCTGAAGCCTCCGGTCCTGTAATAGAATTCGGCCCTCGGCAAGCGCCACAAACTAAGAATAGAAGTGAAGTGCATGCGCGATACCAAGAATCATCTTCAGAGGGCGGTGCAAAACGTACAGCAACAACACAAACATGCGCAGTGCGTTCCACGTACGGGCATTATCAATCACGTTCCAAGCACTGCGTCTGCGCCTCATCTCCGGGGAAACAGAGTCGAAAACACACGGGAGTACATCAGTGACGCACTCTATGACACAGAGTTTCACCCAACATATACATTACTTTAGTCTCGCTGAGACAGGGTTTGCAGCGCATGCGCTGCCAAACACGAGAACTAAAAACTATTGTGCCACTGAATCTGCTTCAAAGTGCATGATTTCAACTTGCAGCCTAAGTAGCTCTGCTTCTTGGGGAGTGTGTAATCATAACTACATAGGGGGACTGTTTGACAAACCTCAAGGCACTCTTTTTTCAATCTGTCTGCACTTTTCTGCTTTGATTATAACTTTGTAACTGTCTGACAGATTTACAAACAATTTCCATTCAAGTAACTTTTGGTATCTCATGTTTTATGCATACCGTTCCAAGGAGGAAGTATAAAATAATCGAAGGAGGTGGGGTGTCAAAAACAATGCATTTTAGGTTAAACTGGAAATTTGAATGTTTGTTTCAGCAAAAAGTGCTGAAAAAATGGATGATATGAAACTGGAACTTTACTCACAATACATCCTTTTTGTGGTTTGGTGTAAATTGGTCAGTAATTTATTACATATATATATATGTACTCTAAAGTGTTAAACCTATAGATATATTGAGTTAAACAGTTTATCCTAGGATTACATCTCTGCCAGGTGTCACTCAGCACAAGTGAGACTAACTAATTCTTGGAATTTCCCCACATTATGGCGAGGTCTCAGTAGGCTCACACAAATCTGTTGAGCCGACAGTATGTGTTCACATTCTGTGTCCTTACTAAACAAGAGAGCTTTATTTACCTAGCAGCGTGAACACCTTCTCTTTACACAATAGTTCAAGAAAATCACAGGGGTGCTCTTATTAACATGAATAAATGAAAAAGTACTTATAGAGCGCATAGCTACCTTGAGGCATCCCAGCGCTAATAGCCCATCCCCCCAAGAACGCGGGGTGGCCTGGGACCCCAGAGACCTGCTCTATCTGGTGAATGACAGAGGCTCACTGTAAGCACCTACTGATGTCCCGCTTCACCCTGCACTAGCATGGCAGTCACCTGGGAGGAAGGACTCCAGTGACCCGATACCCAGAATGGTGTGCACCTGAGTCTGCTGTACAGGAGCATCTCACCGCCACAAAAGGACAGAGGTGACAGGCAGGTGCACAGCTAACCTCTCCTGTAACTCAGACTGTGCCCCTTCATAAAGGGCAAGTTACGCAGCACCAGTATGAACACCAGTGCTGCTGAGTGACATGTATTATCCAGGCAGGCAGTGCCGATCTCTAGGCTATGAACAACAACTGCGGTTTAGTTTAAACTGAGTGTACGTCATGGAACAGCCTTTCTAATTGGCTTGGCAAGGCCAGTCAACAGAGTTTCTTGAGTCCATTAACTGGAGCTTAGTACAGAAACAAAGTCTAAGACTACATTCAGATCCTATGCAAGTAAAAAGAAGAAGAATTCTGCAAGCCTGGCTCAGGAAAACAGAGGTATAACAGAACAACATGGCGGATCAGGAAATGCAAGCCACTTACTGTGGGTGTCTAGTCCCTGTTACGCGCATCCCTTTCTGTAGTGAAGTTCCATGCGTAGAGATGATGAAGTAGACATAGCCGAGTAGTGTCTTTGTAAGTTATTCATTTAGTCCATAACATCAATGGTAGCAGTCCCACCAGGAGCAGCCTGCCTGCTGCTCAGCCCATCTTTCAACTGTCAACACTCACACCAGGCACCGAAGCATTCCACTCATGTCCATCACACCAACATTCCATACAGAACCCTGACACTGGCTAAGCAGCAAAGAACCAGGCAACAGGCAACATTATAACCACAACAGGAAGATACTACATTATCTTTTCCCCTTAAAATTGAAAATTAATTAAGCCATTCTAAAATGAAAACTATACACAACAATATACAAATGAAGTCAATAGTCCATAACCCAGGGATGAATGGTAAAAACCACATCACTCACGAGAGAGAACAAAGACTAAACAAAGGAGGAAAGGGGAATTAAAAGAAACAGACAAAATATCACACATCCTCCTCCTTTAATATTAAAACAAAAGGAATGTTTTTAGAACGTTAAGCTCACTGACACAAAGTGAGATAACACCGAATATAGCTCCTTACAATGCATGCTATTTGATCGCATGCCATTACCATGAGGTTGGTACAACAACTGCGGTATTAGTACGCAATACCATTAGATTGCAAGTCATTACAACGACTTGCAGTAAGGGGTGCACTGGACTTAGGAATAGTATTATTTGCAATTTCTACTCCAGTTTGCGCAACAGCAGGGAAGGTGTTGGATTTTAAATCCAATTCCAGTGCGCCCCCTACAACAAGTTGCTGTAATGACTTGTGATGTAATGCGTACTAACAATGCGGTCGTTGTACGACCGCGTTGTAATGGCATTGTGTTGTGGAGACAGTGTTGTAAACGCTATTTCCCAATAACACGACTTGAAAAGACACGTGAAACACTGTGAAGAGAACCACAGTAGAATCACACTCTGAGGAATCTAACAATGTGAAGAGAAACAAGGGAGTAACGCACCCCCAGAACTCTAACACTATGGGTGTTCTGCACCCATGAATAGTTTCCTTAGAAAAGGAACAGAACTACACAAACTGTGAAGAAGGGACTGCAAACCCAACTCACCACCCCTCATGTACATGCGAAAATGGGACTGTAACCCATAATGCGATCTGTAAAGATGCGAGTGACACCCATTAGGACAACAAACACTAATACAGCACAAGGTGACTTACACACATGACCAACATGCAGTACAAGGTGACTTACCAACACTATATGACCATTACACTACATGTCAAACGTTCAGAAACACTAGTGCAGCACAAGATGACTAACACACATGACCAACATGCAGTACGACATGAATTATAAAATGTAAACATGAAGAAAAAGATGTAAGATCCAATATCAGCATAGAAAGAAAGTCAAAGTTGTGAAAAAACATAGGTAACAAAAAGGTACTATTATTATTATTTGTATACTAAATGGCACATGCTGAAAAATTTAAAACATGTCCAAAATAGTCGTACTAGGATCTGTAAGCGATTACATATAAATAACCATATCATTTTGGATGGCACTATGCAACACACCAGTGAGCGGCTCCTCATCCAAAAAATACACCTCTTGGCACATACACAATGTATACCGCAGATCATACATAGTCTTAATGACACAGTGAAAAGCAACACAGTCCAAAATGTAACATGGTGTGCCACTAGGAGCTGAAATAAAGTCTCAAACCACGGTGAAAAGCAATTGAGAGACTCACTAGAAAAATGTTTCTGGGAATTTTTCATCAGTAAACATCTTCCGACAGGGTCGATAGATGATGTAAGATAAAAAAAATCAATGATTAACTAGAAGGTGGGGTGTCAGTAGGACTGAGTGAACAGCACCGGAGCCCATTACATTACTGATGAAACTGACTCCGTTGTCTGCAAAAATCTCCACAGATGGAAAAAGAAAACCACATTGATGCTGCAGCCGGCTTGTAATTGATACCCACGTTGCTGAAGAGCTGGATGACCAGCCCATTCTATCCCATACACAACTCTGAGATTAGCGTTGTGCCTACGGTCCAAAATGGTGGCATGCTGAATTGACGCCTGCCGAATGGCTCTAGGAGCGCACGTGCTCCAAAACATTGTTGCACAGCGTGATACACGTCACTAAACCAGTACACTTTCTTGTGAGACGAAGACTCCGCAAAGTGAAAGCGCGCGATGACTCCACAGCAACTGACACCCTCACGCAGCACACAGAGAGGTGAGCCTCGCCCTTGTCATGCTCCTCTTTAACGGGGCAATTTACATTTGAAAAACACCAATCGCTAACATCCTAAAAAAACGAAGCGCCAAAAATAAAGAAATTACTCAGAAGTGATCCAAGATTTCACGACCAACGGTAAAGTAGAAAGTTGAGAGAGGGACACAGCAGTCAGTGTGTTCCCAAGCATATAAGAGGCACAAGCTGTATATCATCAAGCTTGGTGACACAAGTAATGCTAGTAACTCATAGTCCGAAAGATGTAAAGTTGGTGAGCACGGCACGCCTGGGCTGGAGCTGTATGAATGTGAAGGACACTGATGGTGCTGCGAGGCGTGCTGCTCCATTTTCCTTTGTTTCTTGTGATGAACATATCACTTGTAACTTGTGGATCTTGTACCTTTTGTGTTTACACTTCCTCCTGGAAATGTACTTGAGCTGTCTGTGGTAGTTTCTTTTCACATAGAAGACATGTCATAATTTTTTTCAAACCTACTTCGCCCTGTTTGTCTTGTCTCCTTTGAACCATTTCCTCCTGGAAATGTACTTGCGCAGACTGCTCTTTTATGAACATCTTCTTCCTGGATATGTGCTTGTTCTGACAAGAACTGTTGTTTCTGTAGGTTTCTTAAGCTTTCAAGACTTCTGTATCAAAATCATCACTTATCTTCATTAAGACCAGCTGTACAGCATGAGTTTATCTCCAGATCGTCGCCAAAATGTAGTGATGAAGTTCAATGTGTAGAGGTGATGAAGTAGACGTAGCCGAGTAGTGTTCTTGTAAGTTATTTATTTAGGCCATAACATCAATGGTAGCAGCCCAAACAGGAGCAGCCTGCCTGCTGCTCAGCCCATCTTCCATCTTCCAACTGTCAACACTCACACCAGGCACCCAAGTATTCCATTCATGTCCATCACACCAAACCAATGAAGACACACTTTCTGGGTAAAGTTAAACTTTTATGCCATGTTTGATGTAAATCTGTTCATCTGTTCGAGCAGTAGGTGTGACCAAAATTTCCTATGGAAGCTATGATGGGGAAAATACCTCTTTATCAATCCCTCTAAGCTTTTCCTTCCCCTGCATGTATCTTCCCAAAACTTGGCACGCCGAAGCGTAGCTGACTAAACTAGTGTATTGCCAATCTTCATAAAAATCTGTCCTCTGGGTTCTGGTTACATTTACAAACCTCAAGGTCGAAGACAGAGCGGTTTAATAATGTCATCTAAACCCCCCAGTTGGCAATAACGGATCACAGTGCACATTTTATGTGTTATGTATTTTTTAGAAAGATTTAGAGCATTTGAGCATCATCCATATAGTATTTACTGCTTGCCGGAGACAGCAGATGTTTTCACTCAGTGTTTTGAGAATTGTTAATGTTATGGTACTTAAAATATCTTTTTTGCAACAATCTACATTTCTTATAAATCAATTTTTAAAATACAAAGCATATTGTAAGGAAATTTAAAAATGCACTCCAAAATGTGCTTTTCTTTGAGTTACATTGACCCCACAGAGTAGGTTTAACAAGGTATAATATAAGAAAGAAAATAAATTGCAATATGGTAAAGGGTAAGTTTTTGCTGACCTGATTCTGAATTTACAATGTTTATTTTCGCACACTGAGGAGTATTCATTGGTAGATGCTTTCATCATGGATAAGCCTGCAAGGGTCAACTTGTCAGGTATGCTGATTGTTTATTCATTCTAACACAGAGACAATGCATTTTGTCTCACCTAGAGGTTTGATCATGTTAGTTGCCATAATGGGTAAACTACATAAAAAATAGCAAACCATGGCAGTCCCTCCACTAAGGCGGAGGAACGTCACCCCACTGCTTGCGGAGCAGTGTAAAATAAAAAATAAAATATTAATAACCAAAGTTATTATCATTTTATTTTTAGTATCCACCATGTTCACTTTGCATGTTCTCCAAACAGGCTGCATTCCAGCCTGGATGGAGAATATGCTCAGGATCCCATTCCCCAAATGAGTGACAAACCACGGTAAACAGACAATAACAATACTGCATTGCAGCGTTGTGATTATCTTAGGGAAGCCTGGGTGTGCTTCCTGTTCCAGCGGTGCAGGGGGATGGTGAAGAGGAGGAGAGACAGAGGAGAAATGGCTGCTCTAGTTAGCAATTTTTTTTATCCCCACACCGTACACGCCACCACTGGATACATTGACCATTAATAGAAAACCCTGTGGCTGGGAATATGCTGTCCCGACAGAATGGAGCCAGGTCAAGTGAAGCAGAAGAGGAGTGCCTCGGCTCAAGAAATGCGAAAGATCTGGACTACATTTTTATCACTAGGGTCCCACTTTGTTATGCTTCATTGTCCCCTCTCCCAGCAACGTCACCCCAGATGTTCAGAGCGAGATTCAAAGGCACAGTTTGAGGCTCACATTAGTTAAATAGCCTTTGGGCAATGCGATTACAGGGGCAAAAGGCAAAATGGAACCACATTTTTAACATGGTAATGCAAAAAAGTCAGAGAGCGCAAAGAAGCTCCTTCGAGTGGGATTTAGTTTTCTCCCTTAGCAGGGCACTACACGCCCCAGAATGTGCACTGTGCTATAAAAGAACAGAACACTCAGCCTGTCTTAGCAGAGTTTGCTGGTTCGAGTTGCAATCCTGCGAGACATAAGACTGCAAGTACCAGTGAACACTGCTAACATTTTGTGAGGGTAACTTTTCTCCATTCACCTCATGCATTAAATCTACTATTATCAAAGTGAATAATTTTTTCTTGTGTAGTGTGAAGTTTTCCCAACCAAGTAGCAGGGTAAGCTTACCTGAGACAATATGTAGAGGGCAGGTGGCACTAGAGGAAGAGACATCACATGGTTCTCTCACACTTACCTGTAACGGGTTGCGTGGGATAAATGAGGCAGGTAGCAAAGTTTGTTTTCATTTTCTATGTTTATTTAGTTATAGGCTTTAACTGGACTTTTCTGGTTTTATGAGGATGAAGGTATAATCTTTTCTTCGGTTAGAAGGTCCTGGGAAATTCTCTTGGCTTCGGGGTACCAGCATCTCTTGTCCCTCGAAAAAAATAAAGAGTTCAGGTATGTGTTGATTTATTCACACTTAAATGGTTTTGCTGGCAGATAAGGAGTGTAGGAGATTAACTATTAAAAAAATAGCTTCACCCATGAAAAAGAAGAAAAAAAAACCTCCACATATCAGTTATTTCCCTCTAAGGCAGCACTAAGCTCCTGCTTCTAATTTTTGCCTTTCTATCAGACCTGATCTGTGGCTGGGGATGAGTGTCTGAAAAGTGTCAGCGCTCCGTCCATCATCTCCTTGTGTTTGCTTTGTTTGCCTTAAATAGATAGGGTATGCCCAGACATGGGTCCCTTGCTCACTTTGCCACTGGATGCAAGCTAGCCTGGCTGATGAGGGGTGTTACTCCAAAACCTGTCCCAGGTTGCTTGTTTCCAGTCTAGTGAAGACCTGGCTTGGCAGTTCGGGCTGGACTGTTCCCATGAGGAACAAGGTCAAGACTGATTTGCATATGGCTGGGACTGAACTGGGGTGGCGAAGTGAGCTAAAGAACGATGATGGATTCAACACAGATCTGTGATTGGGGGTGAGTGTTGAAAAGATGTATTATTACTGGAGGGAGTCCTTAAAGAATATTAGGATCTCCTAGATGTTTTTGGTAGAAAGAAAGCAAACACCCTACTGCCACATAGGGACTACGACTGTCGTATTGACTTGACCCCTGGAGCAACTTTACCATGTAGCCGTATTTATGCTCAGACGGAAACTGAGAATGAACATTTATGGAATTACTTAGATGAATACCTTGACAACGGATTCATTAGACAATCCAAGTCACTGGTTTCATCGCCCCTCTTTTTCATACGAAAAAAAGTGAGTGAATTATGCGTGTGTATAGATTACAGTGCAAATAATAATGCATCCGTAAAGAGTCAGTATTATTTAACATTAATACCAACATTATTAGATCAAATAAAGGATGCAACCGTTTATACCAAACTGGATTTTCGTGGAGCATATCATCTTCTATGAGTCCGCTACGTCGATGAATGGAAGACGGCCTTCTGTACAAAATTTGGCTTTTACCAAGTGATGCCCTTTGAACTCTACAATGCTCCGGCAGCATTCCAGTTTTTTATAAATGAGGTATTGATGGATTTCCTAGACATATGATGCATGGTATATATCAATGACATACTAATATATTCCAAAACCACTGAAGAACATGTGAAACAAGCAAGAGCCATTCTTCAACAGCTTTTAAAAAATTAATTATATGTCAAATTGGAGAAAAGCATGTTTCATTTTAACAAAGTTGATATTTGGGGGTACATACTTAGTCCGTCTGGAATCGAAATTGACCCAAAGAAAATTCAAGTTATATGTAGCTAGCCAAGTCTCTCGTCTGTGAAGCAAATCCAAAGTTTCCTAGGAATTTGCCAACATTTATAGACTTTTTATTAATACTTTTTCACAGCTTATCAGTCCAATTACCAAATTGTTACAGAAAAACACGAAATTTGAATGGAATGATGAAGCTGAACATGCCTTTCAGTATTTAAAAGTACAATTTACATCAGCCCCCACCTTGATGCACCCGGATCCAACTCAGCCCTTTATTGTTGAAGCAGATGCCTCGTAATTTGCCATAGGAGGCATCTTATCTCAAAGGCACAAAAACACCGGTCAAATGCATCCAATTGCATACTACTCTAGAAAATGATCCCCTACTTAACAAAACTATGCAATATCTAATAGGGAACTATTGGCCATAAAACCTGTCTTTGAAGAGTGGCGACATTACTTGTTGGGTGCTCGACACCCTATTACCATCTATATGGAGCACCGTAATTTACAAACATAAAGATCTTCCAAAGCACTGTCTGTCTACATTAACGTTGGACCTTGTTCTTCAATGATTATTATTTCATCATTACTTATAGATCGGAAGAGATAATAATAAAGCGGATGCTTTATCACGCATAGGGATGAGTGATCAAACAAGTGTACAACAAGAAAAAACACAACCAATTTTACCATTGCAATGTTTTCAGGTTGGCATACTTAACATTGATGTACTACTGAATACCAAAACAGAACTAAAGACAAAAACAAGACAAGAATGGCAAGAGATCTACCCCTTACTGCAATGGAGAGAAGATCTTTTATATATGAATGAACAGATTGGGGTTCTCGTTTCATTTAGCATTTTTGGTAACATCTTGGAAAATTAGGCAAGGTGCACCTAGTCCAGTTACCACCCACAAACGGACGGTTTAATGGAACATACAAATCAAACCATTGAGCAGTATTTATGTGCATGTTATCTACTTGTAAACATGAATGGTCAGACATTTTATGGGCTATGGAATTTACTTACAACAATATGGACCACTCCTCTATAGGTATGTCTCCTTTCTTTTGTCTTCATAGGTTCATCCTAAGGTTATGTTTGGCCAAGATAAATCCCCTTTGGCAATTCCATCTGTAAATGAGTATGTACACAAGTTGTTGTCTATTCAACAACAAGCCCAATTTCATTTGGCACAAGCAAAAGAAACTCAAAAAAGGGCCGCAGACAAACATCGCATGGTGCAACCATCGTAATCCATAGGAAATAAGGTATGGTTATCCACCAAACATTTACACATCAAGAGCAGTAAAAAAATGTGTCCACGGTTTATTGGACCCTTTATTGTGGAAAAGGTGATTTACCCTGTTTGTGTAAGATTGACACTTCCATCAAAATATTGTTTTCATCCTGTATTCCTTTTTTCATTACTGAAACCCTTTCATCCAAGAACACGTATTATTATTATGCCTCCTCCCACCATAGATGTTGATGAGTCCCTGAATTTGAGGTAAAATCAATACTAGATGCTAAGGGAGTTAAGGGGAAATTGTACTACCTGGTGGACTGAAAAGAGTATGGTCCTGAGGAACATTCAGGGGAACCACTTGCCAATCTACAAAATGCTTCAATACATGTAAAAGCTTTCCATACCCCGTACCCTGATAAACCCAAACCTATACCAGTAGTCTTAGGGGGGATATTGCGAGGGGGGTACTGTCATGATCCTGTACCTGGTGCCGGGGTTTTAAATGTAGAGTCTATATAGAGCGCAGTTTTCTTACTCTATACAGAGTAGTTATTCCCCAATAAAAACCCACCCCTATCCCATGCATCCAGCACTCCAAATGTGTACCTATGTAAAGAATACTGTATTGCTAATCTAATAATGTGTACATTACATATGAGGAGATGAGGAGTGGTGCTTGTTTACTTTGGTATTTGTATGTAACTGGACTTTGCCAATGCTTGTTGCTCTCATGGTTGTCATCCGTGATTGTGGCTCTAGTCAACTTATTTAAAAAGCAGCTGAGAAATGCTTCAGTTGTTTGGGAACAAATAAGAAAGTTTCGTGCTTTACCCGCATTGCAGGAAAGAAGGGCAAAAGATTTCAATCGGCTATACGTTGCAACGCGTCTGAACGCATGCGAACGTAACGGCCGTGTTGGGTGCGGTTCAGTTGTGGCATGCCTATATAATGAAAAATGGGTAGAAGGAGCACTCCTGTTTTCACAACTCTGTAGTGAACCAATTTTACTGTAAATTCAACTATTTTAAATATTTTATTCCGAAGCGTGCTACAGAGGTGGCACGTTTGTCCTGACCGTGCCTCAACTATTGACCTTATCTTAAGTGTTAGAACCACTTAACCTCTGTGCACTTTTGCTCATGCGGTTCTACCTCAAGAACAACGCTCTATGTTTCACAATTTATCTCAAAATAAATCATTTATACAAATATACCTTAAAGAAGAATCGTCTTGGAGACTGTTTTGAATATATTGTTATGTTTATATTATTTATCATGTAAAATTCATTAAGACTTTATTGTGATTGACAACGATATTGTGTGGAAATGTTCAGTGTTAAAATACACTTTTGAAGCTCTAAATGAGCAAAAAGCTCAAGAAAGATGTGGAGTTTATATTTGTGTAAATGATTTATTTTGAGATAAATTGTGAAACACAGAGCGTTGTTCTTGAGGTAGAACCGCATGAGCAAAAGTGCACAGAGGTTAAGTGGTTCTAACACTTAAGATAATGCCTATATAATGCCACACCCAGGTTCCAGAAGACTGTTGCTGCATCGACATCTGCATCTTGTCTGGTGAGCCTTGCTGGTTTTCTGGAATCTTCAGCGTTCGTCGTCAGCATCACGAATCCTGCAGAAAAGAAGCAGAAGAAAGCTAAGTTATTTCTTTTATTCTAATATACAAAAGGCGCCCATCGCAAGACAGCAGTAAAAGCCAGCGCGCATTAGAAAAAGATAAAGAACAATTTTTGGATACTCTTGCTTACCCTAAAGAAATGATTTTTTGAAGAGAAAATTAACATTAAGCAAGAAAGACTTTTAAAGCAAAACAATTATAGTGTTGCATTAATCTGTATTATACTTGTTGTACTATTTTCTCATTTTAAAGTACAGAATCACGTGATGGACCATATACAAAAGATGATGCATAGTAAGTGAAAGTTGTTAAGAGAACCAATAGAACATAATATGGTGTACGTCTTTGGATAATAGAATAAAAGGTCATAATCAGTTTTCTCGCACATAGAGGAGAAAACAATACAGGAACAGCATCATCATTGTCACCACAGACATCCATACAGTGACTAATCCTCTAAGAGGACAATACCCCATCACCCGATGACTTCAGGATGCCATGCCAAATTCCTGTAGATCGCAGGTAGGACATTTATATCACATATATTCTCAGTGCAATGCAGGAATTCTAGGATTAATAGCACAACTCATTAGATCACTCCCTCAAAATATTTCTTGTTGCCTCGCAGGTCGACAACAGGAATTTGTCAGCGTCCGAATCCAGCCCTCCTCCCTGATTTTTTTTAAGTAGCTATAGTGTATTATATAAATCGCTGGTTATCACATAGGGGTTCTGGGAGGTTAGCACATAGCGTCTCTGCGAAATCTTGCCAAGACACCTTACAGGTAAGAGTATAGATTCTTGCAGGTAGAGTGTATTGGTTAACCTGACAGAAGGCTAAGCCCACATAATTCATTTTCTCCCAGACGCTATGAACCAATCATCACAGATTTCACTACAGGATATCACTACTATGTTAGCAGAAATTAAATAAAACAATTCTGCATTACGCAAGGACATTTCCATATTACAGGCCAACATGCAGACGTCTGCTACTGCCAGTCCTCCTACTTGGAGTTTTCGGTCCGCATCTAACTCAATATTGAAACCACCAAGCTTTCAGCCCAATATGCAAACATTGCATAGTAGTAGCACGACAGCCAAACCTATGCAAATTCAAGTGGTAACTCCTGTTACCGTCCCGTTAGCACCCCCAGAAAGATTCTATAGGGATAGTAGTACATTTACAATATTTCTAAATCAATGCCATCTCCATTTTGTAGCTAAGCCTGCTGCATTTCCTGATGATTCTGCCAAGGTTGCTTTTATTTGATCCTATTTAGGTGGGGATGCGGCCTTATGGTCAGTACCCATTGTGGAACGGGATGATGCAATTCTTTATGACCTCAAATGGTTTAAAAACACTATGAACAAATTATTTGCTAAGCATGTATTTGTACAATCAGCAGATCACAAATTGCTCAATCTTAATCAAGGTTCTTCCAATTTACTACATTATATTTCAGTATTTAACCGATTAGTGATTGAAGCAGAATGGCCCGGAAGAGAAACGGGTTTCTCTTTTTTATAGGGGTCTTAAAGACGATTTGAAAGATATTGTTACACAGATTCTAGACCCCCCAACTAACTGTGAGGAGTTTATAGATCTTGTAGTTAAGATAAATCATCGTTTAACTGAACGTAGAGGTGAGAAAGGCCGATCTGAACCTAAAATGTTCCAATACAAAGAGAGACCCAGCATCAAAACTGAATCAGTTAGCAAACCTGACATGGGGGAACCTATGCAGATTGGAAACATTAGGGGGCCTCTAACTAAGGAAGAAAAGGATAAAAGTAGAAAATTAAACCAATGTTTATATTGCAGGAAAAATGGGCATTTTGTAAAAGAATGCCCCAATCGGCCTACAAAACTAAGATCAAAAGTAAACGAAGTGGCTCTCACACAACAGGTGGAAAACTAGAGTACTCGATAAACAACAAGGTCAGTTTCTCGAGTAAACAGTCTACCTTGTCCTCCACAAATTCACTGTGTCACCTTAGTATTCGAGTACTATTGTAATCTCAAGAAAATAAAACCAGATCATGGTCCATGGATGCTCTAATAGATTTCGGGGCCAAAGGAAATTTTATAGATACACAGTTAATGCATGATTTAGGTTTAAAAAGTGTTCCAAAAAAGACCCCAGAAATAGTCAGAGCTATAGATGGGAAGGAGTTAACTTCAGGTCCCATAAAATATCATACTGAGACTCTTACCATGACATTTTCTACAAAACATATTGAAGACATATTCTTTGATATAATTGACTCACCTCAATTTTGCTTGATATTAGGAATCCCTTGGTTGGTTTTACATACCCCTCATATTGACTGGTCCCAGCCAAAAGACGGTTTTGTTTAAATTAGATTACTGTGATTCTGCCTGTTTACCACATCAGGTATTGGGACATCTAGTTCAAGGGTATGATTTTCCAAAAGAGTAAAAAAATATGTTATTACTGGAGGGAGTCCCTAAAGAATATGATGATCTCCTAGACGTGTTTGATAGAAAGAAAGAAAACACCCTACACATAGGGACTACGACTGTCGTATTGACTTGACCCCTGGAGCAACTTTACCATGTAGCTGTATTTACGCTCTGATGGAAACTGAGAATGAACATGTATGCCATTACTTAGATGAATACCTTGCCAACGGATTCATTAGACATTCCAAGTCCCCGGTTTCATCACCCCTCTTTTTCATACCAAAAAAAGGGGGTGAATTGCGCGTGTGTATAGATTACAGCGCAATTAATATTGTAACCATAAAGAACCGGTATCCTTTACCATTAATACCCACATTATCAGATCAAATAAAGGATGCAACTATTTATACCAAACAGGATTTTCGTGGAGCATATCATCTTGTACGAGTCCGTGAGGGTGATGATTGGAAGACGGCCTTCAATACAAAATTTGACCTTTACGAATACCAAGTGATGCCCTTCGGACTCTGCAATGCTCCAGCATCATTCCATTTTTTTTTATAAATGAGGTATTGAGGTATTTCGTAGACATATGTTGCGTAGTATATATTGATGACAAACTAATATATTCAAAAACCACTGAAGAATGATGATTGGAAGACAGCCTTCAATACAAAATTTGGCCTTCACGAATACCAAGTGATTCCCTTCGGACTCTGCAATGCTGCAGCATCATTCCAGTTTTTTTTAATAAATGAGGTATTGAGGTATTTCCTAGACATATGTTGCGTAGTATATATTGATGACAAACTAATATATTCAAAAACCACTGAAGAACATGTGAAACAAGTAAGAGCCATTCTTCAACAGCTTTTTAAAAATTCATTATACGTCAAATTGGAGAAAAGTATGTTTCATGTGAACAAAGTTGATTTTTTGGGGTACATACTTAGTCCGTCTGGAATCAAAATGGACCCAAAGAAAATTCAAGCTATATGTACCTGGCCAAGTCCCTCGTCTGTGAAGCAGATCCAAAGTTTCCTGGGATTTGCCAACTTTTATAGACGTTTTATTAACAAGTTTTCACAGCTTATCACTCCAATTACCAAACTGTTACCGAAAAACATGAAATTTGAATGGAATGATGAAGCTGAACAAGCCTTTCAGTATTTAAAAGCACAATTAACATCAGCCCCCATCTTGATGCACCCGGATCCAACTCAGCCCTTTATTGTTGAAGCAGATGCCTCATAATTTTCCAAAGGAGACATCTTATCTCAAAGGCACAAAAAAACTGGTCAAATGCATCCAATTGCATACTACTCTAGAAAATTATCCCTTGCCGAACAAAACCAAGCAATATCTGATAGGGAATTATTGGCCATAAAAGCTGTCTTTGAAGAGTGGCGACATTACTTGTTGGGTGCTCGACACCCTATTACTATCTATATGGATCACCTTCATTTACAAACATTAAAATTTTCCAAAGCACTGTCTGCCCGTCATTTACATTGGACCTTGTTCTTCAATGTTTATCATTTCATCATTACTTAAAGACCCGGAAGAGATAATAATAAAGCGGATGCTTTATCAGGCATAGGGATGAGTGATGAAACAAGTGTACAACAATAAAAAACACAACCTATTTTACCATTGCAATGTTTTCAGGTTGGCATTCTTAACACTGATGTACTAACGGACACCAAAACAGAACTAAAGAAAAAAACAAGACAAGAATGGCAAGAGATCTACGCCTTACTGCAATGGAGAGAAGATCTTTTATATATGAATGAACAGATTTTTGCACCATCACCTTGTTTGCAAAATCAAATTGTGCAAGCCCATCATGATACACCTTTGTCTGCGCATCCTGGGGTCACTAAAATGTATCAGTTGATCAAAAGAATGTTCTGGTGGCCTTGCATGTTCAATGATATTCAAAAATACGTGGAAACATGTGCCACATGTATACAAAATAAGCCAACACATCATGCTCTCAGTGGTTTACTACAACCCTTACCAATACCTCCACAACCATGGCATACAGTGTCTCTTGATTTTATCATAGAATTGCCGCATACTTAGACTGGATTCACCCCAATTTTGACGGTCATAGATCATTTCACCAGAATGGCACATTTCATACCCTTAAAAAAACGTACCCACTGCTTTGGAATCAACTCAAATTTTTGTGAAAGAAATCATTAAATTATATAGAATTCCATCTGTAGTGATTTCTGATAGGGGGTCTCAATTCAATTCGCATTTTTGGCAACATCTTCGAAAATTATTAAACATGGAAGTGCGCACCTAGTCCAGTTACCATCCACAAACAGGCAGTTTAACGGAACACACAAATCTAACAACTGAGCAGTATTTACGGTGCATGTTATCTACTTGTGAACAAAAATGGTCAGACATTTTATGGGCTATGGAATTTACTTACAACAATATGGACCACTCCTCTATAGGTATGTCTCCTTTTTTTTGTCTTCATGGGTTTCATCCTAAGGCTATGTTCGGCCAAGATAAATCCCCTTTGGCAATTCCAACTGTAAATGAGTATGTACACAAGTTGATGTCTATTCAACAACAAGCTTAATTTAATTTGGCACAAGCAAAAGAAACTCAAAAAAGGGCTGCAGACAAACATCGCATGGTGCAACCATCGTATTCATAGGAAATGAGGTATGGTTATCCACCAAACATTTACACATCAAGAGCAGTAAAAAAGTTGTCCACGGTTTATTGGGCGCTTTATTGTGGAAAAAGTGATTAACCCTGTTTGTGTAAGATTGACACTGCCATCAAAATATAGTTTTCAGCCTGTGTTCCACATTTCATTACTGAAATGCTTTCATCCAAGAACACATATTACTATGCCTCCTCCCGCCATAGATGTTGACGGAATCCCTGAATTTAAGGTAAGATCAATACTAGATGCTAAGAGAGTTAAGGTGAAATTGTACTACCTGGTGGACTGGAAAGGGTATGATCCTGAGTAACATTCAGGGGACCCACTTGCCAATCTACAAAATGCTTCAAGACATGTAAAAGCTTTCCATACCCGGTACCCTGATAAACCCAAACCTATACCAGTGGTCTTAGGGGGGATTTATCAAGGGGGTACTGTCATGATCCGGTACCTGGTGCCTGGGTTTTACAACAAATGTAAAGTCTACAGAAAGCGCAGTTTTCTTACTCTATACAGAGTAGTTATTCCCCAAATAAAACCCACCCCTATCCCGTGCATCCAGCACTCCAAAAGTATGCCTATGAAAAGAATACTGTATTGCTAATCTAATAATGTGTACATTACATATGAGGAGCGGTGCTTGTTTACTTTGGTATTTGTATGTAACTGGACTTTGCCAATGCTTGCTGCTCTCATGGTCGTCATCCGTGATTGTGTCTCTAGTCAACTTATTTAAAAAACGCTGAGAAATGCTTCCGTTGTTTGGAAACAAATGAGGCGTTTTGCACTTTACACGTGCTTTACCCGCATTGCAGGAAAGAAGGACAAAAGACTTTAATCCGTTGTATGTTACATCCAGTCTGAACACATGCAAACGTAACTGCCGTCTTCGGTGCGGGTCGGGTGTGGCATGCCTATATAATGCCACACCCAACTTCCAGAAGGCGCTTAGCCTTCTGACCATTGCCGCATCGACATCTGCATCTTGCCTGGTGAGACTGGAATCTTCAGCATTCGTCGTCAGCATCACAAACCCTGCCGAAAAGAAGCAGAAGAAAGCTAAGTTATTTCTTTTATTCTAATATACAAAAGACGCCCATAGCAAGACAGCAGTAAAAGCCAGCGTGCATCAGAAAAAGATAAAGAACAATTTTTGGAAACTTTTGTTTACCCTAAAGTAAGGATTTTTTGAAGAAACAAATGGACATTAAGCAAGAAAGACTTTTAAAGCAGAAAAAATTATAGTGTTGCATAAATCTATGTTGTACTATTTTCTCATTTTAAAGTACAGAATCACGTGATGGACCATATACAAAAGATGATGCATAGTAAGTGAACGGTGATAAGAAAACCAATAGAATATAATGTTGTGTACTTCTTTTGGATAATAGAATAAAAGCTCATGCTCTGTTTTCACGCTCATAGAGAAGAAAAACAGCAGGAACAGCATCATCATCGTCACCACTGACATCCATACAGTGACTACTCCCTTAGAGGACAACACCCCATCACGCGATAACTTGTAAATGTAAATGTAAATGTAGCCGTACTTGTAAAGCGCACTGATACTCCTGAGTGTCCTGGTGCTGTACTCATACCGCTAGGGAACCCTTCCTGGTTTTTCCCTGTGAAATGTCCACTCCTGGGCATCCCCAGGGTGTAACCAGGCATCCCTAGCGCTGTAGGGGGCCGTTGTGGCGACTAAGCAAGCTATTGCCCAGAGTTGCAGCCTTAGACCCATGCTTAGAGTAGGCACCGAGGCGAGAAATCAGGTCCGAGGAATTATGAGCCCAAGATCCGCCGAGACCAGCCAAGGCAGGAATTGAACCCTGGTCCCGGGCCAGACCTCTGCATCAGGGTCTGCCGCTCTAACCATTGAGCCACACTTCTCCACTTCAGGGCGCATTGCCCAATTCCTGTAGATCGCAGGTAGGACATTTATATCACATATATTCTCAGTGTAATGCAGGAATTTTAGGATTAATAGCACAACTCATTAGACCACACCCTCAAAATATTTCTTGTTGCCTCGCAGATCAAAAACAGGAATTTGTCAGCGCCCGAATCCGGCCCTCCTCCCTGATTTCTTTTAAGTAGCCTTAGTATGTTATATAAATCACTGGTTATTACATAGGGGTTCTGGGAGGTTGGCACATAGCTTCTCTGCGAAATCCTGCCAAGACACCTTACAGGTAAGAGTATAAATTCCAGCAGGTAAGAGTGTATTGGTTAACCTGACAATTGCCTTCTGTTCTCTTCAACTTGCATTTGCTGATTGAAATCCGAATTCATTTATTTATTCCCTAGGAAAACGATTTTCCAATGTTTCCAATGTCCCAACATGCCGCACACATAACACAGAAATTTATTTTTCATCTCTTCTTTATTACCTCCACCCTTACCTCTTCCTTGAGTAGAAGCGCCACCATTCACCATGACACCTTCCATGTTAGGAATTTGACTATTCTGATTCTGATTCTTTCCTTGGAAACCTGTTTGAGAAAAATCTACAAAATTACCAATTTTTTGTGCTGCTTTCATCTGTGCTCACATTAATTTCTCTTTCAACTTCCTATGTCTCAATTCAATATCATCCTTACAGTACTTTGCATACCGCAATATCTCATCTACACTTTTATTCTGCCAACAAATCAAATGCTGCTGAATCATGTTACTAATCTCCTGTTTCAATCCAAACACAAACTTATCTTCAAAATGTCCCATATCTTTATCAGTTATGCTTTCAAAACCACTATATTGTTTAAATACCTGTAGAAGGCTCTCATAATAAGCATGTACTGTTTCTTTTGTTTCCTGAGTTGTTCTATCTATTTTTACTCAATCAGTTTCTTTTGGTAAAAACTTTCCCTTCAAATAAGTAATGACTTGGTTATATTTTTTCATCACTTCATCTAATGGTGTTCCAGTATTTGCATCTCTGGAATTATCTTCTTTTGGCCAAACTACCGCAGTCTTACACTCAACCCATAAATCAGTTGGAACCACAATGTCAAACAAACCATCTAAATCTTTAAACAAAACTTTTGAAACCTTTACAAATCTTTCTATTTGTTTGTACTACTCAACTGGTTTTTCTCTCAATCTGGGAAACTCATTTGTAAAAGACAGTATATTCAGCCTTGACCATGAAACGTGAACATATCCACCTCCCAGTACCTCTCTCATCGGATATATCATTTCAGCCAGTATTGTCTCTGTCCCTGTTTCTCTCACTGGAAATATAGATGAAACTCCTTGATTTGCCATTTCTTCTTTCTTATTAGCCCATCTGCCTTTCCAAGGTTCCAATTCACCCCATCGTCTCAATGTGTTAATCAACTCTTTCATTTGCAATCACTTACCAGAAGCATTCAAACTCTCCAAATCTTTATCACTAAAATCCAATCTATATGTCTTCTGAAAAGCCTTTGATTTCTCTATGGCAACTCCATTAGTTTGTGCAATTTCAGGAAATCTTTCATGAAGACTCCTCGCTCTCATTGGAATATTCTTACACAAAAACAATAATTCTTCTTCCTGAAATTTACTCAATCTTTCAATACTAATCGTACCTAGAATCATTTCCTCCAAATCCACTTTTAATCTACTCACATCCATGCTTGTATCAACTTTATTAGACGCCATCCCTCTAATCCATTCATCCAACTCTTCTGGCGATAGTCCTATTGAACCTCCTGATGTAGGTGTCAGCTCTCTCACATTCTGCACTAATCTTCTTGGTTCTATCTGCACATTACGCCTTGTGGTTTCTACTGTTTTTCCGAAATATCAATGTTCCTGTCTCACTTACTCAAGCACCACTTCTAGTCCTATTATCATTAACAGGTACTTTCAATGCATGCACTTGCGCAATATTCTAACCCTCACTATGCAATGGAACTATGGGACCAATAGTCACGGGGACTGATAAAGCTTCTGCAGTGCATTCAAATTTAATTGAGTAATCTTTTGTGTCAAATCATCTTTCACCTGACTCACTACATTTGTATTTCTCACTTGAGAATGCTGAGGAACATCTACTTGAATCAATGGAGCATTTGGGGTCATTCTTTCTACTTGTTCTTCCTGATATGGTGGAGGTCTATTTAGTAATAATTCATCCAACAATTCATCATCAACTTCATTTGGATCTGTATCTGAACACTCAACATTTTTCTTTTTCTCGTTACACTTTCCTCCTATAACAACTGGATACAAACCTTCACACGCTGCAATCACATCTCTTCTCCACCTCTTCATTTGGGCATTCCAGTTTGCCTCTGAGTATCTACTCACAGTATTTCTGTATTTATTCTGAGACCTGTCTCTATCTCTCTCATTTGCTTCATGCTCCCATTCCTCAAGTGCTTCGTACTGCATAGGTCTAGAGGTTGGTCTCAATTGATTCATTTGATATCTCAAATTCTCTAAAATCCTTACATTAAAAGTACTATACTCTAGAAACGCCAAATTCCCATCTCCATCTGAATATTTCACCCAATTCTCCAGCCATGTACATGTGTGAAATCCTCGTTCTAAAGACATAAAAGAAGCAGGTGTACCCTCAGGTAGTATAGGAATTCCCTCTCTAATAGGCATAGGCTCATCTTTCCTAAGCAAAGTCTTCATCATTTTCAATAACTTCATTCTATTTTATTTGCTACGCTGGAAACCAAGCAAACAAAGGAAAAAGTCTTCCGTAATTCCACAAACGCTATTCGTTCACACTGACCAATACCTGCGTGACTCACACCAACCAACCAATAACAGCACAGCACTCTTTTGTGACGATTCACACTAGCTGACCAATGCCAGCACGGCTCTGTGTGATGTCAGTCTAACTCCTACTACTGACCCTCCCTTTACAAAAAAAATTCAGCAGTAAATTACAAACTTTTCTCAAAGGAAAACAAAACTAGAAACAACATATAACAAACCTGCTTGTCTGCCCCACTAAAAGAAAGAGATAGATTCATTCACTGAAAGAATTATTTCTCTACTAGCAGAATATTGAGTACCCAAATAAATCTCCACTATAGTAACTTCAAAGTTTCCTGTGCATTATTACCAACCCAACTGTTGCAAAATACCGCATCAGCAGACAACGCAATACTACTTAGTGTATGCAAAACTAAGACCTGCCCATTAGGCTAATATTATCCTGGGATCTTAGGCAACTTCGGACCCGTCTCTCTTAAGGTCAATGACGGACCACAACACATAAACATGATACAAAATATTAATAACCAAAACTATTAATTCTGTCCTAATCAATCGCCAATTTAATCAATAAAACCATCTGGTCTGCTACCAAAAACTGATGCAGCGGAAGGGGTTGTGCCAATTTCTACTATCTGGACCCAATTTAATACCTAACACTCCCTTTCACGCTGCATGAGTTTAAAGCATGTTACCAATTTATATTATGTATATTGGTCCTCTCTCCTCTCCGATGAATCTTTTATAGTTGACAGGGATTGACGAAGGATTGACAGAATTCTAATAATTAGTACCTAAATAAAGAAATAATCACTCAATATAACCATTTGACATTAATAAAGACAGACTCTGATTACTTATCAATATGTTTTTATCTAAATTAATGTGAATGCTCATCTAGTACAATACAGCTTGAATCATAGATCACCATACGAGAGAAATAACCAACTAGTAATTCATAAATGCATCTCAATATCCATGTCATGAGAGTGGATAGGTGAAGAGACAAAAGAATAAAGACATTTGCAAAATAAGATTAAAGCAAATTCAGAATATCATACAAACCTATTAGCACAAAATGTTAGAAGTCTGAAAAGCTGCTCTCCGGCCTAGAGAGTAAACTGGGGCACCCTAAAAAGATATGAGGAGCAAAGTCAAATAGAAAGGATCAGCAGAACAACAGCCAGCCAAGAAAGTTAGGAAACAACAACACAGCTCTCTCCTCTCTCAAAGTAACCTGTCCTAACTATAAATCTTAACACTAGTAATCATACCCTAATTCACTAAAAGGTCCAACCCCCGCATGTATTATCACACAAAAAGTCCTCAAACTCCAGTTGTCTAGACCAGTGGGTGTCTAGTCACTCCACTTTCGATGAGCCTAACTTTTCAACAGTTCCTTGGTTTTCAGAAAACTTTTGTCATCGGCCTTTAGCAGAAGAAAGTCTGATAATCTCTTCTGCGGCTTGTACATTTCTCCAACTCACTAATGTATCAAACTCATAGCACAAGTGTCCACATACTCCGCTCGGCAAGGAAATTTCATTCATAATGCTCATTACTTCCTCCACACAGCCTTGGCCATCATCAGGAACTCATGAAGGACAAAATACATTTCTTTGCAGCCTATGTTTTAATAAGCAAATTAAAACCTAAAAAGACTCTTGAGGCCTTCTCTGCAAAACAGTGAAATGTGCTCTAGGAAAAACAAATACACATGTGATTATCATTGTCATTTTACAAAACTCCACTATTAATGCTTTTTTGCATCACGTTATATATATTTTCAAACAGTTAGTGAAAAGGAAAATATCATGTCTCTTTTAAACTTATGGCTTCTATTATTATTATTTTCCTTGGCTGTTATTTCTGATTTATTCATTTACATTTGCAGCCTACTCCAAAAGCACTGGAAACACTTGAGCAGTTTCCATCCTCCCCTTTTTAGTTTCGCACTGTTCATTTTCACACCATTTCGTTAATCCACACAATGAGGAGTTCAATCCAAGTAGGTTTTATTTCACAAAACTCTGCTCCATCATAGACAGAGGTCAGAATGAAGCCCTGTTCCTGTTGGATTTGTCAGCCTCATTCGACATTGTTTCTCATTCATTTCTCCTTCAAAGTTTATTGGCTTTTCGGAACTGTAAGTAGGTTCTCCTTTGCGTAGGCTCCTTTGTTTTTGGCTGTAGACAAAGTTACCCTCCCCCTTTCCGTTTGGTGCAAACACGCGGAGATTGACCATAATGCGTATGTATGCACTTATAGACGATGGGGTCGACAGTGGCCAGAATACATGCCCGTTTGAAACTGCGTGGGCCAGGATCTTGATAATAACTTTCTGAGATTGAGGTTTTATGCACTGTGAAGACTATCTAATACATTGGAGAGAGTCAAATAGGTGTCGAGATAGGACTTGGATGACAAAACGAGAGTGACAAGTCTATAGGAATGCCATTACAGGAAACTGAAATTCACGGTGACCAAAAGGAAGGAGAAACACTCAGTGGCAAATGAACATTGAGTGAGGAGCCCTGAAGAAGTCTTTCAAAAAGACGAAATGCGTTGGCTACTGCGGAAAAAAAAAATAAAGATTGAAGAAATACAGATTTGTGTGAACTGATCCTTTCTGAGTGTGCGAGCCACACATATCTATACAAATGTCTGTTGTGGAAGGTTCTTCCACGATTAAGAGAATCATAAGGATCTGACTCTCTGTTGGCGAACGCACCTCCTGTTAATACAATTCCCCAATTCAAATAAGTGCGGTATCTTTTCCTAGATCCTTGTTTGTGAATCCTCATCTGCTACCAACTGTGGTGTTTCTCAGGGGCCTTCCCTTAGCCGCACCCTTTTCAATGTCTACGTTTGTCTGCTTGCCACCTTGATTTGCTCCTGTGGATTCATGGAACTTTCTCACACTGTGGCACTCTGGATGCACAATCACTGTCTTAAACTTAATGTAGACAAGAGTGAAATTCTCTTTTTCATTCAAACTGGCTTCTCCAGGTTGCCATTTTGGTGGCCTAATGATCTTGGTACTTTGAGCTCTCCTTTTCCAAACATTAACTCACTCGCACATTTTTGTTTCTCTCTGCTCTGTGTCTTCAGGAAAAACCTCATGTTTCTCCCCTGGAAACAAGGAAAATGTTGGTCCACTCAATGAATAAATTGCATCTGGACTATGGGATGTCATTTTTTGAGGGGGTCCTGGAGTATTTACACAGGTTTCAAGTGGGGCAGAACTCTGCTTTCAGATTGATTCTCAACCTTTCACCCAGCGCTTCTATTTCACCTCATCTTTAGCAGCTACAGTGGCTCACAATCAAGAAACACTCCATCTTCAAAGCCCTTTGCCTTTTTCAGCTGGCGTCTGCAGCCAGTATATTTCAGAAATTAATCAATTGTATATTTAAAGATTTAAAAAGAGTTCAGTCATTTCAGAATACGTTCTAATTTTTCCAACACTGACAGTGAACATGAAGTTGTTGATCAAAGTCTTAAGCACAGGTTAAACTTTTAAAGTTGGCTGCTGGGAACGTGTTGACGGATACACAGGAAAAGAAAATGCTTCTAGTGAAAACACCAGAAGAATGTTCTTTTCGAAAATGTAAAGGAAAAGGCTTCCTCGTGTCCTGAATTTGTCTTTTTAGGTCTCGCCTGTCGATGCGCATGCGCATCGAGCAAGGCGAGAGTATTGCGAGTTATCCACTCTTTATCCACACTGCAAGGAATCGTGGCGATTCCTTGCAGTGCCCGTGACTTTTAAGGTCAATGCGCATGCGCATTAAGCTTATGCGCATGCGCATTGACCTTAAAAGTCACGGGCGCGTGCATGTCCGTCTTTGTTTACCCGCTCCGCCCCCTCCCGCCGTGTCGCCTTGCCTACTCTCTTCCACAGCCTCCCCCAGCTCCGCCCCCTCACTACTTGATTGCACGGCCGCTAGGCCGTGCCTCCCCTACTCTCCTCCCCCCTCCTCCACTCCAGGGCACTTTTCGGTTCTCTCTTGGCAAACAAAGTTCACTTCTTGCAAAGTTACGGACACACAATTTCAGCGATGTTCTCACTGTGGCCGCCAGAACTCAGTAACCGAACAGTTTTAAGATGCTCTTCAGCTCTTGCAACAAAAGACTAGACGACACGACCCTGGCAAGCACCGGAGGCGCATCGGTTAAAATCAGACTGACAACAGCGTCTCGTTTGTAACAAACGGGGCTTCTAACAGCTGAAAGCGCCTTGACGAACAGGCAGACATTCAGCAAACACATCTGGTCCGGTTTTCGGACCCCAACGAATCATGCTCCCCGCGCGCAGCGCCCTGGAAAGGGACAGGTCGCACCAGGTATGTAGGAGAGTCTAAACTAAAAGCGAGTGCTAAGCAAAAATAAGACATTAAAATCGTAAATCGCACGTGCTCAGGTGATTTATTTCAGGGCTTGCATGCGCTTCTTAGAACAGGCTTCGGTCTCAGCCAGCGTCTTGGCAATCGTACTGTTTGTTGCAAAACATGGCAGCCACCCTGTGTTTTCTCTTGAGTCATGCCCCCTTCCACCTCCCCGGTTGCCATGCCAATGGATTCTCCCCCCATCCCCCCCGGGTGTTCAGGCAGCCAGCGAGTGCCAGTACATTCTGTGTTCGAGGCAAACATCACACACCTCTGTGGGTAGGGGGCATCCATGTGTGTGCGCGGGAGGGAGGGGGCGGTGCTGCACAATACAGACCGAACTTGGTCAACACCTGTCAAGGAGACCGCCCCCACGCAGCGTGCTGCATGTGGTGTCCTATGCAGGGGTGGTGGTTGGGCCAATGCAATGTCTTCCAAGGAGGGCGAAGCCTGATGCGTAATCAACACAGCCGAAGCACTCCACCAAAACAGTACGTACCCACCCAAAATAATGCAGATAAAAATGCTTTGTACTGGGGAGGGCATTTTATCTAGTCAACAGAAATACTTAATACACCGTTCTATACGGAGATGTGCTATAACGCCGATGCACCCCAGCCTCCCCACGTGCAAAACGTGTAATCCTGCGCAAAACACTGTTCTGCCTCAAGAACCAGAGGCAATGCAAGATCAGCAACTACCACTCAAGCAATACAAGCTTGACGGGACAATCACAGGATGTGCACTGCACTACACTTAACCGGTCAGAAACCCTCCAATGAAGGCAAGCCAGCAATCCCCTCGAGCGATCACTCAAGCCATCACTCAAGCCACCGACAAAAGCAGTGACCTGCAGGCCATGAGTCGAGCCTCGGCAAAGACTAGCCACCCTACCATCAGGGCCACAGTAATTAGGAGATGTGGCGTTTTCCGCATAATTATGGCATACAATCCTTCACTAGATACATATTTGGTAAAATCTGCAAATAAAATGTGTTTCCCAATCAAATAGATCAAAAGTTACTAAAAAAAGCATAGAGTGTTGCAGGTCCTTGCATTAAAAGCGGTCTGTATCTCTAGTAACAATACTATGAGTCTACCCAACTAGGCAGGCTTACTTTGTAGAATACAGGGTCAGTCTTAGTCCTCCAAATAACACCCCTAGAGGGGAGCGGCTGGGTTTTGCATCACTTTAACAGACCTACTCAACCACTTCTCAATTCAGTTTTGATAGAATAAGCCACTATTAATCACATTAGAACGTTCACACCCTCACTCACCCTCACCCACCCTCACCCTCACTCACCCTCAACCCCTCACCCTCACACAGTGCAATAGGTCTCGGAGCATTTGAGTTAGAGCTTTTAGAAATGTTTATGGCTTTTTTTTTTAATTCTTTAGCATTGGCTACAGGAAACAAAAATGCTAAAGATTTACACAAAAACCCATAAACAATTCTAAAAGCACTAACTCTAATGCTGCGAGACCTATTGCATTTCCAATGCTTGTTTTGTTTTACTGTGATGGGCAACGCACACAGTGTTCTGATGTCACAACAAAACAAAGTGAAAGCAGTTGATCTTTACTTTTTGAGTGCGGTTGTTAAGAAAAGAGGAGAACCATTTTAAGACTGTCTTTTCGATGCCCGCTCTCTCTCGGAGGGCATTAAGTAGGAGGGTATGATCCACTGTGTCGAACGCAGCCGAAAGGTCAAGGAGGATGAGAAGGCTACATTGGTTGGAGTCGAGTGACATGTGCAGATCATCTAGGACATTTAGGATTGCGGTTTCAGTGCTGCAGCCCTTCCTGAACCCTGACTGGTGTGGGTGCAATAGATTAGAATTCTCAAGATGTTGGGTTAATTGTGAAAGCACGCATCTTTCAAGAATTTTGGCTGGGAACGGAAGGTTTGAGATCGATCTAAAGTTGTTCAAGTCCATGAGATCAAGGCCAGGTTTTTTCAGAAGTGGTGTGACTTGACCTAGTTTAAGGCAGTCGGGGATGAAGCCCTCGTTCAAGGAGCTTTTGATGATCTTGGCCCAGATAGGGGAGCTTCAAATCCTTTGTCAGTCTAGAGGGAAGTTGATCGAGGGAGTGAGATGAGGGTTTAGCGGCGGCGATAAGATTGCTTATCATTTCTTCCTTAACCGGCTGGAAGGATGACCAGTGGATAGACGGGGTTACTGGGGGGTTGTGGTTGGGTGCAGGACTTGTGCTGAACGAGCGATCAATTTTGGCGATTTTTTTCATTGAAAAAGCTTGCAAAGTTTTCGCATTGGGTCTTGGATGCTACTAGGTTGGCTGCCTTAGGGATGCAAGTTTGGTTCCTAATGATGTTGAAGAGTTCTTTGGGGTGGTTTTTGGCATTGTCTAGGGCGGAGCAGAAGAAGGATGACTTTTTGCTCTTGATGTGGGTATAATAGTTTTTGTGTGCTGTCTTGAGTTGGTCCCGATGGAGGGCGGTGGGGTTGGTCCTCCAGGTTCTTTCCAAGGATCTTAGGTGTCTTCTTTCCTCATTAATGTCAGTGGAGAACCAAGACCTAGAGGGGATGCTTCTGGTTTTTTTTGTTTGAGAGGTGCCAGCTGATCCAGGGCGAGCTCCAGGTTGGAATGGTAGAGCGAGGTGAGATCCGAGGTTGAGAGGGATTCCGTCGTGTTCGGGAGGCGTGTGCTGAGACCTTCTTCTAGCTTGTCTCGGGGGATTCTGGAAGTGTTCCTAACCCACTTAGGGGGGGCTTGGGTGGGTGGGAGGGATAGGGCCGGCTGAATGATATGAAAGAGAATGATGTGGTGGTCTGACCAGTCCATCGGGATGATGTGATCAATCGAGATTGCATTTTTGTTCGCAATGATGGCATCCAGGGTCGCTCCTCTATAATGCGTTTCCTCTGAGCAGTGTTGGATCAAATCGTTGTCTTGCAGAAGGGTGTTGAGAGATTGAATCAGCGGGTTATTGGATTCGTTCCATCTTAGGTTGTGGTCGCCTAGAATCAAACTGTCGTCGCTGTTAAGTGCTGATTGGGTGATGAGATCCGACAGCTGAGCTCTAAATTCATTGGAATTGCCTGGGGGATGGTATAGGAGATGGCATTAACATGAACTCTGACAGTGAGATTTGATGTTGACCGACAGGCATTCAAAGGAACTGTACAGGCAGGAGGGAGCTTCGGAGATGGAGAGGTCATTTTTGTGGATAATTGCTATGCCCCCACCTTTGTGTAAGGGCCTGTCTTTGCGGATAATTGAGAAACCGGGTGGCACCAGCATGTCCAGAATGGGGAGGGATAGGGTATTTAGCCACGTTTCCGTGATGAAGGCTACATCCAGGTCATGAGAGAGGATGGCTTCTGCTATTTCCGTAGCATGTTTGACTGCGGACCGGCTGTTGATAAGCATACAGTTCATGGGGGGTCTTCTTTCGCTTTTGACTTGTCAGGCTTGGCTCTGGGTATGGAGGAAAGAAACAGTGGAGGTCTAGTGGCTCTACGGGGGGGGGAGGTCTCTACCCACTCCGGTGATGACTTGTATCGAAGAGGTGAGAGTCGAGTTCGTGAGTGGGGCCTGGGCTGACTGGTTCGGGGGAGTTCGTACGAGGCGACGAGTGCGGTCACTTCCTGGGGGGAGAGGGAGGTTATAGTTCTTCTGGGATTGACTGTTCCCGGTTCCGTCAGGCCTTTAGTGCAAGGAGGCAGGGAACCTGGGTGTGGATGAGCCCGGTTAGTGGTGGGATAGTCATTCCTAGGGGGAGGAGGAGGGATGTGGAATGGTGGGGAGGGAGAGAAGGGCAACTGGAGATTCCCTAGGGCAGATAGGGTTTCCTTTAGGCCAAGGATCAGGGTTGCGATCTGCCCATCAATAAGGCCGAGGCGATGAGACAGCTCGGGTGAGGGGGAGAGGAGGGGAGGATCTCTGTGGGGGGAGGATCTCTAATGGGGGGAGGCTGCGAGCTAGTGGTGCTTCGGGAACTGGGGAAAGGGGGGATGGGGGTCCTTTGGGGATGAGTGGGGGGCTGAATACTGGAAGTTTGGGAGTGATGGGAGGAGAATGGTGGTAGGGGGAAAGGGAGAGCTGGGGCGGGAGAGGACGTAGGATTGGCAGAGTGGAGGAGCAAGGAAGGGTGGGGCTATTGGGGTGGATCTCTATGGCGGAGGATTGGTAGCTAGGGGTGCTTTTGGAGCTGGGGAGAGAGGAGTTGGAGGTCCTTTGGGGATGAGAGGGTGGCTGAATAGTGGGAGGTTGGGAGTGAAGGGTGGAGGACGGGAGTTGTGTAGTAGGGGGATCTAGGGCTGATGGTGTCGTCTGATTGGCGGAGTGACTAAGAAGAGTAGTGAGGGGACGTTGGGGTAGCGGGGACATGCTCTGAGGACTGGGAGTTTGTAAGGAGCTAATAGGTGGGGAGGGGGTGGTTTTGTGGGGATAATGGATAGTAGCCATCTTAAGTGTGGGGTAGAAAGAGTCGAAGAAGTCTAGGTTCTCGTCTTTCGCCTGAATAAGAATGGTGCCATTCTCATAGATGGTGATGGAGATGTCTCTGGTCAGAGACTGTTGGGTCAGAGGGGCGATAGTTAGTTTGCGATTATGTTCGGTGAAGGTGGTTTTGGAGACGGGGCGGGATGAGTAAAAGATGGTTGCAAAAACGTCAGGTCTGTTGGTGTGGAAAATGAAGTCCATTTTCCACTGCCCTCTAGTTGTGCAGTGGTAGGTGTCAACAACTAGCATTTCGGTGTGTAGCCTAATAATATTTTGTTTGAAGAGTTTTGTTGCTTTGAAGGAGAGGCTGCGTGAGAATGTTATAGCGAAGGTATTCTGTCCTTGAGGAGATAGGTGGTTAGAGGAGGGGCAGAGATGCGTGTCCAATTGTGCGGTCGGGGGCATCTTAGCTGGGCTGAGGGGGAGGCGAGACCTCCGGGGCAGGTAAGGGGGGAGGGTAGGACGGAGGGGTGGAGGGTTGATAGAATCGGTGTAGAGGTAGAATCGGAGTAGAGGTAGCGGGTATGCGCTAGGGGAATAGTGGATCGGGGAGGTTGCGAGGGGTGTGGTTGGTGTTCACGAGGGGGGTAGGGGAGGGCTGTCCAGTGATGTAGGGGGTTAGCACCGGGGTCCTGGGGACATTTGGAGTCAGATGAAGTCAGCTCTGGCAAGAACGGTGGTCAGCATGTCCCGGGGCGAGCTATGGTATCGGAAGTCGGGCGTGGTGTTGAGTTAGGAGGGGGACAGGTGTCCCTTGGAGAGCGAAGCCGGGTGAATGTTGTAGGTGAGTGGTCTGCTGCGGGCACTGGAGGGAGGCGCTGTCAATTAGGGCCTCTGAAGTCCCTAGGCTGTGAGAAGTTGATACGCTGATGTTAGTGCATTTGTGAGACCGGTTTCCCGCCAAATTAAGTGACCGGAGTGATCTTAGCTCACCAGAGTTATAGTCTTAGAGCTGGCAAAGCAAGCGGTCTAGGAGTCTGAAATGGGCAGAGCCGGTCCGATAGCCCTGCTCAAATATTAAGGTCGAAAACAGACTTGCTGAAACAGAAAGTCGGGTAATGTCCACCTTGGGGGTATTGAAAACAAAATAGTGAACTCTGCTTTGTCAAACGGAGAAAGGAGGGAGGGAGGAAGGGTTTTGCCCACATGCCCTAATTCTGTTATTACTGTGTCACCATCTACAAGCTTGATTACGCCCACGGTACACCTAGAAGACCTTGGGGGTGGGAAACCGAGTGGTGGAAATGACCCATTAATCCTGGGTGGAGCTAGAAGCAGCTGTAGTGTAGTTCCTATATTCCCAATAGGCTCTGCGCATTGGAATAACATAAACGATAGTTTAGACGTAGGACTGAGGTCAACTAGGTCTCTACTGAATATGTTAGACTTAATTATGAATGCCAGCTAGCTCAGAGGTCACTAGAAACTTTCTCGAATGAACAGGAAGGAGTTAACTTTCCTGATTAGACAAGAAGGGATTAGTTTCTGACAACCGCATAAACATGACAACTTTGCTCCCTCCAGAACAAGGAGTATATCTCCAGAGTCGTGTGAAAACAATAGACAGCTATTTCACTCTGTCAATCGGGCATGCTTAGTTTCACCAGGAGTGCAGAGAAATAGAGAGACGGGCGTTTTCAATAAAAGTTGTTATTTATTGAGCAGTCTTCTTTCTCATGCAAGAGAAGTGAATTGCCACAATTGCAATACTTGTTATAAAGTAAAATGCGTACAGTAAAAGTAGTATTATGAAATAATACTGTAAAAGCATTGATATGGTTTCTGAGCCATATGATACTTAAAATGGATAAAATATATACATATATAAAACAATGACTAAACATACTCAACTGGTGCTTCTAAGATACGCCTACCCCGGTGTACCTAACCTAAGCCTAGTACGTGGGAAGGAGTAAATGAGCTGCAGTTTAAGTTAAGTTAGTTTTTGCCAAGAATCTGAATCAAGAATTCTCTAAGGATCTAATCAGCTCCGTACCTTGGTTATAGAATGAAGGAGGTCTTGTATCTCTTTCTCAGGACTCGATTTCCCAGCAACCCGCAAGGGTGACTGGAAACACTGGAGCTGGATTTCTCGGCAGGAGAAAAGACAGCGTCTCTCTCAGTGCGTCAATGGGAGGGTCGGCTTCCTTCGGCACTCGCATCAGCTGGGCGTCGGGCAAGTAGATAACCGCTCTGCTCCAAACCACCGTGTGTTTGCTTAAGGCAACGTTGGTATATTTATACCTGGAAGGTGCCGAGTTTGACGTAAGGTTGGACATAAGACATCACTAAGAACTTACAGTTCTTTCTGGACTCCAGGAGTTCTTGTTCAAATCAAAACAAAAGCAGGGGGAATTCCCGGGCTGCTGGAGGCTTGGTTTGTTTAAAGAACGCGTTGTACTTTCTAGGAGTCTATGGGAGTAGCCTTGCCGTATTTGGACTGCATTGGCTATGACTAAATATGGATATGATTCTTATGCCTTTATAAGGATATGTTTTGTTATAATCACATAAGGGCATGAATCAGGAATATTTAAATAGGGTCCTAGATACGTTTACAACACCCACTCCACGTATAATGTCCATCATTACTAAATACTAAGCAATACTAAACATATAACGATGCATGTGTTTTCCAAACCACCCCAAAATACATAAATTGCATTTGAAATGGTATATGGTATATACACGAAAATGAGTATTTGTACTGTACGGTTTTCAAGCAGTGGTATCATTCAGATAATGCTTATATAAATATTGGCTGAATGAATTGCGAAAATTACATTTATGAAATGGCTCTCAATACAGAAAAGAATGTTGAGACCATTTCATCACATATTTACACAAAACTGTACATGTGCTAGAGGCTAAGTCAAAGTATTGTCTCTAGAGTTTCTAAAAATAGAAGTTCTGTTCTCTAAGAATAGTTCTACTTTAAGCAGAGTACCATGTGCCAGAAAAAAGGTAAATATTTTGGGAATGGAAAAATAATTTCGCTTTCAGGGGAAAAAATAGTTCCAATTGTTTTCAGTAGTGTTGTTTATCAAAAACTGAAGGCTGAATTCAGAGTTCAGGGAACGCTGTGTGCTCGTTGTTTCAAAAGTTATTCTCGTTGTTAGGAGAGAACATCATATCAGACAGGCTTGCGAAAAATTGGTCTACAACAGTAGGTGAAAGTTCGACCAAGTTCTAAAAAGCTGAAATAGTGCATATGTGAGAATCATTGCCATCATCGATGTCTGGATCAGCAATGCTCACAGAAGGTTGTACCTGTGTGGTGCTGCTTTCATCTCGTACTTCACCGCCACCTAATCGTAATGGTGAAGTCTCAACGAATGCTGTCATCAGAATAGGTAGCCGCTGGGGACAACACGTTGCATGAGCCGTTACCGAACCAAGCAAAGTATCGATATCCATAGGTACTGCTGAGGGTAGTGTAAGACAGATGTCCAACACGCATTCTTCTCCGCATAGCAGACATCAAAGCACAGGTAAGATGCAATCTTGCCAGATTGGTCTGAATGAAAGAAACCAGGTAGTACTCAGATCTCTTAGCCGGGGACTTTAGTGATCAGTTCTCGGTATCGTATAGCCACGATCGTTTCTTCCATTGTAGCCTGAGTTTTGTCTGTGGCTTGACTTGCCATATCGGAGCAGAAGGAACAAAAATAAAATTCCTGCTACGAGTCCCAAAAGAAGAGGCAGTCCGCCGAATACAGAATGTAAAAAATTCGGGAAGATGCCCAGAACTGTTTCAAAGGGTGCTAACATTCCTGAAAAAATGGTCTTAAATACATGTGCGATGCCACTGGTATCAGACATGTTTAAAATTTGACCTAACATTTCTACGAAATGCACGGGAAATTTGTCGATAATAGGGTATGTATCTCTGCCGCTGTCCTTGCAACTTGCAGATCATACATCTCTTTGGAGGAGGTTAAAGGCACAGTTGTCTGTAAAAGAATTGACTTCATTCTGCTTAAAGTATCAACTCGAATAGAAGAGATATTCAGAGAAGGCCATATTGCTGCCTCCTTGTCTGGTTTGCTGTTTGGATACAATACTTGCATACAGCAAATGACCCTGGAAGTAACGCTCACGAGATAGGCTTTTCCTGGCACCATGCCACAACAGCTGTGGTCACTTATTATAACATAGCTGCCGTTGGAAAGCTTTCTGAAAAAAGGCTCTATCTGTGTTGCAGGAGTGCCATGCAGGTGACATGAAAGGTTATTTGATGAACCTTCGCAGGCTCCATGCAAGTTAATACCTTGACACAGAAGTGTACCGCTTAGTGATTTTTTACAGTTGTTACCACTAAGAAATACTTCTTTTTTCCCTTCACTATAACATTTATGGGTATAAGGTAAATTCCAGGTTGACTTGATGTATCCTTTACCCAACCTTTCATACAGGCTTGCTGGTATATACTTTTGGCAATACTGAAACTGAAAAGTTGTTATCGTTATTGTAATTGCACCATGTATTATCCATTCAATGACAGGTCTCTCTGACATTGTCAATGGTAATCTCTCAAGTTTTTCAATGCTCAGAATCGTATAGTCTGCTCCTTTTTGTGCCAAACTGATTTGTTTATCAGTAAGGTTAAAGATAGAAAATAATGACGTTATGTTAATTAGACGCCATGGCACGTAGCCTGAACGCAGATTTTGTAACGTCCAGCCTAGCTGTACAATAGAACGCAATTGGGACTGGCCATGTTGTAACATTAGCAAGTCCTGCTCTATTATTTCAATAGCTGATGATACAATGCTGTCCAGTGAATACATTCTGGAGGACAGAGTTGTTAACCCATTGTCCACTACAGACAGTGATTTTTCCAAATTAATGCGATCAATTTCTGGTATTTTTTCAGCAGTTTCAATTTGCATTACTTTCCAAGCTTCGTTGTAAGCAGCGTATATACCGGCGTATATGAAACGTTTTTGACGCTGTTTGCGAGGTCCCATTATGAAATCTCGCAAGTCAGCACCTTCTTTAAGTAAAGTCAAGTGTTGCTTAATTTCAGGCAGTGTGGATTTCTGTAGCCATTCGAGGCAAAGTTTCCCTACACTGTATGTTGTAACTATCCCTGGATGTTGTCTCTGGGAATATCTTGGGTCTGGCCTGTTCTGTTTGAACCCCTGTCTTTTATTCAGGAATCTATCTTGACAGCTATTAGTGTCTGTGGGCCAGATCAACCATTTTTTCCAATCAGGATTTGTTCTGTTTTGTTGTAAAATATGGGATACGTCTATGTCCACATCTGTAGTGCTATTACTATCAGGTATGGGCTTTGGAATAGACGGTTTGTTTAAGTCTTTTATCTTGGCTAGGCCAAGACAGGTTGTTTGTTGAATGGTGTCATTCAGGAATATTATCTGTTCTGGGATCATGCAGGCTCTAAATAATGATTCTAGACCTTGTACCTGCCAGTCTTTTGTACCCCAGATGGTTTTTGTCTCAATATTATTTTTCCAAAATTCAAAACCAAATGTAGACATTTTTTCATAACATTTTTCAGAATAAATTAATTTAGTATTTGTCAACATGTTTTTCATTCCTGTCTTATTTAACATTCTAAAATAAAATGTTTCTGGATCAGTGTTCTTAAACCCTGAGAAGTATGGGAATTATCATAAAATGTTTTTGAACTGCCTTTTGGCGGTGTGGGACAATGTTCCCATTGGTTATAAGTAAAAACATGTCTAGGATTAGCAGATTTATGCAAATAGTGATGACCATAATGATTAAAACAGTACATTTCTTCATAGTTTGATGAACCCTGCAAATAATCATGTTCTGTGAATTTTGCTGGCATTTCTAAATCTGACATCATATTATTAATATTTTCAAAGTCCCAATCATCAGAGAAAGTACTTGGTGTCACAAAGTCACTTAAGGAAACCTTGAACTGGTGTAGATATTTCAAGAGTACAATCGGGCCATAGATTTCGTAATCCGTTTTGCCCCATGCTACACCCCCAGGTATAGGATTGGCTGTGATGTTCACTGATGACAGTTCCCTTTTCTCGATGTGAGATGATCTGTGTGGCTTTAGTACCAAGTTGATGTTCTGACTTGCTGTGTCCATTGTACTATGTTTTACATCAATAAATCTACCCAAACTTAAAACCAAGATGAGCCAAAGTAGGAGGAAAAGTACACCTAACACAATCCATAATTCAATCCATGGTGAAATCAGATATGTTTCTTTGAGTTGATGAAAGAGTTCAGTCATTTTTTCTTTGAAAGTTTTGTTGCTGGCGTTTCTTCATGTTCACTTGGATCATTCGAAAAGTCATCGAAATTGATGAAGTAGCCAGATGCAGTTCTGTCAATTGTTTGAATTGCTTCCGGATTTTCTTTAGTCTTTGAATCTTCTTTTATCACATAAGTATAGTCTGAAGCTATATCATTGTAGACAGGTGTTTCTTGACAAACTGTTGCAATTTGGGTTTCAAGAGGCACAAGTTCCATGGCTTTGTTGCATAGTCCTTTTTTGTTCACTGCAGGTTTATCAAAAGTGATTAGTCTCTCAGTTTGAACCTCTTGGATTGTAGCAAGGTTTGGTCTTCTGCTACTTCTTGGGAGTCCACTGGGCCTACTACTTATTATTGGCCACATGATCGTGGTTTTACCAGGTCGATTGATACAACTCTGTTCCCCTTTTTACCAGCAAGGGGCGGTAGTACTACTGATCTTGTTCCGCTGATAGCTAAGACAGGTACTGCTTTTCTGTAAGAAGGCCCAAATTCCTTCTTCACTGCGATCTTCTCTCTGACTAGATCCCCAATCTTTGGAATCCAGACAGGTCTTGCTGGGACAGGTGTTTTTTCTTCAGTGACCGTTTGCTTTAGCTTTTTGTTACTTCGACTTCTTCTTGTTTCATTTAAGTCCTGTAAAACTGCCAAACGATCTTTGATATCAAAGGATTTTTCTTTCACCACTGAAGTCTGACAATCTAAATCCTGGATGATCATTCTAGTACCGAACAAAAGTTCGTATGGAGTGATAACTTTTGGAGAATTTCTTGGCAGATTGTTAAGACTACGTTGGACGCTTGTTAGATGTATGACCCACCCATCACCCAAACCTAATACCCTCGCCGTTATAGATTGCTTTATGTCACGGTTTTTTCTCTCCACTACTGCATTTCCCTCGGGATGGAATGGACTAGAGTACCGCAATGCAATGCCCATGCTGGCCATGGCCTCCTTGTAAGCCCGAGAGCTAAACGCAGGACCCTGGTCATAATGTAGCATGCCGATTGCGTATGTGCCGATAAAGACTCGCAGATCTTTTATAACAGTTCTGGCGTCAGCCGAGCGCTGGGGCCTCATCTAAATTAATCCTGTCTTAATAATTATGGGATCGCATTTCTCCATCTGGATTTCTGCGTATAGATAGCCTAATACTTTCTAAAAAAGGTGTCCTGGCAATTGTCTGGTCCGGTTCACAACTGCGATTTCTATTGCAGTTCTGACAATCCATTGAAAAGTTATAAATTTGCACGCCATCCCCGGCCACCAGTATTGTGATTGTAATTCTATTAGAGATTTCAAGATCTCTTGGTGCCTCAGACCCATTCCCATGTGTGCTTCTTTAATCAAGTAAGCCCTCCGGTTCGTGTTTGGAATTACTCTATCCCCCACTCCAGGGATTTGAGCAAAAGGAACGGAGTTCTCATCAATTATGTATTTATTTCCGAGTGGATAATTTAGAGGTAACGCCGCATAGTTGCCTTTCATTGAGGCTTTTACTGCTACTAGCATTTCACCGTCTATTTGTTTTTTAGTACGCTTTTTTGTAGCTACAGAAGCCGATTGAACAGCTGCCGCTGTGGCTCTGTTAGCCAATGAATTCCCTGCAACGTGAACGCCATCACGTTGATGACTCAGTGTATGTATCACGTGAGTCTTTTGTAGTTCTTTCTGCAAAAGAACTGCCTGTTCCCAAAGTTTTTTATGCTTTATTGTGGCAACAGTCTCATCTTTGTAACCGTTTTTGATCCATGTCTGCATGTCATTATTGTAAGACTGGACGCAATAATGTGAATCGCACACTATTAGTGTGGGGAATTCGCGATCTGCATTTTCAAGCACCATCTTTAAAGATCTTATTTCAGCTCGCTGAGCTGTACACTATCTGAGTGATTCAGTTTTAGTGATTATCGGTCTGAATTTACCTAAGCGCCAGCGACCTTTAATAATCGCGCACGCTGCATTGTAAGATTTTTTATCCACAACGTAGTGTTGTGCAAATCTGTCTGTGTAGATTACACAGGTCTATTGTTCGAGAGGCAGAATTTCGACAGAGGATATTCATGTTCGTAAGCTAGATCTTCTAGTTTTTTCATTTTCGGATCAAATGCGTGTTTCACGTCTGTTGCAGCAAGAGAATTTTCCCATTGTATCCATTTTGGATCTAATGCCACTGCATTTGGAATGCGTGGTCTTGTTACTGCCTCAAGGGCTGATACTGCTGTTAAAACAGATATGCTCTTGCCTTTGGCTAGGGCTTTTACTTTTGCTACAGCAGTTTGAACCGCAGTCAGAATTTTTTCAGCAGAACTGAATTTGATTTCAGCTTGTGTGTACAAGTGTGATTTATAAGCTATTGGTACCGTTTCTCCCTCATTAGAGGCCAGGTACATGAATCCGCATCTTCCTGGTATGACTCGGATTACAAGGTTGCGTTCTTTTGCGCGTGTTTGCAGTTTTGTTTTAATTAACATGTCTGTTTGTAATGATCGTAAAATTTCTGTGTGTTTCTGAGTCCAATTAATTGGTTTAAAATCAGGTTTTATTAATTCATAGAGATGTTTAACCCTCTCTGCATAATTTAGAATGTATGTTCTTCCGAAATTCAGGAAGCCTAGTATTGATTGTAAGTCTTCAGCGTTTTCGGAGCTTGGAGTACTGCACACTTCTCTAAGAAGTTGCCTACTAGGCTTTTGCCTTCACTTGATAATTCATATCCTAAAAACAGGACAGTTAGGTGGGCAATTTGTGACTTTTTAAAGTTGAATTTGTACCCTTCAGCTGCGAACCCAAGTATTATGGTGTTCACTCTTTTCAAGTGTGTCTCCAGGTTGTCGTCTGTAAGATAGATGTCATTGACATAAGATAATGCCTCATCATCATACATTTGTAGTAACTCTGTTACCCTTGCTGTGAATAATCCTGGGCTATTCTTGAATCCCTGTGGGAGACAACAAAATTGTTTCTGTGCCCCCATACAGGAGAAAGCGGTCAAATACCTGCTTTCTGGTGCTATATTTTGACAGAAGAAACCATTTGAGATATCTAATGTTGTTTTATATTTTTTACCCACAATGTTATTCATTAGTGCTGCACTGTGTGAGTTTTGTACTGCAAATGTTTTGCAGCAGGAGTTTAGGTGTCTGTAATCCAAAACTAGACGATATGAATCGTCTGGCTTGGAGACAGGAAACAAAGGATTGTTCATTTGTGAGGTGCATGTTTCAATTACCCCCTGATATTCAAGTTGATCTAAGATCTCCCTGACTTGCTATTTAGCTTCTTGTTTAACAGGATACTGCCTTTGAGCAGTCGGTTGATTTTTTAACTAGATTTTGTGGTGAGGAGAATCCTCATCCCATCCTACATGATTTTTATATAATGTAGCGGCTTGGGCCACTGCCCATTTTCTTGCAAATGTGTATTTTTTATGAATTGGAATGTGATTTGAGAAGGCAGGTATAATCATTTCTTCGCCATGTGGGCACTCCCTGACAAACTCTGGTGGCCAGTCTTTTTCCGCTAGAAGGATATCATAGCCTTTAGATAAGCTATCCCAAAAGAGATCTCTTATTTTCCTACTTTTGTCCCCCTCTATACGTAATGTTATTTCATATAATTTATGGGGTATGCTAACTCTGGTGTCTGCAGTTTCCATTTGAATGTATTTATTCGTGTCCACTGTCTCCAGAAGATTCATCAGGATCTTGCGAGCTATGGTCACTTCGGCTGCGCTGTCTAGCATTGTCTGGGCCCACTCTCCGTTTTTCAGTTGTATCCTCAGAATCCTCGGCATGTTTTATTTTAATACTAGCTACCTTCTTTTTTGGAAATTGTAATTTTTTACTTTGATGAGCAGGTTCCTTGTCTTTAGACTTGACGTGCTCTTCCTTGTGTTCTGACCGTCCTCTTCTTTCCAATTTCTGTGAGGAAATCTGAAAAGATCGAGAGAGACGTGTATCAATATCTTGATATCCGTCAGGTTTTCTCATTTTATCCCTATCTCTAAGGTTGAATTTTTTCTCAGAGGGCTCCCTTTGGGGAGACTTGCCGCCTCGTTCTGGAGATCTACCTCTGGACTGAATTTCTTTTTCTCTGGGAGTGGTTTGTTTATTACCCTCCCACCTCTTTTTTGGAGTATTGAGATTATTCTTGATAAATGTTTTTTCAGGATTTTCAGTTAGTTGTGGTTTTAGTGGTTTCTCACCCAAACTATCTCTACCTAGTTCTTCATAGGATTTTTCTATGATTCTGGCAAGTTCAAAAGGTTGTTCTGCTATATCTGTTTCTTTCAATTTCTGGCGGATCGCCACAGATGCTGCTTCTCCTTTTATGTTGGCTAGTAATATAGCCGAGACCTGCTTAAAGTCTTTCAGTAATTTCATACCTAGAGTTAAAGCAGGTTCTGGACCGTATTCATTTTGAATCTGTCTTAGTACGTCTGGTATAACTGCCATGGATGGAACACCATGTGTTTTATTTGTATATCGAAGCAAAGACTGTGCCCCAAGTGTCACAGTCCTCCACATGTGGTGCGATCCCCATTGGAAGACAGATAGTCAGAATTCTGTGTTTCTCATGAGGTGTAGTATCAGGAAATACTGCCTCTATTTGAGTGATTTTTTTAGCTAACCAGAATGGAATTTGTTCCAGTTTTGCAGGTACTTTGCCAATGGCTGATTGTATATTCTGTGGTGTGATTTTATTTGTGTTCCCCTGGTGAGGGGTGTGCTGTGGAATTTTTATTGCTGGTTGGACTGTTGAAGTCTGCATGACATATTGGACCAATTGTCTATGTATTTTAATTAGTTGTTTTAGCTGAGCTAAAAGTTCCCGGTCTGACATTTTTTTCAATGTCGGGATGTGGTGTGTAGCTGGCTAGAACCGGCCATGTGGCTCCTGGTCTACGTAGTGGACCGAGCCTGGTAATGTGATTTTGATGTTTTAGGGCGCCATTAAACCAGAGCAGGTGCTCTTGGTATGTTAGTGGAATTTCAACGTTCTCGAAAGGGGTGTATTCCTCTGGAGATTACTCTATTTTGTAATAGTGGAAATCGTGTGTTACAGCATGTGCTGATGGAAAATGTATCCAGGAATAGAATACCTCTGTCTGCCGATATTCATGGGCCTCTACCACGAATATGACTGTACCACCTCTTGATGATAGTCCATTTTCTATAAGTTTAATAGTTATAGTTTTTCTTACATTTACCGGAATGATTATAGCATTTGGGTCTTCATTTTGGAGACTTGTGTCATCCGCTAAAAGTTGAGCTGCTATTCTAGCTCTCTCCCTTTCATCATCACTTTCTCCCATTTTTCTGACGGAAAGTTTTTTGTTTCAGAGCAAGTTTCGAGGAAACAAAGATTAGGTGCACAATATTTTAGAACACTGTATCCTTCAACGTTGACTAAACCAAAAACTAATACATAGGATTCTCATCCTACTAAGTTTCGGCGGATATTAACCTTTTACCCACTCCATTGGAGTTTTTATGGTAAAAAGGGGTCTGTGTGAAAAGCACGACTGAGTCACTCTAGTGTCTTGCGTTAGATTATCGCCTTACCAAGCGTTGGGCGCCATGTAGTGTAGTTTCTATATTCCCATTAGGCTCTGCGCATTGGAATAACATAAACAATAGTTTAGACGTAGGACTGAGGTCGACTAGGTCTCTACTGAAAATGTTAGACTTACTTATGAATGCCAGCTAGCTCAGAGGTCACTAGAAACTTTCTCGAATGAACAGGAAGGAGTTAACTTTCCTGATTAGACAAGAAGGGATTAGTTTCTGACAATTGCATAAACATGACAACTTTGCTCCCTCCAGAACAAGGAGTATATCTCCAGGGTCGTGTGAAAACAATAGACAGCTATTTCACTCAGTCAATCGTGCATGCTTAGTTTCACCAGGAGTGCAGAGAAATAGAGAGATGGGCGTTTTCAATAAAAGTTGTTATTTACTGAGCAGTCTTCTTTCTCATGCAAGAGAAGTGAATTGCCACAATTGCAATACTTGTTATAAAGTAAAGTGCGTACAGTAAAAGTAGTATTATGAAATAATACTGTAAAAGCATTGATATGGTTTCTGAGCCATATGATACTGAAAATGGATAAAATATATACATATATAAAACAATGACTAAACGTACTCAACTGGTGCTTCTAAGATACGCCTACCGCGGTGTACCTAACCTAAGGCTAGTACGTGGGAAGGAGTAAGTGAGCTGCAGTTTAAGTTAAGTTAGTTTTTGCCAAGAATCTGAATCAAGAATTCTCTAAGGATCTAATCAGCTCCGTACCTTGGTTAGAGAGTGAAGGAGGTCTTGTATCTCTTTCTCAGGTCTCGATTACCCAGCAACCCGCAAGGGTGACTGGAAACACTGGAGCTGGATTTCTGGGCAGAAGAAAAGACAATCAATCAATCAATCAGGTCATTTGTAAAGCGCACTACTCACCCGTAGGGTCTCAAGGCGCTGGGAGGGGGGGGTGCCGCTACTGCTCGAACAGCCAAGTCTTGAGCTTCTTCCTGAAGGAGAGGTGGTCTTGGGTCAGGCGCAGATTGATGGGAAGTGAGTTCCAGGTCTTGGCGGCCAGGTAGGAGAAGGACCTTCCTCCTGTTGTCTCTCTTCGGATGCGGGGGACGGCGGCGAGGGCGTGGTTGGTTGATCTGAGGAGGCGCTTGGGAGTGTAGAAGTTGATCCGGTTGTTGAGGTAGCTCGGGCCTTGGTCGTGTAGGGCTTTGTGCGCGTGGGTGAGGAGACGGAAGGTGATTCTCTTGTTGACCGGGAGCCAGTGCAGGTCTCTCAGGTGTCCGGAGATGTGGCTGCGTCGGGGGATGTCGAGGATGAGTCTCGCCGAGGCGTTCTGGATCCGCTGGAGTCTCTTCTGGAGTTTGGCCGTGGTTCCGGCGTAGAGGGCGTTCCCGTAGTCCAGTCGGCTGGTGACGAGGGCTTGGGTGACCGTCTTCCTCGTCTCGGTGGGGATCCACCGGAAGATCTTACGTAGCATGCGCAGGATGTTGAAGCATGACGAGGAGACGGCGTTGACTTGTCTGGTCATGGAGAGGGAGGAGTCCAGGATGAAGCCCAGGTTGCGTGCGTGGTCCGTCGGTTTGGGTGCGGCGCCCAGGGCGGGGGGCCACCAGGAGTCGTCCCAGGCGGAGGGCGTGGAGCCCAGGATGAGGACCTCCGTCTTGTCTGAGTTCAGTTTCAGGCGGCTGGTCGTCATCCATTCGGCTACGTCTCTCATCCCTTCGTGCAGGTTGGCTCTGGCGGTGGCGGGGTCGTTGGTCAGGGAGAGGATCAGCTGGGTGTCGTCGGCGTAGGAGATTATGTTGAGGTTGTGTTGGCGTGCGATGGCCGCGAGGGGGCTCATGTAGATGTTGAAGAGGGTGGGGCTCAGTGAGGATCCTTGTGGGACGCCGCAGATGACTTTGGAGGCCTCTGACTTGTACGGTGGTAGGCGGACTCTTTGTGTTCTTCCGTCGAGGAAGGAGGTGATCCATTCCAGTGCCTTCTCCTGGATTCCGATGTTGCTGAGGCGCTGTACTAGGGTGCGGTGGCAGACAGTGTCGAAAGCCGCGGAGAGGTCCAGGAGGATGAGGGCCGCTGTTTCTCCGTTGTCCATCAGAGTTCGAAGGTCGTCGGTGGCGGCGATGAGGGCGGTCTCGGTGCTGTGGTTCGCTCGGAAGCCGGACTGCGAGGGGTCGAGGGATCCATTCGTCTCGAGGAAGGCGGCCAGCTGTTTGTTGACGGTCTTCTCGATGACTTTGGCCGGGAACGGGAGGAGCGAGATGGGACGGTAGTTCTTGAGGTCGGTGGGGTCTGCTGTGGGTTTCTTGAGGAGAGCGCTGAGTTCGGCGTGCTTCCAACTCTCAGGGAAGGTGGCGGAGTCGAAGGAGGTGTTGATGATGTCCCGTAGGTGGGGTGCGATGGCAGCGTCGGCCTTGTTGAAGACGTGGTGAGGGCAGGGGTCAGTCGGAGATCCGGAATGGATGGAGTTCATCGTGCGGATGGTGTCTTCGGTGCTGATCGGGGACCAGGTGCGGAGGGTGGTGGTGGGTGGCGTCGTTGCGGTTGTGGCTTGCGTTGGTTGGTTGTTGAAGCTGTTGTGTATGTCCGTGATCTTGTTGTGGAAGAAGGACGCGAGGGAGTTGCAGAGTTCTTGCGACGGGGTGATGTCATTGTTTCCGGCGTTGGGGTTGGATAGCTCTTTCACGATGTTGAAGAGTTCCTTGCAGTTGTGTGCGTTGTTGTCCAGCCGGTCCTTGTATGCATTTTTCTTGGTGGCGCGGATCAGTTGGTGGTGCTCCCGGGTGGCGAGCTTGAGGGTGGTCATGTTGTCAGTCGTTGGTTCCCTTCTCCAGGCTTTCTCGAGGGCTCGGCAGTTCTTCTTGGAGCTCTTGAGTTCGTCTCTCTCAGTGCGTCAATGGGAGGGTCGGCTTCCTTCGGCACTCGCATCAGCTGGGCGTCGGGCAAGTAGATAGCCGCTCTGCTCCAAACCACTGTGTGTTTGCTTATGGCAACGTTGGTATATTTATACCTGGAAGGTACCGAGTTTGACGTAAGGTTGGACATAAGACGTCACTAAGAACTTACAGTTCTTTCTGGACTCCAGGAGTTCTTGTTCAAATCAAAACAAAAGCAGGGGGAATTCCCGGGCTGCTGGAGGCTTGGTTTGTTTAAAGAACGCGTTGTACTTCCTAGGAGTCTATGGGAGTAGCCTTGCCGTATTTGGAATGCATTGGCTAGGACTAAATATGGATATGATTCTTATGCCTTTATAAGGATATGTTTTGTTATAACCACATAAGAGCATGAATCGGGAATATTTAAATAGGGTCCTAGATACGTTTACAACACAGCAATGAAAAGGGAAGAGACAAAATATAGATAAGAACCTGCATCCAACACTAGATCTACCCCCAGACTGTACACCGTATGTGGCTGTCTTGACTGGTGTCCCGGTGTTGGAAGACAGTAAAACTGAATCTTATGACCAGCTGAAAAACAAGGCAATTCACTGGCTAAATAATAACAGACCATTACCCAGAGATAAAAAATGCAAAATTCTTCATGTAAGGAGAGTTAACTGGGTAGGTGGGAGCACAAAGAACATAGCAAGAGATTGCATTGTTATTAATGTCAATGATCCTAAGGTAGCAGATTACATCTGTAGGGGAAATTGGACATACTCTCGATCGTATATTCAGGCACGAGATTTGAGTTATTTTTATAGGCCCCACATTTTTTTTTAGCAAATCCAGGTTATTCGCAAAAGGGCGAGGAGAGGACTGGCCACTTAGGAATGACAAGAGGGGGGGCGATGGGGGCAAGGTATATGCAATGGTCTGCAGAATCAACAGGAGGAGATAGGCTTGGCCAACAGCTGATATCATGGAGAGACAGGACAGGGGTGGCATTCACCCAATATAGCAGAGATGTAGCTCCTCAGTGGGGAAGGCACCTCAGTGAAGTGGATTGACTGCGGGATGAGAATACCGGACAAGGACTAGAACAAGTCAAGATGGTGGTCCCAACAAACCTACAACCAAGTGGGGAGGAACAGGCTATGGAAGTGTTGACGGAAGGGAATCAGCTAGCCCAAGATAACTTAACATCCCCGTGTATTGAAGTAGTTCAACGGGGTGAGGGTAATGCCCCAGCGAACACAACTGATATATTATCCTGGAACGTGGCGGGCTTAGCATCCCAGTTCCAGAACCAGGAATGGCTAGAATACATCAGTAAATTTAAAAAAATCTGTTTTCAGGAAATGTGGGAGACAGACTATTCCAACTTTCACCTTGTGGGGTACAAATCATTTGGGACGCCGGCAAGCAAATCCGCAGCAGGAAGGGCAAGGGGGAGGTCTCCTAGTATTTGTAGATCTAAGTATAGAAGGGACCGGGGTCGACCTGAAATGGAATTCGGAAAACATGATGGGCCTAGGTCTTAAACTGATGGGTCTCTACATAATTCTGGTAAACCTTTATAACCCGGGAGGCCAGAATTCAAAGGAGCTTGAGGAAAGATTAAGTGATCTAACCGAGGAGAGGCAGGGGTCTACAGCACCCATGCTTTTAATTGTGGGGGACTTTAATTGTCATTTGTGCCCCAATTTATTACCCATCAAGGAAGACTGGACCTCCTGTAATTATGAGGGGCCACATTTTGAGCATACACCAGAGGGTAGGGTGTTAACTCAGGTGATGAAAAACCATAACTTAGAACACACAATGGATCTATTGGAGGTCAACCCTAACAAATTGATATCCCCGACCTTCAAAGGAAAAGGGTGTAGATCATTTATTGATTTTATCATAGTCTCCCAACAGCTGAAGACAAGACCACGGGGTTTTTCTATTGAAACAAGTGGTTTTAGCGACCACAACCCCCTAACACTGTCTATAGCAGATCTAGATCTATCCAAAACCAGGAAAAAGAAGAGTGAGGCTAATTTAGAGAAGGTCACTGACCAGGGGAGATGATTAAAATGGATCCGCATCAATGGTGAGGACTTTTACAGATCATTAGTAATAGAGGGTAAACACTTACTGGAGGACTGCCTAGATTTAGCAGTGGAAGGGACAAATCTGGCGGAGATATTTGAAGGATTAGGCCGTCTAATTGAGTAACCTTGATCTATGTGCCAACTTGTCCAAGTCGTATGTACTAGAAATGGGGTGCAAAGCAAGGAAAAGCTATAACTATAGAATAGGTGCCCATAAACTAGAGAAGGTCCAGACCTTCTCATATTTGGGCATTTTATTTGATGGGCACTTACATTTTAAAGCTCTAATGGAAGAATGAGGTAACAAGCTAGCATCCAGCATAGGGGCAATCATGAACTTTGGCAGTAGGCTCGGACGCTAATCTCCAGAACAAATGATGAGTCTATATAACTCAATCTGTTACGCCAAAGCAGCATATGGGGCGGAACTCTGGGGGTTTGCGGGGATAGAGAAGCTACAGATAGAGGAAAATAAATTGATGAGAAGATTGCTCAAAATGCCACTGTGTGTTCCTGCTCACATTGTTCACAAAGAACTGGGCGCGGCATTCCATATAGAGGATAAGGTTCAGTTTAGACCCCTGCTAGCCTGGTTAAAAATTTAAAATAATCCTGAAGCAGAATTAACCAGACAAATAATTAAGGATTGTGTGGGCAGGGATAGGGGAATGAACATCCCATGGCTAAAATACCTGAAGGACTCCTTTGAAGCCATTGGCCACAAAGATCTCTTCTCCAACCCAGATGGAATTACAGGTGGGGATAAGGTGAACGTAAAAAAGGAGGTTTTTTTTATGTATAAAGCCGCCTACAGAGAAGAGGGAGATTGGAGCAAAAAGTTGGTTAAAGCTTATGTGCTTGTGAGGACATGTGATGGAATAGAACCATACCTGGCCCTTATACATAATCCTCAGGATAGATTTTTAATAACACGTTTTAGGCTCAATCTTTTACATTATTTATTAGCCGACCCGGCGGGTTTTAGTACTGTTATGAAGCCAAAGGGCCCCTACGGCTGCGATCAATGGTCTCCGCAGGATACCCTTCATTTTCTATTATTGTGCCCTTTTTATTCATTACCCAGGCGCCGATTTTTAGTTGACTTGCTGAAGAAGAATAAATGTAAACAGACCAGAGTAGCCCTTTTATATTTGCAAATGGCCCAAGACCCCTTGACCTTACTCTCTATTACAAGCTTTTTAAGACTGGCAGTCAAGTTAAGAGAGACAAGAGAGAGGGGTTGAAGGACCCCCCAAGGTAAACACGAGTAAAAACTGTGGGGAGGGGAACAGAATTAAAGGGATTGTAAATAGATCAACTTGTGAAAGCATTTTGGAATGAGGATTGTATATATATATGATATTGTTTTAAAATTTTACTTTTATGGTGTTTTCCAATGCCGAATAAAGCTTCTTTGATGGTTGATGGTAGGAGACAGTTCCATCTGTACTTCTCTTGCCCGGTTTGAAATAGAGTACCGCGATTTCCAAGAGTGCAACCCTTACCTCTATTGGAAATATCATTGTTTTCAAAATGATATAGATGTCTGTTCAACTCATGTATGGATGTATTGGGAACTTGTTGGATTTCTTCAAGTTAGCCTGGAGTCCAGACACCCTAGAAATTCTTTTTTTTTCTTTTTTTTAAAAAAAGTTTTATAGAGCGCGAACCAGACCTGTGAGGGTATCAGAGTGCTTTACAGGTTTGAGGGTGGTATACAAAGCATTAGGAAGGAGTGAACAATTGGGTAAGATGGGGGATACATTATACATTATACAAGAAAAAGCACGCAGTCTAAGGTCCCGGCTACAAGAAGGATAAAAAGTTAACAATAGGTAGAAACTTATTAAAGAAGGCCTGCAGTCTCAACTCTTGGGATGGATGCCCAGGAGTGCAGTATTAGGTACCCTTCGTAGAGCAGTGGATGATGTCAATGGTCAATGTGGAGGTTGGAAACAAGTTGCTACAGTGATTGCGATGTAGTCATAAGACGAGGAATTTGCCCATTAAGAAGGTTTTGGTTTCCCTTTTAAAGTATGCCAAGGACGGAAGTGTTCTAATGGCGGGTGGGAGGGAATTCCAGATTTTTTTTTGGCAGAGTTTTATATAGCGCGAACTAGACCCGAACTGAATAAGGTATCAGAGCGCTTTACATAGCACCAGTTACGTTACATGAGGACACACTTTCATTTTTTTAGGCACGGGGAGATTAAGTGATTTGCCCAGAATCACAGGAGGTTTTTGGCGTCGTTACTGAGACTCGAACCCAGATCCCCAGGTCCGAGGTCGAGCGCCTTAGCCGTTAGGCCAACAATTTTTTCAACCAGATTCTTGGAGCGGCTCCAGAGAAGTCCCGATTGTAGGTTTTTTTCTTGCAGAAGCAGGCTGGTTGCAGCAATAAGTCTTTTGCAGATCGGGAGTTTCTGACTCCTCCTGATATCACAAGTTTATGGGTGAAAAAAGCAGGGGAATTAGAGTAGAGAGCTCTGTGAGTAATGCAGGCCAGGTTAAATTTGATTCTGGCCTCTAGGGGAAGCCAGTTCAGAGTTTTGAGGTGGGGCGAAATGTGGTCACATTTCTTTGAGCCATTTAGGAGTATGGCGGCGGTGTTGAGGCGGGCTTTCAGTGGGGCCAGGGAGTTCTTGGGTAGCCCTGCTAGAGTGGAGCATCCATATTCTAGTCTGGAAATGACTAGAGCCTGGATTGCCGTTTTGAGGTCGGAAACATCAAGGAAGGGTTTTAGGTTTCTTAGGTTGCTCAGTTGGAACTTGGCCCTCTTGGCCATCGAGTTTATATGGCCGTGCATGTTCAGGCTGCTGTCAAGAGTTATTTTAAGGGATTTTGCAGAGTCAACAATGGTGGGAGGGCAATTTAGTGCTGTGATGCTCTTGATCCATTCCTGGATGTCAGGGTTGGTTTTGAGTGGGGAGATTAGGAGAAATTCAGTTTTATTTGCGTTGAGTTTAAGCTGGTTGGCGGTAAGCCAATGGACTGTCAGCTTTAGTGCCTCATTCAAGGAGCGAATATCCTAAGGAGGAGATTTTGATATTGATATGTGTATCATCTGCGTACATAAGGTAGGAGATATTGGCGGAACGTAATACCTTGGTGAGTGGTTCGAGGTAAAGATTGAAGAGGATAGGGGAGAGGGTTGATCCTTGGGGGACTCCAACCATGACCGGAGAGGGGGCGGAAAGATTACCATTGATGAGGACTCTCTGAGAGCGGTTTTTGAGGAAGGTTCTAAACCATTTAAGAACGGTCCCATCTAACCCCATCCTAAGTTTGAGTCGTTCAAGGAGGATTTCGTGGTTAACCGTATCAAAGGCAGAAGATAGGGAGGAGGGGCTTAACGGAGATCCATGATGGCCGCTTGATCTCTCGGCTCCGCCGACCTTTCCGTCTTCCTCCCGGCCCGCACCTCCTTATGTCACCGATCCTGTTTCTAAGTTGACTTCTCGGGACCGGGAGGCGATTCTGACTCCGCCGATGTGTCTCTTTGCGTGCCCCATGCGGTGGAAGTGCCGGGGCGCCCTCACTCCCTGTCCGGCGCTGGCTGAGGCTGATCGGGTCTTTGTTTCGTAATGGCCGGCCATATTTGCAATCTCATCTGATACTGAAGCGGGGCGGAGACGACCAGCGAGAACGGCTACTAGGCTGTGTTAACTACTGCTGAGATTTGCCTGGCTTTGCTCCTTTTCGCGCTTGGGGACTGTTGTGTTTGAAGTGCAACATTGTGTCTCCGCTCCGATCCGCGACAGGCACTGACTGCTCGCTTATCCTTTCCAGCATTGCGGTGGCCGCCATATCGTTGGCTGTGTCCCCGACTCCTGTGATTCCTCCAGGTTGCTGCCGGTGAGATGTCTGACCGCCCAGATTGCATGGTTTGTGCTACTCCTGTACCCACAGCCAGGCCATGTTATTCGGAACCCGGATTGGGCGACCGGCTATGCGGCACTTACGATGGAGACCTGCCCCTGGACCCACGGCGCCTTCGAGGATCCCGTGTGCGGGGACCGGCTGCCCCACTTCCTTCTGCCGCCCCACTGGGGATTGGAGACATCCTCTGCGCTTTGGGTACATTGAGATCTGATCTACAAGATGCTGCCCGAGACTTAGGGGACCGGCTGGACTCTATTTTCCCCTACATGCCCCCGGTGGGAAGAGTTGTCTTTCGAATGCAGGACAATGCGCCACATCCGATTCTCGACTGCAGTGGAGTGCCTGCCCAGGCGATCTCGGGGGCATTGCGAGTGCGTGCACCCGCTGAGGCTTCCGTGTGGATTGAAAAGTTGGCGGAGTGGTTTGAAGAAGGTGGGTTTGTGAAATGGCCGAGGAATCGTCCTTGGAAGCTATGCCTGGCTATTCCCTTGTGTTCTACTGGCAACGCTTACGACTTTCTCCTGACTCGGATGCTACCGCTTTGGCCGGCGGACTTTGGTGGTCCGTTACAGTGCATTGCCCCCCCTTCGATCATCGTCGCATGCATGGCATTGAGATGGACAGACTTTGTTGGACAGTATCCTTCTTTGCTGGGGCTGCTCCGTTTAATTGTGCTGTTCAAGATGGCGACCGTGCGGCTGGACTACGTCGATACCCCCGTTCGAAGGGGCCAGGGTTGAGGCTGCTCCCTTATCATTGACTGTGGTAGCTTATACTGCTGGGGCTGCGGGAGATAGACGGTGGAGTTGAATATTGTTGCTTTGGGTCGGGATCCGGGGATGGGCGGCCGTGGATTTCCATGCTGACTGTTTTGAGCTTACGTATATGGCCCTCCTCCGCACTTTTGTGATAACCTTTCTTCCTTTTTCCCTTTTTCTTTATCTGTATTTCGGGTACTCTTTTAGGGCGACAGACACACTGCTAGGGGGGGGTAGGCCGTAGCCTCTGCATGCGTGTAGGGTGGGGGTAGGGGGATGGGGTTCTTTATTTTTGTCCGTTTCAGTTTCTAAAGGCCTTCCTTTTTTTCTTCTTTTTGGCTTTCCTTTTCTTTCTTGTTTCTTTGGGGCTGACTGTCCATGGGTCTTGTACCTTTTTTTCTTTTTCCGGGATTTGAATGCGCCTCTTGTTCTAGTTCCTGGGGGTGGGTTCGCGGGGATCAGACTTGGTAATGTTGATTTCTGTACCGTTGCTTATCATTCCGTTTTGTCATTATGGTTGCTTCACTGGTATAGTTGCTGTGGATTTGCCTCTTTATGTTCGTATCTGTGATACGTCCCCCCTGTCTTTTTTGTGTTCCTTTTGTATGGTGTACAGTCCTTGTTGCTGCAGCCCCCTCCTTTCTTCTAAAATTTAAAACGAAAACCTCCTATCCTACGTCGCGCGCCCCGTACTCCTGTATAGTGCACTTTGAAATTTCCTGTTTGAAGGTTGGTCTAATGTTGGCGATTCTCCTGATTCTAATGATGTCTTTGCGGCCGGCCTTGATGGTTGTGGGCTTGCGCATGTATCTCCTTCTATTCCTCAATAAAGGTTTTAAAAAAAAAAAAAAAAAAAGGCAGAAGATAGGTCTAGGAGGATTAGGAGACAGGTTTTGCCTTGATCGAGGGCTTGGAGGGCATCATCCACAATGTGGAGGAGGGTGGTTTCTGTGCTATGTCCAGGTCTGAAACTGGATTGGAAGTCATCTAGCAGGTGGAAGTTATTAAGGTGTAGGCTCAGCTGCTGTTGTACACATTTTTCTAGCACTTTGGCAAGGAGTGGGATGTTTGATATGGTTCTGTAATTCTCAGCGGAAGCAGGATCCAAGGTAGGTTTTTTTTAGGATAGGGACAACTTGGCCAGCATTGAGTGAGTCAGGAATTGAGCCCTGTTGGAGGGAGGTGTTGATTATTGAGGTACAGGAGGAAATGAAAGCCTGCGCTGCCGCTTCTAGGCAGTTAGAGGGGAGAGGATCATTGAAGTGGTTGTTTGGGTTTAAGGATGCGAGAATTTTCGAGATAGAGTGTTCGTCATAGAATTTAAAGTTGGACCAGTGCGCTAGATTTTTGGGGGAGGTTTGGGAAGATAACATGTGGAGAGGAGGTGGATCTGGTCAATTTTGATTTTGGCGGTGAATTGCGGATTTAAGTTCATTTCCTAGGGCAGAGATTTTGTCACAGAAGAAGGAAGAAAATTCCTCGCTTGATATTAGGGGTTTGGGTGTTTCCTTCGAGGTTTTCGCTAGTTTGTTGGATTGGTGTTTGACCAAGTCGAACAGCTTGCGAGGTCGGTTTTTGGCACTCTCGTGTTCGGTTTTGAAGAATTCTTTTTTAGAGTTGAGTATTTTCTTATTATAAGCATTTCTGGCTTGGCGGAGAAGTTTTAGATGGGCTGCTGATGGGTGTTGTTTCCAGTTTCATTCAGTCTGTCGAAGGGATCTCCTCTCCTTTTTGAGGGATCCGCTGAACCAGGGATTCCTGTCCTTGATCTGGGTTCTTTTTAATGTCAGTGGTGCCAGGTCATCGAGAATGTCGGACATGGTTGAGGATTAGTGACCCACTAGGTTTAGTTTAGTTTTTAAATTTATAGTGCGCAACAGATACCCAAAAAGGGTTTACCGGCGTATAGGACGGATCAAGACGGAGAGAGCAGGTGGACAGGATGGTTATTTATCGAAAAGCCAGGTTTTTAATGACTTGCAAAACTGTGTGTAATTGGCTTTGTTGTGGAGTATTGTGGGTAGAGAGTTCCAGATTGCGGGACCAAGATAGGAAAAGGCCTTGCCGCCCATCCGGGCTAGTTTGAATTTAGGTACAATGAACCTCCCTTGGGTGGCAGAGCGGAGACTTTGTGAGGGAAGGTAGGGACTGACCAAGGACTGGAGATAACGAGGAGCACAGCAGAATGTAATTTTCTGCATGTAACTCAGTGCCTTAAATTTTATTCTGTTCTCAATTTTAAGCCAGTGCAGTTTGCTTCTGTAGGTCGAGATGGAAGTGGCTTTTGGGACTCTGCACAGAAGTCTGACAGCGGCATTTTGTACCATCTGCAACTGATGGACTACTGATTTGTTCGATCTAGGCAAAGGATGTTTCCATAATCCAGTCTGGAGGTTGTCGACCGAGGTGTACTGAGGGAGGCGGGGGGGAGGTCGGTCTCACAGCGTGCTGCTAGTTTCCTGTGATCGAGGTTCTTGGTGTCTCTAACCCATCGTTTGGGAATCACGGGTTGAGGTGTCCATGCCTAATGAGAGCTGGGCAGGAGGAAGGTGATGGCGTGGATGTCTGATCAATCACACGGGTCAATAGAGATAATTTTGACAGCTGATTCCTTAGCAATGATCCAGTCTAGGGTGGTGCCTTTCGAGTGAGTAGGGAGAGAACAGGCTTGGGTAAGGGCTAGGTCAGCCAAGAAGTCACTGATGGCATTGACCTGAGGGTCCTTGCGATTGTTCCAGTGTAAGTTGAAGTCGCCAAGGAAAATGTCATTAGAGTGTGGAGAGACCTTGGCTGTGATGATTTCTATGAGGAGGTCCATGAAGGTGTCATTCTTGCCTGGGGGGTGGTAAAATATGTGAAGTTTGCACAGTTGAGAGGTGTTGTTGGAGATGGAGATTGCAAGGTATTCACAGGAGTCCGGAGGGACTACCGGCAGTTCCGTAACCAGGAGGTTAGAGCGGTAGATGTGCTTCACTCAGGATTGAGGGGCATGGGGTTGTCAAGGCGGACTCATAGCTAATGAGGAGGTCAGCCACTTCTTTTTCTATGAGGTCTGGCGGGATAAGCGTGCCAGGGGTGGGTTTGTAGGTCTGGAGGTGCGCAATGATTTCTTTCTCCGAGAGGTGGCAGGGTTGTTTGCCGGGCACGAGTGTCTTAGGGATAGTGGTAGTGGGTTAAGAAGTGGCTTGGAGGGGGAGATTAGGGTCATGTTCTGCGAGAGCCGGAGATTCGAGAAGGAAACATTGGTGATGTGAAGGAGGTGCTTTAGGTCCAGAATGGACTTATGAATTCTTAGGGTTAATTCAGTGGCTCTGCGGTGGAGATTATCAATATCTCTAAGAGAGGTGGGTTCAGGCAGGCAGGGGGCCAGTTGTAAGGGAGTGATTATGATAGGGTGTACTGGTGACTTGGGGGTGAGACGTGGCGGGCCAAGGGCTGGTTTCAGGTGAGCGTTTCGGTTGGAGTGTTGGGGGCTAGGTCGATCGTCCCTAAGAGAGAGAAGACCTTGCAGGCAGGGGGCCGAAATGGTGGGCGCGATTCTGTCGGACTGGGTTGGCTGCTTAGTGGTGAGGTTAACTGGACCATAGTTCAGGGCCCTATTGGACGTGTCCAAGGTAGTGCTGTGGGCCTTAGTAGGCATTTCAACAGCCCGGAGTATGGGAGGATTACGCAGGCAGGAGGATAGGGGTTGGGGGGTGCTTCTGATAGCTAGTGCAGGATGAGTGATATCAGGTCTAGATTGGTTCGAGATGTGGGCCATAGGGGGCATTTCGGAAGCCAATGGAGCGGGGAGCGCTTGTGGGTCTAAGTTCAGTGGTATGGGCGAACAGTGTTTGGCCTGTGTGACTAGGCCGGGTCGCCCAATGACTTGATGCCTGGCATGTGTGGTTAGTGAGAGGTTAGGTACACTTGGTAGATTAGGTAATAGGTGGAGCGGTGGGAGTGTGTTTTGTGAAGGGTTGTGAACATATTGTTTGAGGAGGGTAAAGAGGACTGCAAATTTGATGAGGTCTTTGGGAGGGCCTTGAATCAGGAAAATGCCGCTGTTATATACGGTGATTGTGAGGTCAGCACGCAGGTTTGCCGATGGAGAGATGGTGAGTTTTTTCCGTGAGGGATGTTCCTGGCTTCATGTACTTTGAGGAGGCTCGAGAAGGCATTACGCCAGAGAGACGTTTTCCTGGAATGGAAGATGAGGTCGATGATGACGATGCCCAGGTTCATGCAGAGACGGTGATCAGATATCAAGGGCTCGGGATGGCTTTTCAGGATGGAGTGTTTGAGGGATTTAGAGGCGGATTTGGAGAGATTAGGAGGATAGTTAATGGTATAGTAGTTGTCGCCCGCGAGGGACAAGCAGGGCTGGGAAGAGTGATGAGATTACTGCTCCAGTGGTCAGTTTGGGTGGGGAGTGTATCAGAGGGTCTGCCCTACTGTTGAGGGTTACTTTAGGGAAAGTGCTCCCCTGCTGCGAGACAAGTCTTAAGACAGTGAGAACACATGCAAGGGCTGTTAATCATATGCCCATTGCCAAGGTGGGAGGTTTGATAGGTCTCTTGCAGTGGAAAAGATTGGGAGGACTATAAATCCTATGCCCATGCCAAGATGGCTGCTATAGAAGTCTTCTTTCTTTTCTTGTGGTGAGCTTCTGACTCAATCCTCTTTCTGTTTTTGTGAAGGCATAGTCCAGTCCTCTTTCCCTTTCTATGAATAGGGCATGTGAGGATAGCCTCCACTGTGCCCTGTAGGTACCTTTAAAATGGATGGGCCAGCGCAGAAAAGTCAAGATGGCCATCCAATTCAGTATCAATTCTAGGTTTGAGCAGAGATAGGCGACTCACAAGTGGCCAAGCCAGCACACATAGGGTCCGCCACCATAGGCTCAACTAAAAATGTTGAATTTAGTGTGGTGCTCAAAATCTATAATGCAACTTTGCTATTAAACAGGATTTTAAAATACAATTTATTTGAATCCAAACATGATGTTTCTACCTGCGCCCAATCAAAGTTTAGCACGTATTAAATGCAGTAAGGTAACCCAATGTTATCCTATAGGAGAGGACTGTAAAGTAGTAAAAAACAAAGGTAGAGGGTTTTCACTACCAGGACATGTAAAACCTAAAAACACATGCCCTACTTTTTAAATGCATTGCACCATGCCTTATGTGCAGTCTAGAGCCTAAGAAAAAGGTTTAGGCTTGGAAAAACGTTTATTTTGCCAGGTCAGTTTGGCAGTTTAAAACTGCACTACAGGACACAATGCGAGGCCTTAAACATGTTTTAAAGTGCTACTTTAGTGGCTGCAGTAGTGGCTGGCAACTACATCAAGTTGAGAGGAGAGCAAATAGGTGGTTGGTGGTTGCAAAAAATAAATTAACTCATAAAATAAAATACAATAAAAAGTTACTTACCGTGCTAGCCCCACGACACATCCTCCTCGCTCTGATCCTCTTCTCTCGTGACGGCCAGGGTCCCAGCCAACTCCCTTAACCAATCATGGCGCTGCTCTTGTCCTGTTAACCAGCATGAGATAAGTGCCAGGATTGGAGGGAGCTGCCTCTCTCTGTGCTCCCGAGGACACTTGAGGCTCGTGCTTTCTCTAACCCAGCTGTCTAAGCTGTCTAAGACAGCTGGGTTAGAGAGGTTTAAAGTGTGCATGTCTGGCTGGCCGTCGTAAGTCAGCCAGCCAGACATGCGTATGCTGTGGTGGACTGGGGAGGAAGTGAGGGCGAGGGAACAATATGGGAAATTGAGAGGTGGGAACCAAGAGTTCTAATAGTTCTGCTTGGGTAAAGATATCCATATTATTAGAGAAACCTTTGATATCTTGCATAAAAAATAAATAAAGAAATACCATGATACTAAGCCCTTCGTCACTCCCCTGGTAATAGCCAGTCCTGTTTTTTAACCAGAGTGTTACTAACTTTTACATTGACTCTAAATCTTGACAAAAAGGCAGCAGATGACCGCATTCCAAAGCGATTATTCAAGAGTACGCATTTTGGGCAAATAGGAAATATAGATTTAAAACATGTCTACTGGTTCCACGTTTACAACTATTCCAGTGGGGTGGCAATGATTTTGATGGCAAGTTAAAGGAAATTGCCCTTCCCAGCGAAATTACACTGTGTTTTGGGCCTGCTCAGCTTTAGAATACAGAATGTATTTACAGCATCTTTAGGTACAGTGATCTAGCAGAGATAAGATGTCAATTATCTTTTTTCCAAGGACAAACCATGTCTATCTGGCAAGGTTCTGTGGCAATAGGGGGTTAATGGGCAGTGTGGATGATAGATTGTAATATATACAATTGATGCTTAAAATCTTAATACTATTTAATTCCTTTTGATACCAGAGTTATTAATTTTTTAAACTTGTCTCTCAAACGTTGCAATAGCGAGCAGTCAAGGTTTACTTCTGAAGGTGGTAAAATAACTCAAATACATAATGAATAGTAAGCATACTTTATAAGCAGAATCTTTGGCTGAGTTATATGTCTTAAACAGGCCTAATTAAGAGGACAGTGATTTGGAATGAAACCCCAAAAATTTGCTACATGGCAACATGGTTCATAGTCCCCCTGTAAACTGATAATGGAAAGCTGGCCACCCTAGCAACCAGTATATATCTGGAAGGTTTGACTAAAAGGTAGATTGTATCAGGCTTGTTTTCTTTAATTGCCTGACACATGTTCCATCAAAAGGCCAGGCCTTAGCACGCAAAAGAGCATTTATGGAATTTGGGGAGAGGCTGGCTATTGCACTGTTGGATTTGGCCCTCTCTGCAGGGTCACCTCCAAACATTTTGCCTTCACCCCTGCTGTTTTCTAATTTTGTTTTTGTTGCCATTAGGACTCTGTGCACCATACAACACTAACCAGTGCTAAAGTGCTTGTGCTCTCTTTCTAAAACATGGTAAACAGTGACCTACACCTGAGTGGCACTTTAAATTACATATAAGTCCCTAGTATATGGTATACATGTACCCATGGCCTGTAAATTAAATGCTACTAGTGGACGTTCAAAACACACAAGATGATGGACGGAATGTTGCACAATGGCAAAACATTCACCCCCAGTCACAGATCTGTGTTTAATCTATCGTTATTTTGCTCACCAAGCCACCCCAGTTCAGACATGGCCATATGCAAATCAGTCTTGACCCTGTGCCTCATGGCAACAGTCCAGCCCAAACTGCCAAGCCATGTCTTCCCTGGACCAGAATCAAGCATCCTAGATCCGGTTTTGGGCTATCAGCCGTTATCAGCCAGGATAGCTTGACTCCAGTGGCGTAGTGAGCACGGACCAACGTCTGGGCATACCCTTCCCACATAGGGTGAACAGCAAAACACACAAGATGATGGACGGAATGTTGCACAATGGCAAAACATTCACCCCCAGTCATAGATTTGGGTTTAATCTATTGTTATTTTGCTATCCAAGCCACCCCAGTTCAGACATGGTCATATGCAAATCAGTCTTGACCTTGTGCCTCATGGGAACAGTCCGAACTGCCAAGCCATGTCTTCCCGGGACCGGAATCAAGCATCCTAGGACTGGTTTCTGGCTATCAGCCGTCATCAGCCAGGATAGCTTGATTCCAGTGGCGTAGTGAGCACGGGACCCACGTCTGGGCATACCCTTCCCACATAGGGTGAACAGCAAAACATACAAGATGATGGACGGAATATTGCACAATGGCAAAACATTCAGCCCCAGTCACAGATCTGGTTTTAATCCATCGTTATTTTGCTCACCAAGCCACCCCAGTTCAGACATGGCCTTATGCAAATCAGGCTTCACCCTGTGCCTCATGGGAACAGTCCAGCCCGAACTGTCAAGCCATGTCTTCCCTGGACCGGAATCAAGCATCCTAGGACCAGTTTCTGGCTATCAGCCATCATCAGCCAGGATAGCATGATTCCAGTGGCGTAGTGAGCACGGGACCCACGTCTGGGCATACCCTTCCCACATAGGGTGAACAGCAAAACACACAAGATGATGGATGCAATGTTGCACAATGGCAAAACCTTCATCCCTAGTCACAGATCTGGGTTTAATCCATCGTTATTTTGCTCACCAAGCCACCCCAATTCAGACATGTCCGTATGCAAATCAGTCTTGACCCTGTGTCTCATGGGAACAGTCCAGCCTGAACTGATACGATGTCACTCACCAGAAGTTCCCGAGTCTCCGATTGTGTTCTTCTTGGCGCTGAATGTCCCAAAATTCCCCTTGAACCAATCAAACTAACAAAATCTTGGTAATTCCCGTCAGTTTAAATGATCCCTGGGGGAAAGGGGAAGTGGAGTGAGAAAAAACAAGACAAACACTGGACTGCGTCTTCTTGAAATAGTCCAGCGGTGATTTCTCAACGGAAGTGACTCTGAGCTCTCTCTACCCTTGTAATCTAGATAAGAGAATGAACAATATAAAAACACATATTCACAAATATAACATCTTTACTAGTTTCCAAATTCAGGTGCTGACCTACCTAGTAGTGACAGAACTCATGCACACACTTCTAAGGAAATATCTGTACGTCCCTTACAATGGCTGAGCTATGTTAAGAAAAATAAATGATGAAACATTAAACATGATGAAACATTAATCATAATGCATCTTGTTCTTTTGTTTTGGTTAGATGGTTAGTAATGTTGATATATAATTAAATGGAAGTCAACCATACCTTATGTATCTGGGACTACTCTGCCAAAGGGATTCTGAAATTAAAAGTCAAAAAAGAAAAGAAATACCAAGCAGGAAACTGTTTTTCTATCTGCTTTCATTAAACATTATTATCTCCTATCAGAAGATGCTGCTCTGTAATTAAAGTTGCAAAAGAAAATTCCAAATACACATTTAACAAAAGATTTCCTAAATGTCACATAAATCTGGACTGTTCTCCTGGCAGTCTAATGAGTTCCGAGTAAAATGTCTTGGTTAGCAAAATGTGTTCCGATGATTGATTTCCTTTCTTGACCTTATTGCACCCAAGCCTTCTTTGCGAAAAGAAATCAAGAATGCTCAAAAAATGAAAAGTCTTACCGGTTTTCTTTTAATTTTGTTCTTCTTGTAATGCATTTACCAATTTCTTTAACGTTGTTCTCTTTGTCTTTTCAGCTACAGGTTTCCGAGGAAAGCAGTCCGGAGGGGCGAGGAAAACAGGAAGTCATTGAGTGGAGCCTCCGGGAATAAATCTATGACAAAATATCGACTACAAGAATATCGAGGTACCAAAATATCGCAACAAAAATATCGAGGGCAATAATATCGGGATCCTATCTCTAACAAGGTAAGTACAAAAATATCGAAAAAAATATATCGATGGTAAAAATATTGTTTTTTAGAAAATATCTTTTTTTATTTAAAAAAAATGTAATATTAACAAAATAATACTTATAAATATAATAAACATTGTTAAAAATATATTATAATATTTAAAATTAATAAATAATGTAATAAAAAAGAATAATAATAAAAATATAATACATGGTATATACTTAATTAATATTAACTGTAAAAAACATATTTTAATAAATTATAAATAAATGAAAATATAATAAATTACAAATAAATTTATCTACATAAAATAATTATATAAAAAACAATTAATAACAATGTAAAACTAATTAAAAAAAATTACATTTTGGATAGCGTAGGGGTAAAAATTACTATTCCCACTCCAGAGAATGCAACAGTAGGGAAAGTGTTGGATAGCGTAGGGGTAACAATTACTATTCCCACTCTAGAGAGTGCAACATTAGGGAAAGTGTTGGATAGCGTAGGGGTAATAATTACTATTCCCACTCCAGAGAGCGCAACAGTAGGGAAAGTGTTGGATAGCGTAGGGGTAACAATTACTATTCCCACTACAGAGAGTGCAACAGAAGGGAAAGTGTTGGATAGCGTAGGGGTAACAATTACTATTCCAACTCCAGAGAGTGCAACAGTAGGGAAAGTGTTGGATAGCGTAAGGGTATAAATTACTATTCCCACTCCAGATAGTGCAACATTAGGGAAAGTGTTGGATAGCGTAGGGGTAATAATTACTATTCTAACTCCAAAGAGCGCAACAGTAGGGAAAGTGTTGGATAGCGTAGAGATAAAAATTACTATTCCCACTCCAGAGAGTGCAACAGTAGGGAAAGTGTTGGATAGCGTAAGGGTAACAATTACTATTCCCACTCCAGAGAGTACAACAGTAGGGAAAGTGTTGGATAGCGTAGGGGTAACAATTACTATTCCAACTCCAGAGAGTGCAACAGTAGGGAAAGTGTTGGATAGCGTATGGGTATAAATTAGTATTCCCACTCCAGAGAGTGCAACAGTAGGGAAAGTGTTGGATAGCGTAGGGGTATAAATTACTATTCCCACTCCAAACAATGCAACAGTAGGCAAAGTGTTGGATAGCGTAGGAATAAAAATAACATACTTATAAATAAATGTTTTATTTTAAATAATAAGAATATTAACTATTAAATAGATATAAACCATTTACAAATACCAATACATAATTATTAAAAACATGATGAGCAAAATATATGTAATTTAAAGAATTTTATAAAAATACCATTTAATAATATTTAATTAACAATTAATAATTAATTAACTATTAATTAAAGAACATTACATATTTACATTTAAATTACTTCCCACCCTATTCCGCTATAAACCCACAACCTACTACAGAACATAATTAACAATTAATCAATTAATTAAAATCAATTACCAATTAATTAAAAATATTTACCAATTATAAAAAAGTGATTTATTATTCCTACTAATTCCTAATTAATTTAACATAATTAAATTACTTCCCACCCTATTCCCCTATAAACCCACAACCCGCTACAGAACATAATTATCAATTAATCAATTAATAACAATTAATTACAAATTATTTGAAAATAATTACCAATTAATAATTATTAATTTTTTATTGCTACTAATTAATAATGTATTTAACATAATTAAATTACTTCCCACCCTATTCCCCTATAAACCCACAACCCTCTACAAAACATAATTATCAATTAATCAATTATTTAAAATTAATTACCAATTAATTGAAAATAATTACCAATTGATAATTATTAATTTTTAATTGCTACTAATTAATAATTAATTTAACATAATTAAATTACTTCCCACCCTATTCCCCTATTAACCCACAACCCGCTACAGTACTAAAATACAAAATTTAATTAAATTACACAAAATTAAATTAAAAACATCATAAATACATAATAATATACACAAAAATAATTAAAAAATCGATATTAGTAACATCGAAATTATTAACATCGATATTACTTACATCGATATTTTAAACTTCGATATTACTAATATCGATATTAAATATATCGATATTACTTACCTTCTATATTTTGTCCCTTCGATATTAAAACTTCGATATTAGTGTATGTCGATATTAAAAGTTCGATATTTTTTCTGCATACCTCCGGGAATGAAGGGAGAAGTCAGGAATGCAGCCGAGGACAGCCGAGGAAATCAGGAGCGGTCGCGAAGGCAGAATCTCCTCTCAGGTGAGTCAGACCTGGAATTCCAAAGGAGGCGACGTCTCTACGTGGGTCTGGGACTTCAGATGGTGCACGTGAAGAAGCGACGCACTGTTCAGACTTGGGGTGGGTTTTTATAGCTATGCACTGCACTATACACGTATTGGCAGTTTACAGTTGTTGGAACATGGAAACCACGTGTGAGCGCTTTTAATTCTACACGTGTAATCTTTCTGGATCTTTCAAGATCGTACTAGGAAATCAACAGTAAAATAAAGCATTGCTACCTGCAATCATCAAGCATTGTTTTCTACAACCAGTACCATTTAGTATTACTAACAATCCAAGCATTAACCAAGGAAAGCATCTGCATAATTAAGTCAAACATTGTTACTTACAAGGCTGTCTCAAAAATAGCCCCTCAAATAAGTTCTATAGGGGAGAAGAAGGAACCTTAACAATTAGGTGTGATAAGGTGTGACAAGTACTCAGACCAATCCCTTAACAGTTCCTCCCCCAAAGGTCGTCTCACTGGGCGTGGTTTCTCTGGTTGTAAAGCATGAAAGGCTTTAACTAATCTTGGAGCATGGACATTGTTTTCAGGTTCCCAAGATCGTTCGGATGCATCATAACCTTTCCAGTCAATTAAGTAATACAAACGTCCATGTATACGTTTTGAATCAACTATCTTTTTGACCTCATATTCTACATGGTCACCTACTACCACTGGTGGAGGGGGGTTATCAGGTCGTGTGGAAGGGTTGTGAGGTTTGACAAGTGACACGTGAAAGACTGGATGAATGGCATAATCACCTGGTAGATCCAACCTAATGGAAACTGGGTTCAATATTTTTTCTATCGGGAATGGTCCTTTGAACAAAGGCTTTAATTTCTTGGGGCTGTCTAACTGGATGTTTCTTGTTGACAGCCAAACTAGATCTCCTACTTTATATGATGGGGATGGTAGTCTGTGTTTATCAGCAGAAGTTTTCATCCTGGATTTGTTTTTTGGACAAAACCTTTTTGACTTGTTCTTGATACTTCTGTAATTCACTCAATCTTTCAGAAACTGCGGGCATTGTCTGCTCAGAAGCTGGAAGTATGATTGGTGAAGACCGAGGATGCAAACCAGTTAGAAAACAGAACGGTGAACAACCCAAGGCTGTGTGTACTCTGTTGTTATATGAGAATTCTGCCCAAGGTAGTACCTCATCCCATTGTGAAGAAAGAGTAGATGTTAGACAGCGTAGACTTTGTTCAAGGAATTGATTTACTTTTTCTGTCTGACCATCCGTCTGAGGATGGAATGCTGATGGCAATGCTAACTCGATTCCTAGTTGATGACTTAACTCTTTCCAGAACCTAGAAACGAATTGAGGGCCCCTGTCCGAAATAATTTTACTTGGGAGACCGTGGAGTTTAACTACATTGTTCACGAATATTGAACTGAATTCAGATGCTGATGGTATCTTCTTTAATGGAATAAAATATCCCATTTTACACAATAGATGTACCACTACAAGAATAGTATTCTTTCCATGTGAATCTGGTAGGTCGGTGATGAAGTCTAGACTAATTGTATGCCAGGGTAGGGGAGGAATAGCCATTGGTTGCAAAAGTCCAACTAGCAGTGAATGGAGAGATTTTTGCCTTTCACATACCGGACAGCCCCTTATATAGTCCTGTTCATCGGACTTCATACCATTCTACCAAAACGGTCTTTGACATAATTCAAGGGTTTTGTTAACCCCTGGATGACTAGCCAAGCCTGAATCGTGATTCCATTTCAAAACCTGTATTCGTAGATCATGATTTGGGACAAAGAGTTTCTTTTTGTGAAAGAAAAATTGTTCTTGTATAGAATTTTCTTTTTGAGACAACCATTGATTTCTATCCATAGCTTCCAATGCTTTTTTTGTTTGTTCGAGGAATTCATCCGACTGAGTGATTGCAATAATTCTGTCAAGAGGAATTATGCTTTGTGTGTTTATGTCTTGGTCGTTATGTTTGTTGCAAACCAATCGGGACAGAGTGTCGGACAAAAGTTGTTTAGGTCCTGGGTGATATGTTATCATAAAATCAAGTTCACTAAAGAACTGTAACCAACGCATTTGTCTTGGGGTAAGGGCTTCAACTGTAGAAAAGAACTGTAGATTCTTATGGTCTGAATATATAGTGATTGTATGCTTTGCACCCAAAAGGTGGTGCCTCCCTTCCTGAAACACAGCCTTAATAGCAAGTAACTCACGTTCAACTATGGTGTAATTTTGTTCTGCTGGTAACAGTGTTCGGGAATAAAAAGCTATTGGGTGTAAACGTCCAGAGTTCATTCCTTTTTGCATTAGAACACCACCCAAAGCAGTTTGAGAGGCATTCGCCTCTACAAAGAAAGGTCTGTCACGGTCTGGATGGATCAAAATTGGGGCTGAAGTAAAAGCTCCTTTCAGTTTTTCAAAAGCTTGAGCAGCTTCTGGAGTCCATTGAAATTTCTTCCCCTTTTTCAACAATTGCGTAATCGGTGTAACTATCTCAGAGAATCCTGAAATAAAGCGTCTATAGAAGTTGGCAAGGCCTAGAACTCTCTGCGTGTCCTTTACTGATTCTGGAGTTGGCCAGTTCAGAATTGCTTCTACCTTCTTTGGGTCCATGGTTATGCCTTCAGGCGAGAGCCAATAACCGAGGAACTCAACTTTTGATGTATTGAAGACACACTTCTCCAATTTCACATAAAGGGAGTTGTCTCGCAATCTTTGCAACACAGAACGAACATGTTGTATGTGTTCTTCTGTATTTTTAGAGTATATCAGTATATCATCTATGTATACTATGACACATATATCCAATAGGTCGTGCAGGACTTCATTGATGAAATACTGAAATGCTGCTGGAGCATTGCACAAACCAAAAGGCATCACAGTATATTCAAATAAGTCAAATTTTGTACGGAAGGCCGTTTTCCATTTATCACCCTTCTTTATTCGGACTAGGTGATAGGCCCCCGTAAATCCAATTTTGTGTAAACACTTGAACCTTTCACTTGGTTTAATAAAACCGGAATCAGAGGTAGTGGATACCTATTTTTGATTGTAGCCTTGTTTACTGCGCGATAATCGATGCACGCTCTCAGATCAACAGTCTTCTTCGCCACGAAAAAGAGTGGCGAAGAAACTGGTGAGGTTGAATGGCGAATGAAACCTATTTCCAATAGTTCATCCAGATAAGTTCTTAGGTATTGATTTTCAGGTTCAGTGAGAGCGTAAATCCGGCTACAAGGTAAGATGGCTCCAGGAATCAAGTCAATTCTACAATCATAGACTCTATGTGGAGGTTGATTGGTTGCCTTAACTGGGTCAAAAACATCAGAGAATTCCTGATATTCGTCTGGAATACTAGAAGGTGCTTGGTTCAGAGTGGCACAAAAAAGAGGCATCACAGGGTCCTTGGTTTCTTGGTAACAGTGAACCCGACAATAAGATGAATCCAGTGTCACGGTACGTTTAATCCAGTCAATTTTTAGGTTATGGAGTTCCAACCATGGAACTCCTAAAATTAGCCCAAATGTTGGAGTATCGATAAGGTCAAATACGACATTCTCAGTATGCCCAATGTCTGCTACAATTGTGATAGGGACTGTATGAAACCTGATTAAACCAGAAGACAAAGCTGACCCATCGACAGCCGAACTGGTTCTGGTTCCTTTTTGAGAACCTGAGTTATTTGCAATCGTCTAGCAAACTCTAAATCAAAGAAGTTACCAGTGGCTCCTGAATCTAACAGAACTGGTATGCTGTGTCTTTGTTGATTGGTTAGGATGAAGGTTAGTCGCACTATGAAGTGCCTAGGAGTACGATTTATCGCATTGGTGGCATAATGGGAGATCTTTAAGTCTTTACTTCTCGAAGAAACGATCTCAGCTTTCCCCGAGAAAGTTTGTTTTCCTCTTTTCTAGAAGAATCTTGGTCTACGGCTAGTACTTTCTTCTTTGTGGGTTTTATCGGGCATTCTTTTGCAAAATGCCCAGATTTTCCACAATATAAGCAAAGATTTCCTTTGCGTCTTCGTTGCTTTTCTTTGAGAGACAATGGGCCTCGCAAACCACCAATTTGCATAGGTTCTACATTTGAGTTTTTGCCCTTTTCCTCCATTTCCTTCTTATCTGATTTAAAATGCAATTGTCTTTTTTTTTTTTTTGAAGAGTTTTATATAGAGCGAACTAGACCCGAACCGAATCAGGTATCAGAGCGCTTTACATAGCAGCAGTTACGTTACATGAAGACGGACACACATTCATTTTAGGCACGGGGAGATTAAGTGATTTGCCCAGAATCACAGGAGGTTTTTGGCGTTGTTACCGAGACTCGACCCCAGATCCCCAGGTCGAGCGCCCTAGCCGTTAGGCCAACTCCTCTCCCCTCTGGGTCTCTCAGATTTTCGTTCTCCCAATCTATGATCTAATTTGACTACCAGGTCCAGGAAGTCAGTGTACTCCTCAGGCAAATCCACAATATGTGCTAAGGAATCCTTCAGATCACCTCTAAGACCTCTATAAAACAATGATATTCTTTCATCTTCAGGCCAACAAGTCTCGGCTAGCAACCTATTAAAGTTTGTTACATGTTATGTTATGTTAAAATGTATTTACTAAGCGCACGTACGCCCATGGGCTTCATGGCTCTGTCAGAGAAGAACATAACACGAAACAAGACTTTAAAAGTAAGCTTGCTTAAAAAGCCAGGTCTTGAGGGAGTGTCTAAAGGTAAGAAGATCATGGCTCTGCCTTATAGGCAGAGGGAGAGAGTTCCAGAGGGTAGCTGCAAGATAGTCAAAACAGTTGCCCCCCAAACGTTTTTTCTTAAAAGTGGGTACAATCAAGAGACTTTTGGACGCAGAGCGAAGGTTTAGTGAAGGATTATATCTAGAAACAAGTTTCCTAATACATTTTGGGCCTGTATCCTGTAATACTTTATAAATAATGCATCCAGTCTTGAACATAACCCTTTGTTCTACAGGTAGCCAATGCAATCTTTCCAGGCCAGGTCTAATAGGCTGCCATTTCGGTTGTCTGCAGATCAGCCTAGCTGCTTGATTTTGGACAAGCTGGAGTCTTTTCAGCTGGCCTACTGGAAGTCCTAGATAGAGACTGTTGGAGAAATCCAGTCGGGAGAGAACAAGGGCAATGACTACCTGAATAGGAGCAGATTGTGTCAAAAACTGGGCTATTTTTTTTATTTTTTTAAGTTGGAAAAAACTAGCGGAGACTACTATTCCAACTTGTGCTTTCAGGGAGAGATCTGCGCTCAACGTGACCCCCAAGCTTTTTACAGAGAGGGATTTTGTGGGTGGGGCTCCCATGTCAGATGGCCAAAACCATGGGCCCCAGCTCAGTTCACTTTTCCCAGGCAAGATCAACTCTGTCTTGCCTGGGTTAAGTTTTAGATGGTTAAGGTTCATCCACCTCTGTATATGTGTCATAGTGTTCTGGAAGTCTGTCACAGAATCTGCGGTGTTAAGAGGAAAGACAAGTTGAAGGTCGTCCGCATAGTTGTAAATAGTAGCTCTGGAGTTCCTTAAGGAATAAAGTAACGGGCAAAGGGAAAGGTTAAATAATAAAGGTGATAATGAGGATCCCTGAGAGACCTCACATGTGGTAGGAATTTTGGGGCTGTAAAAGTGCCAAGTCTCACTGACTGTGAATGTCCTGTTATGAAAGAGGTAATCCAGTTTAGGACAGGTCCTCTGAAGCCGGCCTGTTCGACACGGTTGACAAGAATGGTATAGTCAACCGTGTCGAACGCGGCCGATAAATCAAGGAGTACAAGAGCCTGATGTATGCCTTTATCAGCATTAGATCTTAAGGTATTTTGGACAGCCAGGATTACGGTCTCCGTCGAGTGGCAAGGGCGGAAACCAGCTTGATTTGGTTCCAAATATTCCGATTTTTCGACAAACGAAGACAGGCAGGACGAGACATAGGCTTCCAAGATTTTAGATACATAAGGTAGAAGGGATATAGGCCTGTACTTTATCGGGTCGAGTGGATCTGCTCCTGGTTTTTTAATCAAAGGGATGAGTAGGGCGTTCTTAAAACTGCAAGGGACCTTGCCTTGTGTGAGTGATTCATTCAACAGTGAGAGTACAGCTTGGGGAATAGCTAGTCCACCGCTCTAAGTATGTGTGGGGGACAGATGTCGTCAGGTGATCCGGATTTAACACGTACAAAAAGATTGGACAGTGTTTTTACATCAATCGGAGGGAATGAGTCTAGAATACTAGCGTTATAATAACTGTCATCGAAAGGAACAGGAGTAGAAAGATTAATTATGCTCTGTTTTATGGTGATAATTTCATTTATGAAAAAGAGATTTAGAGAGTCACATAGCTCTTGTGAAGGAGTGACCGAAGGGGTGGTTCTGTCATTGTTGCATAAGTCATTCACTATGTTGAATACATCTTTGGATTTGTTCTGTGAGTTTAAAAAAATGTCTGAAAAGTAAGTGGCTTTGTGTTTTAAAATAGTTTTTTGATAGTTCTTTCGGGCTAGGCAGTAGCTCACTTTGTCATGGGGTAGATATCTAGTCCTCCACTTCCTTTCTTTTTGACGGACTTCGAGTTTTAAAACCTTCAATTGTGTAGTGAACCATTTATGTGCATCATTAGGAGGTGAACGGGAAAAGTTCACGCAAGGTGCGTGAATATCTGCGGCCGTATGGATCCAATGAGAAAAGGTCTCCTCCATAAGACCAATATCTTTGGTAGGTGAGGGTAGGGTAGTGGCTAAGGTGTCGAGAAAAGCCGGTGTATCAATACCCGTCCATTTCCTAATCTTCCTACCAGTCTGAGCTAACTGTTTCGTGCTCGTATCAACAGTGATTGTAAAATAGATGAAAAAGTGGTCAGACCAGATACAAGGCTTTATGGAAGGTATGGTAATAATATGTTATAGGACCATATTTGATCTAGACTATGGCCTTTCTCATGGGTAGGGGAGTGAATATGTTGAATTAAATTCAAGCCAGAGAGTAGATCCTTCAGTTCTGCAGCCCCTGGATCTGCCTCAATGTCATCGAACCAAAGGATAAAGTCCCCGATTAGGATAACCTTAGAGTAGTTTGTGACAAGGGGGGCCATCTGTTCGGCCAGTGATACTGGGAAACTGGGCATAGATTGAGGGGGCCGATAAATCAATACTACCAATATTGCTCCGCTATTAGTGTCAGTTTTTAAAACAATGTTCTCAGTGGAGGTCAGAGCAAGAGAGGGAAGTATTGTTAATGTATGTGTGTTATGAATGATAACAGCCACTCCTCCACCCTTTTTGCCAGCAGATCTGTTAACAGTAAGGATATAGTAGTCTGCTGGGAGGGAGGCTAGGATATCTGGCAGTGAATCCTCGGTAAGCCAGGTTTCAGATAAAAACACAATATCAGGTTTCTCCGATGTTAGTAATAAAAATATATCAATTTGATGCTTAGCCATGGAGCGTGTATTAAGATAGATACAACGAAGTTTGATTTGAGGTTTTTGAGGTAGCTGACTAAGAGTGTGTAAGTGTTGTTTAGGAGCAAGATTGGAGGCAGAATAATCAATTTTTGAAAGGCCATATAAAGAGGTACGTTTTAATACATGCGCAGGTAGAGTGGGACAGAGGTGTGCCGGAGGCCTTAGTATAAGTAAGTCATCTGTGGTGTAAGAAATGATATGAGCATTAAGGGTGGCCCCAGGCCCCTGCCGGCTGCGGACGGGCGCAGACGGACTCACCTTAGGCGCACCTTCGGCGCGCCATCGTCGCGCCCGCTGCGCTCGTCCGCTGCGCTTCCGAAAACACATTTCATTTTAACCCTGCCTCCCCAGAAGAGCTAGACCGCTAGCTCTGGTCCGGCCCGATCCAAGATGGCGCCTCGCCTCGCCCTCCACACAAACGGCACAGTCAGCCGCGGTGGAACGGGGCGAGGTACAATGCTGTAAATACTTTAAAAACAATACAGTGCGCTGAAAAGGTAAGTGGTGTCTTAAAATAATTTTTTAAATTAGCAGCCCAGCACCGGCATCTTAAATCACGCCCGCGCTGCCTAAGGCTAACCAAGGCTATCCAAAAATAGAGTGCGCGATGTAGCGCTAAGTTTTGCAAAGTGTTGATGTTCGTTCTCCAAACGGACCCCAGGAGCTGCCACCAACCTGAGAGCCCTCGAGGAGCCCTATGCTTCCACTCGTTTTAACCCTGCCTCCCCAGAAGAGCTAGACCACTAGCTCCGGTCCGGCCCAATCCAAGATGGCGCCTCGCCTCGCCCTCCACACAAACGGCACAGTCAGCCGCGGTGGAACGGGGCGAGGTACAATGCTGTAAAATAAGTTAACAAATCCTTAGATCCTTGACGAAGATTAAGTAGTTCGTTGTCAGAAGCCTGAATAAAGACATGTTTAGCGAAAAGACTTGACATGGTGTCCTTAAAGTTCACTAAATTGTGTAATAGAGGGTCATTAGATTCGACCAAGGGCATGGCCCAATTGGCAGCTACACCTCCCAAGTATGAGATTATAAAAGCTACTTTAGAAGTATCCGTAGTAAACACCTGGGGTTTACACATAAAGTGTAAGTGGCACTGGCTCATGAAGGTTGCATAGCGACTACTGTCTCCTGTGAATCTTTCAGGATTGGCAAGAGGGACTGGACTGGGAGTGATTACATTAACCTGCAATTGTTGGTCTGAAGTCTGGCTGGTAGTATTTCTAGGGGAAAAGGTTGTGGAACCAAAAGTTGGAGGGGAGAGAATGGGCTTTTCTATTCTGCCTAATGGGTCCCTCCAGTTAGTAAAACCTGCTCTAGTTCTATCTAATTCTTGTCTTAAATTCTGATTTTCAACCCGTAATTCCTGCATCTCTTCATTCAATTTAGGACCAGCAGTGCTAATTGTTCTAATTGTTCTGTATCCATGATTCTGATTTAGGACCAAAAAGAAGACAAGGGAGACTGTATGTGTGGCTTCGCTTTCTGTCACGATGTCACTCACCAGAAGTTCCCGAGTCTCCGATTGTGTATATAAATGTATATATACATAACATATATATATATATATATATATATATATATATATATATATATATATATATATGTTTTCAACAAGGATTCTTCAAAGAAGACGCCGCACACTACCTCGATTATATTGACTTATACATTTATTTTCTGTAGGTTCCCCACCTACGCGTTTCAGACAGGCAGACTGTCCTTGATCACGGTTAACAAACACGTGTCCATCATTTGTGTTTACCTTAAATACATGCAAACTCCACTAAGCTGTTATGATGCATTGTGGGTTCAGTAGTTTTTAGGTTTTACAATTTGTAGTTGCTTTTTTAACTAACAATGCGCTGTTGCAAGCCAGATCGCGGCATTTTCGCGACCAACTGGAAATTTATGATTAAATATTATCGGTTGCGCTCGGACATATGGCATAGTGTCATAACGTCTCAATGTGTTTATTGTTGAGCATTTAGCAAAAATGCAAAGCGCAAGTTATTGCAGGGAAAAGTTAAGGAGTGAGTGTCCATATTTGAGTTACGATTACTGGCTAAGTGCCAAATGACTTATTTGAGTTGTCTGAGACAATTTGGGCTGAGTGCCTCGTATTCCAGTTATGTCGTTGAATGCTTTGATCAAACAGCTAGCACAGCGCAAGGATAAAACCAGAAATCCGTGGGGTCTCAACACGGACGAAGAACTTTATGTACACTTATAACTTTGATGAACTGAATCTCTCCAATTATAGACAATTAATCTCTGTTTCTTAAAATATTCACTCGTATGATTGATCAAAGTGCAATATATGTGACAAATAATAATAGAAGTTTTATCCTTGCGCTGTGCTAGCTGTTTGATCAAAGCATTCAACGACATAACTGGAATACGAGGCACTCAGCCCAAATTGTCTCAGACAACTCAAATAAGTCATTTGGCACTTAGCTAGTAATCGTAACTCAAATATGGACACTCAGTCCTTAACTTTTCCCTGCAATAACTTGCGCTTTGCATTTTTGCTAAATGCTCAACAATAAACACATTGAGACGTTATGACACTATGCCATATGTCCGAGCGCAACCGATAATATTTAATCATAAATTTCCAGTTGGTCGCGAAAATGCCGCGATCCGGCTTGCAACAGCCCATTGTTAGTTAAAAAAGCAACTACAAATTGTAAAACCTAAAAACTACTGAACCCACAATGCATCATAACAGCTTAGTGGAGTTTGCATGTATTTAAGGTAAACACAAATGATGGACACGTGTTTGTTAACCGTGATCAAGGACAGTCTGCCTGTCTGAAACGCGTAGGTGGGGAACCTACAGAAAATAAATGTATAAGTCAATATAATCGAGGTAGTGTGCGGCGTCTTCTTTGAAGAATCCTTGTTGAAAATATTGTTTTGCGAGGGTGTCCTGAACCTCGCCGCCAGCACCAGCCTTTGTCGCTCCTCTCATCTCGGGACGCTTGCTTTTATATATATATGTATATATATATATATATATATATATATATATATATATATATATATATATATATATAATGTCTTGGCGCTGAATGTTCCAAAATCCCCCTTGAACCATGGCGCTGAATGTTCCTTGAACCAATCAAACTAACAGAATCTTGGTAATTCCTGTCAGTTTAAATGATCCCTGGGGGAAAGGGGAAGTGGAGTGAGAAAAAACAAGACAAACACTGGACTGCGTCTTCTTGAAATAGTCCAGCGGTGATTTCTCAACGGAAGTGACTTTGAGCTCTCTCTGCCCTTGTAATCTATATAAGAGAATGAACAATATAAAAACACATATTCACAAATATAACATCTTTACCAGTTTCCAAATTCAGGTGCTGACCTACCTAGTAGTGAGAGAACTCATGCACACACTTCTAAGGAAATATCTGTACGTCCCTTACAATGGCTGAGCTATGTTAAGAAAAGTAAATGATGAAACATTAAACATGATGAAACATTAATCATAAAGCATCTTGTTCTTTTGTTTTGGTTAGATGGTTAGTAATGTTGATATAAAATTAAATGGAAGTCAACCACACCTTATGTATCTGGGACTACTCTGCAAAAGGGATTCTGAAATTAAAAATCAAAAAAGAAAAGAAATACCAAGCAGGAAACTGTTTTTCTATCTGCTTTCATTAAACATCATTATCTCCTATCAGAAGATGCTGCTCTGTAATTAAAGTTGCAACAGAAAATTCCAAATACACATTTAACAAAGGATTTCCTAAATGTCACATAAATCTGAACTGTTCTCCTGGCAGTGTAATGAGTTCCGAGTAAAATGTCTTGGTTAGCAAAATGTGTTCCGATGATTGATTTCCTTTCTTGACCTTATTGCACCCAAGCCTTCTTTGCGAAAAGAAATCAAGAATGCTCAAAAAATGAAAAGTCTTACCGGTTTCCTTTTAATTTTGTTCTGCTTGTAATGCATTTACTGGTTTCTTTAACGTTGTTCTCTTTGTCTTTTCAGCTACAGGTTTCCGAGGAAAGCAGTCCGGAGGGGCGAGGAAAACAGGAAGTCATCGAGTGGAACATCCGGGAATGAAGGGAGAAGTCAGGAATGCAGCCGAGGACAGCCGAGGAAATCAGGAGCGGTCCCGAAGGCAGAATCTCCTCTCAGGTGAGTCAGACCGGGAATTCCAAAGGGGGCGACGTCTCTACGTGGGTCTGGGACTTCAGATGGTGCACGTGAAGAAGCGAAGCACTGTTCAGACTTGGGGTTGGTTTTTAGAGCTATGCACTGCACTATACACGTGTTGGCAGTTTACATTTGGAACATGGAAACCACCTGTGAGCTCTTTTAATTCTACACGTGTAATCTTTCTGGATCTTTCAAGAGCATACCAGGAAATCAACAGTAAAATAAAGCATGCTACCTGCAATCATCAAGCATTGTTTGCTACAACCAGTACTGGTTAGTATTACTAACAATCCAAGCATTAACCAAGGAAAGCATCTGCATAATTAAGTCAAACATTGTTACTTACAAGGCTGTCTCAAAAATAGCCCCTCAAATAAGTTCTCTAGGGGAGAAGAAGGAACCTTAACAATTAGGTGTGATAAGGTGTGACAAGTACTCAGACCAATCCCTTAACATGAACTGCCAAGCCATGTCTTCCCTGGACCGGAATCAAGCATCCTAGGACCGGTTTCTGGCAATCAGCTGTCATCAGCCAGGATAGCTTGATTCCAGTGGCGTAGTGAGCACGGGACCCACGTCTGGGCATACCCTTCCCACATAGGGTGAACAGCAAAACACACAAGATGATGGACGGAATGTTGCACAATGGCAAAACATTCACCCCCAGTCACAGATATGGGTTTAATCCATCGTTATTTTCTAGCATATACCTCCACCTCCCCCTGTTTTCTTTCTTTTTTATTTTAACCATATTACTTAAACAGTTGCTGTATCAATGGGAGTGTCTTGTTGGGGTTAGTTACATAAAGAAGGATGTCGTCCGCGTACAGCGAAATCCGTTCATGTTTAAGGCATCCCATTTCGTCTCTGAATCCGCTCAGTTCTGGATGCGCTCTGACCGAGCATGCCAGTGGTTCTAGTACAAGAGCAATTAGCAAGGGGGACAGAGGACAGCCTTGTCTAGTACCTCTTCGCACTGGGAAGTCGGTTGACATCACCCCTTTAACTCGCACTCTTGCTCTCGGGTTGGTATAGAGAAATTCCTCCCATGTCATAAAGCCAAGACCGAATCTAAATTTTACCAGGGCTTGGCACATAAATGGCCAATGAACAACATCAAAAAGCCTTCTCTGTGTCTAGGGAGAGGACAACTTGGGGTGGACCTATTTTTCACTACATCCAACCAGTTGGCCAAACAACTGCGATTGAAGCGCGAGGCTCGTTTAGGCATGAAGCCAGATTGATCATGGTGAAAGAGGGAAGTGATCACCGCAAGGATGGAGGCCAGGATCTTAGGTTTGATATTGAGCAATGATATTGGACGGTAAGATACACCATCTGGGGGGTAGCTTTCCTGGCATTGGGAATCACCACCACAGTGGCACTGCAGAGATCTGGAGGGAGTGCCCCTTCATCTCATTCCGCTTGGTACATGTTTAGGAGGTGTGGGCATAGAAGGTTAGCATTGTGTGTAAAGAATTCTGCTGGAAATACATTCAGACCTGGAATTTTCTCTGATTTTTGTCTAGTGATTGCTTCTAACATTTCCGTCAGGGTGATATCTTTATCAAGAGCTTCTCATTTTTCCCGAGCCAGGGTGGGGGTATCAATTGCGCTAAGATAGGTTTTTTTCTGAGACTCTTCTGCTAGCTGCCTGGCATCATAGAGCTCTGCATAGAAGCGGGTGAATGCCTCCCCTATAGCAGTTGCTGTTACATGTATTTCCTCTTTTTCAGGTATCATGGCCACCCATTCTCTCTCTTTCTTGCCTAGCAAGGCCAGAAGCTTCCTGGCTCTCTCTCCCACTTCGTAGAGTCGGTGATGCAAGGCCTGGATTTGGGTTTGTACCTCCCGTTCTATCAGGGATCGGAATTACCTCCGTGTGATTGCTATCTGGCGGAGGAGAGTCGTGTGAGTATCGGGTCCTCTGTCCTTCTCCAGTTCCAAGCGCTGTCCCTTCTCTTTCGGGCTATTGTGTTCTGTGCTCTGTCTCGTAGCATTTAAAAAAAAAAAAGAATTTTTGCAGTGTTTTATATAGCGCGAACTAGACCCGAACCGAATCGGGTATCAGAGCGCTTTACATAGCACCAGTTACGTTACATCGTTACATGTTACATGAGGACACACAATTATTTTTTTTTAGGCACGGGGAGATTAACAGCTAGATTCATGAAAGGGCCGTTTTGCGAGTCTTTAATAGCGATTCATAAGGAATCGCTATTAAGGAAATGCAAAACGGGATTCATGTAGGAATTGCTAAATAAATTGCGATTCCTACACATTCCTTATTTGCGATTAGCAAATTGCTAATTGCAAATAAGGAATAACTCCCCATTCATTCCTATGGGCCAATAGGGCCCATAGGAATGAATGGGGAGTTATTCCTTATTTGCGATTAGCAATTTGCTAATCGCAAATAAGGATGCGATTTCAAGGGTGCCAGGGGTGTCCAAAGGACACCCTGTAGCCCCCCTGAAATGCAACATTACACAGGTGTTGCGCACACAAATGTCCAAAGGACATGTGTGTGTGTAACATGCAAAAGAAAAAAATGCACTAAAGTGCTTTAATCTATTTTTTCGCTATTTGCGATTAGCAATTTGCTAATCGCAAATAAGGATGCGATTTCAAGGGTGCCAGGGGTGTCCTAAGGACACCCTGTAGCACCCCTGAAATGCAACATTACACAGGTGTTGCACACACACATGTCCAAAGGACATGTGTGTGTGTAACATGCAAAAGAAAAAAATGCACTAAAGTGCTTTAATCTATTTTTTCGCTATTTACATCGAAGTCAGACTTCGTGGTAAATAGCGGCCAAATATTGCGAATTCGCAATTTATAATTGGTTGATGAATTGCATTTAAGGAATCTCTAATAGAGATTCCTTAAATGCAATTCCTCGCACAATAGCGAATTCTATAATAGCGATTATTGCATTTGGGATGATGAATCCCAAATGCAATAATTGCGCTCGCAAAGGGCCAGATTCTCAGAATCTGGCCCTTTCCGAGCCGATTTTCGTTTCATGAATCTGGCCGTAAGTGATTTGCCCAGAATCACAGGAGGTTTTGGCCTCGTTACCGAGACTCGAACCCAGATTCTCCAGGTCCGAGGTCGAGCGCCCTAGCCGTTAAGCCAACTCCTGCACTGTCTTGTATGCCTCACATAGAGTGACTGCCAAGGACACTGAGCCCTCATATTCGCAGAAATATAGTTCAGTATCTGTTCGGATCTCACTGGCGACTGAGTTGACATGCAAGCGTTCAGTCTCCATTCTTGTCGTGGTCTATGCGCACTTCCTCCCACCGTTAGCCAAAGGGGCGAGTGGTCGGATATTCCCGTAGCCAGGTAATCCACACTCTTTATGGTCTGTATCTCTCCTGTTGGAGCGAAGATATAGTCAAGTCTAGAAAAGATCCTGTGGGCACCCGAAAAGTATGAGTAGGTACGGTCAACTGGGTGGTGCCGACGCCAAAGGTCAGTCAGGTTAAGGGGATTCATAAAGTCAGTCAGTGGGGTGGGTATGTGTGCCCCTGCGCTTGTGTGTGTTTGGTCTAAATGTGGATCTATTACCTTGTTAAAATTGCCACTGATGATATGTGTGGAAGGGCTGAATTCCAAAAGTATCTCCGCCACTGCATCTAGTGTTCGATTTTCCTACGTGGCGGAGCATAGACGCTGATCAAAGTGAGCTGCCTCAGGCCCCAGGTTCCCTGGACCGCGACGAATGACCATTTGGGTTTGTCCAGGTCTTAGTCGTATGGAAGGGGGATGTTTTCTGAATCAGTATGGTGACTCCCCTTGCTCCAGTGGAGAATCCCTTGTGTGCAAGCATGGTGTATGTCCCCCTCCCGAGGAAAGTACAAGCGCACCTATCAGATGGGTTTAGTGTAGGAGGATGATGTTAGGCTAAAGTCTTTTAAAGTATCTGGTGACCAACCCCCTCTTGACCTTGTTCCCTAATCCATTTGCATTACACGTCAACACAATGTAACCTCTCTCACCCATTGTGCGTGTCTCACTCTTCCCCACCATCACTCGGGGAGGATTTCACCTTTGTCCTCCCCTACGACTGGCTTAAAACAGGAAAAACTTTCTCTTATGTGTTTCAGTGTGTCCCTTCTACCTCAACTTGTGCCCTCCACCCCACTCTCTCCCACTTCCCACGCCTATCCCCTGAACTGCCAACATGACAACAGTGGCACAGGTATAGCCTCAGAAGTCTCTATTACCACCCTCCCTCTGATCAGTCTAATATGAAAAACGAAAAAAGGATATGAACTCTGAACCAGTCTTTGGCTTGGCTGGGCTTAATGTATTAATGTCTGGGGGGCTTCTGAGCCATTCTACTATTTCTCTGCAACTGGCTAGTCCCACATCTCAGCCTACTGAGCCACTCTTAAAAGGTCGCTATTGTGGGGTCTCTTATTCGTCCGTCTCGGAGCACAACTTTTGCATGTCGTTTATGTTTTGAAGAAGCAGGTGTTCGCTATCTGCATTGGCTGAGTATTCCTTATCAGAGGGCTCGGTGCTGATGCTCTCTCCTGGGCTGAGCTGTATCTTACTGGTTTTAGCTTGCTTTGAGTCCTCGTCAGAGTCTGATAGCTGCGTTCTTTCCACCGTGCTGGGAGTCCCTGTCAAAAGTGTCTCTACACGTATTCTGCGTATTCCAGTGGGTAGGTGTCTTCTTTTCTCTCTCCGCCACTTGGGGGCTGGCCTTTTCGGAGAGTCTGTGTGTCTTGAGCGTGCGGTCCTTATCTCCCGCCTTGGTGGGGGACGCTCCTTGATCCAAGTCCATGCTGCCTCTGGCATCTGGAAAAGTGAGAGTTTTTTTTAAATGTCTTTATTATGTTTCCTTCTTTCGGAGGTATAGACCATGTTCATATACAATTACATTTCTCTCACATGATAGATGATACAATGAACATTCCAATTGTAAACTCAGGAGTATAGACTTATACTCTCCTCCAGAGAGGTTCCTCAATCAGACAAGGATTTGGTGTACGTTAACCAAACTTTAACTAAACCCACCCCCGAACTACCCCTTCCCAATCCCCCCAATTCCCACCCCCCTGCCGGGTCCATGCAGCTTAAGGTCCAAGTATCTAAGAATCGTCTTGTGTCTACTCTTGTCTCCCCTCCTGACTGTGGGTCACCGTCCTAGTGTGGTGCGTCTCATCAAGTGATACCTGTGTAGAACATGGGGCCTGCCCCTCTATCTCCTGCACCATCACCGCCCATTGCAGCAGTACCTCCGGCAATTTGTCATCTCTTCTAGTGCTGCGCATATGCCCCTCCTCAGCCAGAGCCCACTCTCTGAGGTCTGTTCTCCAGGATGCTATCTGCGGCCCCTGCTGAGTCAACCAGTGTATTGCTATACACCACCGAGCTACTATGTGCCCCAACACCAGGAACCATCTACTCGTCTTACGTTTAGGATCACGGGGATTAGAGCGAGGAAACATCAGCGCGCATCCATGGTAATTGTCCATCCCGTTATTCTATGGAGGTCCTCTAGGACCTCCGTCCAGTACGTCTGAATTGTTGGGCAGGTCCATACCATATGTGGGAAGTCCGCCTGAGCATGGCGACACCTGGGGCATGTAGGCACAGTAGGATCCCTAGAACTGTCAATGGCGTGGAGCCGTCTGGGTGAGAGGTATGTCATATGTACTATATTATACTGTATTTGCTCGAATCTGTTACAGATTGATACCTTACATACGCTCTTGTGGATTTTCTCCCATTCCCGCGGTGTAATTTCCTGCAGACACACCCACTGCCATTTTTCTTCCACTTTTAAGGGCCCAGGTTCTTTATCGTCCCGCAGTGCCCTATATAAATGGGTGACTAATTTCCACCCTCCAGCCATAGCGATCATCATGACCAGGATATAGGGGTGTTCCGGGGCCTCAGGGAACGAGGACCATAACTGCCATGCCGTCGCCACAATCTTAGGGCGGTAATTGCAAACACAACAGTGATGGACAGAATGTGGATCAATGTCACACATTCACCCCAGTCCAAAGATCTGGGCCCAAATCCATTGTTTTTCCACTCCACACCACCCTGGGTTAGACAATGGCGATATGCAAATCAGCGCTGACCCTGTGCCCCATGGGAACAGTCCAGTCCGAACTACAAAAGCCATGTCCTTCCCAGAACGGAAACAAGCATCCGAGGACCGGCCCGGTTTCGAGGTAACACCTCTCATCAGCCCGGCTAGCTTGCCTCCAGTGGTGTGGAGTGCCTGGGACTCACGTCTGAGCATCCCCAGTACACTTAGAGCGGTAATTGCAAACACAACAGTGATGGACAGAATGTGGATCAATGTCACACATTCACCCCAGTCCAAAGATCTGGGCCCAAATCCATCGTTTTTCCACTCCACACCACCCTGGGTTAGACAATGGCGATATGCAAATCAGCGCTGACCCTGTGCCCCATGGGAACAGTCCAGTCCGAACTACAAAAGCCATGTCCTTCCCAGAACGGAAACAAGCATCCGAGGACCGGACCGGTTTCGAGGTAACACCTCTCATCAGCCCGGCTAGCTTGATTCCAGTGGTGTGGAGTGCCTGGGACTCACGTCTGAGCATCCCCAGTACACTTAGAGCGGTAATTGCAAACACAACAGTGATGGACAGAATGTGGATCAATGTCACACATTCACCCCAGTCCAATCTTGGCATATTGCAGAAATTGCCACGGTCCTAATTCAAAGGTACCTACTGTCTCCTGATAGGTAATTAATCTATTTTTCGGGTATAGGTCAGACAACATTAGGCAGCCCCCTTCCTTCCATTTGTCAGTCAACATATCCCGCTCAATTTGGGTGCAGGGAGGCATAAGCCAGAAATCTACCTCCGGGGTGAACGGGCACTCTCAGATGAGTCTCTTGATCACACTATGCCATATCGCCGCTAGTAGCCGTACTGACAGAGGACATGGCTTCCGGGACCCCCCTGCTCACCAAAGTAGTGCACCCAGCTGCCGGCCTCCATACGTGTCCGCCAGTAGGGCTCTTTCCAAGGAAGGGTCTGTGGCCAACCATGCTATGGCATGCTGTAAGTGCGATGCAAAATAATAAAGTTCTAAATCTGGAATTTCTAAAGCGCCTTTGCCCCACTTGCGTTTCATGACCTCCAGGCTGACCCGACACTGTTTCCCATTCCTGTGTGAGCAGTGCGTCTATTTCTTCAAATACCCGATGAGGGATTTCAAAGAAGGAGCCCTGCATCTCCGCTTTTGTCAACTGGCCTGATCCCGTATAGTTGTGATTTTAATTGATTGATATAAAGTCCGGAGGCCCCAGCGAATTGCTCCAAAACTGCAAATAGCAGCAGCATGAACTGGGTTGGCTGGCGCAGGTACACCAATGCATCATCGGCGTATAATGATGCAATATGTTCCGTTCCACCCACTCGAATGCCCTGCCCCTGAAGCACCCCGCAAAGATGACAAGCTAATGGCTCCATTGCCAGGGCAAACAGCAAGGGGGAGAGCGGGCACCCCTTTCATGTGCCACTTTCTATTGTGATGGTATCCGACACATATCGACCCGTGCGGACCCTTGCCATGGGGAGTGCATTTAATAATATCACCCAGTTCATGAAGCCCTCTCCCAACCCCATCTTTAAAAGCACCTGCTACAAGTAGTCCCAATGGAGTGAGTTGAACGCTTGTTTGATATAAAAAAATACCAGGGTACTCTGGTGGGCCGTACCCTCCAATGATTGCATAACGTGAGCAAGACGATGGATGTTCCTCAACGTGTTCCTGCCAGGCAATAAAACCGGACAGGTCATCATGTACCAGCTGCCTACAGTACGGAAGGAGCCTGTTGGCCAGAACTTGGCTGATAATTTTAAGATCCACATTCAGCATTGAGATTGGCCAATACGAACTGGGCAGCATGGGGTCTTGACCTGGTTTGGGGATCATAACTATCAGTGCTTCACGCATGGAGTCAAGGAGCATGCCAATATCACCGGCTTCCACCGTGATTTCCAGAAGTTTTGGAATTAAGACCCCTCCCATATTCCTTGTAGAGCTCAGCCACCAGGCCGTTCCTCCCTGGGGACTTCGCGGTCTTCAAATGGGCGATTGCCGCTCTGATCTCCTCCCCTCTAAAGGGGGCCCCCAGTGACTCCTGACTCTCCGGGTCAATACAGGGCAGTTCCAGCTCGGCAAGGTAGGGCTCCACTACGCGAGGTGCAGTGAGGGGGTGGGGGCGGGGTTCAGAATATATCTTTTGTAATGGGGTGGTAAACGCTCTGTTGATCTCATGTTGAGTATATACCATCTGGTCATGCTCCGTTGTGATTGACAAAATTGGGTGAGGCTGTGTCTCCATCCTGATAAGGGGCGCCAGTAGGCATCCAGCCTTATCCCCCTCTATGTACCAATGGTGTCTACTTGTGGTTCTAGTGTATTTGCCCAGTGAGTCTCAGATGTCCCCTATCTTCTGTTGTAGTTCCGCCCACTTGGTCGGCCCTTCCCCATCAGTAGGAAGCTCTCTTTCTAGAACCGCCAGGTACTTCTCCTGACAGTGTAGATCCCGCTCCAGCACTCTCCTCACCCCCACCTCCGTGGATTTGCATACCCCTCGCAACACCACCTTCATCGCGTGGAAAAGTTAGAGTTATCTTTGAAGATGGCGTTAAGTTTTGCTGGGAAGAGCAACATGTATTGAATTTGAAGAGTTCTCAATTTCACTTAACTGAGGCAACGGTTCGTCGCATCTTTTGCACTTCTCGCGAATAGTCTGGGAATACCATTATTTCCGCATTGTTATGTTTAATTTCTCAGATTCGCCTCAACTCTCGAAGAATTAGGTCTCAGTCCTGGAAGTTAAGGATTCGAGTAATCAGAGGCCGCGAAGGGTCCCCGGGCGGCCACCATGCATTGAGCATCCTATCAATCAATCAATCAATCAATCAAAGTACTTGTAAAGCACGCTACTTACCCATGAGGGTCTCAAGGCGCTGAGGGGAGGGGGGGTGCTGCTACTGTTCGAAGAGCCAGGTCTTGAGGAGTTTTCTGAAGGCGAGTAGGTCTTGGGTCTGCCGTATGTGGGTGGGGAGGGTGTTCCAGGTCTTGGCGGCGAGGTAGGAGAAGGATCTGCCGCCGGAGGTCGCACGTTGGATGCGGGGAACAGCGGCGAGGGCAAGGTTGGCGGAGAGGAGCTGGTGGTTTGGGGTGTGGAATCTGAGTCTGCTGTTCAGGTAGGCTGGTCCAGGGTTGTGGAGTGCTTTGTGTGCGTGGGTGAGGAGCTTGAAGGTTATCCTCTTGTCGGCGGGGAGCCAGTGTAAGTTTCTCAGGTGGGGGGTGATGTGGCTGCGGCGTGGGTCGTTGACGATCAGTCGGGCGGAGGCGTTTTGGATGCATTGTAGTCGTTGTAGGTGTTTGGCTGGGATTCCTGCATAGAGTGCGTTGCAGTAGTCCAGTCTGCTGCTGACGAGGGCATGTGTCACCGTTCTTCTAGTATCGGTCGGGATCCACTTGCAGATTCTGCGGAGCATGGGAGGGTGTTGTAGCAGGAGGAGGAGACGGCGTTGACCTGTTTGGACATGGAGTTGAGGATGAATCCTAGGTTGCGTGCATGGTCGGTGGGTGTTGGTGATGTTCCCATCATGGTCGGCCACCAGGAGTCGTCCCAGGCTGAGGGGGTGGATCCTAGGATGAGGACCTCCGTCTTGTCCGAGTTTAGCTTCAGACGGCTGCTCCTCATCCAGTCGGCAATGGCCTTCAATCCCTCCTGGAGGTTGGTTTTGGCGGTGTGTGGGTCCTTGGTGAGGGAGAGGATGAGCTGGGTGTCGTCGGCATAGGAGATGATGTTGCGGTCGTAATGGTGGGCCACTTGTGCGAGGGGGGCCATGTAGACGTTGAACAGCGTCGGGCTGAGGGATGAGCCCTGAGGGACGCCGCAGATGATGTCAGTGGCTTCGGATCGGAAGGGTGGGAGGCGGACTCTCTGGGTTCTGCCTGAGAGGAAGGACGTGGTCCAGTCAAGGTCCTTCTCTTGGATTCCGGCTTCCAGGAGGCGTGTCTTTAGAGTGCGATGGCATACCGTGTCGAAGGCGGCTGACCGGTCCAGGAGGATGAGGGCTGATGTTTCGCCATTGTCTAGTTGGCGCCTGATGTCGTCTGTGGCGGCGATGAGGGCTGTTTCGGTGCTGTGGTTGCATCTGAATCCGGACTGGGATGGGTCCAGGATGTTGTTGTCTTCCAGGTGGCGGGTCAGATGCATGTTGACGATTTTCTCAATGACCTTTGCCGGGAACGGGAGCAGGGAGATGGGCCGGACGTTCTTGAGGTCCTTGGAGTCCGCTTGGGCTTTTTGAGGAGGGCGTTGATTTTGGCATGCTTCCAGCTTTCCGGGAATGTTGCTGTTTCGAAGGAGATGTTGATGACCTTCCGTAGTTGGGGTAAATGTAAATGTAAATGTAAATGTAAATGTAAATGGCTGTGTCTGCTTTGTTGAATACGTGGTGAGGGCATGGGTCTGACGGGGATCCTGGGTGGATGGAGTTCATGATCTTGCGTGTCTCGTCGTCGTTGACGTTGGATCAGGAGGTCAGGCGGTTGGCGCTGGTGGTGTTCACAGGGGAGGTGGCGTCTGGCGTAGTCAGGGGGGTCATGGTGTTGAAGCTGTCGTGGATGTCAGCGATCTTGCTGTGGAAGAAGATGGCTAGTGAGTCGCACAGTTCTTGTGAGGGGGGATGTCTTTGGTGTTGGCGCTGGGGTTGGAGAGTTCCTTTACAATGCTGAAGAGCTCTTTGCTGTCGTGTGCGTTGCTGTCCAGGCAATTTTTGAAGGAGGATCTCTTGGCTAGTCTGATGAGGTAGTGATGTCTGCGGGTGGCGTCCTTGTGGGCTGCTTGGTTGTCTGGTGTGCGTTCTTGGAGCCATATTTTCTCCAGTTTCCGGCATGTGCGTTTGGAGGTCTGGAGCTCGTCGGTGAACCAGGTGGCTCTCTTGCTGGCGTGGTTGTTGGGTTGTTTCTTGAGCGGGGCGAGAGTGTTGGCGCAGTCGTCGATCCACTGTCTGAGGTTGCGGGCTGCGGCGTCTGGGTTGGTGGGGTCGGTGGGCGGGTTCTGGGCGAGGGTGTTGATCAGCTGGTCTTCGGTGACTTTGCTTCAGCAGCAGCGAGGTAGCTGTTGGGTGCGGTGGTGTGTGGTTGGTTTCTTGAAGATGAAATGGGTGCAGCGGTGGTCGGTCCAGTGGAGTTCGGTGGTGGTGTCAAAGGTGACGTGGGAGCCTGTGGAGAAGACGGGGTCCAGTGTGTGGCCGGCGGCGTGGGAGGGTGCGGTGACAAGTTGTCTAAGGCCGAGGTTGTCGAGCTTGTCGATCAGGGTGGCAGAATTGGCGTTGTTATTGTTCTCGAGATGGAAGTTCAGGTCCCCGAGGAGGATGTAGTCCGTGGAGTCGAGTGCGTGGGTGCTGGCGAGGTCAGCGATGGTGTCGCTGAACTGAGTCTGGGGTCTGGGGGGTCTGTAGACGAGTGTTCCTCTGAGGGTGGTGTTGGGCCGGTGTGGATCCGGAAGTGCAGGTGTTCGGCGGTGTGGAGGGTGTCGTCTGCGTGGGTGGCGAATTTGAGTGTGGACGATGGCTATTCCTCCTCCGACTACGTTGGCGCGATCCCTGCGGGTGATCTTGTAGCCGTCCGGGATGGCTAAGGCGATGTCGGGCTCCGAGGAGTCGTTCCACCAGGTCTCGGTCAGGAAGGCCACATCTGGGGCGGAGGTGTCGAGCATATCCCAGAGCTCGATGGCGTTTTTGCGTGCGGAGCCGGTGTTGAGGAGTATGCAGCGGAGGTGGTTGGGTTTGGTACTGGGAGGTTTGGTGGTTCTGTCACAGGTGAAGCTGCAGGTGTGGCAGGAGAAGGGTCCGTGGGTTCGTTTCGGGGCGGCCTGGACGCAGGTGTGGCTTCAGCCGCATTGAGTGCGTGGAGGGTGCGGGTGTCGTAGTGGAGTCTGGTGGCGTGGCGGTTGCCGCGGTCCAGGCGTGGACGGGCTCAGACGGGCTTGCCTTTGGCGCCCCTTCGGCACGCCAGCAGCGCTATGACTGAGGCCAGGAAACGTACAATACAAAGCTAAATGGCACACAGGAGCTCGTTCAATTATGAAGCAGGGTGAGAACTGCGCAGTTGGGAGGGAGGCTCTGAGCCATTTTATCAGGAAGGCTCCAGAGTCCGATCCCTCTGTCCCCTTCGGGAACCCAATGAAACGCAAGTTGTTCCTGCCTGCCCTGTTTTCGACGTCTTCCACATTCCAGGTCACATCCTTCAGGGCCGCCTTGAGGCCATAGACTTCTTTTGTAACCCCTTCCGTGCACATGACGCGCTCGTCATGAGGCACGGTGGCTGTGTGCTCATGACGAGCTCAGCTCGTCGTGACACGCGCGCGCTCACACACGGGGCTAATTCCGCCGCTGTGCTGAGCGTTCTTAAAAATGGGCGTGGTCATGACGAGCTCAGCTAGTCATGAGCCAGCGCCACCGTGCAGCGTGACGAGCCGAGCTCGTCACGAGCACCATGGCGCTACGCGCGCCCCCTCTCCACCCAGCACCGAGGGGGAATTAGCCCCTCGGCGAAGGTGTTAAGTTGTGTGATGTGTCCTCCACCTCCAAAATACGATTTTCTGCTTGGGTTACTCTTTTGGAGACGTTGCTTATGTCTTGGCGCAGGAGGGTCACCTCCGAGAGTATTTCTGCCATTTTCCTCTAAATTGCCTCTCTAGAGGAGTGTATTGCCTTTAGGAGGGCTGCTTTTTCGGGTAGCGCAGTGGGGCTCTCCCTCTGTCTCGTGCAGTGGGGGCAGTACTGTTGTGTATTTATCCATCTTGCACAGTTTGGACATTTTGGGGTCTTTGTCTCTCACCATCATTGGCTTGTAGGGGTGCATCAGTCAGGGAGTCTATTCCCCCCCCCTTAGTTGTTTCTCGGCCCTGGTATGATGGTGCGACACACAGTGTGCTGGTATTCTGGGTGGGCTTTGGTTGTGTCTGTGTTCTTGCCCCTGGATTACCTTCCAGTCTTGGAGCCTCTCCATCTCTCTCGTACTGTGGATATTGAGATGCACGAGGCGGGAAATTTTCATTCCCTGGTGTCAGGGGTGGGTCTTGGGACGTGAAAATGGCAGATGCCACCAACCCCGAGGGTTGTCTTCCGTAATTTTCTGAAGGGAATTATTTTGGTGCATCTCCACACTGCTCCCACAGCAATGTCCGAGTGTCAGGGGGAGGCGACCCAGGATTTTGTCTCTGCCTCTTGTGCCACTCTCACTGCACCACAGAGTATGAGGCATCACTGGGGGGGTCCGGGAGGCCGCAGAGCATTACAGCACAGGGCCTCCTGCTACCGCATTTACTAATGCCATCTAAATGGGTCCTCCACCCTTGCTCCAACCTTGTTGCCCCCTCTTCCATACGTTCTACCATTGAAGCTTTCCTCTTGCCCCCTTCTCCTCCACGTCGCAGCTTCTACTTGATGGGCAGCAGATGACCATCCCCGCCTGCAGCATCCGTACATGTGCAGCCCCTCTTACCTGCGTGTGCACTCGGGCACGGTGTTGTGTTCTCCACAGTATTTGCTGCTAGCTCATTTGCCCAGTGCTTTTCTCTCCTCTAAGCTAATCCCCCCTCCCTCTGCGCCGTTATAATAATAATAATAGGGAAGTTTATAAAGCGCCTGGTTACGCCCACCGGCGTGTCCCCGCGCTGCAGCAAGTGAGAGATTCAGAACACTATACCCTGACTGTAGTGCCTTGGTCAATTAGTGGAGAAACAGATATGTTTTAAGCTCTCTTCTGAACCTCAACTCAGAAGGTTCTAACCGGAGCTCAGTAGGGAGTTTGTTCCAATTCCTGGCCGCCAAAAGCCGGAAAGATCTGCCACCCATCCCAGCTTTCCTGACTTTAGGGATCAACACCAGGCCAGTTACGGTAGATCTAAGAGACCGGACAGGCCTGTAACACGTGATGAGATTCTGCAAGTGCCTTGGCCCGGTGCCTTGAATAATACGGTGGCACATACAAAGGGCCTTAAACACTATCCGCTTCCTAACAGGAAGCCAATGGAGAGCGTGCAAGGCTTTTTTTGAGGCGGCCCTTCTTGGAAGCCTAAGGACCAGCTGAGCCACAGCATTTTGCAGCACCTGGAGCCGATCAAGACTCTTAACTGTGGCACCTAAATACAATATGTTGCCATAATCCAGACGTGAGGTGACAAGTGCGTGAATCAGCGTCCTCCTAGCTTCCGTAGGAAGAAGGTCCATGGTCTTACGTAGGCCCTTGAGGATGCCGAAGCACATTCCCACCACACGTCTAATCTGGGGTTCAAATGAAAGGTCCGAGTCTACCTACACCCCCAGGTTCTTAGCCTGGGGGCATGGACTAGGGACTGGGCCTAAGCCGGGAGGCCACCATACCGATGACCACACAGACGGGCCTCCCCCCACCACGAGCACCTCAGTCTTGCTGCCATTCAACCTCAGGCAGTTGTTGGTCATCCAGGAAGCGAGCTCCTGCATACATGCTCTGATGTTGGATGCAGCAAGATCCGGCGCCCGCGATAGCGAGACAGCCACCTGCGTGTCATCAGCATATGACACAATCCGTATTCCAAAGTTCTCCACTATGCCAGCCACTGGGGACACGTACAAGTTAAAAAGGGTGGGACTCAGGGCAGAGCCCTGGGGTACACCCTGATCCAGCGTCACAGCTCCAGAATAATGGGCTCCTAATCTGACCTGGAAACTGCGTTCCGTCAGAAAAGATTGTATCCATTTTAGTGCCCCGCCTGAGCCGCCGCCCTTATTCAGACACTGCAGCAAGGTGTAGTGTGCTACAGTGTCAAAGGCGGCGCTCAGGTCCAGAAGGATAAGAGCCATTGTCTGCCCCTCATCAACACCCTGCCGAATGGCCTCCATGGCCATAAGTAAGGCTGACTCAGTAGAGTGGAGTGGCCGAAAACCATACTGCGTAGGATGGAGAAGGTTGGTTTCCTCCACATAGGCCATAAGTTGAAGGTTTACGGCCTTCTCTGCCACTTTTGCTAAATAAGGTAGCAACGAGATGGTGCGGAGGTTGTCCAATTTCTCCATGGTGATGTTGGGCTTCTTCTGAAGTGGAAGAACCACAGCCTGCTTCCAGACATCAGGCGCCTTGTGCATGCTGAAAGATACATCTAGAATATGCCTGATATAAGGCTCAAGAGAGGCAATGCTCTCCCTTAGCAGTTTTGGTGAGGCCGGATCCCTGGGTGAGCCAGACTTTATGGAACTGCAGATCCTACAGAGCAGCTCAGGGGGAGGAGTGGTAAAGCTATCCAGCCTTCGGTTTCCCCCACCATCTGCCATCACTTCCACAAACTCTGCGCCCACCTTCCTGGCTCCCGGAAAGGAAGAGTATATGTTTTCCACTTTCTTTGCAAAGAACCCCACAATACGATCGCAGGATTCCTCGGAGCTATCCATAGGAATAGTGGATGATGTCAAGGTAGAAATCTCCTTATAGATCGTAAAAAGTTCCTTCGTGGAGTTTCCTGCTGCCCCAATTCTTTCAGTATAGTAGACGGCTTTGGCCCGTCTAATAAGCCCATGGTAGATTCTCCGCTTATTATGGTACTCCAACTTGGCCTGACTGAGAAAGGCCATCCTCCACAACCTCTCTAAGCGTTTGCATTCTGTCCTCACTAGGCGCAGATCATCGTTATACCAGGGAGCCAATTTCTGAGGTCTTCTCACTGTTATATTCAAACGCAGAGGAGCTACACTATCAAGGGCTTCTACTATGCATCTATCTAGATTACGGCACGCTGTTTCAATGCCAACACCCCCCGGCGGCCCTCCTTTTGTGAGGGCTTCATTGAACTTCAGCCGAGAAAAGCCAGCCCATTTGCGGCTTGGGTGATTTAACATAGGTTGCTCCGGGGGTCTGGGTGCTGGAACCTTTATTAGAAAAGGAACAAAGAAGTGATCAGACAAGGGATAGGGGTAGGAATACTCACTTCACCTTCCCCCCAGTTGTCAAATACTGGGTCTAGTAAGTGACCATGCTGATGGGTAGGGGCCTTGGAATTCAGGCATAGTTGCAGTGACAGTAATTCCTGGCATAAGTCTGCAGCTCCCCTGTCGAGGGGATTCTCCAAGTGCATATTGAGCTAGAGATGACAACGCTCCTCCTGCAGGTGTCTTCTCTGCTCGCTGCAGGCTAAGCCTCTTCATCCTCCATCTTGGGCGTCCTCGCTTCGTTCCCCTCCTGTTCGTTGTCTGTGCCTCCACACGTCCCAGGCCGCTCCTTGACGATTTGTCACTTGCCAGATTAGTTTGAGGGACGGGTGGCACTGGTTGTCGGCATCAGATGGCAATCCAAATGGCAGGATCTGAAGCAGGATTTAGTGCGGGCTGCTGGAGCCTTGGCTTAAGCTGTTAGTCGGCCATGTTCCTGGCCACGCCCCCTGTATCATGGTATATTTAACAAAATGCAATACAGTGGTAAATGTTTAGACTTTGCAGCCAGTAATATTGGGCAGCAATCTCAGGACTACTACTTTAAAAAAACTGATTGATCCTCAGGTTTAGCTTCAATTGGTGCAGCAGGATCATTGGCACCAGGGCCCAGAGTCCCAGAGGGGAACCTTCATTATTGCTGTATTTCACAATTCAGACAGTGGCTGGTGAGTCCATTTCTTTCCTTGAACTCTTGGGGGTGGTTCCTCTATGGAAGCATTAGGGCGTTGCCCCTCAGTATTTCTTCCCCCGACCCAACACCCATATTAAATGTAAAAAAAGGTCTGTTTTTTTGCTGTGCAGCGGCAGTGCTTTTTATTTTGTCTCTTAGATGCCTTACCTTCCCGAGTTAGGACCAGTGGGTGTGGGGCTTTGCAGGCTCAGTTTAGGTCACTTACTTGAAGTGCAGTGAAGAGCTCATGTCAGGTTGGACGGGTGCCTTTCACCTGCCAGCCGAACTTGCGCACTTACAAGGCTGAATCTTCCTACCTTCAATTAGTGGGCCGGACGTGAGGGGAATCACAGCTGCAGACCATCTGACCTCCTATGTGGTTGTGTATACCTGCTCTAGCCAATCCTGGTGCTGCTCTCATGCTGTTGAAAACATAAACAGCAAGGAAGCAGCCTCTGGATTGGCCCAGTGGGCGTGGGCAGGACTCTAGTCCTGCACTGAACACAAGGCAGCGCAGGAGTGAGGCTCAGGTTAGGTTCACAGAATATAGCCAATCAGTGTTTGGCTTTATTACAAAGCTCTGCAGTGAATGGCCATTTTATATCCCTTGCTCTCTTCCCTCTTCATGGCCAGTGCAACTAACAGCATTGTGCACAAAGTAGTGGCAAGAGCTATTCACACCTGATCTCGCACCCCATGTAGCTGTCATCTTCCAGCTCCTGCAGTTGATTGTCTGTGTGTTGTCGCACCATCCCGTCATCACTGTTTGCACTAATTGTGGTGGAAATTGAATAAGAGATCAAATTAAATTACGAGTTCAGAGCTTTTAAGTAAACAAATCTATTCTTCAGCGGTGTATAATAATACCAAAGTGTGGATGGTGTTCTCTCCCTCCACCGCTTCTCATAAAATCTGGGACATTGAGGTTGTCTCTTTCTACATCACATACTTATGGTGCCGGCTGTGTTGTTATTGCACCTTGTGCACATGGGGGTGAAAGCCATTCCAGTGTTGTATGATCACCAACATTAACCTCGCATAGCTTTAATCGAGTTCCTGTATTTCATATCTTTTAAATTATGACTGACACTTTAAAGCATGGGGTGGCTATTTCAAAAGCGTTATCGCCCTGCATTCGCTTTTTATCAGAAAATTACAGAGCAGATTGAAGAGTGTTTGTGACTGGGGCTGAATTGAATTCCTCTCCAAAGCCCCATACTATATTTGACGCAGATACATGAAAGCGTTAGTTGTCCATGCATTCAAGGACAACTAACGCCGTTAGTGAATGTGCACACAACGGCCCAAAATTCTTCTGTGTCTTCGGTTCTGCGGTTCAGGCACATGCTATCCCATGCAAAACAATGAATTGGAGTTGGAGTTGTAAATGAAAACACTTTTCTACCAATTCAGCTAGCTAGGTTCCTTGGAGTTGGTAGATTTGTCAGTGTGGGTGGAATAAAGGGTGTAATTGTGAAGGAGGTGCTTTTGTTGCTGTCCCTCTAGGAATACCCTTTCACCTTGGTCAGACCTGTGCTGCAAAACACAGCCAGAGGGGAATTCTAATTATGTAATAAAAAAATAAACAAAACTTCACTCCCTACTTGACTATGTGTAATGGCAGGGGAGCTTTGATGGTGGTATTGGCAGTTGTGTCCCACTGGAGGAAACAATGTTCTCCCCCAAGCCAACATCTTTAAAAGTCTAGCAAGAAGATCAGTTGCCATCTACCTGTCTACCACCAAGTCCCTTACATGGTAAGATGCCCCAGGACTGATTGAATCATTTGCCACCCATTGTTAAACTGGGACATGGAACGTATTTAATGCAAGAAGATAAGGGGCTATTTTTTAAGTTTTTAAATATTTCAAGACTACATATTTACAATTGCTTTAGAAACTAACTTTTTATGTTTGTCAAATTTGCTTTAAAATGCACCATTTGCCACTCTTTTTTTCAAACATTTCTTGGGGGAGACCACTCTCAAGCCCTCCTTTTGTCCATCGGGCTCGCTCACTTCGCATGCTGATAACACTCAACCCCAACCTTCATGCCCCACCACTCTCAAAAGTCACCAGCCATCACTGATGCCCATGACACACTGGCTATGCCACTGTTCATCCTGGGAAAATCATTGTCTCTCTCTTTCTGTCTCGGTCCACTGACCCGACAATGTCAGAACTTTGAAACACGATTAATGGAAGAAAAAATACAAAACGAACTACTCCCAGGCAGGTCCCCAGCATGATTTTAATTCACACATCCAGGGCTGTTTATTAGCCGGTAGCTGGATTTGCATCGCAATAGCTGAACATGCCCCTGAAGCTGTATTGAACAGGACCCCAGCTGTGCTTCAACTCTACTCTCTTAGCCATGACAGATAATACTTTTCATTAAGGGCTGACAGACTGAGAGTTGCTTGTCCTTTGAGAGGGTTAACAGTGTTGAGGAACCAAAATGAAGGACAATAGGCTCCCTGCAGCTGCTCTCTGGAGGCAGCAGGACAAGAGCCAGGATTGCAGGCTAAACCTGCAAAATGCAGGACAGTTGACCACCCTGCCTCTTGCTGTGCTTTTACAGATGAGCTGGGAATGTTGGGGAACCTGGCGAGTGCATAGGGTAGAGAGAAAGCTGCACATGGAGGTGAGAGCAAGAAAACAACAAAAAAGTAGCTTCCTGATGCGAACCATGGGACGATACAAGTCATTTAATCAAAAAGCTGGTAAAGAAATGGTACTACAGGGGAGGAATGAAGACAAGTAAAGAAACTGACAAGAAGATAAAAAAAAATTGCAAGCAACAGACTGTCATAAATCATCATCTAACAATTGGTATTGGACACAACATATCTTTAACAACACCTATAAGCTCTCAGGGACCTGAAAAAAGTTTGTCTTGCGTTTTTAATTAAAGCTATGATATAATGGATAAGTAGAGATAGTTAAAACAGCATTGCCAATAGAGGTGAGCAAGCAATTGAAATCTTGAGCCAAGCTTCGAGTCAGGTGTTTGGCTCTGGCCCAGCTCAAGTTCCTTTTGGAGCCTCAATCCCAAAGTGAGCCAAGCATTCACTGGAGGCCATATGCCTTAGTAGCTACAAATACTGACCATTTAATACTGGGAACTTAGTTCGAATACTAGCTCTCGGCTCCACAGCCCGTGAGTCCCGGCAAATCTCCCAGTGTCATAAAAAAAGTGTAATGTAGTCAGTCTGTTGTGTAGCACTGGAATGTCTGTGAGCAAAATTCGCACAACGTGAAACTGACAAACATAAAATGTAGATTCTACAGAATTTCTAATCTCATCTACAAAAAATTAAGGCCAAAGCATTAACCTTTGATGTCAGGAAGAGATACCCATCTAATGCTGAAACTCACAGTAAGAAACTGGAAAATCTGGTATCAATCCTGGATTCTCTGCTTGACCAAATTGTGTGATACTAGGCAAACACTTTGTCAAATAACTTTTTGTTCATTATCACATAATGTGAATGTATCTAGGACCCTAATTAAATATTCCCGATTCATGCCCTTATGGGGTTATAACAAAACATATCCTTATAAAGGCATAAGAATCATGTCCATATTTAGTCATAGCCAATGCAGTCCAAATACGGCAAGGCTACTACCATAGACTCCTAGAAAGTACAACGCGTTCTTTAAACAAACCAAGCCTCCAGCAGCCCGGGAATTCCCCCTGCTTTTGTTTTGATTTGCACAAGAACTCCTGGATTCCAGAAAGAACTGTAAGTTCTTAGTGACGTCTTATGTCCAACCTTACGTCAAACCCGGCAACTTCCAGATATAAATAAACCAACATTGCCTTAAGCAAACAGACAGTGGTTTGGAGCAGAGCGGCTATCTACTTGCCCGACGCCCAGCTGATGCGAGTGCCGAAGGAAGCCGACCCTCCCATTTGACGCACTGAGAGAAACTCTGACTTTTCTCCAGCCGAGAAATCGAGCTCTGGTGTTTCCAGTCACCCTTGCGGGTTGCTGGGAGATCGAGTCCTGAGAAAGAGATACAAGACCTCCTTCATTCTAAAGCCAAGTGAAGTGTCATCGTATATAATACACAAGGTCAGTGGAGTTATATAAGTAATTTATTAAGATATAAAGACCCGCAAGTGCAGGACCGGTAAGGCAAACAGCTGGGGCTCGAATGACGCCCAACAACAACGAAGCCTAATGAATAATCTGACGTAGGCAAACAATGACCAATGAGAAGGGAGTAGAGGGAGAACACAAGGAAAAGCTGGAACGCCAACCCTCAAACATATAATGCATGTTACATGTTACAACATCTCCCTTTCTTTCAAAAGAGCAGAATGAAATTAATACATTATAAAATCTCTAAACTTACAAGGAATTTGTACCACTCTTCCTGAACTTGTACTAGCAGATTCGACAGTATTAGGATAAAATAACTCCTGCTCATTCTGCAAACTACCACATTCATTGTACTCATTTGCGGCAGAACTTTGGGAATTCAACTCTTGGATGTTAGCAGAGGCATCTTCTAAACACAATTCTCTATTTGATCTTAGTGCAACATCAACAGTGTCTTTTGGCTGGCAAATTTCACCATTGGGATTTGAAGAGGAACACATTTCAGACTCCTTATCATTAACCATATTCTCATTATTAGATGTCACCTCATACCAAAAGCTATCTGAAAGTGACACAGTATTCTGATCTTTAGAATCAGACATCAATTTCTTTTGAAAGTCCTTGATTTTGATTACATCACTTTTGTTCCTCCAACCCAATTCTGACACACGAATTGCACCTCCTGATACCTCTACAACTTCGCTTGGATCAAAGAATTTAGAATCTCCTTTCTGTTTTACAAATGGTTTTTTCACTAACACCCAATCCCCTACAACAATGTCTTTGTGAACAGCTTTATGCGTGTCATCATAGTATTTCTTGGATTTTAGTTGTTGCTTGCAGATAGAACTCTTGACTTTTAGGCTATCATCATCCACAACTGTAAAGTCACTTTTCCCTTTTTGATGCACAGAAAGCTTGGGTGATATACTTGTGACGGCTTGTCTACCTCTCATAAGAAAGAAAGGGGAAAAATTGGTAACGTTATTGACAGTTCTGTTATACATATCCACTCTATCTTGAGTGAATTCTACAACTGATAAATTGTTTGCCAGGGCCATTTGAATTCCATCTTTAATAAACCTGTTGACACGCTCCACTTGCCCGTTGGATCTGGGGGAGTACAATGGAGTCTTTTCTTGTGAAATTCGATTTTTCTTTAAAAAGGTCGTCATCATTTCCGATGTCAGCTGTTTGCCATTATCTGACACTGAGATTTGAGGTAACCCTTCAATATTAAAAAGTTGTTCTAAAAATTGAATAACACATCATCTGCCACTTGTGCATACGTTCTAAGATCTGTACTCAAATTTCTTACTGGGGGCCAGCTACTGGAAATAAATAATTTGACTTTACTTAATACAGGGTCATCATTAAGCTGTGAAACTCAATCAGATTCCTCACAAATACTGGTAAATTGATTGCTACTGTTTACAAAAGAAACCACACATTCAGTGTCATCATATTCCTTAAAATCATCACATTCAAGTGGAAGGCGTGATAGACAATCAGCTCTCACATTGCATTTTCCAGAAATATGTTTGATAGTGAAGTTATACTCTTGTAATTTTGACAGAATCCTGATTAATCTAGACGAAATTTTTCCATTCCCTCTACCACAACCATCCATAAGAAAAGTGAGTGGCTTATGATCTGTAACTAAGTCAAAACTTTTGCCCCATAAATACATTCTCAGTTTCTCAACCGCCCAGACACAAGCCAATGCTTCTCTTTCTATGGTGCTGTAGTGTCTTTCAGATTCCTGTAACCTCCTAGAAATAAATGCAATAGTATGACTTTCATTGCCAACCCTTTGTGTGAATACTGCTCCGATACCCACAGAACTCGCATCCACAGTTACAACGTTATGCCCTTCAGGATTGTATGGCTTCAAAGTTGGAGCATTAAGTATTGCATTTTTAATTATTTTAAAAGACTTATCTTGTTCTCAGTCCACAAAAATTTCTCTCCTTTGCGCAACAATACACGTAGGGGTTCGACTTTACAAGAGTAATTCTCTACGAACCGCGAATAATATTCGCTAAGCCCGAGAAATGATCTAAGAGCATCCTTATCACATGGCCTTGGGGCATCAGTTATGGCTTTAACTAAATCAAGTTTGGGCCTAATACCTTCACAGCTTAACACGTGGCCTAAATATTCATCCTCATCTTTTAAAAATTTGCACTTGTTTTTTGATACAGTCATACCTCTATTAAACAATTTACTCAGAACAGTATCCAATATTTCATTATGTTCTTCTACTGTTTTTGCATGTATAAGAATGTCATCTTGGAATTTTTGAACTCCGTCAACTCCACTCAAAATAGCTTCCATTAATTTCTGAAATACGCTGGCTGAAGAAGCCAGCCCAAACGGAAGTCTTTTAAATCTGAAAGCCCCTAAAGGAGTGATGAATGTGGTCAACTCCTTTGACGCTTCTGATAACTGCACTTGATGATATGCAGACTTGAGGTCAATAATTGAAAAATATTTTGATCCACTGGTGGCTGCCAAAATCTCCTGTATATTTGGCAGAGGGAAACAATCAACAACAATATTTTTATTTAACGACCTCAAATCTGCACATAAACGGATTTCGCCATTTCTCTTTTTAATTAAAACAATAGCCGAAATCCATTCTGAAGAATTTGTTGACTCAATTACTTCTTCCTCTACTAGCTTGTTTAAGAGTTCTTGCAATTCAGATTTTACTGATAAAGGAACTGCCCTTACCTTAGGTTTAACCGGTATTGCACCTTTCTTCAGCTTAATTTCGTGTTCGAAACCTTTAACACAACCAATTCTATTGTCGAACAAAGACTCATACTTGTTAAAAATATTTTCCAAATCATCATTTAAAACTGGACTTACCAAAGAAATAGAAGCTTGTACAAAATTTTCGTCCAAAACAATTGGGTCATCCGCACCTGGTTTAAGTATAATGCCCAGCTTAGCTAAATCCTTCCAACCTACAATGTCTTTTCCCTTTTCAGCGACATAGATTTTGGTGGAAATTATCCTACCTTTTATATTTAACAAGTCATAAAAATACCCATATGCATTAATGTCAGACTCTCCAAATGCTTTGGCATATATATATCTGTAGCAAACAAGTCTGTATTAGGCCAATATTTCGCGTATTTCACATCTGAAATGATAGTGATCGGAGATCCTGAATCTGCCATAATCTTTACCTCTACATCTCCAATGTGTGCAATGCCTAATGGACCCTTAATATTTCCAGTTTGGTCATCAATAGACAGAACAATGTTGGCACACATATCTTCCTCGAAATCATTTACATAACTTACTTTCACTTTCTGGAATCTTTGTGATCTGGAATTATTACAACTCGTAGCGAAATGACCAATTTTCATACATTTTGTGCACTTCCTACCCTGTGCTGGGCATCCTTGAAAGTCTGCTTTATGGTTCTTTGACCCACATCTATAACATATAATAACACTTGAATCTGTGCCCCTGCCATCTCTATTTCTTTTCTCATAAGCAGGGTACTTTTGTTTTAAATCATTAACAACATACACATCAGCCCTTGAATTTGAGGAAGCAGATAAAACTTTTGATGTCTGAAGAGATCTCTCGATCCCTTTGGCAATATCTATCGCCTCTTGTAAAGGAGGATTTTTACATGACAAAAGCCTCTCTTGTATTTTCTTTTCATGGCAGTGAAAAACAAACTGATCCCTAATATATACATCCACCATGTCATTATATTCGCACTTAGTTGCTAGAACACGCAAAGCACCAATATACTCCTCAACAGTTTCATTTTCTTGTTGTTTACGCATAGTGAAATGATGACGCCCAATCATTATATTAGGCTCCTCTCCAAACTGTCTTTCCAAACGTTTGAGCGCCTCTTGGTATTCATCTAATGGTATAAACTGTCCCGGGGGTGGCTCATACTCAGGCAAACTACCGAAAATTTCCTGACCATTTGCTCCCAATAATCCAAACAAAATTGCCACCTTTCTCTCTGGATCATAATTCTTCCCGTCTATTGCGACTAAATAACTTTCAAAAGCCCTCAACCAGTTTTTCCACTTCATGCTTGGTTTCCCTGGATCATTCAAGAAAGGAGCTGGAGCACATATATTTGTATTTGTAGCCATTTCTGCAACTTTTCCTAGTACCTCTTTCTTAACAAGAAACGCTATTTTTAAAACTTATTATTAAAATTGAAAAAAGAAAAATTTTACAATTCAATAATTTCTCAAAAACTACTGCTAAATATTCTAAATATTAAGTTTCGTTTTATAAAAGAAATAGCTCATTGATGTGAGAAAATATAAACATGGAAAACAGGTAAAAATCCCTTTTTTTTTTTTTTTTTTTTTTTATCGTGTAACATCAAATTCCTCTCATGAAAAACACTGTTCTGAGAGAAAATACGATTTTCAGAACACAAAATGGAGTCACGCTCCGGATCGTAGGCTACGCGATGACATCAGCAACCACATCAGCGATGTCAGTTTCAGCTGACAGGAATGCCTGGCTGCAAGACTCTGAACTGAAAATTCCAACGGCCGACTGTGAAATAGACGTGACCGTTGACAGTTTACAGCTGAGGAGAATGCTACTTGCTTCCTCGAAAACGCTGTCGAACATGTGAAATTCAGCGCATCAGCACATGGAAGAAAATAGACGAAAGAATGAATTAGCGCTAGAAAACTCCTTTGGCAAAAATCGAAATATCGTAACTTGCCTGAAATTAAAGTTTAGAAGTTCGCTGAGTCTTGAGCCAAAGGAACACTCTTTTGCTTCCTAACTCGACCTCACATGGAAAAGTAAATAAATAAATTAGCACTGAATAATTCGCCCCGAAAAAAGAAAATCTGAATAACTTGCCTTGAAAAAAAATACTTTGAAGAGAAAAGACGATCCTCTGTCACACACCGGCGGGTCTTGAACAACTCTTTAGCATCCCGTCCTCGTCGCCATCTGAAGTGTCATCGTATATAATACACAAGGTCAGTTGAATTATATAAGTAATTTATTAGGATATAAAGACCCGCAAGTGCAGGACCGGTAAGGCAAACAGCTGGGGCTCGAATGACGCCCAACAACAACGAAGCCTAATGAATAATCTGACGTAGGCAAACAATGACCAATGAGAAGGGAGTAGCGGGAGAACACAAGGAAAAGCTGGAACGCCAACCCTCAAACATATAATGCATGTTACATATTACAACATCTCCCTTTCTTTCAAAAGAGCAGAATGAAATTAATACATTATAAAATCTCTAAACTTACAAGGAATTTGTACCACTCTTCCTGAACTTGTACTAGCAGATCGACAGTATTAGGATAAAATAACTCCTGCTCATTCTGCAAACTACCACATTCATTGTACTCATTTGCGGCAGAACTTTGGGAATTCAACTCTTGGATGTTAGCAGAGGCATCTTCTAAACACAATTCTCTATTTGATCTTAGTGCAACATCAACAGTGTCTTTTGGCTGGCAAATTTCACCATTGGGATTTGAAGAGGAACACATTTCAGACTCCTTATCATTAACCATATTCTCATTATTAGATGTCACCTCATACCAAAAGCTATCTGAAAGTGACACAGTATTCTGATCTTTAGAATCAGACATCAATTTCTTTTGAAAGTCCTTGATTTTGATTACATCACTTTTGTTCCTCCAACCCAATTCTGACACACGAATTGCACCTCCTGATACCTCTACAACTTCGCTTGGATCAAAGAATTTAGAATCTCCTTTCTGTTTTACAAATGGTTTTTTCACTAACACCCAATCCCCTACAACAATGTCTTTGTGAACAGCTTTATGCGTGTCATCATTGTATTTCTTGGATTTTAGTTGTTGCTTGCAGATAGAACTCTTGACTTTTAGGCTATCATCATCCACAACTGTAAAGTCACTTTTCCCTTTTTGATGCACAGAAAGCTTGGGTGATATACTTGTGATGGCTTGTCTACCTCTCATAAGAAAGAAAGGGGAAAAATTGGTAACGTTATTGACAGTTCTGTTATACATATCCACTCTATCTTGAGTGAATTCTACAACTGATAAATTGTTTGCCAGGGCCATTTGAATTCCATCTTTAATAAACCTGTTGACACGCTCCACTTGCCCGTTGGATCTGGGGGAGTACAATGGAGTCTTTTCTTGTGAAATTCGATTTTTCTTTAAAAAGGTCGTCATCATTTACGATGTCAGCTGTTTGCCATTATCTGACACTAAGATTTGAGGTAACCCTTCAATAGTAAAAAGTTGTTCTAAAAATTGAATAACACATCATCTGCCACTTGTGCATACGTTCTCAGATCTGTACTCAAATTTCTTACTGGGGGCCAGCTACTGGAAATAAATAATTTGACTTTACTTAATACAGGGTCATCATTAAGCTGTGAAACCCAATCAGATTCCTCACAAATACTGGTAAATTGATTGCTACTGTTTACAAAAGAAACTACACATTCAGTGTCATCATATTCCTTAAAATCATCACATTCAAGTGGAAGGCGTGATAGACAATCAGCTCTCACATTGCATTTTCCAGAAATATGTTTGATAGTGAAGTTATACTCTTGTAATTTTGACAGAATCCTGATTAATCTAGAAGAAATTTTTCCATTCCCTCTACCACAACCATCCATAAGAAAAGTGAGTGGCTTATGATCTGTAACTAAGTCAAAACTTTTGCCCCATAAATACATTCTCAGTTTCTCAACCGCCCAGACACAAGCCAATGCTTCTCTTTCTATGGTGCTGTAGTGTCTTTCAGATTCCTGTAACCTCCTAGAAATAAATGCAATAGTATGACTTTCATTGCCAACCCTTTGTGTGAATACTGCTCCGATACCCACAGAACTCGCATCCACAGTTACAACATTATGCCCTTCAGGATTGTATGGCTTCAAAGTTGGAGCATTAAGTATTGCATTTTTAATTATTTTAAAAGACTTATCTTGTTCCTCAGTCCACAACAATTTCTCTCCTTTGCGCAACAATACACGTAGGGGTTCGACTTTACAAGAGTAATTCTCTATGAACCGCGAATAATATTCGCTAAGCCCGAGAAATGATCTAAGAGCATCCTTATCACATGGCCTTGGGGCATCAGTTATGGCTTTAACTAAATCAAGTTTGGGCCTAATACCTTCACAGCTTAACACGTGGCCTAAATATTCATCCTCATCTTTTAAAAATTTGCACTTGTTTTTTGATACAGTCATACCTCTATTAAACAATTTACTCAGAACAGTATCCAATATTTCATTATGTTCTTCTACTGTTTTTGCATGTATAAGAATGTCATCTTGGAATTTTTGAACTCTGTCAACTCCACTCAAAATAGCTTCCATTAATTTCTGAAATACGCTGGCTGAAGAAGCCAACCCAAACGGAAGTCTTTTAAATCTGAAAGCCCCTAAAGGAGTGATGAATGTGGTCAACTCCTTTGACGCTTCTGATAACTGCACTTGATGATATGCAGGCTTGAGGTCAATAATTGAAAAATATTTTGATCCACTGGTGGCTGCCAAAATCTCCTGTATATTTGGCAGAGGGAAACAATCAACAACAATATTTTTATTTAACGACCTCAAATCTGCACATAAACGGATTTCGCCATTTCTCTTTTTAATTAAAACAATAGCCGAAATCCATTCTGAAGAATTTGTTGACTCAATTACTTCTTCCTCTACTAGCTTGTTTAAGAGTTCTTGCAATTCAGATTTTACTGATAAAGGAACTGCCCTTACCTTATGTTTAACCGGTATTGCACCTTTCTTCAGCTTAATTTCGTGTTCGAAACCTTTAACACAACCAATTCTATTGTCGAACAAAGACTCATACTTGTTAAAAATATTTTCCAAATCATCATTTAAAACTGGACTTACCAAAGAAATAGAAGCTTGTACAAAATTTTCGTCCAAAACAATTGGGTCATCCGCACCTGGTTTAAGTATAATGCCCAGCTTAGCTAAATCCTTCCAACCTACAATGTCTTTTCCCTTTTCAGCCACATAGATTTTGGTGGAAATTATCCTACCTTTTATATTTAACAAGTCATAAAAATACCCATATGCATTATTGTCAGACTCTCCAAATGCTTTGGCATATATATCTGTAGCATAACAAGTCTGTATTAGGCTAATATTTCGTGTATTTCACATCTGAAATGATAGCGATCGGAGATCCTGAATCTGCCATAATCTTTACCTCTACATCTCCAATGTGTGCAATGCCTAATGGACCCTTAATATTTCCAGTTTGGTCATCAATAGACAGAACAATGTTGGCACACATATCTTCCTCGAAATCATTTACATAACTTACTTTCACTTTCTGGAATCTTTGTGATCTGGAATTATTACAACTCGTAGCGAAATTACCAATTTTCATACATTTTGTGCACTTCCTACCCTGTGCTGGGCATCCTTGAAAGTCTGCTTTATGGTTCTTTGACCCACATCTATAACATATAATAACACTTGAATCTGTGCCCCTGCCATCTCTATTTCTTTTCTCATAAGCAGGGTACTTTTGTTTTAAATCATTAACAACATACACATCAGCCCTTGAATTTGAGGAAGCAGATAAAACTTTTGATGTCTGAAGAGATCTCTCGATCCCTTTGGCAATATCTATCGCCTCTTGTAAAGGAGGATTTTTACATGACAAAAGCCTCTCTTGTATTTTCTTTTCATGGCAGTGAAAAACAAACTGATCCCTAATATATACATCCACCATGTCATTATATTCGCACTTAGTTGCTAGAACACGCAAAGCACCAATATACTCCTCAACAGTTTCATTTTCTTGTTGTTTACGCATAGTGAAATGATGACGCCCAATCATTATATTAGGCTCCTCTCCAAACTGTCTTTCCAAACGTTTGAGCGCCTCTTGGTATTCATCTAATGGTATAAACTGTCCCGGGGGTGGCTCATACTCAGGCAAACTATCGAAAATTTCCTGACCATTTGCTCCCAATAATCCAAACAAAATTGCCACCTTTCTCTCTGGATCATAATTCTTCCCGTCTATTGCGACTAAATAACTTTCAAAAGCCCTCAACCAGTTTTTCCACTTCATGCTTGGTTTCCCTGGATCATTCAAGAAAGGAGCTGGAGCACATATATTTGTATTTGTAGCCATTTCTGCAACTTTTCCTAGTACCTCTTTCTTAACAAGAAACGCTATTTTTAAAACTTATTATTAAAATTGAAAAAAGAAAAATTTTACAATTCAATAATTTCTCAAAAACTACTGCTAAATATTCTAAATATTAAGTTTAGTTTTATAAAAGAAATAGCTCATTGATGTGAGAAAATATAAACATGGAAAACAGGTAAAAATCCCTTTTTCTTTTTTTTTTTTTATCGTGTAACATCAAATTCCTCTCATGAAAAACACTGTTCTGAGAGAAAATACGATTTTCAGAACACAAAATGGAGTCACGCTCCGGATCGTAGGCTACGCGATGACATCAGCAACCACATCAGCGATGTCAGTTTCAGCTGACAGGAATGCCTGGCTGCAAGACTCTGAACTAAAAATTCCAACGGCCGACGTTGAAATAGACGTGACCGTTGACAGTTTACAGCTGAGGAGAATGCTACTTGCTTCCTTTGAAAACGCTGTTGAACATGTGAAATTCAGCGCATCAGCACATGGAAGAAAATAGACGAAAGAATGAATTAGCGCTAGAAAACTCCTTTGGCAAAAATTGAAATATCGTAACTTGCCTGAAATTAAAGTTTAGAAGGTCGCTGAGTCTTGAGCCAAAGGAACACTCTTTTGCTTCCTAACTCGACCTCACATGGAAAAGTAAATAAATAAATTAGCACTGAATAATTCGCCCCGAAAAAAGAAAATCTGAATAACTTGCCTTGAAAAAAAATACTTTGAAGAGAAAAGACGATCCTCTGTCACACACCGGCGGGTCTTGAACAACTCTTTAGCATCCCATCCTCGTCGCCATCTGAAGTGTCATCGTATATAATACACAAGGTCAGTTGAATTATATAAGTAATTATTAAGATATAAAGACCCGCAAGTGCAGGACCGGTAAGGCAAACAGCTGGGGCTCGAATGACGCCCAACAACGAAGCCTAATGAATAATCTGACGTAGGCAACCAATGACCAATGAGAAGGGAGTAGAGGGAGAACACAAGGAAAAGCTGGAACGCCAACCCTCAAACATATAATGCATGTTACATGTTACAACACCAAGGTACGGAGCTGATTAGATCCTTAAGAGAATTCTTGATGCAGATTCTTGGCGCCCAACATTTGGTAAGGCGATAATCTAACGCTAGATACTAGAGTAACTCAGTCGTGCTTTTCACACAGACCCCTTTTTCCCGTAAAAACTCCAATAGACGTCTGGAGTGGGTGAAAGGTTAATATCCGCCGGAACTTAGTAGGATGAGAATCCTATGTATTAGTTTTTGGTTTAGTCAACGTTGAAGGATACAGTCTTCCAAAATATTGTGCACCTAATCTTTGTTTCCTTGAAACTTGATCTGCAACAAAAAACTTTCTGTCAGTAAAATGCCGGAAGGTGATGAAGAAAGAGATGCTTTAGCAGCTCAACTTTTAGCGGATGACACAAGTCTCCGCGAAGGAGACCCGAATGCTATAATCATTCCGGTAAATGTAAGAAGAACTATAACCCTTAAACTTATAGAAAATGGACTATCATCGAGAGGTGGTACAGTCATATTTGTGGTAGAGGTCCATGAATATCGGCAGACAGAGGTATTCTATTCATTTTTATTTATTATTTTTTTTCCCAAGACCTTTTTTGTACATGTTGCATGTGACACAGCGTGTAGCCTACAACCTCTTTGGGCCGGCTGCGTTAGGCGGAATCTGTGTGTAGAGTTAGTAGTATAACACAGCCTGTATAGCCGACAACCCTGGGGTCCGGCGGCGCGGTAGGATAAAACATGTATACATCATACCTAGGGCAGTACAGGTAACAGTCAGGTCTATGATTTGTATTGTACTGTTTATGTGGTAATGAGTTTCCAGAGCCATGGGTTTGCTATTAGCAGTCCATGAACATCTATGGTTAGTATCTATTGGCAACATGAAACAGTGGGATCCAAGACATAATAAGCACAAGTCCGTCGCATGTGATACTACGGTATGACGAGTAGTTGGATTGATGGTGTGTTGCGCCTTGGCATGGAGTAATCACATTCGGCGGTGGTAGGTGGAAGCAGTTGTCATAGTCATGTCCCGCACTGTAGGTGTCTCTGCGTGTGTGCCATTCTCTCATATTGGTAATGGTGCTATATTAGTTAGGGACATGAGTCATAGTGTAGGACCACCGGTGTACATTCGGAGAGCGCGTCCCTCTGTCACGCCTCTCATGATATGTGTGATGTTCCTCTCATCATGTGAGTGATGTGAGGTTGAGTGTCAGCGGAGCGGCAGGTGCCAGCATCACAAGTGTATGTTACTGTGCGTTGACTTAGGTATGTTAAAGGTCCCGTTTCATAAAATAAAGCTAACGTGAAAACTGAACCTTGAACCTTGACAAGGGAAGGCAGGGAGAGAAGGGTTGTTGAAGTGCGAGGTGTCCGTCTGTGCGAGAGCGAGGGGGGAGATTACAGCATCAGTGGAATCTGGTAATGGGGGTGAAGGGCGAGGCGATAGAGTAGCAGGGTGCAAGGGGGGCCCATCACAGGGGCGTCTTTGCAGTGTCTCCAGGGTGTGACAGTCGTGTCTGTTCATGCATAGGGGGTGGGATATGACTCCGTCGCTTGGGGGATGGAAGGGTAGGGTAACAGCGCGATCAAGTAGGGTGTGACTTGGAGCATCGGTGATACAATACGCTTGTGTATAGTATAGACGTCCTACAGTTGTAAGCAGTGTGTTATGGGCTACTCCTCAGGAGGAAGAGTAAAGGGAGGGGGGGGCAATCAGTACTAGAGCCTCTTGAGTGTCTCACATTTGCAAGGTAGTTCATGTGTGGGTTTTTCTCAGGTGATCCCTTTGTCTAGGCATGTCTGCTGTAAGGACTTCAATACGTCATCCCATAGCTGGGCAATGGAGAATTTCCTGAGCCCCGCCGTTTCCTCTCTGTGTAAAACTGTGCTCTCTGCGCGCGCCCAGTTAGTGAAAGACGTGAGCCAATGTCGGACATGCGGGGGTGCGCTGGCCTTCCAATGTTTAGTGAGCAGGCGCTTGGCTGTGATAAGTCTTAAGTCCCAAAACCTGGCCGGTACCTTATTCAGTTTAGTGCGTTTATATAGGCCTAGGATGCAGGCTTCCCACGTGCGTGGCACATTTTCATTAGTGCAGAGCGTTAGTAGTGTCACAATCTCGTCCCAGTACGTCAGGATATTGGGACATAGCCAGATCATATGTAGGAAGTCTGCCCCAACCAGGGAGCAGCGCTGGCATGCTGTGTTGGTGATTGAGAAATAGCTGTTTATTTTGTCGGGTGATAAATAAGCACGATGTAGTATGTAGAATTGAATGACCTTAAAGCGAGGGTTGCGTGGGATGTTAGTCGGGCCAGCTAGTACCATTGCCCATTCCTTGTCGGTCCAATCTCTTCCTCTATCTGTCGCCCACTTTTCCCGCAGCGGCAGGGTAGATTGTTGTGTATGGGTCAGGAGGGCCTGTGCCAGCCAGTGTATTACATGGGAGCCATTGCCCATGACATGCAAATATTGCATGAAGTGGTGCATTGGTGGTTCTTCCGATATGTCCCCCCAGGCCGTCGTCAGTTCGTGTAACAATGACACGTGCAATAGGAACTGCCCAGCTGGTAGGCCCGTGTCCGCAGCAAGGTCTGCAAAGGGCAGTAGGGCACCTTCCGTATATAGGTCTCCCAGCGTCTCTACTCCCGCCTACGTCCAGCTGTCCAGTGTCGCCTCCGTCAGTACTCCTGCGCCCCTGGGGGTGCCAGTTATGGGGAGTATCGGAGCATACGGTATCGTCGCTCGCGTAAGTCTCAGGCAGCGTAGAAAACATCTGCGTGCCACCGCTAAGTGTAGTTGTGTAGGGCAGGGGGCCCTAGTCAGTGGGTGGAACAATGCGCACCTTTGTGTTCGTGTCCAAACGGTAGTATCCGTGGCAGTGTCTCCCAAATTCTTACCGCACAACCAGCTCGACACCCATTGCAGCTGCGCCGCCAGGTAGTACTGCTCCATGTTGGGGACCGCCATGCCACCCGACTCAGTAGGCATGTATAGCTTCGCTAGCGCTACGCGAGGCCGGCCTGTATTCCAAATAAGGCCACGTATCATGACCTTTAGTTCGCGAAATATTTTTGTAGGGACGTAAGTCGGGATGTTGGCAAAGTAATATAATAGTCGCGGTAGGGCAATCATTTTTATCAGTGCTATACGGCTGGGCACATTCAAGGGCAGAGTTTTCCAAAAGGCCACTTGCGCGCGGATGGAGGTGATCGCTCGCGTCAGGTTACCGTCCAGTATATCTGTGGGGTTCCGGTATATGTGGATCCCCAAGTATCTGAATGTGGTGGGGTACCACTGCAGCTTCTCTCCCCCAAGTCGGACATCGCATTCAGGTGTGTCCGGGCTGTAGGGGTAGGCCCCCGACTTGGACCAGTTGACCCTTCACCCTGACATGGACTCAAAGGTCTGGAAGATGCCTGTGAGAGCACGCAGGACATTGGTCAAATCTCGGACGTAGAGAAGTAGGTCGTCTGCATAGAGCGAGATCGCATGGACACCGTCCGCCATCGGTATTCCCCATGCATCTCCCTGCGCTCATAAGATAGTGGCCAGCGGTTCCATCGCTCAGGAGAACAACAGGGGCGACAGGGGGGCAGCCCTGTCTGGTGCCCCTTTGCACTCGGATGGCAGCAGATAGTAATTTGCCAGTACGCACTCGGACCGTGGGTCTCTGGTATAATAGGTCCACCATGTCTCCAAAGCCATCCCCCAGATCGTATTTTTCCATCACCGCCCTAAGATATGGCCACTCCACTGAGTCAAACGCCTTCTCAAGGTCCAATACCAGGCATCCCGCTCTCGGCCAGCGTCGAGTGGCATATTCTTGTATTCGGAACAGTCTGCGGATATTATGAGAGGTATGGCGTGTCGGAACAAAGCCATTTTGGTCATTGTGTACCAGAGTCGGGACCAGTGGGGCCAGGCGTTGGGCCAGAGTGGAGGCAAGTATCTTATAGTCGGTATTCAGGAGGGCCAGGGGGCGATAGGAGCCCAAGCGGGTGCTATCCCTGCCAGGCTTGAGTATGGAGACAAGGTTGGCCTCATTGAGTGTAGAGGGGAGAGATGAGTCTTCCCTGGCTGCGGAATACATTTTTAGGAGTTCTGGGATGAGGACCACCGAGCCGGCTTTATAGAATTCGGCTGGTAGCCTGTCTGGGCCCGGGGATTTACCGTTGGACAGGTTTAAGATGGCCTCGCGGAGTTCTTCCGACGTTAGCGGCGCTCTGGAGGTCGTCCTGCTGCGCAGCAGTCAGACGTGGCATGGGTAAAGCAGAGAGATACTCCGCTATGTCTGGTGGTGGGACTTGGAGTCGTGATTCGTATAGGGCTCCGTAGTGTGTCGTGAAAGCCTCATGTATGTGGCGTTGAGTGTATAGTAACCCCCCTCGCCTGTGTGGATCGCCGACACCGGGGCTGCGCGGTCCTCCTGCGCTATCAGCCAGGCAAATAACTTGCCTGGTTTGTCGCTGAGGTGATGTGTGCGTGCGGAATGGGCCGCAAAGTTTAAATTGCTAAGATGATCTAAGAGGCGTGCGTGTTCCGTGTGCGCGTCCGACAGTGGGTCAGCAGCACCGCCGATCGCGTCCTGTTCTTGTTGGAGTAGGTCTGCTTCCAGCCGAGTTAAGTCCCTCTCTAGCTGTTGCTGCAGGTGTCCCTGAGTGCCTAAGTAGTGCCCCCTAATCACAACTTTGAAGGCCTCCCATTCGACCTGGGGGGAGGATGCCATGTCCGAATTATCTTCAAAGTGTTGCGCCGTTTGTGCCATGAGGGAGTCTCGGAAGGCCGCATCAAGCAAGAGGGCCGGTTGCAGCCGCCATGTAGGGATAGGTGGGTGCGGGCGCTCCCATGCTATGGCCAGGACGTGCGGGTTATGATCTGAGTGCGTGCGGCCCTTGTACCGTGCGTCAGTAATAAGGGGGAGGAGGTCAGCAGATATCATGTATCTGTCTAAGCGCACATGCAGATCGTGTGCTCCCGAGTAATAGGAATAGGTGCGTGTGTTGGGGTTATGTGTCCGCCATGCGTCATGTAAATCCCATTGTGTGGCCCAGCTTACCAGTGCTTTAATGGCGCCGTGTGCCGGCGCGCCAATGCGTGGTGGGAAGGAGTGGTCCAGTGCCGCATCTAGGATGCAGTTGTAGTCGCCCCCCAGGATCCACGGAACACCGTGCCATGTTGCTAGAGTCGCTGATAGTCGGGTGAAGAAACTGCCCTGATCTGTGTTTGGAGAATATAGGGAGGCTAGCACCACCATCTGTCCATCCAACCTGCCCTGGACCACTACATATCTACCATCAGGGTCTATATAAGTATTAGAGGCCGCCCAGGGAGTTCCAGGACGGATTCATAGGAGGGTTCCGCGTGCAAATGAGGAATATTCTGTTGCCAGTAACTGCCCACGCCATCTGCGATGTAGTGCACGCACTTCCGTTTTATTCAAGTGCGTTTCTTGTAAAAGCGCAATATGTATCTTGTGGCGCTTTAAATATGAATATATTTGATATCGTCGTGACGGTGTATGCATGCCCCTGACGTTCCAGGTACACATCTGAATCTCAGTCATGGCCGTTGTCTAGGTGAGTCCCTGTTTTAGCTTTTGCGCTCAGCTCCCCATATGTGCCTCCCCCCAGACCTCCCCCCGCCCCACTCCAAGACAGTGCAGCAATTGTGCTAGGAGGTATCTCACACAGACGTTGGGGAATGAAGGAAGAGTGAACACGAAGTTCCAAGGAAGGGTAAAAAACTATAACAAATGCCAAATGGTCGGTCGTCTAACATGTCGCCGTCCAAACACTCAAGTGAGTTGAATAAGCTACACAATTCTAGGGGGTGTGAAGCAATTGGTACCAATAGCGATACAACAGTATTGTTCTCAAAGGGGGGTAACTTCCCACCCCGGGCCGTGGAAAGTATGCCACAGTTGACAGGCATCACCGGGCTTCAGCCCACCCAGCGCACAGGGAGAATGTCTGTCTGTCGCAAAAAGTTAGTGGGAAAGTTCGTGTGGGGGCACATGCCTTCAGCAGAGTCCGGCTATGCGCGCCGCTGTATGTGCAGTCACCTTAGAAAGAGGTGTATCCCAATGTCACATGACAGGAGTGTGTAGTGTCTGTGGTAGGTTACTCACTGCGTCTCGTCGTCGCCTTTGTCTGCAGAGCAAGGGGGCTGCACCTTTGCCCGTCGTTGCCGAGTCCCATACACTCCTAGGTGGAGCAGAATAATGCCGGCTAGGCAGCTGATGCTGTGTGCCGAGGCGGGAAGTCCTAGGGGCTCTCCTCAGACGAGCAGGGCCGCTGTCTGTGGCGTGACGTCAGGAAGGTCGGCGGATGGTTGAGAGTCCGGTAGTCCATAGATGGCTTCGTCGTCACTAGGGAAAACGCGTGGGCTTGTATTTGGTGCAGAGGAGGGTTCCGGAGAGCCGCTGATTTCCGTCACTCTGCGTAGTGCGTCCTGTTGCTCCTGCAGAATCAGGTCCGCTGAAGGGGAGCATGTTGTCATTTCCTGCGAGTGGTGAGGTGTGGGCGATTTGTGCCTGCGGCGTCTTCTCGACCCTCTCGAGCGCGGCATCGTGGCAGTACCCTTTGTCTTCCGGGGCGCCTCCGCCACCCCGCCATCCAGCCAGGTTTCCACCTCCTCAGGATGGGTGAAAAAGTGCGTCTTGTCCTGCGCCACCACTCTTAATCGAGCCGGGAAAAGGAGTGAGTATTTGAGACCCATCTGTCGTAGCCTTCGCTTCGCCGCAAGGAAGGAGTGTCTCTGCCTCTGTACCTGGATGGTGTAGTCGGGGAAAAACATCACTGTGGCGTTGTCAATTCGGATGTCGCCAAGTTTCCTGGATTCGCGCAAGATAGTGTCGCGATCCCTGTAGTTGAGGACACGAAGGATCAGCGGTCTGGGGTTAGAACCCAGAGGGAGGGGTCTCGTAGGCACAAGGTGTGCGCGTTCCACCACAAAATATGGCGATAGCGCACCTTCCGGCAGGAAGCCTCTCAGCCAGTCCTCCACACGTCCCGTGGGGTCAGTCCCTTCCCATTTCTCCTGTACACCGACCAATCTAATGTTGTTTCTTCGTGCCCGTCCTTCCGCGTCTTATTTATTTATTTTATTTATTTATTTGAATTTATAATGCGCAACAGCTACCCGCAGTGGGTTTCCCGGCGCCAGGGTAGACAAAAGTAGAAAACGAAGATACAGCAACAATACCGAGAACCAGCTAGAGCGACAGGGTTAATCTAGTTGAAAAGTAGGGTCTTAAGTTTTTTCCGAAAACAGAATAAGTCTGTCTCAGATTTCAGGGCGGTAGGTAGCGCGTTCCAGGCTTTGAGGCCTAGATGGGAGAAAGACCGACCCCCCATCTTTGCAAGTTTGAATCTTGGGACAACAAAATTGCCATTAGCAGAAGATCTTAATGAGCGACTAGGTATACAAGGTTGAACAAGCCTCTGTTGATATTTTGGGGCCGAGCCCTGCTTAATTTTAAAAAGATAACACAGGGCTTTAAATTTAATACGGCTTGGGACCCTAAGCCAGTGTAGATCACAAAGAGCCTGTGAGGCCGAAGATCTCCTCGGAATGTTACAGAGAAGTCGGGCCGACGAGTTTTGTACTACCTGGAGTTTGTTGATGGTAGAGGCGTCGGCACCGAGATAGAGGACATTTCCATAGTCCAGGCGAGGAGTTACTAACGCCTGGACAACGGTTCTCCTGGTAGCATGGGGCAGCATCCATAGGATTTTCTGGAGCCATCTCAAGGTAGTAAAACAGATGGGGGCCACCTTAGTGGCCTGCTGCCTCATAGAGAGTTTGGCGTCTATAAGAAACCCGAGGTTGCGAACTACAGAGGCCGGCTGGGGAAGGGGTCCCATATCGCTGGGCCAGTGTAGCGGGCCCCAAAGATCTTTATTCTTCCCCAGAATGACGATCTCGGTCTTATCACCATTTAACTTGAGGAGATGCCTCTGCATCCACTCAGCTATACGAGACAGTCCGACCTTTAAGATCGATACACTGTTGTTCTCACTGCTGGAAAGGGAGAAAACAATCTGGGTGTCATCGGCGTATGAGAATATGGTCAGCAATTTACCTGTAGAAGCGCATTGCTGGGTAGCGCTTACCCTTGGCTGGACACTGCGTGCACTGCGTGCACTTTGACCGGACCTCGCCGCACCCGCTTCGCGGGTGCCGCTTCGCAGGTGCAGCTTCGTCGGACACCGAGAGGAGCAGCTGATTGTGACACCTTCCAGGGACCAAACCAACCTCGGCGGAGGGCTGCAGGGCTGCGAGCGTGCCAGGGACTCCAATTCCCAGGAGTCCCTGATAGACCGCCAACAACTTCCGGTCCGCTCTCCCTGCCGGCCCGCCCACTGCCCACCGGAGGGCTTCTTAAACCCCTTCCTGCTCTTCCTTCATTGGGACAACAATTTATCTGTAGAAGCGCATTGCTGGGTCGCGCTTACCCTTGGCTGGACACTGCGTGCACTGCGTGCACTTTGACCGGACCTCGCCGCACCCGCTTCGCGGGTGCCGCTTCGTCGGACACCGAGAGGAGCAGCTGATTGTGACACCTTCCAGGGACCAAACCAACCTCGGCGGAGGGCTGCAGGGCTGCGAGCGTGCCAGGGACTCCAATTCCCAGGAGTCCCTGATAGACCGCCAACAACTTCCGGTCCGCTCTCCCTGCCGGCCCGCCCACTGCCCACCGGAGGGCTTCTTAAACCCCTTCCTGCTCTTCCTTCATTGGGACAACAATTTACCTGTAGAAGCGCATTGCTGGGTCGCGCTTACCCTTGGCTGGACACTGCGTGCACTGCATGCACTTTGACCGGACCTCGCCGCACCCGCTTCGCGGGTGCCGCTTCGTCGGACACCGAGAGGAGCAGCTGATTGTGACACCTTCCAGGGACCAAACCAACCTCGGCGGAGGGCTGCAGGGCTGCGAGCGTGCCAGGGACTCCAATTCCCAGGAGTCCCTGATAGACCGCCAACAACTTCCGGGCCGCTCTCCCTGCCGGCCCGCCTACTGCCCTCTAGCCGTGCTATAACTGGGTTTACTTCTCCCGCAGCGCGGGACGCAGCCCGGAGCAAAGACCGGGCTAAGAGCGGGCCGTTTGAGGCCGTTCGAGGACGGCAGAGGACGACCCTGGCCCATAACCCCTACACCGGCTTTGACACATCCAAGGTAGGCGGACTAGTTAACCCCAACCTATTTCCCAGCCCAGAGTGCCTGGACACAAGAAACATTATATTGACTGCGAGGGTCATTAAGTCATTATCACATTTTGTGTAAATAGCGTGTTTAGTTGTTATAACCACTGCTGGTGCCATTTAGTCATCATGACCTTAAGATCAGGCAAAACACGCACAGTCCAAATCCAAACACCCAAAGGAGTGGTATCGGGGCCACTGGATGCTTTTATTACACGTGCCACGGGAATATTAGAAAGAGAAATCGAAATGGTGGAAAAACGTCTCTCCATTGACTTAGTCAGTGGAAAGCGCTCTTCACTGGGCAGGTTGGCCACGATTCCTAGCCCCGTGGCACAAATACATGCAGCTTTTAATTGTATTCATTTAGATACTACTGAGGCCATAGTCCATATGGATAGCGAGGGGGTTGATATTCCTGTACACACACCAGTCCATGTTGAATACCACCTGGATGACCTTGAGGCAAGCGGGGAAACTGCATCCCAGGTTAGTTTAGTGTCCGAATACTCTTCAGAATCCCCCCACTCATCTCCTGACTCTCCCAAGACTGTGCCTAATAGGCTAACCCACATAGATTCTGTAGGCACCGATACGGTAACGAGGAAGAGAAAGCAAGACTTGAGCTATATGGGGGGGAGAGAACGTAAAATGCCTAAATTAAAAGACACTACCGGCAATCCTATACCAGCAATTGGCCATCTTAGCGAAAAACAATGTTCCAGTGCTTTTCCAAATGTCTTATGCCCCTCCCTCACCTCCTTAGGATCCTCGAACCCATGCCCAACTTGTCAAAACAGTGACGATTGGTAAAAATTGAGGCTCTGATGAAAAATCTTTTATTACCTGTTTTAGAGCGGACCAGGTTAATGACTTTAAAAATAGACACTCTGGAGACAGTAGTGAACACGAACTCAGCCTTGCTATTATCTTTAACCGGCACGAGCCCAGGGGGGGTTAAACCTATACATCTAGCCCCAAAGACAACAAACATTCCCATTACTCTTAATCACAAACCCCCAGGGACAGCCACCAATAGACCAATGAGGGGTGGAGATCCTAAGACCACTTCAAGTAAAGTATCCGAGGTCTCGTCTCAACATACGCATATGACGAAGCCCACGGACAAATCGGATAGTTTAAACTCCGCTAGACCCCGCCCCACCAAACCACTCTCTTTGGCCAAATCTAGTTTAAATACCTCCCGGCATCCTCCCCACGGGCCTTTAGTTAACCACCGTAACACCACAAAACCTTTGGCAGAAAAACATCCCAGGTATACCACGCCGCGGGCTGACCTCCCTATTGAGGCTACACTATACACAATAGTATTGACTGGTGTAGCCCCCCTTCATTCAACCTGGCAAGAGGGAGACTTACGGCGACTTGCGCAATAAGGTGACCTATTGGTTAAATAAAAAACGACCGTTACCTCCTTCTTCGCCAACTGAAATTCTGTTTGTAAGAAGAGTTGACTGGGTGGGCCATGGCACCAAAGATCTGGAGGGTGATTGTATTTTAATCTCGATTAAGGACCCCTGGGTGGTGGATATGATCTGCAGAGAGGCTAGGTTTGCGAGACAGGGGGATGTCCAGACATTGGGCCTATCATACTTTTATCCACACAGGCAGAGTTCCATTTTAAAGGGCTCTAGACATGGTCAACCAACCATTAGGAGTTACCCTATGATAAGGACACCCCAACTTCCGCAATTTCCATCTCTTTTCAATCATTTTGGCCCTTTATCTGATCTTGAGGCCATTGATTGACTTCAAACTTGGTCTTGCGTAACTGAACCCATAGAAAATTTTGGTTTTCTGGCAGTTAGTCCGAGCGAGGAGTCTCCGCAGCTTGCAACTATAGTGGAAGAGTGTATGGGGGCCTCAGCACTAACAGGAATTTCCATATCACCATTGAGGGAAGTGGAAGTCTCCTTGAGGACTGGGGAAAACCAGAACACCTCTGGGCGCATTGAAAATGGGTGGGACGGTGAAATTGGACAGGGCACCCTTGCAGTTTTAGATTTGGTGGTCCCCCCTGTGGTCTCCACCCCAGAAATACTTACCCTTGTGTCCTGGAATGTTGCTGGGGTTAAAGGTCGTATCGACTCTGACGACTGGCTGGAGTTTATGGATAAATACGATATTATCCTACTCCAGGAAACCTGGGCAACTGAACCAACATTTAGGCAGGGTTACATAAACTTCTTTAAACCTGCAATTAGAAGTGTCAAAGGGCGAGCCTCAGGGGGCTTATTGACCTGGGTGAAACAATCCTTGGGATACTATCCCTCAGAACTCACAGTACAAGACCCGGACCTCCTTATCATCAAGTTGACCAAGACCGGTCATCGGGAACTGATCTTGATTAACATATATGCCCGAGGATTGCCAGGAGGCCGCTCCCCTCCCCTGTTGGAAGTACTGGACCTCAATTTGGCAGGCTTAGATAGCGATCATGTCACCCTTCTAGCAGGAGACCTAAACTGTACCTTTGAGCCATTACTTGACTCAGGGGACAGTTGGGGCTCCGCGAAGGATGCAGTATGGGGTATCCCCGATCTGTTGCCCACTAAACCGGTAATTGCAACTGAGGCAGCGGTGAATTGGATGGCTTTTTGTCTAAACAGGGGTTTTCGGGCCTGCAATGGCCGTGCAAGATCAGACCAGGAAGCAAATTTCACATTTGATAACGGGTTAAGAAGAAGCCGTATTGATTATATCCTGTTAAAACTAGGAGACTGGCCTCTGCTGGTGGACATGGCAGTACTATCCCGCCCAGAAAGTGACCACAACCCCCTGTCTCTGCAACTAAGGATACCAGGCCTTGTGAGATCCGAGAATCTCGGTATCTCACAGACTGGGGACGCTTTCCTAACCAACGATAGGAAGAGGTTAAAATGGTCCAAAATTGTGGAGGATGAAACTCTAAGGGATAAGGTCAACACAATGGTTAACAACACATATAATGAGATGTTGACATATGATCAGTTGGGGGATAACCTCGAAACGGCCAATAACATCATAAACCTCCACGACCGTTGTTTTGATGATCTTAAATCCCTGCTTTCACAACCATGTCACCAGGGAACCACTAAAATACCTATCCGCCCCCAGAAATGGTATAATAAAAAATGTAGGGAAGCCCATACCCATCTCATTAAAGCAGTTAAGTCTCGGATTATGGGTTCAGTGAAAGCGGCTAGATTAATCTATAGGAAAACGCAGTGGGAAGCTAAACGGGAGTGGGAGGAAAAGTATTGGTCGGATCTATTGGAGGCTTCCACATCCAACAACCCCATAAAATTTTGGGAAATAGTCAAGTGGGGGAAGGACCCGGATGCACGCATCCCCGCAAACCACGTGCCCCCCTCTGATTGGGTGACATTCTATTCGACTCAGTTCTGTGCCGAGAATCCCAAACCTCCCAGTTCTCTGGTGATGGTACCCCACCCACCCATGCAAACTGAGAACATTATTTTTACAGAAAAAGAGGTTGAGCTGGCATTAAGCCTTACTACGCGAGGGAAAGCGCCGGGTATGGATCTTATACCAGCCGACCTGTTCAAAGCTAATCCCGCTCTGTGGACGCCTTATATTACTAAGGTGGCCAACTCCATAGCTGCTGGTGCAAGCATACCCAAATCCTGGAAGGGGGCGGAGATATTACCCATCTACAAAAAGGGTAGTAGGTCTAACCCAGGTAATTACCGCCCGATTAGTCTCATCGACTCAATACAAAAACTCATTGCACGTATGGTCCTGGGTAGGGTTCAAGGCTGGATCGAACTAGAGGACATACTATCTCCAATGCAGGCGGGCTTCAGATCAGGCACGAGCACCATCGACCAGGTGTTCAGATTTTGTCTGATCTACTGGAAGGTGGTTCAGCTTGGCGGCGGTACCATCTACGCAGCGTTCATTGATCTGAAGTCCGCGTTCGATCTAGTCCCGAGGGATAAATTGTGGGGAGTCTTGAGGAGTTTGGGAATACCTGAGGAGTTACTTGTCCTAATAATCAAACTGCATGAGGACAACTTTGCGAGGGTGAGATGGGGAGGTCAGGGTAAAGTGACGGAACACTTTCCAGTAACTCGAGGTGTCCGTCAGGGGTGTGTCCTGGCACCAACCCTTTTCTTACTGTTTATTGACCAAGTGGTCAAATTTTTTAAGGATACTCCGACGGACGCCCCAATGCTTGCAGGACAACGATTCCCAATGCTCATCTTTGCGGATGACACCCTACTCCTCTCCCGAACACGTGCGGTCTACAGCGGGCGTTGGACCGCTTTGAGGAGTTCTGTGCCGCCAGCGATCTTAAGGTGAACGTTGGGAAAACCAAATTTATGGTCCTAACAAAGAACCGCTTTGTCCGGAGCACAGTTAGCATGGGTGGCGTTAAATTGGATCAAGTGGAGAACATGATATATCTGGGGGTCACTCTAGACAGTCGCCTGAGATGGAAAGCCCAAGTCGGTGCACAATATCTCAAGCTTGCCCGACTTACCGGCTGCCTACTAAGCGAACAAAAAAGATCTATCACCAAGCGGGTTATCCCGGCGCTTAAGATCTATGATGCCAAAATCAACCCAGCAATCTTATATGGTGCAGATCTGTGGGGCTATATGGACCTTACGGGTCTGTTTAAAATACAATGTAAATTTTTGCGAAACTTGGTGGGCTTGCCACCGTCGTCCCCTTCTATTCCTCTCTGCTTGGACATGGGATGTCCCCCGATCAATGAGATGGCCAGATTCAGATTGGTTGCTTTCTGGAGGCGCTTATGGACATCCCCTGACCTCACTTCATTTGCAAATGAGGTAGCAGAAGTCAGGTCAATTAGGGGCTCGGGGAAAATTCAATGGTTCAAAATGGTAAAAACCACTTTGACGGACATGGGCTAGAGCAGCTTTGGACATCTCCCACCACTAGTATCTTCCCATCCAAACTAGCATTTAAAGAACTGTACTGGGCTACGCTCCGCCAGATTAGAGTCAATGCTTCTAGTTCCACCAACCTCACGGGTAGGTTCTTGTCTTTTAAGTTGGACCCATCCCGTGAACAATACTGGGACACAGTCTCTAAATCTTTGGACAGGAAACTCTACCACCAGTTCCGGGTGGGAGCATTGCCACTGAACACATTTACGAAAAGTTGGTCAACCAGCACCACGGACCACTGTAGATGGTGCCCCGGCCACAAGGAAACAGTGGGTCACTTTTTGTTTGCCTGCCCAAGATATTCGGCACCGCGAGCCAAATGGTTAAAACCACTGTTCCAGCGCCTGCCTATTAGAAAATCTGACGAGGCCATTTGTGTATTAAAAACTAACACTTCAGAGGTTATTTCAGTGAGCCTGGCAAAATATCTGGGGTGGGCCTGGATAATCAGGTCAAAACATTAGCCTAATCATTGTGATTGCTGTGATGTATTTTTGTTTGAACATTTTTTGCTCAGCTTATTGATCCTGCAAATGTCCTCCTTTGACCCATTTAATATCATATAATTGGATTGTCCACTTCTGCTTCTCTTACAAAACACTGTTTCTGTATCTGTAAGCTTTTCCGTTTTCTTTTTTTTTTCTCTAATTTTAGTAATCTTGTCTCAGGATTGTCTTTCATGTCATTTAATACCAATTTTATGAACTTAACGAATATGTACTTATTATTAATTAATGTTTGTTATTATCTGTCTTTTATGATTTTCTTTTAAATCGAAATAAAGACTCTAAAACCTGAAAACCTGAATATGGTCAGCCCAGCGTCCTCCGCGATGGTAGCCAGGGGTCTTCCGCTCGCTCTTCCAGGAATTCCACTCTGTTGAGGAGGTCACGTATATGCTTGTCCGTTTGGCTCACCCGGGGCTCCAGATCTGCCACTGTCCCCTCCAAGGTTGTGGTGCGGTCTTGTAACTTCTTGTGGTCAGCCCTGAGATGGGTTAGGTCTATCGCCACACTGTCTATTTTTGTCTCTAGGGAGGTGCGGGTCTGTTGGAGGGATTCCTCCAGGCGTTCCATTATAGCCAGCACATTGTCCAGTTTTGACGTTACTTGGTCTGAATCCATCTTAGGTGGCGACTTAACTTGTTTCCCTCTCAATGTGGTGCCCCCTGTTCCAGTGCGCGTTTTCACCCCCAGACATGAGCAAGGTGATGTCTGGAAGCGTCTTCTATGCACAGTGCGGGTGGTTCAAGAAGGTAGGCTGCAGCAGCTATGTATGCTTAGGCGGGGCGTCAGGGCGTCAGTCCCTAGTAGATTTGTTGGGCTGTACCTGAGGGCAGGCCGCAGCGGCGGCGTGAGCGTAGGTTGTTCGTCAAGGTCTCAGCCTTCAGGTGCCGGGCAGTGTTCGTCCCAGTCCCACCAGGAGCATCGGTGGAGTGTCTACTCAGTCCCGCTCCGCAGGCCTCATGGCTAGTGGTGGCGTCCGCCTGGGTAGGCGTGGGTTGGCAAGGCAGGTGGGAGAAATGCTCAGTGGGCGCAGCAATGTGGCTGGGCAATGTTGTGGTCTGTGGTGCAGTTTGTCTAGCTCAGCTTACTGCGTTGTCTTACAGGAGCATGTCTGCAGGCGAAGGTGCACCCTCTTCAGCTGCCGAGGGGGCGATCGTGTCGTCTTGTCCTCCCTCGTGGTCTGTGAGCCCATGAGCGGGGGGCGGGGGAGGGTCCCCGCAGTCAGCCACGCCGCCTCGAGAGACGTCGAGTAAGGCTCCAGCCACCGGCGGTTGTCTCCCCGCAGTCCGTCACCCACAAGCCCGGGCTTCTCACCCCCACAGGGCCCGTTCGCGCGGGCAACCCCCAACAAGATCCGTTCTTCGCCTGCAGTCTCTCACAGCCTCCCCTCGTTCCCGGGGCCGGTCACTTGGGTGTGCGATGCAGGGGCAAGCAAGGCCTCTCTCCTTGGTGTGGTCCCCGTGGGTGTGCGGGGGTCGGCTCACTGCCCTCCGGTTACTCTGCTGGGGCGGTATCACAGTCCGGCCCGCCCGTTGCCAGTGCCGGCGCAGCCCCGCCAAAGCACGGCGCAACGCCGGCGGCGTCCGTTGTCCACAGGCGCCTCACCGCTCCAATAGCTCCTCAGGTGGTCACGGGTCCGTGCAGGGGGATCGCCGCTATGTGTCTGATGTGGGGGCGAGGGGGCTGCCCAGCTCTCGCCCACGCTCCATAGGTGTGGTTGTAGGGCATTGTGTAGGCTGCGTCCCTGGGGCTGTCGTTCCCACCGAAGCCTCGGTCTCTCGTAAGTGGGTGCGCCGGGTCTATCCCGCCCAGTCACTCCTTCACCACCGGTGTGGGCCCAGGCATGTAAACAGCCCCAGATTCGGCTGGTGTGTGGGTGGGGGTTATCTCCGGGTCCGCCCGTAACTGTGGCGCGATCAGGATAATGCAAGCGGAGAAACGGCCCAGGGAAGGGGAGCTCAGATCGGAGCTCTACCCTTCCACGTCCATCGCCATTGCGCGCCAAGGACATTGAAATTCCACTAACATACCAAGAGCACCTGCTCTGGTTTAATGGCGCCCTAAAACATCAAAATCACATCACCAGGCTCGGTCCACTAGGTAGACCAGGAGCCACATGGCCGGTTTTAGCCAGCTACACACCACATCCAGACATTGAAAAAATGTCAGACCGGGAACTTTTAGCTCAGCTAAAACAACTAATTAAAATACATAGACAATTGGTCCAATATGTCATGCGGACTTCAACAGCCCAACCAGCAATAACATTTCCACAGCACACCCCTCACCAGGGGAACGCAAATAAAATCACACCACAGAATATACAATCAGCCATTGGCATAATACCCGCAAAACGGGAACAAATTCCATTCTGGTTAGCTAAAAAAATCACTCCAATAGAGGCAGTATTTCCTGATACTACACCTCATGAGAAACACAGAATTCTGACGATCTGCCTTCCAATGGGGATCGTACCACATGTGGAGGACTGTGACACTTGGGGCACAGTCTTTGCTTCAATATACACAAAAACACATGGTGTACCGTCCATGGCGGTTATACCAGACGTACTACGACCGATTCAAAATGAATACGGTCCAGAACCTGCTTTAAAACTAGGTATGAAATTACTAAAAGACTTTAAGCAAGTCTCGGCTATATTACTAGCCAAAATAAAGGAGAAGCAGCATCTGTGGCGATCCGCCAGAAATTGAAAGAAACAGATATAGCAGAACAACCTTTTGAACTTGCCAGAATCATAGAAAAATCCTATGAAGAACTAGGTAGAGATAGTTTGGGTGGGAAACCACTAAAACCACAACTAACTGAAAATCCTGAAAAAACTTTTATTAAGAATAATCTCAACACTCCAAAAAAGAGTTGGGAGGGTAATAAACAATCCACTCCCAGAGAAAAATGGTTTCAGTCCAGAGGAAGGTCTCCTCAAAGGAGAGATAGATCTCCAGAAAGAGGAGGCAAGTCTTCCCAGAGGGAGCCCTCTGAGAAAAGATACAACCTTAGAGATAGGGATAAATTGAGAAAACCTGACAGATATCAAGATATTGAAACACTTCCCTCTCGATCTTTTCAGACTTCCTCACAGAAATCGGAAAGAAGAGGACGGTCAGAACACAAGGAAGAGCACGTCAAGTCCAAAGACAAGGAACCTGCTCATCAAAGTAAAAAATTACAATTTCCAAAAAAGAAGGTAGCTAGTATTAAAATAAAACATGACGAGGATTCTGAGGACACAACTGAAAAACGGAGAGTGGGCCCAGACAATGCTAGACAGCGCAGCAGAAGTGACCATAGCTCGCAAGATCCTGATGAATCTTCTGGAGACAGTGGACACGAATGAATACATTCAAGTGGAGACTGCAGACACCAGAGTTAGCAAACCCCATAAATTATATGAAATAACATTGCGTATAGAGGGGGACAAAACTAGGAAAATAAAGGGTCTCTTTTGGGATAACTTTTCGAAAGGCTATGATAACCTTCTAGCTGAGAAAGACTGGCCACCGGAGTTTGTCAGGGAGTGCCCTCATGGCGAAGAAATGATTATGCCTGCCTTCTCAAATCACATTCCAATTTATAAAAAATATACATGCGCTAGAAAATGGGCAGTGGCCCAAGCCCCTGCATTATATAAAAATCATGTAGGATGGGATGAGGATTCTCCTCACCACAAAATTCAGTTACAAAATGAACGAACTGCACAAAGGCAGTATCCTGTTAAGCAAGAAGCTAAAAAACAAGTTAGGGAGATCTTAGATCAACTTGAATATCAGGGGGTGATTGAAACATTCACCTCACAAATGAACAATCCTTTGTTTCCTGTCTCCAAGCCAGACGATTCAATTGTCTAGTTTTGGACTACAGACACCTAAACTCTTGCTGCAAAACATTTGCAGTACAAAACTCACACAGTGCAGCACTAATGAATAACATCGTGTGCAAAAAATATAAAACAACATTAGATATCTCAAATGGTTTCTTTTGTCAAAACATTGCACCTGAAAGCAGGTATTTGACCGCTTTCTCAACAATGGGCGCGTAAAAACAATTCTGTCGACTCCCACAGGGATTCAAGAATAGCCCAGGAATATTCTCAGCAAGGGTAACAGAGTTACTACAAATGTATGATGATGAGGCATTATCTTATGTCGACGACATCTATCTTACAGACGACGACCTGGAGACACACTTGAAAAGAGTGAACACCATAATACTTGGGTTCGCAGCTGAAGGGTACAAATTCAACTTTAAAAAGTCATGAATTTCTCCCCTAACTGTCCTGTTTTTAGGATATGAATTATCAAGTGAAGGCAAAAGCGTAGCAGACAACTTCTTAGAGAAGTGTGCTGTACTCCAAGCACCAAAAATGCTGAAGAACTTACAATCAATTCTAGGTTTCCTGAATTTCGGAAGAACATACATTCTAAATTATGCAGAGAGGGTTAAACCTCTCTATGAATTAATAAAACCTGATTTCAAACCAATTAATTGGACTCAGAAACACACAGACATTTTAAGATCATTACAAACAGACATGTTAACTAAAACAAAACTGCAAACACTCGTAAACGTACGCAACTTTGTAATCCAAGTCATCCCAGGAAGATGCAGATTCACGTACCTGACCTCTAATGAGGGAGAAACGGTACCAATAGCTTATAAATCACACTTGTAAACACAAGCTGAAATGAAATTCAGTTTTACTGAAAAAATTCGAACTGCGGTTCAAACTGCTGTAGCAAAAGAAAGAGCCCTCGCACAAGGTAAACGAATAATAATCTTTACACCGGTACTTGCCCTAGAAGCAGTAACAAGAGCAAGCATTCCAAATGCTAAAGCTCTACATCCGAGATGGATACAATGGGTTAATTCTCTTGCTCCATCAGACGTAATATACGAATTTGATCCTAATTTAAAAACACAAGAATTTCTCCAATATGAATATGAATGTCCTCTGCCGACCGAAATCCTGCCTCTGGAACATTACGGCTGTATAATATATACAGACGGTTCAGCACAACCCGCAGTTGGGGGTAAACAAGCATATAGTGCTGTGTGCGCGATTGTTAAAGGTCGTTGGCACGAAGAAAAATTTAGACCACTAGTCACTAAAACTCAATCTCTAGGAGATTGTACAGCTCTGCGAGCTGAACTACTGGCTTTTAAGATGGCGCTTGAAAATACCGATTGCGAATTCCCCACACTAATAGTGTGCGATTCATATTACTGCGTTCAGTCTTACAATTAATACTTGCAGAACTGGGTTCAAAACGGCTTCAAAGATGCAAAAGGTGGCACAATCAAGCATAAAGTGCTCTGGGAACAAGTAGTTCTTTTACAGAAAGAACTACAAAAGACTCACATGATACATACACTGAGTCATCAACGTGATGGCGTTCACGTTGCAGGGAATTCATTGGCTAACAGAGCCACAGTGGCAGCTGTCAAACCGGCTTCCGTAGCTACAAAAAAGCGTACTAAAAAACAAATAGACGGTGAAACGCTACGAGCAGTAAGAGCCTCAATGAAAGGCAACTATGCGGCGTTACCTCTAAATGGTATGCAACCTTTACAACGCAACTTTTACCACGCAGTGCTGTTACAACGCATGTATTACAACGAAAACCATTACAACGCATTACACTGGGGGGCGCTCTAGGATAAGGAATAGTTTTAATTTACTATCCAACACCTTCCCTAGTGTCCACGGGGACTGGAGTTGGAATAGTAAATTAAACTATTCACTATCCAGCACCCCCAAGTGTAATGCGTTGTAATGGTTTTCGTTGTAATACTTGCGTTGTAACAGCATGCGTGGTAATAGCATGCGTTGTAACGTCATACATCCCTCTAAATTATTCACTCGGAAATAAATACATAATTGATGCAAACTCCGTTCCTTTTGCTCAAATCCTTGGAGTGGGGGATAGAGTAATTCCAAACACGAACCGGAGAGCTTACTTGATTCAAGAAGCATACATGGGAATGGGTCTGAGGCACCAAGCGATCTTGAAATCTGTAATAGAATTACAATCACAATTCTGGTGGCTGGGGATGAACGTGCAATTTTACAACTTTGCAACGAGTTGTCAGAACTGCAATAGAGATTGCAGTGGTGAACTAGACGAGACACCGGCCCAGATACCTTTATTAGAAAGCATTAGGCGATCTATATGCAAAAATCCAGATGGAGAAAGGCGATCCCATAATTATTAAGACGAGATTCATTTAGATGAGGCCCCAGCGCTCGGCTGACGCCAGAACTGTTATAAAAGATTTGCGAGTCTTTATCGGCACATACGCAATTGGCATGCTACATTCTGACCAGGGTCCTGCGTTTAGCTCTCGAGCTTACCAGGAGGCCATGGCCAGCATGGGCATTGCATTGTGGTACTCGTCCCCCTTCCATCCTGAGGGTAATGTGGTAGCGGAAAGAAAAAACCATGACATAAAGCAATCTATAACGGCGAGGGTATTAGGTTCGGGTGATGGGTGGGTCAAACATCTAACAAGTGTCCAACGTGGTCTTAGCAATCTGGCAAGAAGTTCTCTAAGAGGTATCACTCCATACGAACTTTTTCTCGGTACTAGAATGATAATCCAGGACTTAGATTGTCAGACTTCAGTGGTGAAAGAAAAGTCCTTTGATATCAAAGATCGTTTGGCTGTTTTACAGGACTTAAATGAAACAAGAAGAAGTCTAAGTAACATAAAGTTAAAGCCAACAGCCACTGAAGAGAAACCACCTGTCCCAGCAAGACCTGTCTGGATTCCAAAGATTGGGGATCTAGTCAGAGAGAAGATCGCGGTGAAGAAGGAATTTAAGCCTTCTTACAGAAAAGCAGTACCTGTCTTAGCTGTCAGCGGAACAAGATCAGTAGTACTACCGCCCCTTGCTGGTAAAAAGGAGAAGAGAGTTGTATCCATCGACCTGGTAAAACTACAATCATGTGGCCAATAATAAGAAGTAGGCCCAGTGGACTTTCAAGAAGTAGCAGAAGATCAAACCTTGCTACAATCCAAGAGGTTCTAACTGAGAGACTAATCACTTTTGATAAACCTACAGTAAATAAAAAAGGACTAGGCAACAAAGCCATGGAACTTGTGCCTCTTGAAACCCAAATTGCAACAGTTCGTCAAGAACCACCTGTCTACAATGATGTAGCATCGGACTATACTAATGTATCAAAGAAATATCCAAAGGCTAAAGAAAATCCGGAAGCAATTCCAACAATTGACAGAACGGCATCTGGCTACTTCATCAATTTCGATGACTTTTCTGATGATCCAAGTGAACATGAAGAAACGCCAGCAACAAAAACTTTCAAAGAAAAAGTAACTGAACTCTTTCATCAACTCAAAGAAACATATCTGATTTCACCATGGATTGAATTATGGATTGTGTTAGGTGTACTTTTCCTCCTGCTTTGGTTCCTCATGACTTTATGTTTGGGTAGATTTATTGATGGAAAATATAGTACAATGGACACAGCAAGTCAGAACATCAACTTGGTCCTAAAGCCACACAGATCATCTCACATCGAGAAAAGAGAACTGTCATCAGTGAACATCACAGTCATTCTGTTAAAATCTGGATTGTGGCGTAAACATTATCGGCGCCATCTTGTCCTTTTCAGATCCATACGTGCGCGTAAGCAGCAACCATTTTGATTGCCATGGCCTCTCTGCCCACTCCCGATAGCCAGCGTCTCTCTCTCCCCCTCACTCCCCAGCCTCGCAAGCATCCCCGACAGCCCCCGGTCTCTCCTGCTTGAGTCATAAACGCACCTCCAGCGCGACCCTGTCTCCGAGCCACATCCCGTGCTGAACCCCCCCTCACTCTTTCATCTCATTCATAGAACAGGCCCTTTTGATAACCTCTTCCTCCCTGCCCGATTGTCCGGCCTGACCCCAGGCCATCACCTAGCTCAACAGATGCAGTTTATTGCCCCCTACAGTAGGACCTCGCCCCACATCAAAGGAGCGGGGATTAATCAATGCCTTCACACCCCTAGATCCGACCGATCGCCCACATTCCTGTTCCCAGCGGAATGTCCAGCTGCGCGATAGCCATCATGCTGAGATTTGGGTGGGGACCTCTACTGTAGATATGTGTGAGAACGGGCCTGAACCGGGGATTCCAAAGATGCCTTTTTGAACTTCAAAGCAATACCACGGATGTCATAAATGTAATTAAAAAAATGGAGAGGAGCTCGCACAGCAATGTTAATCAAAAAAGGTAAAGGGTTTTGAAGATTTGTGGTGTGCTACTGAGGGAACACTGTCTGGCCAGGCAGTGGGACGTGATAAACGAAATGCAGCTCCCCCGCCTAGGGAGAGAACACCTCTGAGCACAACCCAGGTGGACCAAAGGTCTTATTCCATAGTCACATGGTAATCATCCAATGTTAATCCAGAAATAGTTATCCAACTTTCAAAGTTTATTCAAACAAGAGAATGTCTTAATTTATCGACATGTGAAAATGATGTTATTCCACATCAGGTTCAAAATGGTAATTCATGTTTTAACACACATCCCGATGCATTTCGGGCGGAGCCCTTCGTCAGGGGATTACTCTACAAAAAAGACAACAAAACCAAGCTATTTCTTGGAACACAAGAGCAACATTCGGACACAGAATCTTAAATCTACTGTTGCTACCCATTTTTTGGAGAATAGACACACTGTTGCACAACTTAAATTCCAGATACTGGAACAAGTTGAAATTACTTTGAACAATAAGAATACCTTGTTAAAACGAGAAAATTTCTGGATCCGGTTTCTGTCCACGATGGTCCCCCATGGGCTCAATGACCGTATTGAATTTCTTTGCTACCTATAATGTATTATGTTTGTTCTTGATTGCATATCCCTGTTCTGTGAATTTCCCACTTTGTAATTTTTTTCATTTCTCTTTGTTTCATTTCTCCTCGTTATTCTCTTTATTTTTTACCCATTCATGCTCTATTGTTGTGTGTTTACTTATTTCCCATTATTTTTGATCGTTTCAATATGGCGCTTGAATATATGTGCCCCCTTTTTCACCTTCGGTGACTTAGTCCGTTTTCTATTTTGATACACCCGGCTTCGCCTTTATGGTGGTTTGTTTCCGTCCCCGCGGTTGCTCCTTGCTTGTGGAACTCCGCGGGGTCCACACATTTAACGCACAAACGTAAGTACCCTCCTGGGGACTCTTTTACTGTCTTCACCGTTCTTTCACGGTATGATTTAACCGGGCTCTAGCTCACGCAGGTTTACCTCTGTTTACCGTTTTTCACTTATCGGTTGGATACACGTGTGAATCAGTTTATACTCTTCTTACTTTTGGCACGTCCTGGGTTTTTACCTGTTGGTCACATTTATAAATACGGTGCACGACTTAGGGTTAACAACATCTATACTGTGCACGACGCATGTTGATTTGGGTGGATTCTTTCCGTTTTAGGCACTTTTTCAGTACTTAGGCTGACTATCACTGGTTCTCGCAGCTTTGCATGTTTATTTCATTTTTTTATGAATGATACGGTAACATTATGAACTTCTGGAAGTGACATCATATCATAGCTTGGTTTTGTTGTCTTTTTTGTAGAGTAATCCCCTGACGAAGGGCTCCGCCCGAAATGCATCGGGATGTGTGTTAAAACATGAATTACCATTTTGAACCTGATGTGGAATAACATCATTTTCACATGTCGATAAATTAAGACATTCTCTTGTTTGAATAAACTTTGAAAGTTGGATAACTATTTCTGGATTAACATTGGATGATTACCATGTGACTATGGAATAAGACCTTTGGTCCACCTGGGTTGTGCTCAGAGGTGTTCTCTCCCTAGGCGGGGGAGCTGCATTTCATAAATGTAATAAAGCCATAAACCTGTGTATAAGAGGCCAGGCCTCAGAGATGCGGTTAGAGCACCTCGAGAAGATACCCTGTTGTCTGATTTGACGTGTTCTGCCCTGTCGGAATAAACTCCTGTTTCCTGCCTTCCAGTCTCCAGCGCCTGCCTCTTTATTGGTAACCGTGAGTTGGGTGAGAGGCGGCTAACGCCGGGCAAACCTTGAAAAGGGGTAATCGACCTGATCTGCCTAACCCCTTTTCCTCAATTGGCGTCCCAAACGTGGGGCCCATCAGCGACACGTGGATCCAGTGGGAGAGGTCCTGACGACGGAGTGAACGACTGCAACGATCGGGAAGTGCACCTGCCCGATAGACCCTCGTCTGGCAGCCGATCATCCGAACTTCACTGGTTCCGAGCAGACCTCTCTTGAGTGATCTACGGTCCTGACTGGGAACCATCAGGAGTGCCACGACAGAAGATAGAGGACGATCGGGCGCTGGAATCGGAAGACAGGAAACTGTCCATGCGGTCCGGGTAAGGTCGTGTAACACGACAAACTGTGAAATATTTGATTGATTGATTGGAAAATACTAGTATTACTCTCCGAATTGTTGGTTCTCTTGGAGATTCTCTGTCTGCAAACGGAGAGGAATAGAAAGTATTCCCTCTTCCTTTGCAGGTAGTGAAGGGTAGGTAACGCAGGCTTTTGCCCCCGTTGTAATCCGTCGTGCCTATCTTTCTCCCCCACTGATTGATTGTTTGCCCGAACATTGTTTGTTCGAGGATTGTTTTCTCGAGAATTCTCTGTCTACAAACGGGGAAGGATAAAAGTATTCTGTCCTCCTTTGCAGATAGTGAAGAATAGGTAACGCAGGTCTTTGCCCCCGTTGTAACCCGTCGTGCCTATTTCTTTCTCGCCACTGATTGTTTGATTGAACGGACAATAATTGTTCGATATTGGTTCTTTGGAGGTATTCTCTGCTTACAAATAACGTGGAATGGAGATATTCTGTCTAGTCTTTGTAAGCAGTGAAAGGGTAGGTAGCGCTGGCTTTTGCCCCCGTTGTAACCCGTCGCGCCTATTTGATTCCTCATTTGATTGATTGATTGTTTGTCCGAACATTGACTATTTGGAATTGGTTCTCTCTTTGGGTATTCCCTATTTGCGAATACTGTAGAATAGAAATATTCTGTCTAGTCTTCGCAAAGTAGTGACGGATAGGTAGTGCAGACTTTTGTCCCCATTGTAACCCGTCATGCCTATCTTCTCCCCATTGTTCAGTAGTTGGTTCAGCCCAGACCGCTTATTAGAGGTGGATCATCCAGCTCCTCTGGAGGGCACCCCTAATAAGGATATGTTTTTAAAGTATGGACTAGTCGCCGTAGCTTATAGTAAGTTATGGCATAAATATACTAAAAAGGATCAGGAAAGTCAGTGGCCCTGATAGGATCCTTCGATGACGCAAAAATAAGCGTGGTGGAAACAGCCCTTTGTAACAATAAAACAACGCCCACTATGCTTGATAGTTTCGGCATGTGGCGCAAGGAGACGGAACAACGAAAGAAAAGAAACGAAGTCAGACTAGAGAAAGAATTGCGAAAAGCAGCTCATTTAGCCGCGAGCAAGTTGAAAGAAGAGATAAAGGAAAGAGAGGGAGCTAGACTGAAGCAAGAATCCGAGACATCGAGCCAATGTCCCGTTAGAACACCCGCTACGCTTTACCCTGAGCTACCTTCGAAGCAGCGAGCAAACGATGATCTACTGCTAGGTCCCCCGATCATCTACATGCCCCCTCCATACGCCCCTTCCCAACCTCTAGTGCAACGCACGCAACCCCCTAGCACAGATGAGAGCAGTGCCAGAGCCTCGGTCCTCACGGCCTCCGCGCCGTCCGAGCCCCTTGTACTCAGCGCAGCGCAAGCAGCAACATTAGATGAGCCCGAAACTGAGAAGAAAGACTCTGCTAGGCTCCATCGATTGAGTAAGAATGAACGAGCAGGGATTGATAAGATCGTAAAGACGCTAGTAGAACGGAAAGAAAACGAGGATTACGTGACAGATATATGCAATACATATGCTGATAACCACAAACGACACTTTGTTGCACGTTTCTGTTACCACACCTTTAACGCCTATGAAGACCGGTATCGTAACAAAGGTCCTGAAAGCCTAACGACACTGTATAGAAAAGTCGACATTGGAGACGAGGGCGAAGGTGATGTGACGGACCTCTTCTCGTGCACGCTTGAAGTCTTCCGCCACCTCACTGAACAAAGATTAGAAGCCGACACCACGACCCCTGTAGCGACTGAACCTCAAACCGAGAGAACTGACACCATGAAGCCAATAAGAGAAGCGGCACCTTATTGGGTCCCCTCACGAGGACAGGGAACACACAACGATATTAACCACCAAGATGCGAGAGGGAGGGTAGTGTACAACTGGGTCTACCAACCCTGGGATCGGCAAGACATCCTGACTTTCCGAAAGTCCTTGCCCGATCTACGAAAGAACCCCACTGCCTTCTACACAGAATTAGGTACCGCCTTGGGTTCGACGATTATGACCCTAGCGGACATCGACTTGTTTTTCGGGCTATGTCTGCCAGCTGATGTGTAGAAGCAAATCCGGAAAGTCGACCACCTTGAGCTGTTCGGACATACCTGGTCACAACTCGATGGCATAGACAAACAGCGAGAGCCCGGACAGAAACCCTTGAAATCGATTCTAGACCTGCCAGACAAAATAGTACTAAAACTGAAAACCATAGTACCAGAAAAGAAGGTGGACTGGTCGATAGTAACGGCTTGCTGCCAGAAACCACAGGAAGACGCCTCAGAATATTTCTCCCGGTTCGAAACGGTGTTCTCCGATTACAGTGGCCAGGACATGACCTCTGCGACCGGACATCACTTGTTCGTCCAGAACTTTGTAAAAGGCCTGACACCAGAAGTCTCGCAAAAACTGCAGACTAGTGAAAGTAGTTGGGCTGCCTCCAAACCTGCGGCTATCCTTCAGATGGCTCAATACTACGAACGGCAAAAGAACGAGAACGATAGGGCGACTGAGAAAAAGAAAAAGGACTTGAAAGAACGAGTGATGATTGCTCAATTGCAAGGAGTGACGACAGGAAGGGAACAGTATAGAGGAAACTACCAGTCGAATGCTCCTAGAAATCCACCCCCTAGAGACCGCACACCCGCACCCGGCGCTCCACGAACAGACCTCGATGAGAACCAGTGTGCGTTTTGCAAAGGATTTGGGCATTGGAAGTCCCAGTGCCCGGTCCTGCTAGAAATGTACAAAAATAGGGACGCAAAAGACGTAGCGGGTGGGCCGAAAAATAGAGGACAGGGACGAGGGCACGCAAACGACGCCAGAAATGACAGATCAGGCAGACCGAACACTTTTGACCACCCCCGACAGAACCAATGCCAGCAGACTGACTGTGACGATGCCCGCGACTGGGCATAGGACTGCCTAGGGCAAGGGAGGGATCCAGTCGAGCTCTATGTTGACCAGCAAGGTCCTTATGTCACCGCTAAGGTCCTAGGTACGAAGTCTCCATTTCTGGTAGACACTGGCGCGACACGTAGTGCGTTATCTAAACGACTGATTCCAAGGGCACCCTTGTCTGGCTCACACATAACATCAATAGGCTTTGATGGAACGCCCTCCACTAACCCCTTATCCGCACCGGTTTCCTTCGACTTGGACAGTAACCCCACTGACACGACGTTTCTGCTTTCCTCCAACACCCCCGATGCCATTATGGGACTTGACTTACTGAAGCATTTCCGAGCTACTATCAGGTGTTCACAGGACGGAGTTCGAGTCATTCTGTACGATAACCCGACTTTGCTCAGACCTCATCCCTCACGACACATGTTCTCCATCTCTGACGCAGACGCATCCTTACTTGACTCTCTACCTCTGTATCTGTGGGCTAAAACTGACGCTGACGTAGGACGAATGATGATCGACCCCGTGCACATAACTGTTCGCCAAGATGCGATACTCCCAAAACTCCCACAGTATCGGATATTGCCCGAAGGTGAGAAGGCATTGGTAATGATAATCCAGTCCCTGGTAGAGGCAGGAGTGGTAGAGGAAGTAGTCAGCAATATTTGCAACAGCCCTATCCTACCCATTGTGAAGAAGCAGGGCGAGGGAGATGAGAAAGCGTACCGCTTCATCATCGACCTTCGAGAGGTCAACAAGGTAGTTGTACCTCAGTACCCCGTAGTCTCAGATATCGCCACCATTCTGACCCTGATTCCTTCCACAGCCACCACCTTCACTGTAATAGACCTCAAGAACGCTTTCTTCTCCATCCCCATCCACCCAGACAGCCGCTACCTTTTCGGCTTCACGTTAAAATCCCGCTCATATAGATTTTGTAGTGCTCCCCAAGGTTACACAGAAAGTCCCAGCATCTATAGCCAGGCCCTCAAGAGACAGCTGGACGCCGTTCAGCTACCGGAGGGAGTGGTGTTGATACAGTAAGTCGATGACATCCTTTTGGCGGCCGACACCACTCCACTTGCAGTCACAGCCACCATCCAACTCTTGCACTTCCTTGCGGAAAATGGCCACAAGGTCTCCAAGAGAAAGTTGCAATTCTGCCAACCCCAGGTCACCTACCTAGGCCACCTCTTGTCCAAAGACGGGAGAAAGCTTACACCCGATCGAATTCAGGCCATTCTAGAAACCCCTGTCCCAAAGACCCAGAAACAAGTCCGCTCCCTGGTAGGCCTCACCTCCTTCTGCCGGCAGTGGTTGCCAAATTTCAGCCTCATTGTAAAGCCACTACTTTCCCTACTAGCCAAAGATGTCCCCTTCCCACTCCCTTGGACCCCCGAATGCCAATCTTCCTTCAAAGAACTTCGAGACGCCCTTTGTTCTGCACCAGTCCTAGGAACCCCCGATTACACCAAGCCCTTCTCTCTCTACACTCACGAAAGGGAGGGGTGCGCTTTGTCTGTCCTGACTCAAACTATTGGCCCCAAGCAACGACCATGTGCCTATTTCTCTGCCACCCTTGACCCCGTAGCGAGAGCCTTGCCTGCCTGCCTTCGAGCCGTAGCTGCCGCTGCTGTCTCTATCCGACAAAGTGAGGGGATCGTACTATCGAATTCCCTCACGGTATTAGTGCCCCATGCTGTTGACACCCTCCTGAACCAGACTAAGACGCAACACCTGACTAGCGCACGACTGACTGCATACGAACTGACTCTGCTTGCACCCCACATCACGCTGAAAAGATGCACCACACTGAACCCAGCCACCTTGTTGCCTCTGCCCGAAAACGACCCAAATGTCCCCCCTATACATGACTGTGTGACCCTCACAGACGAACAGACTAGGAGTAGAGTTGACCTCCGAGACACCGCCTTCACAGACCCTGACGGAGAGCTATTGGTAGACGGCTCTTGCATCAAACTCTCCGATGGCACCACCTCAGCTGCCTATGCAGTAACGACAGCCCGAACAGTAATTGAGACAGCCCGCATCACACAACGATCCGCACAGGCGGCAGAACTGATTTATTTATTTTATTTATTTAGAATTTTGTAGAGCGCGCAGCTACCTCCAACGGAGGTGTCCCGGCGCTGAAGACCTATTCTCAGGAGGGATGGAGAGGAGTGGAGAGTTTTTTTAGATCTGTGAGAATAACCAGGTTTTTAGTTTCTTCCTGAATTGGGGTTCGGACGTTAGGAATCTTAGCTCAGTGGGTAGTTGGTTCCAAAGTTTGGAGGTGGCTACTGCCAAGGCCCTTCCCCCAGTACGAGTGAGGCGAAAGCGAGGGCAGATCATGAGGCGGAGGTGATTAGATCTCAAGTTTCTTGGAGCTTGAGAAAATCTCATTCTTTGTCGTAGGTATAATGGGCCTCCGTCATTAAGCGCTCTGAAAGCCAGAGTCAAGGCCTTAAATTGAATACGGAGTTTTATTGGGAGCCAGTGGAGTTTGATTAAGTGGGGAGTGATGGAATGGCGGTAGGGGATATTGCAGACTAACCTGGCTGCTGCATTCTGGACTTTTTGGAGTTGGTGGATGAGGTAAGTGGGAGCGCCTACGTATAGGCTGTTGGCATAGTCCAGATGAGCTGTGATGAGGGCATGAACCACCGTTTTTCGGGACTCGAGTGGAAGGTAAGGAATGATTTTTTTTATCATTCGGAGTTTCCCAAAGCAGGCTGAGGTGACTTTATTTATTTGGGTTGTACATGAGAGGGAGGTGTTGAATTGAAAACCAAGGTTGCGGGCGGTTTGAACTGCTTCTGGGGGGGGGTTAAGTTCAGACGGCCACCAGAGATTGGGTGAAATAGGCGATTTTTGATTGAAAAACAGAACCTCGGTTTTGTCTGTATTGAGCTTCAAGTTGTTAGTGGACATCCATGCTGCGATGTTGAGCATGCAGAGACGGAAGTTGTTGAAAGATTTTTCAGTGTGTTCTTTGAAGGCGAACACCAGTTGGGTGTCGTCAGCGTAGAAGGTTACTTTGACGCCCCAGGTTTCAACAACTTTAGCCAGCGGTTTGAGGTACACGTTAAACAGGAGCGGGCTGAGGGCAGAGCCCTGAGGGACGCCCCAGATCAGCTGTTTTTTTGAGGATAGAAAAGGTCCCAGCATCACTTGCTGTATTCTGTCTGTGAGGAAGGATTTTATCCATTCCAGGGGGGGTCCGCTGATACCCACTTCTTGTAGACGAATCAGCAGTGTGTCGTGTGAGATGGTATCGAATGCCGCGGATAGGTCGAGGAGGACCAACATGGCCTCCTCTCCCTTGTCCGTGCATTCGCGGATCGATTCGGATACCTCGAGCAGCGCCGACTCAGTGCTATAGTCTGGTCTAAAGCCTGTCTGGGTGTCGTGGAGTAGGGAGTTGGATTCCAAGTAGTGGGACAGTTGTAATTGGACGGCTTTTTCCAGAACTTTTGCAGGCTTGGGGAGAAGTGAAATTGGTCTGTAGTTGTTTAGGCAGGAGGGGTCAATGCCAGTTTTCTTTTGTAGAGGGATTAGCATGGCGTGTTTCCATGCCGTGGGAACCACCCCCGTGCGTAATGAGGCATTCCAGATATCCAATAGGGGGTTAATGATGATGGGGGCAATTTCGTTCAAGATCCGAGCAGGGGCTGGGTCCAGGGGTGAGCCAGATTTACATTCCAGAAGTAGTTTAAGGGCGAGTTCTTTGCTTAAGGGCTGAAATGAGGTAAATGCATGTGTACTACTGGGGGTGGGGTCTGTGGAGAAGTCTTGATCTTTCTGAAGGATTGCTGCCGCTATGTTGGCAATTTTTTCCTCAAAGAAGTTAGATAGGTTTTCGCATAGTATCTGTGACCCGGGAACAGGAGTGCATAGTGCGCTGGGGTGAGTGAATTCTTTCACTATATTGAATAGAGCCTTAGTGGAGTTATTTGCTTTGGCAATTGTTTCGCAGAAATGGGTGGTCATGGATTGACGTTTGAGTTTGCGAAACTCTTTAAGGCTTTTTCGATAGAGGGCCTTAGCTCCTGTATCGTAGTTCTGTCTCCATTGTCGTTCTAGCTTTTTGCATGTGCTTTTATGTGCCCGTAGTGCTTCCGTGAACCATGGGGCCGATGGTTGTTTCCTACGGGAGGAGAGGTTTTGGAGAGGTGCGGCTTTGTCGATGGCGGCCGTGAGGTCGCTGTTTAGTGTATTCACTGCTTTATTGAGGTCGTCCGGGAAAGGGATTAGACTGTTGTGGAAGTTAGGTTCTAGGGCCGCAAGTGTGAGTTTATGCCATTTTCTGCCCTGAGCTCTGATGACGGACTCTAGTTTTGTGACTGGGGTTAGGGGTAGCACGAAGGGTATAAGAAAATGGTCGGACCATAGTAGGGGTAGGGAAGGGAGGATTTTGAGTTTCTCGCTATTTGAAAAGATAAGGTCAAGGGTATGACCTGCTTTATGAGTAGGGCCAATAACTTTTTGCGTGAGGTTGATGTTTTGCATAGACTCGAGGAGTTGGGCGGCGCGGTTGCAGCTGATTACATCGACATGGTGGTTGAAGTCGCCTAGAACCATGAAGTGGGGGTGTTTGAGAGAGAGATCTGCTGCTACAGCCAATAGTTTTTGGACTGCAGGAAGAGGGGTGTTCGGAGGGTTATAGACCAGGATCCCTGAGCCGACTGCTGTGGTGGAGTCTGAGATAGAAAAGTACATTGCTTCAATGATTGCCCTCACACGAGCATGTATTATAGCGACAGGGACCACGGCAAACATTTACACGGACAGCCAGTACGCCTTCGGAGTGGTTCACCATTTTGGACTCTTGTGGAGAGAAAGGGGATTCCTGACATCCCACGGCACGCCCATCCTCCACGGAGATCTAGTCTCCGCCCTGATTGAAGCAGTTCTCCTCCCCAAACGATTAGCCGTAATCAAATGCCAATTATAGGAATAACAGGAGAAAACCCATAAACCTCGTTGGGATGGGTGTATCGTGTAGGCAAAAACAATTCCCAACAGGTATTATGTAGAGACAATTTCAAATATGTATGCCAAAAGCATTACGGAAGAAACAGAAACAAGGAGTCAATTGATTTCGAAAAAGGTAGTATTATTCACCAAGGAAACAGAAAGGGAAAATTCTTTCATATGCAATTACAGTTTAAACAGCACTGTAAAGACCAGATCTTGTGACAACCCAGTGACACTTGGAACAAAATATGTACATCAGTTAAAAGCTCCAAAGACAAGTTACAATCACTTGGAAAAACAATTATTTCTACAGGAGCATTTAAGCGTGATATGCGTCATATGATTCAGGCTGTATAGTCGACGGCGTTTCGATCCCCTTTGGTCGGGATCGTCATCAGGACAGAGTTGTCGATAGATACAGTGAGTGCAGCCAAGCAGGGATGCGTGGCTAGCGGGACTCCGAGACAACAATGAATGGTCGGGTGCTGATCGCGGCTTGAGGTGGAACGGCACGCAGGGTTTACAGCGTCTGAGTTAATCAGGGCGTCAGAAGGCAATCAGGGGCTCATCTGGCGTGGCGACTACCGGCAGTAAATGCGGGAAGTGATTGTAACTTGTCTTTGGAGCTTTTAACTGATGTACATATTTTGTTTAATGCGTCGCCAATGCTGTTTTTAAAGCACTTGCACATTCACCTCACCAACTGTACATAGCACTTTGCACCAAGTGTCACTGGGTTGTCACAAGATCTGGTCTTTACAGTGCTGTTTAAACTGTAATTGCATATGAAAGAATTTTCCCTTTCTGTTTCCTTGGTGAATAATACTACCTTTTTCGAAATCAATTGACTCCTTGTTTCTGTTTCTTCCGTAATGCTTTTGGCATACATATTTGAAATTGTCTCTACATAATACCTGTTGGGAATTGTAATCAAATGCCAGGCACACAGGAAGGTGACAGACTTAGTCGGACAGGGAAACGCACTGGCCGACATCACTGCCCGAACCACAGCTGAGAATAGGACGACGACACGCATGTATGTGACCAGGTCACAAGCAGAAAAATGGACTGACGCTAGGGAAACGATTAGGGACATCCAGTCGGCCAGCACACCTCACGAACTGACTGAGTGGGCACGGGTAGGCTTAAAAGATGATGAAGGCTGCTGGCGGACAACAGACACAAACAAATGGTTGCTGCCTGACTCGTACCTGATTCCCATACTGACTATGGCACACTCCCCCGCACACATAGGATCTGCTCCCATGATCAAACTCATCTCCAAGGTCTGGCACAACGACAAAATCCCCGACTCAGCCAGACGCCTGGTCCAGCAATGCCTTATCTGCCTGCAACACAACCCTGGGAAAGGAACTGTGGTACCCCGGGGAGGGTTTGGGGTCCCCGACCATCCCTTTGAGGTCCTCCAGATGGACTACATCCAACTACAAAGATGCCAAAGCCTGAAGTATGTATTAGTCATTGTGTGTGCCTTCAGCAAATGGGTAGAAGCCTATCCAACCCGTGATAACACTGCCATGACCACTGCCAAGGTACTACTGAAAGAGTTTTTCCCTCGCTACGGTCTTTGTCGAATTCTATGGAGCGACAATGGCCCCCACTTCATAGCTGAAGTTATCCAACTAATCTTGAAAGGGTTGGGTGTAAAACAGAGGTTTCATGCAGTCTTTCACCCCCAATCTGCTGGCTTAGTTGAGCGACACAACGCCACACTGAAACTAAAACTGTCGAAGATAGTGGCCACCACAGGACTTAAATGGCCAGATGCCCTCCCACTGGCATTGCTATCGATGCGCTCCACTCCCACTAAGCACCATTTGACCCCCTACGAGGTTGTATTTGGGCGACCGATGAACCTCTGGACTGCCCCTAAACCGACCTCCATTCACGACGTCCCGGATGTCCTACTGTCTGATTACTTGTGCAAATTGACTAAAACGTTGTCTGTCATTCATCAGAAGGTGCAGCAGGCCATCCCCGATGCTTCCAGGGGTCCGGGTCACGATATCCAACCGGGGGATTATGTGCTGATCCGAAATTTCCAACGGGCAAAGAGTCTGGAACCCCGGTGGACGGGCCCCTGGCAAGTACTGATCACCACCCGGACGGCTCTTCGAGTGGAGGGGAAACGGCACTGGCTGCATGCACACCACTGTAAGAAGGTCTCCTCGACCCTGGCCACGACAGAAAACGTCAGCACCCAAGAAGAGCTCCTGAACAAAGACCGGCCATCACTGAACTGTTATCCTGATACCGAGGCACTCGAACTTGCAAAATTCTCTGATCCCACTGTGCCATCCAGGGAAGGGTATTTCCTGCGTCGAAAGGAGGGAGCTTCGGCTAAGTAGACCACGGACTAAGTTGAATCTCAGAACGGTAGCCTAAACACAACCAAGGGTTACCCGGAGAGAAGCTAAACGATGTCTGCGGTTCTGCCCACTACCGAGCACCTCGAAGATGATGGAAGCGCCAGATAAGAAGATGATGGAAGCGCCAGATAAGAAGATGATGGAAGCAACCGGAAATACCCACTACAGGAACCCAAAGACTGACAGTATGCACAAATCAAAGACAATTGCCCTTTTCATTGTCCTCCTCTTTTGCCTCCTCCTCATGACTTCCTTCTGGATCGTGGAAGAGAGCGCACCCGCTCATCAGATATTGCTGACCACTGCACAGCCAACCACTATAAAAGAGCATCACCTGATCTCCCTTTCGCCTCAGCTCCGAGGAAAGGCGTAAGGAGTTCTGGAACAATTCCTTCGTGCAACTGTTGCACCAACACAACCTTGCCGCCAACGCCACAAACTGCTGGATCTGCGGGTTGCTCCCACATGCCACCGGACACTCCATCCCTTTCATCCCTTCCCCTTTCTCAGTTCATGGCTCCTGCCTTGCCTGGTTAATCCTCTTGCAAGAGAGCTACAAGGACAACGCCACTTCTGGTCAAACAGTGTCACACTTTTACCATGGGTTCTGGCTGAACAAAACTGGGAGGACATCTGCTCCCTTTTGTCCTTTGACCTCTGGTTCCTCCTTCCATATGGATATCCCTGCCAAGGAACGAGTTGAAATGCAGGTGTTCCATAATCCAGCCAGACCCACCTTCTCCTACCTACGGAAACGAACTGCTGCCACTCTGACTGTGGCTCTGTCTGTTATCAATGTCACGGGCCTCGTGTGCCTCGAAGGCCTGGGAACACAGCTGGTGGGTCACAGTTCCTGCCACATCACCAGAACATTGGACTCAATTGATCCCCCCCTCCTTTGTTGCTTCTCCAAATATGTACTTTGTTTGTGGCACCAAAGCTTACACTTGGCTTCCAAAAGGTTGGGGGGGTACTTGCTACATTGCCTTCATTCTCCCTCCAACGTACGTGGCCCCAGCAAACCATCACCGGCAGAAGCGCGCAAGAGACATTGAACAAGCCGACTCCACCGGAGCACAGTTCCTGGATGCAGTGAAGGGACTTGTTCCTCTGTGGGGCCCAATGGCAAACAGCCGCGCCATCCGACACCTGACCCAGGCAGTAGAAACAACCATGAACATCACGGCTGGCATCCTCACTAACAATACGGCCGAGCTTCAGGCAGTCCGCCTGGTGGCTCTTCAGAACCGCCTTGTTCTAGATGTGGTTCTAGCTGACCGTGGAGGAGCATGCCGCATCATCGGATCCAGCTGTTGCACCTACGTGCCAGATAACTCGCCCTCAGTCTACAAAGCAATCGAGCACCTCCACAGACTTTCCTCAGAGGTTCACCAGGAGCAAGAAGGATGGTCGCTTGGGAGCTGGTTTTGGGGTACTTTGAAGGACTGGGGATGGAGGTTGTTTACATTTATATTGATACCGGTCGTGGTACTGTGTGGGTGTTGCCTAGGTATTCAATGCTTGCCACCTTTGTGTTCACTCATTACTAACTGCATGTGCCCCTAAGACTCCGAATTTCGAAGCTGAACGTATGAAAGCTTTGTATGATATCGAAATACGTAATATAATGGGGATAGACATAAATTGACAAGCTGGCTAGATATGTTGAAAAGGGAGGACTGTTAAAATCTGGGTTGTGGCGTAAACATTATCGGCGCCATCTTGTCCTTTTCAGATCCATACGTGCGCGTAAGCAGCAACCGTTTTGATTGCCATGGCCTCTCTGCCCACTCCCGATAGCCAGCGTCTCTCTCTCCCCCTCACTCCCCAGCCTCGCAAGCATCCCCGACAGCCCCCGGTCTCTCCTGCTTGGGTCATAAACGCACCTCCAGCGCGACCCTGTCTCCGAGCCACATCCCGTGCTGAACCCCCCCTCACTCTTTCATCTCATTCATAGAACAGGCCCTTTTGATAACCTCTTCCTCCCTGCCCGATTGTCCGGCCTGACCCCAGGCCATCACCTAGCTCAACAGATGCAGTTTATTGCCCCCTACAGTAGGACCTCGCCCCATATCAAAGGAGCGGGGATTAATCAATGCCTTCACACCCCTAGATCCGACCGATCGCCCACATTCCTGTTCCCAGCGGAATGTCCAGCTGCGCGATAGCCATCATGCTGAGATTTGGGTGGGGACCTCTACTGTAGATATGTGTGAGAACGGGCCTGAACCGGGGATTCCAAAGATGCCTTTTTGAACTTCAAAGCAATACCACGGATGTCATAAATGTAATAAAGCCATAAACCTGTATATAAGAGGCCAGGCCTCAGAGATGCGGTTAGAGCACCTCGAGAAGATACCCTGTTGTCTGATTTGAAATATTCTGCCCCGTCGGAATAAACTCCTGTTTCCTGCCTTCCAGTCTCCAGCGCCTGCCTCTTTATTGGTAACCGTGAGTTGGGTGAGAGGCGGCTAACGCCGGGCAAACCTTGAAAAGGGGTAATCGACCTGATCTGCCTAACCCCTTTCCTATATCCGGTGGGGTAGCATGGAACAAAACAGATTATGAAATCTATAGCCCGATTGAGCTCTTGAAATATCCACATCAATTCAAGGTTTCCTTAAGTGACTTTATGACACCAAGTACTTTCTCTGATGATTGGGACTTTGAAAATATTAATAATATGATGTCAGATTTAGTAATGTTAGCAAAATTCACAGAACATGATTATTTGCAGGGTTCATCAAACTATGAAGAAATGTACTGTTATAATCATTATGGTCATCACTATCTGCATAAATCTGCTCAACCTAGAAATGTTTTTACTTATAATCATTGGGAACATTGTCCAACACCGCCAAAAGGCAGCTCGAAAACATTTTATGAGAAATTCCCATACTTCTCAGGGTTTAACAACAGTGATCCAGAAATGTTTTATTTTAAAATGTTACATAAGATAGGAATGAAAACAATGTTGACAAATACTAAATTGATTCATTTTGAAAAAGTTTATGATAAAATGTCTACATTTGGTTTTGAATTTTGGAAACACAACATTGAAACAAAAACCATCTGGGGTACAAAAGACTGGCAGGTACAAGGTTTAGAATCATTATTTAGAGCCTGCATGATCCCAGAACAGATAATATTCCTGAATGACACCATTCAACAAACAACCTGTCTTGGTTTAGCCAAGATAAAAGACTTGAACAAACCGTCTATTCCAAAGCCCATACCTGATAGTAATAGCACTACAGATGTGGAGATAGACGTATCCCATATTTTACACCAAAACAGAACAAACCCTGATTGGAAAAAATGGTTGATCTGGCCCACAGACACAAATAACTGTCAAGATAGATTCCTGAACAAAACACAGGGGTTCAAACATACCAGGCCAGACCCAAGATATTCCCAGAGACAACATCCAGGGATAGTTACAACATGCAGTGTAGGGAAACTATGACTTGAGTGGCTACAAAAATCCACACTGGCTGAAATTAAGCAACTTTTGACTTTACTTAAAGACGGTGCTGACTTGCAAGATTTCATACTGGGACCTCGCAAACAGCGTCAAAAACGTTTCATATACGCCGGTATATACGCTGCTTACAACAAGGCTTGGAAAGTAATGCAAATTGAAACTGCTGAAAAAATACGAGAAATTGATCGTATATATTTGGAAAAATCACTTTCTGTAGTGGACAATGGGTTAACGACTCTGTCCTCCAGAATTTATTCACTGGACAGCATTGTATCATCTGCTATTGATATAATAGAGCAGGACTTGCTAATGTTAAAACATGGTCAGTCCCAATTGCATTCTATTGTACAACTTGGCTGGACGTTGCAAAACCGGCGTTCAGGCTACGTGTCATGGCGTCTAATCAACACAACGTCATTATTTTCTAACTTTTATCTTACTGATAAACAAATCAGTTTGGCACAAAAAGGAGCAGACTATACGATTCTGAGCACTGAAAAACTTGAGAGATTACCATTGACAATGTCAGAGAGACCTGTCATTGAATGGATAATACATGGAACAATTACAATTCCGATAACAACTTTTCAGTTTCAGTATTGCCAAAAGTATATACCAGCAGGCCTGCATGAAAGGTTGGGTAAAGGATACATCAAATCAACCTGGAATTTACCTTACACACATAAATGTTATAGTGAAGGGAAAAAAGAAGTATTTCTTAGTGGTAACAACTGTAAAAAATCACTAAGCGGTACACTTCTGTGTCATGGTATTAAATTGCATGGAGCCTGCGAAGGTTCATCAAATAACCTTTCATGTCACCTGCATGACACTCCTGCAACACAGATAGAGCCTTTTTTCAGACAGCTTTCCAAAGGCAGCTACGTTCTAATAAGTGACCACAGCTGTTGTGGCATGGTGCCAGGAAAAGCCTATCTCGTAACCGTTACTTCCAGGGTCATTTGCTGTATGCAAGTATTGTATCCAAACAGCAATCCAGACATGGAGGCGGCAATATGGCCTTCTTTGAATCTCTTCTATTCGAATTGATACTTTAAGCAGAATGAAGTCTATTCTTTTACAGACAACTGTGCCTTTAACCTCGTCCAAAGAGACGTATGATCTGCAAGTTGCAAGGACAGCGGCAGAGATACATACCCTATTATCAACAATTTGCCCCGTGCATTTCGTAGAAATGTTAGGTCAAATCTTAAACATGTCAGATACCAGTGGCATCGCACATGTATTTAAGACAATTTTTTCTGGACTGTTAGCACCCTTTGAAACAGTTCTGGCAATTTCCCGAATTTTGTGCATTTTTTATTCGGCGGCCTGCCTCTTCTTTTGTGACTCGTAGTAGGAATTTTATTTTTGATCCTTCTACTTCGATATGGCAAGCCAATCCACAGACAAAACTGCAGCTACGATGGAAGAAACGATCCTAGCAATACGCTACCGAGACCGAATTACTAGAGTCCTCGGATTAGCCTGGCTAAGAGATCTGAATACAACTTGGTTTCTTTCATTCAGACCAATCTGGCAGATTGCATCTTACCTGTTCTTCGATGTCTGCTATGCGGAGAAGAATGCGCGTTGGACGTCTGTCTTACACTACCATCAGCAGTACCAACGGATATCGATACTTTGCTTGGTTCAGTAACGGCTCATGCAACGTGTTGTCCCCAGCGGCTACCTATTCTGATGACGGCATTAGTTGAGACTTCACCATTACGATTAGGTGGCGGTGAAGTACAAGATGAAAGCAGCACCACACAGGTACAACCTTCTGTGAGCATTGCTGATCCCGACATCGATGATGGCAATGATTCTCACATATGCACTATTGCAGCTTTTTCGAACTTGGTCGAACTTTCACCTCCTGTTGTAGACCAATTTTTCGCAAGCCTGTCTGATATGATGTTCTCTCCTAACAACGAGAATAACTTTTAAAACAACGAGCACACAGCGTTCCCTGAACTTTGAATTCGGCCTTCAGTTTTTGACAAACAACACAACTGAAAACAATTGGAACTATTTTTTCCCCTGAAAGCGAAATTATTTTTTCCACTTCCAAAATATTTACCTTTTTTTTTTTTGGCACATGGTACTCTGCTTAAAGTAGAACTATTCTTAGAGAACAGACCTTCTATTTTTAGAGACACTAGAGACAATATTTTACCTCAGCCTCTAAGACATGTACAGAATTGTATAAATATGTGATGAGATGGTCTCAACCTTCTTTTCTGTATTAAGAGCCATTTCATAAATGTAATTTTCGCAATTCATTCAGCCAATATTCATATATGCATTTTCTGAATGATACCACTGCTTGAAAAACGTACAGTATAAATACTCATTTTAGTGTATATACCATATACCATTTCAAATGCAATTTATGTATTTTGGGGTGGGTTGGAAAACACATGCATCGTTATATGTTTAGTATTGCTTAGTATTTAGTAATGATGGACATTATACGTGGAGTGGGTGTTGTGAATGTATCTAGGACCCTAATTAAATATTCCCGATTCATGCCCTTATGTGGTTATAACAAAACATATCCTTATAAAGGCATAAGAATCATGTCCATATTTAGTCACAGCCAATGCAGTCCAAATATGGCAAGGCTACACCCATTGACTTCTCGAAAGTACAACGCGTTCTTTAAACAAACCAAGCCTCCAGCAGCCCGGGAATTGCCCCTGCTTTTGTTTTGATTTGCACAAGAACTCCTGGAGTCCAGAAAGAACTGTAAGTTCTTAGTGACGTCATATGTCCAACCTTATGTCAAACCCGGCACCTTCCAGGTATAAATATACCAACGTTGCCTTAAGCAAACAGACGGTGGTTTGGAGCAGAGCGGCTATCTACTTGCCCGACGCCCAGCTGATGTGAGTGCCGAAGGAAGCCGACCCTCCCATTTGACGCACTGAGCGAGACGCTGTCTTTTCTCCAGCCGAGAATTCCAGCTCCGGTGTCTTCCAGTCACCCTTGCGGGTTGCTGGGAGATCGAGTCCTGAGAAAGAGATACAAGACCTCCTTCATTCTAAAACCAAGGAGCTGATTAGATCCTTAAGAGAATTCTTGATGCAGATTCTTGGCAAAAACCTAACTTAACTTATACTGCAACTTACTTACTCCTTCCCACGTATTAGGCTTAGGTCAGGTACACCGGGGTAGGCGTATCTTAGAAGCACCAGTTGAGTACGTTTAGTCAATGATTTTATGTATGTATATATTTTATCCATTTTAAGTATTATATGGCTCAGACACCATATCAATGCTTTTACAGTATTATTTCATAATACTACTTTTACTGTACGCACTTTACTTCATGATAAGTATTGCAATTGTGGCAATTCACTTCTCTTGCATGAGAAAGAGGATTGCTCAATAAATAACAACTTTTATTGAAAATGCCCGTCTCTCTATTTCTCTGCACTCCCGGTGAAACTAAGTATGCACGATTGACTGAGTGAAATAACTGTCTATTGTTTTCACACGAATCTGGAGATATACTCCTTGTTCCGGAGGGAGCAAAGTTGTCATGTTTATGCGGTTGTCAGAAACTAATCTCTTCTTGTCTAATCAGGAAAGTTAACTCCTTCCTGTTAATTCGAGAAAGTTTCTAGTGACCTCTGAGCTAGCTGGCATACCTAATTAAGTCTAACATATTCAGTAGAGACCTAGATGACCTCAGTCCTACGTCTAAACTATTGTTTGTGTTATTCCAATGCGCAGTGCCTATTGGGAATATAGGAACTACACTACACCAGAACACCTTCAAATATGAAACTTCAGGATGTGGGCTGTACAAAAATCTCTAGGATTTATTTTAATAAAAAATAAAATTGTAATGTTGCTCTGTGTAAAATAAGAATCTAAGTGATATATAGGCAGGGCTACGGGAATTTGCAATTCTGCGGATGCAGCATTTCCTGCATAACTATGAATTTGCCACATAATCCATCATGAGGATTTTAGCAAAACAAATGTCTAGCTCAAACTAATCAAAAGTTACTTAAAACGCAGCAACACAATTTGCAGCACAGTGGAATACACTTGACAAACACTGACTGGTCACTGACATATCAGTTGCCTATTGATAGTGTTTGGATCTCAAACAAGTACTAATAAGGTGAAACATGTACGATCTATCAGCAAATCTATATCACCTGTATTTACCCAGTGTGCACCAATGAATCGGACTGTGAGCGGTGTAGTCCCTATATGGACATTGGTGTTACTGGAATGGACCATCTCTTCCTCTCTGGAAGACTAAATAATGAATTGGGACTGGGCCATTCTCAATAAGAATTGCAGACAGGGGTCGAATGTTCAAGGCTTTATGAAAAAAAGAGTACAAAGAACTCAATAAAGTTTAATAGTAAATCCAGCACACATTCGCCCTTTAAGGGTGAGACAATGGGGGTTCCCTTGAAGTGGAAAATCAGGTCCTTTCATAGGACTTTAGACAAAGCAGTTCACACATTACTACACAAATACATGGTTCTCAGAATATTCACCAATAGGCAACAAGCAACATTTTACTACAGAATACATTTGAAGATTCTCTCAATATACTATTACATTGGATTTAGAGGTTCCTATAGTCGATACAGGTGGCATGAATTGCAACATTTTATACAGAGCAGTCTGGGATAGCTAGGTTGTCCTTGCTTCGGTACAGCTCAATCCCAAAGACTCACAATTGTCAGTTAGGACAAAAGGCAACTAAAAAAACAACAATGATCACTTGTGTAGTGCAGCATCATTTCAAAATGGAAGACAGTACACTTTTGGTTATGTTAGCACAAGTGGGATTTCAAACACATTGAAAGGTTAGAAAAGGTAAAACAACATTCACACTGTACAATGTTAACATAAGTAAGAAAATATAACATAACAATAAAGTAATACAATCACAGAATGTGATGCAGCTATGCTGCATAATTTGATGTACTAAGGTGAAATGCTTCTGCGTTAGAGATATATCTTTTTTTTATTTTGAAGATACATTACCACATTCTAACATGATGTTTGTTGCAATATCTATGATTTACATGCCAAAAATTGCAGGGCTCGGTTCGTGCATGGGCTCTTAGAGCCAGAGCCAAACCTTGGCTCGACCGTCACTGTTACTTTGTTGACTCGCCCACCTTTAGCTGCCAATGCCATATCAGACCCTCGAAGATTTTGCGATTGGCAAAAAAAACCCTGCAAAGTCTGCACTTTTGTAAAAAGGCACGCTTTTTAGGTCTCGGCCTGCATAGGCTGCGCTTGCGCAGTCTCGCTGGCGAGATCCTATGTTTTCCAGAGTGGTGCTTGAACCCACCCCTCTTCTCCATTGGCTGGCTTCCTAAATGGAGGCCAGCCATTGGAGAAGAGGGGCGTCTGTCCATTTAAGCCCCGTCTTTTTCGGATTCGGGGGTGTTTTTTAGGTTCTTTCTCTCCTCTTCCCATTGGCTGGAATTTTTACATTCCAGCCAATGGGAAGAGGGGACAAAGAAAAACACGCCCCCCCAGTCGGAAAATGACGGGGCGTTTCTCCGAGCCATTTCTGCATGACCTCGGAGAAATATGGTGGTGATCATGGCGTGGTCCGAGGTTCACGTGTGAAACAGACTGTTGCAGTGTTTTTCTCACCGGAGCGCTCCTCGCTTGCCTTCCGCATCTGGCACCTTCAGGAGCAGGGTGCGATCCTGTGTAAAATGGTGGCATAGCGGGGTAAAGAGCCAGGCAGCGGCACTGAGAGGCGGCCCCCAAGGCGGTGGTGGCACGCGCTGCTCCGTGTCCCCTCCGGTCCGCGCGTGCCAGCCGTTGATGATGGTGGCCGCTTCGTGTGCCCGCAGGCTGGCCCGCCGCTCGCGCTCTGCCATCCTCACCGAGCTCACCGTGCTGCTCGTGCAGACCCTCATCGTGTGGAATTTCAGCAGCCTGGATTCTGGGGATAAGCACCAGGACAAGAGGGACCGGGGGAGTATGAGCTGCAACGAGGGCCTGCGGCTGCACCCTCCTGCGCGCAGAAAGGGACCCGCCGCCGCCGCGCTCCACAGCCAAGCACGGTAGGGCTCGCTCCGTCCATCCCTCGCTAATCCTCTGCGCTGCCTTGTCAGGGCTGCAAATAGCCTCTTGGCTGAATTGTTTACCCCATTTTCTTGAATTCCCAATCATGTCTCTCAAAAATCTTTATTGAGTAATAATACTTTCCATATGGATTTTGACCCACACTGTACTCTCCTTGTTTACAGAGCCCCCCGAAAGGCAGTGGTAAATCCGCACAACGTTATTCACAGGCGGAAAGGCGCAGGCTCCTTCGGAGCGTCCCCTACACGTCGTGATTTATATATGATGTGGTGCCGCCGCCCCCTCTGGGTTGACAATGCACAGGGGAGCCTAGGATTGAATATTTTAGTAAGGCAGGCGTGCATTAATTATTCCATACGCCTGAATATTTAAGCAAAACAGGGTTCCAAAGGTACTTGAGATGACGGTGCAAATAAACCACCCACGTCATACCGTCCACAGTAAAGGTGTGTGTGTGTCGGGAAGGGGTAGGAGACAGGGGGGATACTGAGGGTAACATGAGAAGCAAGGAGTGATAGAAGGGGCACAGGCAAGAAAGCTCCACGGAAGCGTGGGGGATGCCCACTGGTGTGCGAGGGCACGGGTGAGCACGCAGGGCATGCCACTGGGGTGTGTGCGACCGCAGCCTGCTATGCCCCTCTGATGAATCTGAATGAATGTGGCTGTGTGAGGAGGGGCAGGGGGCTGCCGGAAGCTTCTTTTGTTCTTGGAAGCTGAGCAGGGTCACAGGCGCTTTCTAATACTGCTCGCAACGTGGTGTGCAGGGGAGAAACACCCACCACATGGCTTGAAGAACAGATCCTGTGCACACGCAAAAGTAGTTTGTGGTCCTGAGGTCAGGACCTGCGAGTATGTTGAGAGAAGAGGGGTTTTCGTAAAAGTTTCAAGGATACCAAATACAAAGGTTCTGGTAATTGAAAAATATTTATAAATCAAATGTTGGCCAGTACAGAAAAAGTAGCCAGCCGACACGTGTTTCGTCACACGGTGAAGGAGATGTGACTCATCAGGGCTAGGAAGGACAAAGGAAGGACAATAAAAAAGGGGGGGAAAAAACAAAAGGGGGGGTCAAATTTAAGAAAAACAAAGTGCAAACATAAAAATGGGATTTTTTTTTACAAACAATGATTAGAGCTTAATAACTCAAAAGGAATGTTCTATCAACAAATTGAAAGGTGATTAATTGTGAGAGTAAAAAACTAAAGTGGCTGTGGAAACCCTATGGTGCGTAAAGTCATGTAGTGATATGTCGTCTTGGACATTGAACTATATGTCACCAACAATACCTTACAGAGCAGGCTCTATCGAAAAGAGACTTCATGTAACGCACTCTTACATGCGAATAGCTCGCACCCCATACACCAAATCGAGACAATTCCTTTTGGAGAGTTCACACGAGCAAGAAGAAATTGCAGCGACAACTCAGAATTTAACACCTGCCTTGATGACATGAAAAGAAGATTCGCGAAACGAGGGTATAAACAAACAACTATAGAGAAAGCGGCGATCAGAATCAAATCCGTTAAGAGAGAACAAACGCTCGCCACCAGACCCAAGGTCACCCCTACCAAACAACCAGCTAGGGTCATCACAGACTATAATGACACCAGTGTAATCATGAGACAAAGCTGCAACAAACACTGGAAAACATTACTAAATGATGCAACACTTAAAGGTCTCACTCCCACAAGACCACAATTCACTTTCAGAAAGGGCAAAACATTGAGAAATAGGCTGAGCCCGACAGTCCCTAAGAACAATGTTCCTCCTTCCTGGCTCAACACTTATTCGAAAGGCTTCCACAAATGTGGCTCAAGCGGAGCATGCAAATGGGCTCGCAACAAAACTAAAGAGTTCTCGGATTGGAAAAACCGAAAATTCATGATCAACAGAAACATCAATTGCAACATGCGTTACGTTGTTTACATCATCGAGTGCACCTGCAGAAAATACTACGTAGGGAGCACCATCAGATCCTTGAAAGAACGCGTCATGGAACATGTGAGAGCAATGTACAACGGAGATGCCAGATATCCCATGGAAATCCACATCAACAGCTGCACCACACAAGGACCAAACAAAAGCCTCAGCTATTATGGCATAGACGTTATGGAACCATGTGCCAGGGGTGGAAACCGAGAACTCAAACTAAGAAGACTCGAAGCCCTCTGGATCATGAGACTCCAAGCAGTCAAGCACGGGCTCAACACGGACCATGAGCAACAATACTACTCATGATTCCCACGAATTTTGCCTCCTTGACTTTACCTCTGATAACAAGTTTCAAATGTCTGAATTGTCTTGCACTGATACGTTAAACCTGACTTTGTATATCCTACATCCCAGTCGTAAGTCATGTCACACATTCAACACCCCATTTGTGAAAATGAATTTTGTTTTCCATGTTTCCATGTTATAATGTGTACATTTGTGTATTATTTTACTTCCTTTCCTTAATATGCTTGTTACGTACCCACATCATTACTATAGTATATCATGTTTTTCTTATATATATATTTTCTCTTACATACTCGATCTCCCTGGCCTTCTCCGTCCCCCTACCTCCTTTCAGACTTCACCCTGTAATATTGTTTACCTACTTAGGTTTTATCATCATCTCCGCTCCTTTATCTTTACCCTTTTTTATCCCATACCTTTGCTCATTTGACAGGTCCGGTTGTTACCCTTCATGCCACCTCCTGTTTCTCCCTACTTTCCTCTTCCATCCCCTTTCTCACATCCCCTCTTATCTGTGCCATACCCTGCACAAGCCCGCATGAACCATCTAGTGGGTTCATCAAGGTATGAGTCGCACCCCCAGCCTTCATCCTCACTTCCTGACTGCCAGTACTCCTCCGCGGTCTAGTCTCCCTTCCCGGGTTTCTAGCCACGCCCATCACGCCATACCACACGTTGCTGTAGTATTTATCTCACGGCGTTTACCTCGGCGTCAGATCCTTCACCAGGACCTCGTACGCCTACAGAACGCACGGATCACAGAACGCTCCTCATTATCCTGGTGAGTCCAGCTCCCAGCTCCCGCTCCTATGCTCTTTCCCCCTTGTAACCCTTCGCAACGCGCTTTACACGAATTTCCCATCCCATTTCTCTCTAGATATCCACACGAAGATCGAGACGCACACGTCGTCGACTTCAGCTCCAAACGGATTAGTGGAGCTCTGATGATTTCCGTTTTACCCATAAGTGCCGTATGCACGTGGCAGGCTTCCTTTCAGTCTTGCCACCACGTCCCCCATAACTACACCGTAGCGTTTCAGGTAACCTTCTGCCCCGAGCTTTTCCTTTTCTTTATCAACGCTCTGCCCTACTGTGCCTCTTTTCTGCTTCTGTGTTTCTCGACTTCACCACTTTCCTTAGCATTTCCTCGTTTCTGAACATTTCGATGTCTTGCGCCTACCATTGTAATAACGATGCTTTTGCTTACTTAAAACTTCCAGTATAATTATGTTTCCACTTGATTGGGTCTAATGCCAGTTATGTACATTTCGTCCCGGTACCATTTTGTTTTTTCATTTTGCCTGGCATATGCACAGATTGGATCGCATCAACTCATGTTTTGAGACAGTATTTTCCTTTTTCTCCCAAAAGTCGCTTTTCATATGTGTGTACCACTTGCTTTGCCTTTTACCTGGCATATGTACATTTTGGATCGCATCCAAGCATTCTCGAAGATATCATGTTTTCTTTTCCTCCCAACAGTCGCTTTTCATATGTGTGCATCCTCTGTAACCTACCCCAGCAATATTGAGTTTTTCTTTATCATATAGCATGATATACGTTTGAATACGCATTTTCACGCACCTGTCACTTCACGTGCCTTTCACCTACGCCGGTGTATCTTTTGTTTCCATGCTTTCTTACAGGACATCAAGAGAGACTGCGTCTTCTGAGTATTTAATCCTTTTGATACCTATCCACTATTCAGCGCCGTGCTGTAATTTCAGCGATTTTTCGGCTTGCATCTCTGTTTCTCTTTTGTCTTCTTTTAGATCAATTGATACATCACTCAGGACGCTATTCATTGACAGACCTGAGCGTTTTCGCTCGTACCACTTAATAGCTATTACCAGTGCCTTCAAATACATTATTGTGCACTTCACTCATGTTGGGGATCTCTGTTACTTGACGATATATCACTACATGACTTTACGCACCATAGGGTTTCCACAGCCACTTTAGTTTTTTACTCACAATTAATCACCTTTCAATTTGTTGATAGAACATTCCTTTTGAGTTATTAAGCTCTAATCATTGTTTGTAAAAAAAAATCCAATTTTTATGTTTGCACTTTTTTTCTTAAATTTGACCCCCCCTTTTGTTTTTTTCCCCCCCTTTTTTATTGTCCTTCCTAGCCCTGATGAGTCACATCTCCTTCACCGTGTGACGAAACACGTGTCGGCTGGCTACTTTTTCTGTACTGACCAACATTTGATTTATAAATATTTTTCAATTACCAGAGCCTTTGTATTTGGTATCCTTGAAACTTTTACGAAAACCCCTCTTCTCTCAACATACTCGCAGGTCCTGACCTCAGCACCACAAACTACTTTTGCGTGTGCACAGGATCTGTTCTTCAAACTTTTGGTGTAGGCCTCCCTACACTTTCGCAGGGGTAGTCTTTTCCTTTGGGTTTGTGTTCCCCTGTCCTGCTCTGCACCGCGTGCCCTCTGCACAAACATAAGAAACAAGATCAAACTGCACAGAGCGCCATCACTTCCTGCTCCCTAAACTCAAAACCCATTCCTTTTCCAAACACCCACGACATGGCGTCTGCACCACTGTAACCTCTGTGCAGCATCATTTATTTGGTGATGGTTGCAGAAAAAAAAAAATTCTGTACAAAATTACAGAATCCAGTGTACTGTGTGCAGAAGGTGTTTATTTCCTGTAGCAATAAGCCCCAGGCACGGCTTTGCAGCATTTTGTTCATAGCCTACCTACACTTTGTCTTTTCAGTGTGGTGTGGGGTGCACTTTGACACAGCTTGTGTGGGTGTCTGTAAAGGGCTTTGAAGGGTCCTGCGAGGTGTCACGCCTAGTGCTTTCCGTACAGATCTTTCTTCCCTCAAGCGTAGCAGGCCTGCACCTTTGTGCCAAGGGAGGGCAGAGGATGCCGCCAGCAGCCTGGCCTGCATCGAAGCACAAAGGGATGCGTGACCCTGCACTGGGAGACAAAACCCGGCACTGCCTGGCTCTGCCTCTCTCTGGCACAGAGCCGATGAGTCACTAGCAGCAGCGGAATCAACCCCCTTGCCACCGCTGCGTGTGCGCCTGTGTGTGCTGGTGTCTGCACGTGCGTTAGCGTGTGTGCGTGCGCGTGCCTGTGTGGGGGCATTGTGCAGCGTGCGTTTCTTTATGCCCATGCATGTGTGCGCGCATCTGTGTGTGTTAATATGAGTGCATAATCTTACTGGTGTGCGTGAGTGCAGGCCCGCAACACTCATTGAGCTTACGGGGCTTCAGCCCCCCCGTCGTGTGTGTCAGTCCGGGCGAAGACAGCTTCGCGGGCTGGCGAGCATCTAATTGCAGCCACATCCGAGTACTTAACAGGTCTTTAAAAGACCATTTAGTTGTAAGTGAGGCTTTTAGTTGTAAATGAGGCTTTTGTTGTGTGTTCACCCCTTCTTACAGCCACTCTGTCTATGTTCGGAAGAATTAGCCCCCCCGAAATATTTTTCAGCCCCCTGCCCGAAATTTGGCTCTAGTTGTCCGCCTGCGTGTGTGTACTTGTGTTTGTGTTTCACTGGTATGAGTCAGCAATGATAGATTTCCTTTCTCCCGGTGTTCATTTCTCACTGGGTTGTTTCCCCAAGTTCTCCAGTCCTTGACAGTTTGAGGCACTACGTGGTTAGCTCTGGCAAAATGTGTGTGGTACTTTTGAGACTCTGCACTTGAGTAGGCAGTTTCGTGGAGTTTGGGGTATTGTGGTAGTTATTCCAATCAAGGAGCGCTTGCCCTGTCAGGAAGCAGCCACACCCCAACAGCATGGATTGGTGCAAATGTGCCTGTGCTTGTGTGGATGAGTGCATGTGTGTGTGTGTGCAGTGCTTTAAATTGAAACAAGGAGTGCTGGTACACACTTTGCAGAGTACCTGCTTGCTCCTGAGAAGTGCGGGCACTCTTTCAAATAAAAGAAGTGCAGGTACTCAGTACTAGACAGTACACGCCCACTTAAATCACTATGTGTGTGCTGCATGTTAGGTTATGTTATTTTATTCTTTTAAGGCGCAACAGCTACCCAAGGGTTTCCCAGTGCCTCCTGACAGGAGCAAAAAGGGATGGAAGATCTATTGATTAAACAGCCACGTTTTCAGGCCCTTTAGAAATGTCCCAAAAACAATTTCCTTTCGAAGTAGCAGGGGAAGGGAGTTCCACATTGGGCCCAGGCAGGAAAAGGACTGACCCCCCATCCGTGACCATCTAATCCTAGGGACAGAGAATTTGACCCGAGTGGTTGAGAGGAGAAGGTGTGGTGGTACATAAGGGCGAGCAAGGGCATTCAGATATTGAGGTGCCATGCCAACTTTGATCTTAAACATATAGCTCAAGGCTTTTGATTTTCCACCCTGAGCCAATGTAGATCCCGGAGATAGCCTGATGCATCTGCGTGTCTGTTTCCATGTGTGGCCTGGGGCCTATGTGCCCCTATGTCTTACCATATGTGACCTTGAATGCATTCACTTTATTTGTTTTGCATGTGTGCGTTCACTCGCTTGTGCTGGACCATGTGCAAAGGTCCCGCCTTCTCTCCCATCTCCTTCTGGAGGCTGGGCCCAGATTGCAAGAGTCGGGGCTCTGCTTGGGTTTGTCAAACAGGGCTGCCTCTCCTGAGACGGAGGCATGTGGCGGGTCCCAGTCCCGGATTACATTAATCAAGGCATTATTTACCCCGGGAGGTGCAGCACAAATGAGAGTAAATCCAAATAAAATTGCATTACTGTGGCATTTAGCGCTGGAGGTAATCTGCTATCTCCGAGAGACGCACCTTTTACATCCGCACCACGCGCCGTCTTAAAAAATGCAAAGCAGCATCTCCGGTTTACATATTTTTGTGACTAAACAGATCGGTTCAGGCGACATGATCAAAATGTCCCCTGGGACAAAAAATACACAGTAAATGAAAGAATCAGAGTAAATAGTCAGCGGCAATCTTAAAACATGCAGACACAAATCTGTAATATTTTGAAGTAGAAGTAGAGATCTTTCTCTTGACGCTGTATTTTGATCAACACTTTGTGTTTTTTCCAAATTTAGCGTTGCAGGAGTTACACAAAAGCTGCGGAGTAGGGGTGGGAGAACCACATCAGCGTGTCTCCAGAAGGAGGGCAAATAAACACCCCTTCCGGCAAGTTTCACTATCTGTATTGACCGCACTCCAAATGACATTTACCAAATTAGGAGGGGTAACGGAAGTGACATCATACATTCCTAGACCACTGATGACACCAAAGCATTGATTACTGTTCCCGACCGACCGTAGCCCCTCAACAGCACCTTACATGCTTCTGAGGAGCTTAGCGTAGGACAAGGAGTTCAAACTAAAGAAAGTTAGCACGGTTTTTAGAACCCGGTTTACTTTCCACCCTTGTTTTGTATTGTAATTTCATGCACCCAGTGCTTCATACTATAGGTGAAGTGCATAGGCACATAAAGGGATGTGTAGCAGGATACACTGTGGGCATGTGCTTGGTTGGAAGAGGGTTGTATTTTACCATGGCAGATGTGGAATGTGCCTGATCAACAGACATGCACTCACCTTCTTCAGGCGATTTCACCACCATTCTTTTCTGATTCATACTGGTTGCAGCAATGTGAAGTTCCTCCTACTTCTACAGATCCGCAAAAGTTGCCATCACGTTGCGTAGGTCACAGCCTTCATCTGCTAAAGTGGCATAACATACCGGGCACAGCGATGTGTAGTAAAAATGTGGTTGTAATTTCTGGATGAATTCCAGTGTCCGCACCAAGCCCCGATTCAGCCAGCTTGACCTGCGCCTGATAATATGGGGCTACAGCGGGACTCACCCGTCCGTCTTATGTCTCGGCCTGCGAAAGACTGCGCAGACATGCACTCACTCTACAACTCACTCTATTACTCACGCTACTACTCACACTCTACTACTCCACTGCTCACTCTTTACTACTCACTCTTTACTACTCACTGTTCACTACTCACTGTTTACTACTCACACTCTAATACTCTCACTACTCGCGCTACTACTCACTCTACTACTCTACTAACTCTACAACTCTAATACTCCCTACTCACTCTACTACTCACTCTCTATTACTCACTCTACTACTCTCTACTCACTCTACTACTCACTATACTCATTCTAGTACTCTCTACAACTCTACTACTCACTCTATTAATCACTCTAGTACTCACTCTCTACTACGCACTCTACTAATCACTCTACTACTCACTATTACTCTCTACTACTAACTCTCTACTAGTCACTTTCTACTACTCTATAAGCTACTCACACTCTACTAATCAATCACTACTATCTACTACTAAACGCATTGTTATTTGCAATGTCAATAGCTCAAACTCGTGTAAATACGCGAACTATTGCATTGCAAATGCAATAGGTCTTGTCTTGCCTCTGTTCCCTGACTGTGCTCGCTTTTCTTGCCTCTGTTCCCTGATTGTGCTGGCTTTTCTTGGCTCTGCCCCCCTGATTGTGCATGTGAAAGAATATAATCATGTAAAACAGTTGATTGGCCTTAGCTGGAGGCAGTTCTGGCAATACAAAGTGCATGTACGTCAATGCGAGATATAAAACAAATAACAAAAGTAAGTATAGAAGATTAGCACTTCACTTCAATTACTTTACAGCTAGCGTGTGTGGCTCTGTGTGTGTGTGGCTCTGTGTGTGTGTGGCTCTGTGTGTGTGTGGCTCTGTGTGTGTGTGGCTCTGTGTGTGTGTGGCTCTGTGTGTGTGGCTCTGTGTGTGTGGCTCTGTGTGTGTGGCTCTGTGTGTGTGGCTCTGTGTGTGTGGCTCTGTGTGTGTGGCTCTGTGTGTGTGGCTCTGTGTGTGTGGCTCTGTGTGTGTGGCTCTGTGTGTGTGGCTCTGTGTGTGTGGCTCTGTGTGTGTGGCTCTGTGTGTGTGGCTCTGTGTGTGTGGCTCTGTGTGTGTGGCTCTGTGGCTCTGTTTGTGTGTGTGTGTGGCTCTGTTTGTGTGTGTGTGTGGCTCTGTTTGTGTGTGTGTGTGGCTCTGTTTGTGTGTGTGTGTGGCTCTGTTTGTGTGTGTGTGTGGCTCTGTCTGTGTGTGTGGCTCTGTGTGTGTGGCTCTGTGTGTGTGGGTGGCTGTATGTGTGGCTCTGTCTGTGTGTGGCTCTGTGTGTGTGGCTCTGTTTGTGTGTGTGTGTGGCTCTGTTTGTGTGTGTGTGTGGCTCTGTTTGTGTGTGTGTGTGGCTCTGTTTGTGTGTGTGTGTGTGGCTCTGTTTGTGTGTGTGTGTGGCTCTGTTTGTGTGTGTGTGTGGCTCTGTTTGTGTGTGTGTGTGGCTCTGTTTGTGTGTGTGTGGCTCTGTTTGTGTGTGTGTGGCTCTGTTTGTGTGTGTGTGGCTCTGTTTGTGTGTGTGTGGCTCTGTTTGTGTGTGTGTGGCTCTGTTTGTGTGTGTGTGGCTCTGTTTGTGTGTGTGTGGCTCTGTTTGTGTGTGTGTGGCTCTGTTTGTGTGTGTGTGGCTCTGTTTGTGTGTGTGTGGCTCTGTTTGTGTGTGTGTGGCTCTGTTTGTGTGTGTGTGGCTCTGTTTGTGTGTGTGTGGCTCTGTTTGTGTGTGTGTGGCTCTGTTTGTGTGTGTGTGGCTCTGTTTGTGTGTGTGTGTGGCTCTGTGTGTGTGTGGCTCTGTGTGTGTGTGGCTCTGTGTGTGTGTGGCTCTGTGTGTGTGTGGCTCTGTGTGTGTGTGGCTCTGTGTGTGTGTGGCTCTGTGTGTGTGTGGCTCTGTGTGTGTGGCTCTGTGTGTGTGGCTCTGTGTGTGTGGCTCTGTGTGTGTGGCTCTGTGTGTGTGGCTCTCTGTGTGTGTGTGTGGCTCTCTGTGTGTGTGTGTGGCTCTCTGTGTGTGGCTCTCTGTGTGTGTGTGTGGCTCTCTGTGTGTGTGTGTGGCTCTCTGTGTGTGTGTGTGTGGCTCTGTGTGTGTGTGTGGCTCTGTGTGTGTGTGTGGCTCTGTGTGTGTGTGTGGCTCTGTGTGTGTGTGTGGCTCTGTGTGTGTGTGTGGCTCTGTGTGTGTGTGTGGCTCTGTGTGTGTGTGTGGCTCTGTGTGTGTGTGTGGCTCTGTGTGTGTGTGTGTGGCTCTGTGTGTGTGGCTCTGTGTGTGTGTGTGTGTGTGTGTGGCTCTGTGTGTGTGTGTGTGTGTGTGGCTCTGTGTGTGTGTGTGTGTGTGGCTCTGTGTGTGTGTGTGTGTGTGGCTCTGTGTGTGTGTGTGTGTGTGGCTCTGTGTGTGTGTGTGGCTCTGTGTGTGTGTGTGTGTGTGGCTCTGTGTGTGTGTGTGTGTGTGGCTCTGTGTGTGTGTGTGGCTCTGTGTGTGTGGCTCTGTGTGTGTGTGTGTGTGTGTGTGGCTCTGTGTGTGTGTGTGTGTGTGGCTCTGTGTGTGTGTGTGTGTGTGGCTCTCTGTGTGTGTGTGTGGCTGTGTGTGTGTGTGTGTGTGTGGCTGTGTGTGTGTGTGTGTGTGTGGCTCTGTGTGTGTGTGTGTGTGTGGCTCTGTGTGTGTGGCTCTGTGTGGCTCTGTGTGTGTGTGTGTGTGTGGCTGTGTGTGTGTGGCTGTGTGTGTGGCTGTGTGTGTGGCTGTGTGTGTGGCTGTGTGTGTGTGTGTGTGGCTGTGTGTGTGTGTGTGTGGCTGTGTGTGTGTGTGGCTGTGTGTGTGTGTGTGTGGCTGTGTGTGTGTGTGGCTGTGTGTGTGTGTGTGTGGCTCTCTGTGTGTGTGTGTGTGGCTCTCTGTGTGTGTGTGTGTGGCTCTCTGTGTGTGTGTGTGTGTGGCTCTCTGTGTGTGTGTGTGTGGCTCTCTGTGTGTGTGTGTGTGTGTGTGTGTGTGTGTGGGTTTGTGTTACTATCCTTGTGGGGACTTGGGTGTGATAACACACTCACGCTGTGGGGACTTGATTGCACTGTGGGGACCTGAACCCAAGTCCCCACAAGGTAAAGTCTTCTAAATGATTGGAAATGACTTCAAAAGCATCTGTGCCAATTTTTACAACTTTTTCAAAAATTGCCTTGTGGGGACCTGTGTTTCACCAAGTGTGTTTATGTTCTTTGCTCGCTCTGCCCCTGTAGACAGGAGGTGGTACTGCAGCCCTAAACACACTTAGCATATTAAACACACTTCAGCAATTGGATCCTATCTAGCAACAGAGGATAGTGATTTTAAAGAACCATACCCATCAGAAAACAGAATACCTTAATACAATGCCCTTTTTAATTGTATGCAACCTTGTTTCCAAAGTTATAAACCACAGAATTAATAGCATTTGGGTCATATTGCATTATTTCTTAAATATAATTAATTATATTCAGATAGTTTTATTGACATGTATTTGCTGCACAAAAATGTTTCTTAATCTAAGCTGCCATTTATATATTTCTGTGATGTGAAATGAGAAGCAGTCGAAAATGTGATGAAAGCATATTTTCATTTGTAGTTGTAAAAGAATTACAAAGCTGGTAGCGTTTTTCTTTTCTTTTGTTTTATGACAGTATAGTTTGCAAAAGTACAATTTCAGGAACACATAAAACGATCTTTCTAATCCCATTAAACTTTCATAGGAATAAGCAAGAATTAATTCCAATTGGGTTCCTGTACATGCAGTTAAAATCGTCAAACACACCACCCTCTTGGTCCATTCTCAGGAATGAAGTGAAACCAGTCAGGGAAGTTAGAAACACTGTTCGGGGCCAAGGTCAATTTACATGTGAAAGCTTAGGAGCTGCTCGCTCACGGTGCCTTGATTGTTCCATTCAAAATGAATAGCCTGCCATCCCCTCCTCCCACGGCCTCAGGTTAAAGGGCACCCATCACCTTTGACTGCACGGAGACGGCTAACTCCTTCCTCTTCAGCCGTGTCCTGCTTCTGAACGAATAACTGGAGAATCAACCCAGTGGGTAGTTCTGTTTTCACATGTTAACATTAACTATTGGAAAGTTATCTACACGCATCTTCTCTTAGGGAGTCAGTAAAACAAAGGTAGCTGCATACTCATTTAGTTCATTATTTTTGTATTTATTTTTAGTTTTACGGATAGCAAACTTGACCCGAAGGTACTGTTTAACATGAGCACCATTTACATTACAGATGGGCACATTTGTTTTAGAGGCACAGGGAGATTAAGTGATTTGCCAAGAATTTTGAACCGTTGCAGAGACTCAAACTGGATTCCATAGTTGCAAAGTCAGCAGTTTTGGCCATGACAACAATTCATCTCTCCATTAGATTATTAATTTTGTTGTATTAGCAGAATAAGATCAATAGGCGATATGTTGAATGGTCAATGCAGACAATTAATATTTTTGCAACTCGTGCTATTGTGTATTGCATATAACAATGCAAAAATGTATACCCTTAGGGCACCCACACACTAGAAGGTGTACATTTTCGTAAAATAAGGAAATAACATTTAGGGGGAGATTTACAAACATTTTGCGCTGGTTTAGCGCCACAAAAGTGATGCTAACCAGTGCAAAATGTTGTTTTGCTATTTACTTTCCAGCGCAAAACCTGTTTTGTGCGGGAAAGCACCCTTCTAAGTAGCGCAAAGCACTTCCTTGTGTTATTTTGCGCTGAGTGGGCGTTCCATGGGTGGTACATGGGTGTTCCTGTGCAACCACTTGTGCCTTTTGACGCAAAACCATATTTACAAAGATTTGTAAACATGGTTTTGCACCAAAAGTTACTTCCCTTCAAAGGAGGCACTAACAAGGAGAAATGCTTTAATTTCTCCCTGATTTTCTGACTTTGCATGCGTGCTGCACTGTGCAGCATGCATACAAATTGGGAAAAGCTAAGCAACATGCGTAGCTTAGTATTTTGTACAGGTAGGGTACCATTCCTGTACAAAACCTATGCTTGACTCTTACACACACACACCCTAGTGCTACAACGCTAGGGTGTGTACATGGCACACAGCAGCTGAAATAAGCACCGGTGCAAGGGAAAGGGGAGGAGAGTGCCATATCTCCGATGATGTGGCGCTCTCCTTCGCCCTCCCTGGCGCACAACGCAGTGTAGCATTGTGGGAGGCTGCACTGCGTTGTATTTTTTTTATTTTTTTTGCAAATCTCCCCCCTAGTGACATATTTGTTTCAGAAAGAAAAAATGAGAACCAGATTTCTGACTCAGCATGCATCTCTAATCTGCTGCTATGCTCTTGGGACAATGACCTGTAGAGGGTCTCAACTAAGTAACAAGTTGGAAACTTGCAAAGCACCTGATAATGCTCTGCTTCTACTTGCGCCTGGAGCTGTAGTTGCTTGGGTTGCTTTCACTATTTGTGTGCCTGTGTCCATCTATACTAGGTTTTCCTGCCCTTTACTTTCAGTAGTAAGCATAGACATACATGTAATGACACTGGCAAAAAATCATGAAAATCCTGTATTTTGTACTGCACACTTTTTTCACAGTACACCATTACTCATAGGTTTTCGCCATAGAAAAAAGGACTGGTTTATGCAGACAAGGTCTTGTTGGAAGGCAGTCTAATATCTGAGGCTTCAGAAAAGGTGAAAGAGTAGGGAAAAAAGGTTTTGTCTGCATAAATGTCTTGGCAAACACAAACAAGTAGATCACATCCCTGAGGGAGGTGGTGTATAGCAATAAAAGGAGAGGACCAAATTCAGAACCTTGTTGGACACCAGCTGGTAGTTGAGGGGGGGGTTGAGTTAGAGGATTTGATGGATTGCCAGTCCATAGAGACAGGCCAGCGAAATAGGTAGGAGAACCAGTTCAATGTCGGGCCTATGATTCTTAGGGACCTTAGGATGTCAACTAAGGTAGGTGGTTCATGGTGTCAAGTGTAACAGATGGTCCAGGACTATGATGGCAGTAGGCTGATTTTATGAAGTTAGCTATGTGAATGCGGGGAAATTTCAGTGGAGTGGAGGGCTCAGAATTCCATCTGGAAAACATGGAGCAGGTTGTAAGAATTGAAGGTGGTTGAAGACGAGACACTCAGTTTTGGGAAAAGGAGGGCAGTAGACACATTGGATGGGGAGATAGGGTTTGCTGTTTTTTGTAAGGGCATCTCCAACACAGTTTTAAAGTATGAGAGGTAAGTACCAGATAGGAAAGAGTGAGGAATGTGGATGTCAGACAGAATAGTACTTTAGAAGTTCGAGCAGGATGTTTTATGTTTGTGGATTACAGGGGTAAAAAGCTCACAAAGCTTTACTAAAATTGAGTATCGGAAGAGGTCCAGAGGTTTGTAGAGGCAATGTTACCAAGTGTGCAAAGAGGTAAAATTAGTTGTGAGGCTAGGGTTTATCTAAAGGTAATTTTTGATGAGAAACTGGTTGCAAAGTCTGGTGTGGATAGTAAAGATGCAGATATAGCTGTTATAGGAGGAGCAAGAAGATCATTGAGTGTGTGTTCCTGTCTGATTTTGGAAAGAGACAGATTTAGCATGGTTAAGCATTCTAAATAGCTTGTCTAGTGTTTCTTAGTATGTATGTAGGTTTCGATTAGTCGTGTTCATCTGACATCTACAGAGGAGTGTTCTTTGTGCTGCCTTGCCTTACTGTTGTTTTCATGGCTTTTTAAATCCAGAATGGATTTTGCATTTCGACTGTGCCAAATAAGTGATGCAACCCCAAAACAATATCTTAGTCAATCTGGTCTTGGATATTGTGTAAAAATGCATCTCTGAGACGAGCGTGTGGTGATGATGCAGTCATTTATAAATGACTTCATAAAAAAATATTTTCACCCCTAAATGAGGGACACTCAAAGGCAATGGATGAAGGGCTTCTTTGGTTAAATGATAGGCCAATCAATTTAAAGAATATAAGGTTTATAAGACCTTCAAGTCCGGTTCTGCATTTCATATTTGGTTTGTGCACAAAAATCGCTTTTTCCAAAAGTAAAATGTGCTACTGCATACAGAAATAGACTTTCACAGCTAAAAACGTACCACTATTGCTGTTCCCTGTCAGGTTTTTCATTAATCTTAAAAATGAAACCCTATAAATGTGTGTGTTTAAAATTCTAACCTAGTCATTTCTACACAGAATAGTGAGTCTACACCCTCTCAGCCTTCGTGAATTAATGAACTAAGACACAGTTAATGGACTAATTTGTCCAGAACCTTCGTTCACACATTTTGCACATATGAACTAATTCATTAATTTCACTACCAGTCTAGAATTAAAAGCAAAAGCCCATAATTCATAAACCCAAAATGTAGCCTTACTGTTGTTTGACACACATATGTATATAGAAGAAAACTTTGAAATGTGGCTGGGCTGGAATCTGCGCAAGACCATCAATGTAACAGGCTAAACAGGATATCATATTAGCTGCTCAAAGGAGAGCAGAAAACGGCCACCCATGTCTCCAAGTATCTCTGTGGACACAGGTTCACAGAAATAAAGTTACAAGAATTGGGTCTCAATCCTGAGCAAATATATGTGGTCAAATATTAAAAAACAAGTTCATAGGGCCATATTAGTCCAAATTCAATCTTCTTTTTCCTCAAGAAGTCATCAGTTCGAAAAGAGACAGATGATTCCTGTTATCACGTTGACGTAGCCAACACGTGTTTTGTCTTGGGGACATCACCCAGTGACTTCCTCAGGGCTACAATAACAATAAAAGTATTGTATACTCAGAAATCATCCTATAAAAATTATCCAAGAAATTCAAAAAGAAACCAGAAAAAGAAAGAGAAATGCCACCAAAAATACACTATGTTAAATGTACCAAAGATAAGCCAAAGCATTAAAAAGAAGACAGAACAATAAAGAAAAAGGTAACCTCACACCAAAATAATGTGCAGGCTCAAGCAGACTCCCAAAACAAAGAGAAACATTCAATTTGTGCACAGGATATAAATGAAAGACCCGAAACCAATTAACTTAACCAAATACAGAAGCACAGGCCTATGGCTCACCAAATTGTCAAAACAGAATCTGTCAGACAATGGTATCATAACCATATTCAGTAAAGGCCTGAATAAAAAGGAACCTTAGACTCAAAGACGGTCTTCCTCATGTAACCCACAGGGTAACAATCTCCGTAAGGTAGTACCTGTATTCATTAGAATTCAGGATATCGGGAGTGATAAATAAATAGATCTAAAGTAGTAATGGACAATAATGCACATTGATCTAACCCAGGTGTCTCCAACGTTTTCTGTAGTGAGAGCTAATTTTGCTCAAGGAAAGTCCTGCTGAGCTACTAGCATATTTTATCACTGTAAAATGCGGATGACATGTATTAACATTACACTATGACCACCCTTAGCACAATTATCAGTAGTAACCACCCAAAAATTTCAGGTGAAGTTATCATCAGAATGCTAGGAAAACGTTTATCAATATTAAATGCTTGTAATCATGTAAAATTCAAATCATCACATGCTGTGTGCCACAAAGGGTATTACGACAGCAGTAAGTCTCCCCAACTCAAATTGAATTATCATTCAACTAGCAACTTTAAATGTGTTTTAGAATTGCAATATTTTGCTGTCATTCGCTTATTAGTTTTTTAAAATACACATTTTTCTATCAAAATCCCTTTTCACTTTGAGCAATCAAACTCAATTTTCCAGAAGAAAAATCTTTTCTGAAAAGCATAATTTTTTCCTTTAAAAATTAAATCAGTTTTCATTGTTAGAAAATACAGTCCCTAAACATCAGCTTTTAGTTTTCATTGAGTACCGCCATGTAAAAATGCCTTTCATGGACAGATTATGCTTCAAATACCCAGGTATTGGAATCATAGGCCATGCTTCCTCACCATAACACTAAGCTAAAGAATGTTTTTAGGGTGTTAGAGGGGCCGCTAGCAGTCGAGTTCCAGGCGGATCCATATTTTGTTTGGGGAGACGACTAGAGGCGAGTGTGAGGGCAAGGATCCGAGTTAGGTGAGGGCTTCAGAGGGCCCCTGGGAATAAGCCAGCGCATAGAGAGGGTGTCTGGTGAAGCTAGCAGCACTAGCCCTCCTACAGGGCTTGTGTGTGTGGTGTTGGGGAGGGTGCATGTCTATGTGTCCGTTGTTAACCGCTTCAGTCAGTGTCCCTCCCCCAAATGGGCTACAGATTCACTTATACTGTGTGTATCTACGTAGACCTCGGAATCCTGTGTCGGCACTAGGGCAGTGCAAATGGTGCCACGGCACCGGGCGCTGACTTCGGGTTGGCGCCGTGTTTCCATTATATATTGTGGATATAAAAGCATCTGCTGCAGATTCTTTGCCACCAGCGATTGCCAGGCAACAGTAAAAATGACACGGTAAGGCAGTGATTAATATTAATAAGCAAGCCCCTCTTCCCTACTCACCACTGTTGGGCTGGTGGTCTCTGACGCGGAGGACCTACACACAGGGCTGAGGGACATACAATCTCATTTACACACAAGTGCGGTCAAGCTCTCGGTGAGTGCGGGGGAGCGGTGGGAGCTGCACTTTTGCCCCCTCTGATTCACGCACCCACTCACACTGATTCACTACCAGCTTCATCAAAGCACGCCAGGGGACCCTACCATGTGCGCACCATCTGCCTGTGCGTGCACTCCTCCTGGGACCCCGCACCAGGGTTGGATTAGGGTCCCAATTCGGCCTAGGCAGCCAAAAAAGCAAGCATTTGCAATGCAATAGGTCTCGCATTTACTCGAGTTTAGCTATTGGCATTGTAAATAACAATGCCTTTTATTTGTGTTTTCAAAACAGAAACAAAAATAAAAGGCATTTTCATTTGCAATGTCAATAGCTCAAACTCACAGAAATGCGAGACCTATTGCATTGCAAATGCTTATTTTCTGTATGCTGTCTAAAAGTCCTATGCAAAGTTACATGGCAAAAACATGTTTTAGGACCTCCCTTGGCCCTCGCTTGAACGATCACTCAAACTTTCAAGGAAAGCGCTAGATGAACTTTTTTTTGCATGTTTTGTGAGTGTTCCTCAAACTGTGAAAAAGTTATTAGCGAAAAGTATTCTAGTAATTTTTTTATTTAATCAGGTATTTATAGTGTAGTAGTTGGGTTTTCAGGTGGGAAGGTAATTAGCTTATAAATAATTTAAATGGAATGTTAATGAGTTTTTTGTTGTAAAATATGTATTTAATTAATTATTAATTATGATAATTGATTGTATATTTTTATTTGTATTAGTTAATTTCAAAGTATTTTTTATTTTTGATGATAGTATTATTAAGCTTGATTTTAGTAGCAAGTTGTTGGATTTGAAGAGTAAGAGGGTGGGAAGTTTGTGAGTAACAAAATGTATCTAAATGTGATATTGTCTTATTTTAATAAAACATTTAATTGAATAATTATTATGTAAATATGTTTCAATGTTGAATTTTTGAAGAGTTTTGTTTTTTGCGTGTTTTAATTTGTATATGTTTATTATGCATGTGCTTTTTAATACTGTGTTTACTTTTTTGTAGGGGAGTAGGGTAGAAAGATATTAGGGTCATAATATGTTATTTGTTTTTCTATGTAAATTATTCATTAATAATTGGTTATGTATACTTTTACTGTTGTACTTTGTATTGTTAAGATTGTGTTTTATTTGAATTATTAATTAATTTAATTCCAAGTGTTTTGGAAATTTTGTCAGTGGAATAATTTTTTTGGTTTTACATTTTATTCATTATTTCACGTTGATTTAAAATACATATTTTGGTATTTATTTTATCTTTTTGCAATGTGTTTGATATTAAGCAAGTAAATATTATTATAAGTAATATAAGTTTTTCATTCTACAGTTTCATATTTTTATCAAATAATAGAGTACTTGTTTTTCTATTTTCTATAATGTATTACTTTTTTAATAGGTATTGATATATTTTTAGTAAATAAGTAGGCCTTGCATTCTTATATGTATTCCTTTCAAATCCTACTGTTGCTTAGACTGGAGTGGGAATAGTAGACCTAATCCTTCTGAAGTCCAACTCTTTCCCTACTGTTGGTTACACTAGAGTGGAATAGTGAATCTATCCCTTCCAAAGTTTGACACTTTCAATACTGTTGTGTAGACTGGTGTGGGAATAGTAAATCTAGCCCCTCGGATGTCCAACGCCTTCCCAACTGTTGCTTAGACTGCAATGGGAATAATTACTCCAACCCCGTCCAAAAATCAATCCTTTCGCTGCTGTTGGTTAGATTGAAGTGGGAATAGTAAATCTTCACACCCAGAAGATGAACACTTTCCTTACTGTTGCTTAGTGTTTTTTTAAAATCCTTTTTAAAACTGTTGTTGGTTTTTAATATTTTGGGTTTAGCAATGTTTATAGTATTTTCAAAGAATGCTTTTTAACTGTTTTTGAACGGGCACTATATTAGTTCGAAATGTATGTGCACATTTTGTTAAATTTTTGGACATTTGTTAAATTATTCAAATGCTATAAATATGTGTTAAGATGATTTTATTTCTAAATGTACGGTATAGTATAAATAAATAAAACATGTTTTAATATGGGTATTTTAATATCTAAATGTTGAAATTATTTTGCTGCTAATAGAGAAAATTAAAATAATCTAAGAATCACCTTTAAATAATAAACTGCTTTAAATGCGTTACTTTAAAGTTGATTTTTTATTAAGAAATCAATAAGTTACCTGTTTCTTGGTGATATTCTTGTCAACGATATTTTAGGCGAAATCATTTTGTTCTTTTCATTACAAGTATAGATCACAATGTTTTTGCCAACAATGGGCCCGATTACAATGCCGGTCGGACCTGTATCATGTGGTAAAGGGACCGGACGACAGGTAGTCAGAGGTCCTGTCCACCAAATTAGGATTGGACTACTGTAGAGGCAGTCGTAAACATTCCTCTTTGTATTGATGCTTGTGCAGAGGCCCGAAAAAGGGCCTCATCACAAGCCCCAATGCGAAAAGGCCATGTTTTTAAGCATCCCTTCACTGTTTTCCAGGCACCACATGATGCCTGCCACAAGGGGCATGGATGTTTGTGGGGGCACCTTGGGTGCCTCCCATGCCTCATTATGGAGGGAACCACCGGGGCAATCCTGCAGTCATGACATGGTTACATTCGGCCACAGCACCGAAGCACAGAAAGTCAATCGGGGGAGGGAGGGCCGATGGCGCCACAACCCACACTCTCCCTCTGCCAAGATAATGGTACCGTTCACCTTCCCCCGTCGTCCTCAACAATTAGGCCGTTCTAGGTGCCCTCCAGACCGCCAAAACACTCCGCAGAGGAGGGGGGGCGCCCAGCCGTTTCACCCGCTTAGCTCTCTGCCGCCTCCGCCGTTCAAGCTGCTCCTTCAAAGGGACCCAACCGACCACTTCCGATTTTGGGTCCCCGATGTTATTAAACTCCAGAGCAGCTGGTGCCACTACTCCAGCCCCGGTCTCCGCTGCTGGTAGGCCCAGATTCAAAACGGGCACAACTTTCGTTTCCAGCCTCCCTGGAGCCCCGGACCAAGCCACAGACTGCCAAAATACTCCGCCGAGGAGGGGGGCGCCCAGCCGTTTCACCCACTCCACACTCCGCCGCCTCCGCCGCTCAAGCTGCTCCTTCAAAGGGACCCGACCGGCCACTTCCGTTTTCGGGTCCCCGATGTTTAGGACTCGGGAGCAGCTGGTGCCACTACTCCAGCCCCCGGTCTCAGCCGCTGGTAGACCCAGATTTAAAACAGGCACAACTTTCCTTTACAGCCTCCCTGGAGCAAGCCCCAGATGCTACGCGCGACCTCCGGTGACGTTTTCTGGGCTCAGGGGGCAGGAAGGATCACAGGATGTTGGGGCCGGTGGCCGGACTCGGCAGAGCCGAGAGTCTACGCGGCGATCTTGTCCAGGCACGTCTGTAACCTGATATTTAATGTTCTCTTGGAAAAACTCTACTAAATGAAAGAACACTAAAACAATTTTGTGATTTGCAAAAAACTTAGCACTATTTTAAAAGCTTGGCACAAAAGCTCTCCCATTTGTAGGTCTCATGTGTGACAGCGCATGTGCTGCATTTACTATTACTTTTACTTGCAAGGGATATTAAATACAACATGAAGATGGCAGCCCGCCCATCCAGTTGTAGGCTTCATTTTCACTCTTCACTCTTATGTAAGGTTTGTTAATCTGAGATTTTGCATTTGTGTATAAAAACAAACATCACAAAGATCAGTGGAATGTGAGGGCTGGATTTCTGCGGACGAGTGAGCTTAAAAGTTCTTCTTTAACCCCTCCCATGCTCATGACGAGCTGAGCTCGTCATGAGTCACGGCGCTCCGGTGCTTATGACGAACTCAGCTTGTCATGAGCCGTGGAACGCTCGCATGCGGGGATAATTCCCCTGCTGTGCGAGCGTTCTACGGCAGGTAATGCACCTGTGATGAGCTGAGCTCGTCATGAGCACAGGAGTGCCGTGCCTCATGACGAGCTCAGCTCGTCATGAGCGTGTGGGCGCTGTGCGCGCCCCCCTCCCCCCAGCGCTCCGGGGGAATAACCCCCGCAGTGAAGGGGTTAACTATAGGATAGTCATTTTGTTTGCCTTGGCCTGTGTGGTGTTTCCCCTCCTGAGGCATTGCAATTCGAGCTGACATCAGGCCCAGTGGGTCACTCTAACCTGCATATTATGTTTTGTACTGTGAGGTCTTCCAGGTGCATAAAGAAGTAGCTGGAGACCTCACACTGTACATTGATGGGTCCCCTGTAGACCTTAGCCCCATCAATGAAACAGGCATGCAGAGTTGGTACACCTGTGAAGTACAAAAGCCTTCTTCACAAAGCTCAGATTTGTCCTCTTTAGTAATACTGCTAGGTGAAAAGTATACAATTATAATTGCTTTGTTGATCCTATTCCGACTGTAGATAAATGTGATATGACGCATATGAAGTATTCACCCCTCCATCTCCCACCTACCTCCTTGAAAGCGCATGTTTTGTAGAGGGTTTACCAGAAGTGCTATGTTAAAATGTGAAAAACGAGAAATGGATGCTAAATACCCACAATCCAAGTCATTCTGTCTATCCATTTTCCTGCATCCTCAAGTATAGATACATTAATAAACGTGAAACAATCTGAAGAATGAACCTACTGCATATATGCCAATATTTTAGGACAGGGATGTGGGAGAATTAAAATAAAAAATCGGGAGAATGAAAATTCTCCATTGACTTCTATGGTGGAAAATGCAATATCAGGCGGGAGACAGCTAAAATAAAGCCATTTTTGTCTTGCAAAATCGGTAGTCTATTGGCATGTATGCTACTGTATTACGTTCAGGTGCAGGATACCACTAGAGAATGCCAGCACAGCCTCCACAGCCCTAAAGGAGCTGGTGTTACCATTCAGTATGAAGCCTTAGGAGGATGGGTGGGTTTCAGTTTGCTTTGAAATGAGCAATTGTCGCCTTGAGCGTGTCTCCCAAGCTCTGGCAAATAAACTGACCTTGGCCTCACAAGGATGCTTTATAACTCCCCTGTTGTCCACTGTGTGCATCAGAATGGCTCAGAGGGGGGCATCTTAGGAGCTCCTTTCCATCTGCACAGAGGAACTGCTAACCATCAACTCCCTGTGAATTCCTGATCACCTATTCAATGTTTAAAGATGTGCGAAAGAACCTCGGATGTTTGAAAATATATGCACTTTGGTACAATGAATTACACTACAATATACTACTGGGAAACAGAACTACGAAGAGCCAATATTCCTAAAAAAAATAATTGTATATGCAACATGTAGCAGGTTGCAGCAAAAGCTTGCAGTGAATGCACAGGAGCAACAAAATGCAAGTAGCTGTTGTGTGTGGTGCTTGTGTTTAGATGCATCCTCTTGCAAAATTATTTGATGTGAGGATGGATTGTGCACTAAAATGTAGCGCAAACCGACAGATTTGCATTTAGCACAATTACATCTAATTTCATGTAAGTTTGCCATCATTTTTCGCAATGTCCCAAAAAGCAACTTTCACTATTTGCGGTTTGCGCACGACCCTTGCTACAACCTAGTTTAGAGAAATTCTGCATACAGCACTCAATGGAATATCCGTAAAGCACGGCCACATATTTACCAGAAACTTCAGATCAGAGGAAAAGTGCAACCACATCCATAACAGTTCAAAGTGTGTTTTCAGAAAAAAATCACAATAATGCCAGAACAGAGTTTGGGTTTTTTTTAAAGAAAAAAAAACATATTTCAAATAAGGCATCTTTCGTTCTGCTTGAGATGCACTCTGTAATTATTCTCCCCCAAAATGGCTTACAGACAATTTTTAAAAGCAATTTCCAGGGCAGCCTTTCATCATGCTGAAATGCCCTTTCGCACAGACGAAGCTTCCCTTGTCCTACAAAACCAAATACAGATCTAAAGGGAAGAGCTGAACCAAAATCCCTCCTCTGTGACAGACCCCCACCCCCCATGATGTGCAAGGTGCAGGCCTCCTTTGTATTTCCAGGGGCCGAGGAGGAAGAGGTGCGAATGCGCGCTGTCCCCGGCACCACTGAATGACAAAGGGCCTAGACCTTGACACTCCCTGCTCCCGTCGAGGCAGCCCAGCCGCTTTCAGCCACTGGCACCTGTGTCTGCAGACTTCTATGAACTGCAGTGATGGCTCAAAAGAGTCGATTCACATTCATAAAGCACACATCCTTAAAGTATACTCGGCAGTGAGAAAATAAAGTTGAAAGCTTAGCTGCAAAAATGTTACGTTATTTAACTTAAGTTGAAAGGCTGGACCCCACAGAGGCAAATGCCCTACAAAATAAATGTATATTGTAATTTAGAGCAGAAACAAAACAAAAAACAATATGCATTTATGCACAAATGTGGTGAGGGCTGAAGAAAGCACTGGATGTGTAAGCAGTGGCAAAAGCTTCATCTCCTTTTATTGTACAGTGAGCTAATTTATCTCGCCTTTCACCCCCTGACCCGTGGTACAGTCTGGTGTGGGGTTGCGCAGTTAGTAACAGTCGCACACTACACTAATGGACTAATGCCCCATTTCCAAAGAGTTACGCACTCCAATGTTTCAGAAATGTTGGGAAATGGGATTTGTTGGTAATTCATGTGACCATTTTCAATGCTTCGCATAAAAAATCTTGTGGGGTACCAGCAGGAAAGTGATTTGAGCAAAAAATGAATCTGCAAATTCATTTTCTGACCAAGCAAATCTCCTGTATGCAAGATTTTGGCAAAATAACAATGTGAAATTCTGAATCATTGTGCATATTTTATATGATGCAAAATGTATGAACTGTGAATTTCGCCAATGTAATTAAAATTTCTCCTAGGCTACTCTCAAACCACATCAGGAATTTCGTAAGCATTTTCTCAACTTTTATAGTGCAAGGTAAGCACGCACCCTGGGCCGAATTTACATTTATATTATGACACTGAAATATTCGATACCTAAAAACACCTCCAAAATGGTTCGAACCCCACTTTTGTGCCAATTCTGAGGTCTGACTACACATCAGGTAAGATCTGACTTGAGGCACAGGAGGAGATTGCCAAAACACAATCAACTACCTAAACCGAGCTACCAGTCTTGCTCCTCAAAAAGCAATATGTCCTCAAATTTTAGTGGTATCCAATTTCTTACCAAACCCTAGTTTTCTTCAGGGATTCCGAAGATAAGGTTAAAATATGTGTAGAATGTGGAAGTCCTCCTTGAAACAAATGTGGAGGAGGGGCGAGTATTTTACCGCTGCTCTCGCATCGGTGAAGTAAAATGTGAATGAAAATTGCTGTTTAGGTCAACATTTTTCACGCTACTATCGGTTACTAGTGGATCCTAGAGCGCTTCGTCAGGACCAAGTGCAAAAGTGATAAATCAAGTGATAATAAAAATAGGAATCAGGGAAGAGGCGCCCTATACTCCTGCTGTACCTACAGGGTTTTGGGGCGGCCAGGGAATTTTTTGAGTTTAGGGTTGGCATAGGTTCTGAGGTGGTAAGGTCATGTTTAAGGTTTAGGTTGGGTATGGGTTTTAGGGTGGAAGGGTCATTTTAGGGTTAAGGGTGGGTATGGGATTTTGGGTGTCATCTGTAATTTTACGGTGATGGTAGAGGTGGGTTTTTGGGTGGGAAGGGTAATTTTACAGTTTAGGGTGGTTAAGGGTTTTTGGGTGGGAAGGGTCATTTTACAGTTTAGGGTGGTTATGGGTTTTTGGGTGGCAAGGGTTATTTTAGGGTTTTGGGTGGTTATGGGTGGAAAGGGTCATTTTAAGGTTTAGGGGGGTATGGGTTTTGGGTTGGCAAGGGAATTTTTAGGGTTAAGGTGGGTATGGATTTTGGGGTGATAAGGACATTTTTAAGGTTTAGGGTGGGTATAGGTTTTTGGGGTTGCAGAGGCATTTTTAGGGTTTAGGGTGGGTATAGGTTTTGGGTGGGAAGGGTCATTTTAGGGTTTAGGGTGGATGGATGTTTGGGGTGGCAATTTTTTTTTTAGTTTAGGGTGGGTATTGGTTTTGATGTGGATAGAGTAATTTTAGGATTTCGGGTAGGTATGAGTTTTGGGCTGGCAAGGGAATTTTTAGGGCTAGGGCGGGTATGGCTTTTGGGGTGGCATGTTTAATTTAAGAGTTTATGGTGGGTGTGGATTTTGTGGTCGTCGAAGACGAAAGCGTCGACGGAACACTCCAACGTCGACGGGAGGTATGCCGACGACATCGTCGACGAAGGCTTCGTCGACGGGTACAATGACATCGTCGACAACGAAGACATCACCGTCGACGATGGTGACGACGACGACGCCGTCGTCGACGATTTCGACGACAGTAATCTCGTCGACGAGCGCGTCGACGACGACAACTTTGACGACGACGACGGCAGGTTGGACTGCGGTTTCATCGTCGACGACGTCAACCACACCAATCTCGTCGACGAGAGTAATACCATCGTCGACGGAGCCGTCGACGGTGATTGCTACGGAAAGAAGAGTGACAGTTTCACTTACTAGGATAACTCCAGAGATTACGTCTCCAGGAAGAGTGACTTCTTTACCACCAACTTTACTGTTTGAACAGGGGGAGTCAGAGGAGGATGGTCAGGACTTTTTTGAATATGCAAATAGTCCATCCCAACTTATGGTCAAGTGTCAGGACACAGATTCGGAGGGGGCATATGACCAAGGCGAAGTAGAACATCGTCAAGGGGCCCACTCACAGGGATTTACAGAGCAGGAGATGGTTTCAGTACCAACTTCATTCCTGCAGGACCTCCATAAGATGTTGCAGGACTACAAATCCAAGGCAGCTGGGCCAGTTCAACGTCCAGCGACACCTACGGATCCTGCTTCTACAGCTATTCCGGTGATACCGGTCCAGGCATCCCCTCAACAGCAGCCTTCAATTCCACAAGCTCCTGCAAGGCCGGCAGATAACCAGGATGTGGACGAATCCTCGGATGAGGATCAAGAATCAGACAATTACACTGATGAATATAATGACTACGTCATCCCGGACCCGGCATCTCCAGTTGCGGACCCGGTGGACTCTCCTCCTGAAGACATAGGGGGTTTTCACCAGTTGATGGAGAGGGCAGCAGGAAGATTCAAGTTGGCAATGCCTGCGCAGACAACAGATTGTTTTCTTTATGATTTTAAAGAAACTCACCGAAAAATGACAAGATCTATACCAATTGTGGACCATTTATGGGAGGAAGACGTTAAGGCGATGAAGAATCCAGCGACGGTGGTCCCGGTGCTACCGCGTCTGGATAAAAAGTACAAGGCACCGGATGACAGACCAGCTGCCTTAACGGGCCACCCTAAACCAGATTCGGTCATTTCGCAGGCGGCGCAAAGGAAGTCACGAAATCCCTCTGCTCCATTGACGGCTCCTCCGGATAAGGAAGGACAGAGACTGGATAACGCTGGCAAACGGTTCTCGTCAATGGCTAGCCTTTTAGTGCGAGCTGCCAATGCTCTGGCAATATTGGGGAGATACGACCGCCAGCTCTGGTGTGATCTAGCCCCGTTCCTGGAACAGCTTCCTCCAGAATCCACAGGGGAGGCAAAGAAAATCTTGCAGGAAGGGGAGGCAACTTCCATGGAGATAATAGATAGCGCCATGGACATCGCGACAACAGCTTTTCGTACTGTGGCTGGAGCGGCAGTCCTCCGTCGCCAAGGGTGGTTGAAGGCTACCTGGTTTCGACCAGAAATACAGAACAAGGTCCTGGATCTTCCCTTCGATGGAGAGGCGTTATTTGGTAAATTAATAGATGACACTCTCCAAGAAATTAAAAAGGACACAGAGACAGCCAAGTCCTTGGGCACTCTCTAGTACCGCAAGTTCCCCTTTAGGGGCTCAAGAGGCAGAGGAAATAGTTACAGGGGTTCTTACCAGCAACAACGCTATTCCTCAAATGGATCTGGTTATCAGCAGAACCGCCAGTCATACCAACAAAGACAAGGCCAGTCTTCAAATTACTCTAGGCCCTACAACAGGGGCAAACAGGCTCAATGAGGGCGGGATACGTCCAAACGCCAATAGCGGCCTCCTGGCTCTGCCTACTGTTCCCTCCTCCAGGAAATCATCAGTTGGAGGCAGGGTAACCAAATACCTTCAAAATTGGTCCAAAATTGCATCGGACCGTTGGGTGATCAACATCATAAAGCGAGGGCATACTTTGGAGTTTACGGAAGTCCCACCACCCAGGCCCCCGGCAGCCATTCCATCAAAAAACCTGCGTCTCCTGAGGCTCGAAGTTCAACAGATGCTCCGGAAGGGAGCAATAGAGCCTGTCCCCACCAATCAAAGGGGACAAGGATTTTATGCCAGGTTTTTCCTGGTGAAGAAGACACTGGAAACATGGCGCCCCATTTTAGACCTCAGGGAGCTAAATACCTATCTCGTCTCCCTGTCCTTCCGGATGGTAACCCTTCAGGACATATTACGGATGATCAGCCCGGGGGATTTTATGGCCACACTCGATCTGGAGGACGCGTACTTCCATGTCCCGGTCCACCCAGCACACAGAAGGTTTCTACGATTCACAGTAGTCAAGAGCCATTTTCAATTCAGGGTTCTACCCTTTGGTCTTCGCTCTGCGCCAAGAATTTTCACAAAGGTGCTGGCACCGGTGGGAGCGTTCCTGCGAAGACACAATTACCAAGTTTTCCCCTACCTGGACGACTGGTTACTGAAGGCCCCGTCCATAGGAGAGGCGCAGGACGCGGTTCGGGCTTGCACCAATTTGTTTTGGAATCTGGGGCTCACTCTGAACAGAGAGAAGTCCTCCCTGGTTCCCTCCAGAAGGGCTCGGTTCCTAGGGGCTGTTTTGGATTCAAAGCTCTCAAAAGCTTTTCCGACCCGGGAAAGGAGGGAGAAACTGGAAAGACTAGCTCGAAACTTTCAAGGAAAAAGGTGTCTTTCAGTACGCCACTACAAATCTCTGCTGGGGCTAATGTCATCTTGTATTCCCCTAATTCCTCACTGCAGGCTCCGGATGCGTCCCCTGTAGGAGCAGCTAGACCTCCAATGGAAGCAAGTTCACGGATCCTTCGAGGACAAGGTGACCGTCACTCCAAGGATGAAAGAAGCAGCATCATGGTGGACACATCAAAACAATTTGTCCCAAGGTCTATTCTTCGCAGACGTTCCATCTCCTCAAGTGGTAACGACGGATGCATCATTGGAGGGTTGGGGAGCAGTGATGCAAGATCTGCATGTCAGCGACCATTGGTCTCCTCGCGAGCAGAAGCTCCATATCAACCTTTTGGAGTTAAGAGCGATCAGGCTAGCTCTGCAAGCCTTCCTTCTGCGACTTCAAGGTTCACGAGTGCTGGCAGGACGGACAACACCACGGCCATGCATTATGTGAACAAGGAGGGAGGAACCAGATCTCTTCTATTATCGCAGGAAGCGCAGCAGATCTGGGAATGGGCAATTCATCACGATATCTCACTGAAAGCAGAGCACTTACCAGGAGTGCTGAACGAACGCGCAGACAAACTGAGCAGGTCATCTTCAGTAAGCCACGAGTGGGAGTTAAACCAACAGGTTTTGGAACAGCTCTTCTGCAAATGGGGCATACCGGAAGTGGATCTCTTTGCCACACCGACCAACAAGAAATGCCAGTCTTACGCCAGCAGATGTCACCACCAAGGGTCGTTGGGGAATGCCCTTTCGATAGCCTGGTCAAGGACATTTGTTTACGCTTTTCCTCCCATTCCTCTGATCCCGCGCCTCATCAAGAAGATGAAGATCGAGCCATGCAGAATGATCTTGGTAGCTCCGGCTTGGCCGAGACAATTCTGGTACACAGAACTCCATCGGATGTCGCTAGTTCCTCCTTTGCTGCTGGGGGATATTCCGGATCTTCTCACAATGTCCGAAGGACAAGTTTGGCACCCAGATCCACAATCGTTACACCTGACAGCATGGCTCCTGAGCAGCGAGAGTTCATGAATCTTCCCCTTTCCAGGGAGATCAAGGACGTTCTCTCCCAAGCAAGAGCCCCTTCTACAAACAAAACTTACAGATTGAAATGGAAAAGGTTTTGTGTTTGGTGTAGGAAGGAAAAGATAGACCCTTTTACTTCAAAGCCTCATCAACTTCTGCCTTATCTGTTGTCACTGGCTAAATCAAATCTGGCCCATTGATCGATTAAAGTTCATTTAGCGGCCACTTCAAGGTACAGGAGGTCTGGATCTGGACCTTCATTATGGTCGTCCAGGATAGTCAAGCAATTTCTTAAAGGCTTGTTCAGAATCTACCCACCAGTGAGGCCTCCTCCACCGACTTGGCATTTGAATCTAGTCCTTTCTCAGCTCATGAAAGCTCCATTTGAGCCGATTCATCGTTCTGACTTGAAGTTCATATCTTGGAAGTTGGCTCTCCTCTTGGCTCTTACATCAGCTAGGAGAATTGGAGAATTACAGGCCCTCACCATCCAGGAACCATTCCTACAATTCAAAAGGAACACTGTAATCTTGAGAATGAACCCAAAATTCATTCCCAAAGTACCATCGGACTTTCACTTAAACGAGCCGGTGATTCTGAAAACGTTTTTTCCTAACCCAGTTACTCCGGCGGAGTAAACACTTCACACTCTTGATGTGCAACGGTGCTTGAAATTTTACTTGGATCGCACCAAGGGGTTTAGGAGATCTTCACAGTTGTTGGTTGCCTTTGGTGGTCCAGGCAAGGGTCTTCCACTGTCTAAACGGGGGAATCGCAAGATGGATCACAGGTGCCATTCTTCATTGCCACTCTGCAGCAGGGAAACCTCTAGCTGGCAGGATTCGTGCTCATTCGACGAGATCAGTGGCATCTTCAACGGCCCTCTTTGCGGGGGTGCAAATTAAAGACATTTGCAGGGCTGCTTTCTGGAGCAGCGTGCACGCCTTTACTAAGCTTTACTGCTTGGATTCTTTACAGCAAGACGATGCGGCGGTGGGCCAGGCTGTCCTAAGGAACCTCTTCCAGTGATTGGTGAGCTTTCCCTTCTATCCCACCTTCCGTTGATTGCACAGTTGTATTTCTTGTATCGTATTGACTGTTGCTATGTATTATTATTATTATACAAAATGTATTTGTGGTCTAACTGCTTGCTATTCTGATACAAAAGCATGGGAATCTATGAAAGTTCCAATACTGGGGCAAGAAAACAAGTTACTTACCTGTAACTTTGGTTCCCCAGTATTGGTAACTTTCATAGATTCCCATGCGCCCACCCACCTCCCCAAGGAAAGCTCAGCCTTTAGCAGATATGGTGTCGGATATACAACGGCTACGAAAATCTGAGGCTCTGAGGTTCCTTCTGGAGGGTTCTAAGGGGTGAGGCACGTTTGATTGGCTGACGCCTAGAGTTTGGTCTCTTTTACAAAAAGAGGGTGATATGCTACAAAAGGGAATGAGGCCTAGGCCTTTTTCTTTCTCTTTTGTACCTACTGCTATGTTATTTTTGTTACCGAGACTCCCATTCCGACGACGGGGAATGATACAAAAGCATGGGAATCTATGAAAGTTACCAATACTGGGGAACCAAAGTTACAGGTAAGCAACTTGTTTTCTTATGTTTTACATGTCCTAGTAGTGAGAAACTCTTAAATTAGTTTTTCACTACTGCAAGACCTGTCTCTCCAATAGGTTAACATAGGATTACCTTTTTACAGCTTATAAGTATAATTTCCAATTGGGAAGAGATGGGATCCTCAAGTTTGGTGTCTCTGGAATCACAATTAAAAATCCTAACTTATGGCGAAGTTAGATTTTAAATTATAATTTTTAAATTACCACTTTTAGAAAGTTGGCATTTTCTTACATTAGCTATTAGGTACCTTCTGCCTGTCTCTAAATACATGTCTGAGGTGGGTGACAGCTGGGCTTTGTGCATTCCTTCCAGACAGCTACACACTAAGGCGGCATAGGTTTCACTGATGGGCCATCCACACCCTGGTGGACCATTCTGGGTAGGATAAGAGTGAGAAGCTGACACACCTAAAAGGGCTGTGTTATGTCTCCCCACAAAGGGCTATATTCCTCCTTGTAGTGAGTCTTGAGCCAAGGCAGAAAGGGCAGGGACTCTGTGCACTTCATAGGTCTCTCTTTAAATTCTACCCCACTGCAAAGACACATGCATTGCCACTGTCGCAAGGACCGAAGACATAACATCGCCGACTGCGCAGCGCATTGTCTTCAGACCTTGACACATCCTAGACTAGTGGTGCTCGATGACGATGCATCGCATACATCTTGGGGGTTAAACAGTGACATCTCTAACTTGCCTGGATCAGAACTAATGAATCACCTAGATCCGAATGGACTGACGACACATCGCCTCCTCTGCTCCTCGCATCTCATCCACAATGCAACCGCAAAGCAAGGTACTGTTTCAGTGGGCCAAGGCTGGTCCCAGTATCTTACCTATGCTCCATTGCAGTCAACCTGGAGTCCTGGATTTGAACTGGTCCAGGAAAACCAGATGGCCCCCGTTGGGGCTTTATGCATTTAAACACTGCATTCTTTCCCTGAATGAAGCTTTGAAACTGACTGCCCAATGGCACTCTTCCAATCAACTCAAAATCAACGCAAAGAAGACAGAATTTCTACTAATTTCCCCACCCAAAACCAACCAGAGACTCCGGTATGGACTAAGGCCATCGCAGAGTTAAACTGTCCTCCGACCATCATGGACTCGCCCAAATCGCTTCGAATAACCCTAGACTGTAACTTGAGCATGCGGGACCACATCAATTCGAAGGCCAAATCAGCCAGAATCCACCTGAGCTACCTAAGGAAACTGAAAACCTTCCTTGATGCTCCCAACCTAAAAATGGCAGTTAAGTCACTAGTCATCTCTAGACTCGCATATGGCTGCTCTACCCTCTCGGCTCTACCCGAGATCTCCCTGGCACCTTTAAAGCCTGCCTCAATGCTGCCGCCAGACTACTAACAGGCTCTAGGAAATTCAACCATATTTAACCACATCTGAAAGCTCTGACTGGCTTCCTCTACAGGCTGGAATCCAACTCCAATTGGCATGTATCACGCACAAGGCATTATACTCAATCTCCCCTGCATATCTTGCCCTGAAACTCATGATATCTGGAGGAACCAGAAACTCGCCATCCACCAGAGACCTCTAGCTCCAACCTGAATGTTTTCAGAAAAAGAAAACTTACAATCGAGCCTTCTCGGGGCCGCATTCACAATATGGAACTTACTCCCGCCATTAGAAGAATCCCTTCTCTGGCTCACTTCAAAAAGGATGCCAAAACCTTCCTAATGGGCAAAATCATCACCTACATTTTGCCTTCTATTCATCCAGAGACCTTGCTCTACTTCCGTCTAATGCATCCCCCTGGAGTATCCTGCCACTATCCACCCGGAACTTCCGAGCATCCCTCCATGGACCCAGGGACCTTCGTTTCTCGTAAAATGTAAATGTAAATTTAATTGCTTGTCCTTTTATCACCTATGTATCCAGCCCCCCTCCAAGTCTGTTGTCTACTACTGCTGATTCCTGTAGAGCGCTCTGACTCCCGAACGTGTCAAGTACGCGCACTATAAAAACTTAAAATAAATAAATAATAAATACAAGATGTAATTTAAAAAATCATAATTCCAGTTGTACATATTGGATCTTTGTGTTTTTTGCCTTGTTTTGTTGCATAAGTTAAGCTCTATATTTGTACCAGGTGCGGTATGTTTTTGTATGGTGTTTTCACTATATTACTTTTTGAAGTGTTGCACAAAGATTACATGTTGCCTTTTAAGTTAAACCTGACTGTTCTGTGCCAAGCTACCAGAGTGTACACACAGGTTAATTTAGGGTGTGGATCTGACTGACCCTAACTAGTATTGTGGTTTCTGCCTATACAGGGTGAATACCTCTGCCAACCAGAAACCCAATTTCTAACAATTATGAAAGACACATAAAGGGGGAATATTTGTAGGTGCTTATTCCAATGCTAAAGACAGCTGTACATCAGCCAAAGTGACTTTATCTAACCTTACACAATTAGCATATCAGGTCAGTTCAGAAATCTAATTTGTAAGACTCATGTATATCATTGAGCCTTCAAATAACAGGACCTTCAACACTGTCCAAGACTGGAAGGTATCATGGGCACTTCTGAGAATGTGCCTTTTTTCATGAAGAAGGCTATAGAATCACTGCCAAACTACCTTTAAACAAAAGCCTTGTTTAAGAATTCCTATTTAACATCCGATATATAAAATGCTATTTCTCAAATGGATGTTTCAACTTTGTGAAAGATTTCCATGTTTTGTATGGGCACATTGTGAGTGTTTTTTTCCCATTAAAAGGTGGTTGTTCTTCTGGCAATTTGTTTTTTCTACTCTTGCACAAAGTGACAGCTAGCCCCATTCTGGAAATTCACATACAGAATTTGAGCTCCCAAACACTGCAAATGTTTTAAGTTTATTAAACAAGGTTTATGTATGTATATTCAAGTATTTACAGAGTGTGAGTCTGGGTAGGTACAATAAATATCCTAAGAGAAGAAAGAGGTTTGGGAGGAGAGACATTTGACATTTTCGAACTCTAGAGACAAAATAACAACAATTTCCCAGTCCCTAAATCCATTTCCCCAATGTAATAAACCAAAAGTATCAGAAAGAATCAGCATGGGAAGTTTGTGCAATCAGAAATAATGTTGTATCTTTCTTACGGAGGTTAGTTTATAAGGTGGTGGCTAGAAAATATAATGAGAATTCAGATATTTGTTTTTTTTAGGAAGTGTTTACCTTTCTGGATGAGCACAGTTTTGTTGATTGCTACATTTGAAGTGGGATCATTAGATCAATGGGATAATTCCATTCTCACAACTATGGTGTCAGGAGTACCACTATTATCACATTACATGACATCACATCACATCTTATTATCTCATGTGTATATATAAAGTACACAATCACCCCTGGAGATATATTGATGTTGAATTACAGATGTTTATTGTTATCCAGGTAATTGGTACTCATTGTGTCAGCCATCCAATGCTGCAAGGCTGAGTGAAAGCAACAGGATTCAGGCATGAGTGGGAGGTCAAACACATATCCCTAAAGTGGCTACATTAGTTTATTAACCCCTTCCCTGTGGGGCTAATTCCCCCGCTGTGCTGGGGGAGGGGGGGCGCGCACAGCGCCCCGGTGCTCATGCCGAGCTCAGCTCGTCATGAGCCACGATGGCCGTGTGCTCATGACGAGCTGAGCTCATCACGGCCACACTCGTTTCTTTAGAACGCTCAGCACAGCGAGGGAAATAAGCCCTGCGTGCGAGCGTTGTGGCCGTTATGACGAGCTCAGCTCATCATGAGCACACGGCCACTGTGGCTCATGATGAGCTGAGCTCGTCATGAGCATGGGATGGGTTAAGCCACCAGACTAATACAATCTGTTTGTGGTAGACTTGAATATGATTATAATCACATACTATTAGTGTGTGAACTTGAACATTACTTTTTTATTTTTATTTATAAAATTTCTATAGCGCACAAATACCTTCCGGTGTCTCGGCGCTGGAGTTCACAGATTGCAGGGGGTTCCTATTTAAAGTTTACTGATTAAAAAGCAAGGTTTTAAGGTACTTTCGGAATATTAACAGAGATGGACTAAATTTAATCTGGGGAGGGAGCAAGTTCCACAATTTCGAAGCAGCAACCACAAAGCGTTTGTCTCCCCATGTTGCTTTCTTTGCACGTGGAATTTGGAGTTGTTGAGCTGCAGATGAACGTAAGGATCGACTAGGTTTGTAAACACTAATGGATTTTAAAAAAAAAATCTGGTCCAGTGTTGTTCAATGCCTTATATATAATACACAGGGCCTTGAACTTTGTACGGCTTCTAACCGGCAACCAATGTAGTTCACGAATAATGGGATAGATGGATGAATATTTAGGTGTGCCTGTTAGGGTCCTTGCGGCAGCATTTTGAACAAGCTGTAGTTTGTTCAGAGTTTGCTCCTGCACGTTCAACAATAGACCGTTGCAGTAGTCCACCTTAGATAATACCAAAGTAGACATTAGGGTTTTGCCTGCATTTGAGGGAAGAAATGGGAGTAGTTTCTTTACCATTCTCAGGGTAAAGAAGGAGGCTGAAACCACTGCGTTAGCATGGCTAACAAAAGCTAGCTTGTTGTCGAATAGAACTCCCAGATTTCTAACTTTAGATACTGGTAAAGGGGGGGTTCCTAGTTCCGAAGGCCACCAGACTGGGGACCAAGACGGGGTCAACTCACCAAATACCATAACCTCCGTCTTGTCAGAATTTAGTTTTAAACAATTCTGATCCATCCAGGTGCTGATGGCTCTCATGCCCTCCTGGAAGTTAGCGGCCACTGCTGCTCCATTTTTGTGGATCGCCAGGACCAGCTGGGTGTCATCGGCATATGAGGTTAATCCAATGCCAAATGACTTGATCACCCTCGCCAAGTCCGACACATAGATGTTAAAAAGTGTCGGACTTAGCGAGGAGCCCTGAGGAACTCCACAAGGCAGGGTGAAATCAGGAGAGTAATAACTCCCCATTTTCACAGACTGCTCTCTGTCAGCTAAAAAGGATGCCAGGAGTAACCTGGCTTTGCCCTGAATGCCAATTGCAGCAACACGGTCGATCAAGATGGTCTGATCGACCGTGTCGAAAGCTTCAGACAAATCCAAGAGTATTAAGACCGCTGCACCACCCTGGTCCATAATAATCCTGATCTCCTCTGCTGCCTTTATCAGAGCAGTCTCAGTCCCGTGGCCCTTCCTGAACCCAAACTGGGTATCATCCAGTAGCTCATTCTGGTCAATATAGTTCGACAGTTGTAGGTTCATTGCCTTTTTGAAAATTTTTGATGGATAGGGGAGCGAGGCAATAGGGCAATAGCTTTTGGGCTCTAACCGATTTAGTGTTGGTTTTTTCAAAAGAGGTTTTACAGTGGCCTTTTTCCAGATTACTGTAATCACACACTATCCCTATGGGCACCACAGCATCATTATCATTTCATGCTACTTCTGTAAGGACTTGGGCATAAATATAATCAACCTCAAATCTTTTCAGGATATTGAACATGACTATCAGCACACAATACCTCTTTAGAGACAGTGGTAATACTAAAATCACATACCATCTCTGTGAGGACCTGGACATACCTATAATCGCACATTATCTCTGTGGGGACCTGGCCAACAATATAATCAATCACACACTATCTTTGCATAGCCTTGAACATGTGTATCTTCATACTCTTTCTTCATGTCGACCTAGACTTATCTATAATCACATACCATCTCAACCAGGCCCTGGCCTTGTCAATAATCACACATTATCTCTGTGATGACCTGGGCATGCTTATAATCAGACCTGGACATCAATATAATCAATTACGCACTACATTTGGTTGGTAGTGAACATGAGTATCATCACACAGTATCTCTGTGGGGACCTAGCCATTGCTATAATCACAGAGTATCTCTGTGGGACCTGGGCATCAATATAATCAATCACACACTACCTTTGTTGGGGTTTGAACATAAGTATCATCCCACACTATCACTGTGGGGACCTGGACATTCCTATAATCACAAATTATCTCTGTGGGACCTGGGCACATCTATAACCACCCACTATCTCTGTGGGATCTAGCATGTGTATAATCACACACTATCTCAGTGTGGACCTGGGCATGTGTATAATCACACACTATCTCTGTGGGGACCTGGGCATGTGTATAATCACACACTATCTCAGTGTGGACCTGGGCATGTGTATAATCACACACTATCTCTGTGGGGACCTGGCATGTGTATAATCACACACTATCTCTTTGGGGACCTGGGCATGTCTATAATAATCACACACTATCTCTGTGGGGACCTGGGCATGTCTATAATCACACACTATCTCTGTGGGGACCTGGGCATGTGTATAATCACACACTATCTCAGTGGGGACCTGGGCATGTGTATAATCACACACTATCTCTGTGGGGACCTGGCATGTGTATAATCGCACACTATCTCTTTGGGGACCTGGGCATGTCTATAATCACACACTATCTCTGTGGGGACCTGGGCATGTCTATAATCACACACTATCTCTGTGGGGACCTGGGCATGTGTATAATCACACACTATCTCAGTGGGGACCTGGGCATGTGTATAATCACACACTATCTCTGTGGGGACCTGGCATGTGTATAATCACACAATATCTCTTTGGGGACCTGGGCATGTCTATAATCACACACTATCTCTGTGGGATCTAGCATGTGTATAATCACACACTATCTCAGTGTGGACCTGGGCATGTGTATAATCACACACTATCTCTGTGGGGACCTGGCATGTGTATAATCACACAATATCTCTTTGGGGACCTGGGCATCTCTATAATCACACACTATCTCTGTGGGGACCTGGGCATGTGTATAATCACACACTATCTCAGTGGGGACCTGGGCATGTGTATAATCACACACTATCTCTGTGGGGACCTGGGCATGTGTATAATCACACACTATCTCAGTGGGGACCTGGGCATGTGTATAATCACACTATCTCTGTGGGGACCTGGCATGTGTATAACCACACAATATCTCTTTGGGGACCTGGGCATGTCTATAATCACACACTATCTCTGTGGGGACCTGGGCATGTCTATAATCACACACTATATCTGTGGGGACCTGGGCATGTGTATAATCACACACTATCTCTGTGGGGACCTGGGCATGTGTATAATCACACACTATCCCTGTGGGGACCCGGACATGTCCATAATCACACACTAACTCTGTGGGACCTAGCATGTGCATAATCACACACTATCTCTGTGGATACCTGGCATGTGTATAATCACACACTATCTCTGTGCGGACCTGGACATGTGTATAATCGCACAATATCTCTGTGGGGACCTGGGCATCTCTATAATCACACACTATCTCTGTGGGGACCTGGGCATGTGTATAATCACACACTATCTCAGTGGGGACCTGGGCATGTGTATAATCACACACTATCTCTGTGGGGACCTGGGCATGTGTATAATCACACACTATCTCAGTGGGGACCTGGGCATGTGTATAATCACACTATCTCTGTGGGGACCTGGCATGTGTATAACCACACAATATCTCTTTGGGGACCTGGGCATGTCTATAATCACACACTATCTCTGTGGGGACCTGGGCATGTCTATAATCACACACTATATCTGTGGGGACCTGGGCATGTGTATAATCACACACTATCTCTGTGGGGACCTGGGCATGTGTATAATCACACACTATCCCTGTGGGGACCCGGACATGTCCATAATCACACACTAACTCTGTGGGACCTAGCATGTGCATAATCACACACTATCTCTGTGGATACCTGGCATGTGTATAATCACACACTATCTCTGTGCGGACCTGGACATGTGTATAATCGCACAATATCTCTGTGGGGACCTGGGCATTCCTATAATCACACACTATCTCTGTGGGGACCTGGGCATCTCTATAATCACACACTATCTATCTGGGGACCTGGGAATGGATATAATCACTCACTATCTTTGTGGGGGCCTAGGCATTCCTATAATCATACACTATCTCTGCTGGGACCTTGGCATGTCTATAATTACACATTGTCTCTGTGGGGGCCTAGACGTTAATATAATCAATTACACATTACCTTCGCTGGAAATTGAACATGAGTATCTTCACATACTATCGCTTCGTAGATCATTGCTTCAAAATAATCCCATAATATCTCTGCGGAACTTGAGCATAATTATAATCACACACTGTTTGTGCGGGCACCTGGCCATCACTACAATCACAGACTATTTGTGCAACAACCTGGGCATATTATCCCTGCAGGGACCTGAACATGACTAGCATAATACACTATCTCTCCAAGAACCTGAACATTTCTATCATTATCATAACACTCTCTTTATGAGGAATTTAACAGGACTATCACAACACTTGTTATGGGGACTTAATTATGATTGTAATCACAAAATATCGGCGTGGGTACTTGTTCTTAACTACAATCTTACACTTTCTCTCAGGGGACTTGAATATGCATATTAAAACACATAATCTCTATGGGACTTGAGAGTGACTATAATTAAATGTTATATCTGTGAGGACCTGAGCATTACAGTAATGAAACTATGTATGCTTGAAAGTAAGCATGACTATCATCGCATACTAGGGGGGTCTTGAATATGACTATCATAACTTTCTCTATGTGGGGACTTAGTTATGGTAATGGTTATAATCACACACCAGCTCAAAGGGGACTTGAACATGTCTGTAATCACACACTGTCTCTGTGGGGACATGGGAAATACTGTAACACACTATTTCTGCATGAACTGCAGCATTATTTAAATTGTACACTATCTCTAGGGTGGGTGACTTGAACATGACTATAACCAAACACTATATCTGTGTGTACCTGGGCATGACTATAATCCAACACTATCCTTTAGGGGAGTTGAACATGGCTATAATTACACACTCTCTGTGTGGCAACCTGGCCCTCATTCTAATGATACACAATCTCATGTCACTTCGACATAACTATCATCACACACCATCTGTGCAGGGTTTTAAACATTAATATAATCACACTGTGTCTATGGAGGCTTGAGAGTGACTATAATTGAACACTTTATCTGTTGGGACTTGGGAATCAATAAAATCATGCACTAATACTGCAGGGGCTTAAAAATAACTATCACCACACACTCTCTCTGTCAGCTCTAGAACATTACTCTAATCGTATGCGTTATTTTTGGGGACTATTATTGCACAGCCAGACAAAGTGACTGATGCCTAGTAGTAAAGTTGATGAAAAAGAACTAGGTAATATTAACTGACCACATTGCAGGATATTTGGCCTCTAAACTAATTTAACTATGTTGTTTCCTTATCCCTTAAAGTTTGTGAGCTCTCAGCAATCGGCTAGATATCTGTGAACCCCTTTCCATGGACCTGATATGCCATAGTTGTCTGCTCAGGCATCACATTCCATTTTTTTGGGTGCTCTAGGACACAATAAGCTATTCATACATGACTAAACTATCATGTAATGTAGGTACATCACTAAAAAAATAGCATTTAGCTATTTGTTTATGAATGTATTAAATCCAAAATGATCATTATTGAGTAAGTCCCCACAAGGATGGTAACACGTGTTCAAGTCCCCACAAAGATGGTACTGTGCGCGCCATTAAATATCAGCATATTTGCAGTTTTGAAGCAGGATCCTGTATTATGAATTTTTTCTTAACATTTTTCTGCTATTGGTATATTTTTAAAACATTGGGAAAGGTGAGTCCCCACAAGGCAGGTATCCACACATAGTCCCCACAAGGATGGTAACACGTGTATGTGTGTGTGTGTGTGGCTCTGTTAGGGTGACCAACCGTCCGTAATTTCACGGACAGTCTGTAATTTCGTCCGTCTGTCTGTTGTCCGTGAAGGATTCTTTAACGGACGCCATTTGTCTGTAATTTAACTGGTCGCACCACCCTAAAGCTGGCACAGCTTCCACCCACCTCCCTTCTTGACTCCGATGCTTTTGAGACTCCGATGCAGTTCCAAAGCTCAGATACCCAGCAGCACTGGAGAGGCACAGCGGGATGGCAACTCTCTCACCTCCAGCCCTTGATGAGCTGTTAAGAGGTGCTTGAAGGTGACTGAGAGGGAGGGGCTGCAGCTTCAGGAGCAGGGGCATCTATTCAGATGCAAACAGCTCTGAATGTGTCATGTCTCTGCAATTTAGAGGGGCCTCACACATTCCCTTTTTGCCCAGGGCCCAAACATCCTAGAACCGGCCCTGATTACACCGAGGCAGCACATGCTTCTCTTCACAGAGCCTAATTACTGTCACTAAATTGAAGAACCGAGGTTTGTTTACAGACATGCAGTCTATAATGTAATAAAATAAAGAAATGGCACAATCACACCCACACTGATTAACAAAGTATGGAGGACAATCAGTTAAATCAGTTCTCTTGGAGCATCTCCTTTAAGTAGTGTACATCACAGTGGGGATGGCAAAACTAACATTTTGGAAAGATAGCCTGTCTTCTCGTTGTCTTGTCCAGGAGGTGGTGAGGAGCCCTACCCCACCCTGGAAGAGACCAGGGTGATACTAGAATACTGCATGCCCACTCCTGTGCCCACCCTGGTGGATCCTGTTCCCCCTCCTGTGATGGCTCCTGCCCCCCCCTAGTGATGGCTCCTGTCCCCCCATGTGGTAGCTCCTGCCCCCCCACCCCCCACCGCCTGTGATGGCTCCTGTCCTCCCATGTGGTGGATCATGTCTCCGCCCTGGGTGGCTTCTGTCCCAGTCCTGAAATGGCTTCTGCAGCGAGGGTGAAGTTATTGATGGGCCTCTTCTCAAAAAGGCTCAGCTCAAAATGAATATGAAAAGGTGGGCAAGTGAGTAAGTGAAGGGATGGGTGGCTGGCTGGCTGGATGAATTAGTGAAAGGGTGAATGGATGAATGAAAGATTGAATAGATGGTTAATGAGAGAGGATGGATGGATTGATGGGTGAGTGGAAGGATGGAAGAGAGAAAAGGTAAATAGCAGGATATATGGGTGGAAGGGTAGCTGGATGGGTAAAAGGGTGGATGGATGAGTGAAAAGGCGGATGATGAGTGAGTGCGTGGGTGGATGGATGAGTGAAATGATGGATGGATTGATGAATTAATAAGTGCAAGGATGAATGGATGGATGAGTGAAAGGGTGGATGTAAGGATGGGTGAGGGAATGAAAGGGAGGGTAGATGGACAAAAGGATGAATAGATGAGTGAAGGAGTGAAAGGATAAATGGATAAGAGAAAGGATTGATGCGTGATAGGGTCAATGGATGGATTCATGAGTGGATGAGTAGATGGATGGATGGTGGGTGGATGGATGGATGGAAGGAAGGATTGCTAAGTGAAAGGGTCGATGGAGAGAGAAAGGGAGGATGGATGGCTGACTGAAAGGGTGGATGGGTGGAAGGATGAGTGACTGGGTGGATGGATGAGTAAGTGAAAGGATGGCTGGATGGGTGAAAGGGTAAATGGCTGGATGGATGAGTGAATAGATGGATGGGTAGAAGAGTGGATGGATGAGTGTAGAGATGGATAGGTTGAAAGGGGGGATGGATGGATGGATAATGGACGGATGAGTGAAAGGATGGATGAGTTAAATGATAGATGGAAGGATACATGATGTGTCTGTAAAACGTATCCAATTGTCCTGAATTTTAACCCTTTGTCCCGAATTTTTACACTCACCGTCCTGAATTTGCACCAATGCCAGTTGGTCACCCTAGGCTCTGTGTGTGTGTGTGTGTGTGTGGGGGGGGGGGTTCTGTGCGTGTGGGTGCAACTGCAATAGGTCTCGCATTTGCGAGAGATTAAGCAGTTACTCTCTACTACTCTCTAATGCTTACCTATTGCCATTGTAAATGACAATACCATATATTTATCGGTTTAAAAAAAAAACAATAAATTAGCAATGCCAATAGCTCCAACTTTAACAAAGACGAGACAATTGCATTGTAAATACTTGTTACAAAAGTGCCTGCCGGGTCCCCATGCTGTTTTTAATGCACTACGACCACTGCTTGGGTCACACAGTGAAGCAAGCACCAACTGCATACAAAGAGCTGTAGAACTAAGATCCCTGGAAAAACAACAATCTGAGAGCCTTAAAAGCATCAAAGCTACATGGCCGTAAAGGGCCAGAGGTAGAGCCTTTTTTGTACAAATTGGGTTGCGTGCAGGAAAGAAACTTTCAGACAAGCAGCAAACCCGGAAGCTGTCTTCAGTAGCTTGGATTTTTGTTCACTTGAGCAGTGCTTGCTTGAGCGGAGGCCGTTCCACACTCCCTCCGTGAAGGTAATCCTTCGAAATGCGCCTCTGTAAAGTTTCTTGTATTGTTTCCAGAAACTGCAGAAAGATTTCAGTTCTAATTATTCAGTGCCAAAGACAACTACTGACTTGTGAACTCGGTTGAACGTTTTATTGCTTAATTTGTGTCACCTGCTTTTTCTCAGCAGGGTTAATATTTTGCAACTGCACTGATAATGCCATATCAAAGTGAAACTTTATCCTTCTTAAACTTAAACATCTTTCTAAAATGTTTAACCAGATGGTTCCCAAAATGTGTAGAAAACAAATATAACAAGCATTTACAATGCAATGGTTTCACCTTTGGAAAAGTTAGAGCTATTGGCATTGTCAATGACAAAATTTGTATTTATGTGTTGGATTTGAAAACAGATAAATAAATAGCATTGTCATTTACATTGCCATTAGCTTAATCTCTGCAGTCACTCTGCAGTCCCTAGCACTCCATAGCACTCCATAGCACTCCATAGCACTCCCTAGTCACTCTGCACTCCCTAGTCACTCTGCACTCCCTAGTCACTCTGCACTCCCTAGTCACTCTGCACTCCCTAGTCACTCTGCACTCCCTCGTACTCCCTCGCACTCCCTAACACTCTGCACTCCCTTGCACTCTGCACTCCCTTGCATTCCCTAGCAGTCACTAGTCACTCTGCACTCCCTAGTCACTCTGCACTCCCTAGCACTCCCTAGTCACTCTGCACACCCTAGCACTCCCTAGCATTCTGCAGTCACTCTGCACTCCCTAGCACTCCCTAGCACTCTGCAGTCACTCTGCACTCCCTAGTCACTCTGCACTCCCTAGTCACTCTGCATTCCCTAGCCCTCCCTAGCACTCTGCACTCCCTAGCCCTCCCTAGCACTCTGCACTCCCTAGCCCTCCCTAGCACTCTGCACTCCCTAGCACGCCCTAGCACTCTGCAGTCACTCTGCACTCCCTAGCATGCCCTAGCAGTTGGGTACAGGTGCTTTCAGTCGGCTATGGTGAGGTGTCTGTCAGATTTCACTTGGGATTTTTGCATGCATACACAGACAAAAACACAAATTCTCATCTCAGTTTTGAAAGCCCTAAAATGATTTGGTTATTTTACAAAATATTATTTCTCCTTACTTAGTCCCCCTACCGACCCGCATCCATCTCGCTTTCCACTGCCCCTAATGCCCCTCTTTGAGTCCTGCCATCATGTAATATATTTTAACATTATATGCCAGCGTGATTATGGGGAAATCTGAAGCTCACCCACTCCCCCTAATCTTACTAATCAAGCAACGCCTCTGTCAATGAAGGCTAACATGTGGTTCACACAAAAATAACCAAGCGAGAATTACTACTCTGAGGCAGAGCTAAAGTGCGTTCTATATACATTTTAGTGAATTTGTAACAAAAGGTCTGTAAAACAAAGAGATGTGTCTTTGACCAGACCAAAAACATGATACTCATGGCACCTTGTTGTTTTGTCTACTAGAAGATAGAAAGATTTTAAAAATGGCAATAAGGAGGGGATTGCTTGTGTGGTAATGACGCATAGATTGAGATGCAAAGTCGTACTAGCGGCCACTCTTTCCTCTAGCAGAGGCAGCAAGCGGTTCAGGTGGTGCATACTACGATATGGTGCGTTGCTTTAGGTTGTGCAGCAGGTGAAGAGGCTGAGGCACGGGTCCCAGAGGTTCTCACCTAACTCTACCCTTTTGCGTATTTCACCGGTCAGACATTTCCTTCCTTGCATAAAGGCCTCTTGCTAGGTTACCGCACGAGGTCTGCGGAATACAAGATGTAGAGCAGGGATTTAAGTGTGATGAAAAACTGGGGAGTATCTCAAAGGGGCGTGGCCTATGGAATTAAAGGCGTGGCTTAAACACCCCTAAACTAAAAATCTGTGCTTAGCATAATGTGCCGCTGGACTGATATTTTGCTGTTTCGGTCATTGCATGCAGATATCAAGATACAACAAGTAACATTACACATAACAAACCAGGACTATTGGCGTTGCCACTGATTGTTAGTTTTATAAAACAAGCATCAACTATGGCTTCGTTGTAAACAGTACTGAGAACGCTTCCCTTCTGAAATGATGAGGCAGTGAAAGAACTAAAACGAGTCTCTTTGAAGTGACCTCAAAGGCAATGAAGGGTGGCACTGCTGCAGAGTTAATATTATTTTCACCCTAAGGGTGAGGGCAAAAATTAAGAGCCCGCTAGGGACCCGTCTCGGCACCTGCTCTTTAAAACTGCCGTGCTGAGCCCCGGCAGGATCCGGCACACAAAGCCCTGGTGTAGAGTATATCCACAGCTTTGGTGTGGCGACAATCGCTGAAAGACCACAACACACCGTGTCTTTAATGCTGTGGCAATCCCCATATGGCCCCTTCATGGGCAAAGGACGACAGAAAACCACGAATGAGGGGGACGCAATGCGGGAGAAACTGGGGCTAGTACTCGCGAGGCGGGGCTCTCCAGCCAGACAAAAGGTATGATAGGGTTAAGTTAAACACAAGGACAGACGAGCCATAGATGGAAATAGTCCTATTGCAAACAATACTCTTCACGCACATTTTCCCTCCTAACGAAACGCAGCTCTCTTTACTATGTTGGCGCGTGACAGCACCCATTACCACATGCACACACATGAACCCGAGCTCGTCTCTCTTCACAGTCCCCCGAGATCCGCTGCCCCCGTCCGCCGTTACAGGCCTATGAACAAAAGAAAAAACAAACGCATACCGCAAAGAGTGCAGAGGGAACGAAGAATAGAAGCCGGAAAATAGGGTTTTCACTTCGTCGAGGGTGACTGAGGAACTAATCGCAGCTCTCTTTACTATGCTGGCACATGACAGCACCCATTACCACATGCACACACATGAACCCGAGCTAGTCTCTCTTCACAGTCCTCTGAGCTCCGCTGCCCCCGTCTGCCGTTTCAGGCCTTTGAACAACAACAAAAACGAGCATTTACAATGTCGGAGACACGGACAGCGGGAGGGGGGTGGGAACGGGCACACGGACAGCGGGAGGGGGGCGGGAGCGGGCACACATGGACAGTGGGAGGGGGGTCGGTAACGGTCACATGGACAGCGGGAGGGGGGCGGGGGAAGACAGGACAGCAAGCACTCACCAAGGACGACTTCTTTCGGCGGAATGACCAAAAAAAAACCTCCCCCCCCCCCCCCCTCCCAAAAAAAAAAAACACGCCCACAGCCGCATGACGTGGGCAAAATGCGAAAAACTGTCGGGAACACCCACGAATCTGGTCCGGCCATGACGGACAGATCTCTGTTCCAATGGCTAGCCTCCATTTATGGAGCTACCCAATGGAAGAGAGAGGCAGCACAAACATCCATACTGTAACTCATAAGATTTCGCCTGCGCGAAAGTCTGCTGCGCAGCTTTCGGCGAGGCGAAACCTAAAAATGAGTGTAACGTAATTGTGCATTGAATACCGAGAATACACATATATAGCAGGAAAATACACAAGTAATGCAATATGAAGGGCAAATTGCTCTAAAAGTAGATAAGATTTATTGTAGGTTACACTGTTATGGAGAAGAACGGCAACTCCACCAGCTACTTAACAGCTTCAACTGTGAGTACAAGTTAAACATCAACAGTCTAAGAATCCCACACAAGTCAATTCCAGCACGCAGCAACCATGGAACTCTGGCAGAGAATGTCTCTGCCCGCAACCTGAGACAGGCAGCAGGAAGAAGCATTCTCACTCAGGAACACCAATACTACACACCTTCCCTACTCCTTTGTAACAAAATGAAAACAAAAACAAATATACAACAGAATTTGTGAAGAAGAAAAAACTTACTCCCGAAACCTCTTCAGAGTTACTGATACTGTTGAGCTTCTCCTGAGTCCAACATGATCCTTCCTAGACCCCATGACATTGTTAACAACTACTTCGTCAGTACTGCTTTTGGCACCAGTTCTCACTTTAACAATTTTGGCAAGATTCCACCAATGCCCACCCAGACTTGAACTGCATTATTGCCAACCATCACAACTTTAATCAGTTTACCAAACTTGTTTTCCCCTTTTTTTGCATCAATAGGAGATTTTATTCTGACCATATTGCCTGCCACCAAAGGAACAGTTTTGGCACCTTTCTTGTGATCATACCAGGCTTTCTGTTTAACTTGAGTCTCGGACAAGTATCGTCTCACCATTTCCAAGAGTTTCTCAAATCAGGCTCTGATTTGAGACATTTACCCATCTAACCAGGTCTGAAACTGGTGTTGGCTTTATGTCTTCTAAGCAGTTCAAACAGTGAAACTTTAGTGAAAGAATGAGGTGTAGTCCTATAGAACCACAACATGCTATTCATCAATTTAACAATATCGTGGTTCCCTGACTTTGCCCACTTAATGCACTCCCCCACCACACGGTTCATCCTCTCAACAAGGCTATTCATCTGTGGGTGACATAAAGAACTCTTGGAATGCTTTATCCCACATGAAGCAAGAAATGTTTCTACTTAACCACTCACAAATTGGGTCCCATTGTCGGAGACAAGGGTCTCAAGGGAAACCTTACCTCATGAAGACATCGCTTAAAAAAGGAACGGCACTTGAAACATTGGCTTCTCTTACCAGTCTGACTTCAGGCCATCTGGAGACATAATCCATAAGTACTAGTACATACCTGTGACCACCAGACAAACAATCGAAAGGTCCCGTCACATCAATGCCCAATTTGACCCATGACCCAGAAGGACACTCAATGGGTAATAAAGGAGGCAATACAACTCTTAAGCTTATATCAGCGACACCGCACATACAGCAATTAGCCACTGCCTCCTCGATTTCACCACACATCCTTGGCCACCAAACACTTTCTCAAATACGCCGTTTAGTGAGTGTCGCATCCAAATGCCCTTCATGAGCATTTTTATTGATGGCCTGTCTAACTACATGAGGGGGAACAAGCTTATCAAATGATTTTTTTATGAAAAAACCGTAAGACATTAAAATCAAGTTCACACTTGAAAGCAGTTGTATCATGTGTTTGTAGATACGATGTTTTGTATCTGAATACGCTAGTAACTCATGTGTATGCCTGGGTAATTTTGTTTACACATATCTCTCACCCTGACCCAGGATCGCTATTTGCACCAGAGGGTCCTTGTTCTTTTACACAGTGATACCCACGGTTAATCCGTGTGGGACTACAGCTTAGCTATAGATAACTAACACCGCCTATGCTCATTATTCTTGAATCTTTTTAAACTGTCGTTTATGCGTATGCTGTACTGTAGATACCAAACATCGACGCTCCCATCCCAACCCACCAATCTGATTCGCCACCATGGCTCAAATGGAAACATTTGGGTTCTCAGATGCAGATTTTGAAACATTGGTAGGGATCTCAGTATCCTCTAGCCGAGGTTTTATGTCCAATACCCAAAATAATAGCGATGTAAACAAATTGTCCAATCTTAGGAAGAAACTTATAAGAATAGAAGCCCATGGGGAATTCATGCTAAATTATCTTAAATCAGGCATCATACCCATGGGACTACGAATTAGGAATATTCCTGGTCTATTTGTAGATATCAAAACCTTCCTCCATAAATGGAGTATGATAGCGAGCAGATGCTCAAGGGATCTTATGATCCTAATTATTACAACATCTAAAGAGCTAGCCGCTGATCTAAAAAAAGAGATAGATCTCGAGGAAAAAATAAAACATTCAAGTACAATCGAAGATGCAGATAACCAGTTAGAAGCACTTAAAAAGGACATTGCCTCATTTGCAGACTACCTTTCAAAAAGAAAAGGGGATAAATTCACTAAAGATAAAAGGTTTTTTACGTTAGAACGTACCTACCCCTACTTAGGTGAAAATTATTACAACACCGACTATCAACAAGGAGGAGCGCATTACAACCAACCGAGAATTAATAACTTCTCAGATTCATCAGACCCAGATTCAGACATAGACTCTAACTATCAGGATGAGGGCCCATATAATCCACAAAGTGGACGTAATAAAAACACTCGGCAGCCTTTTTTAGGCAACCGCGGGGCGAGACGGGGACGACGAGTACGATTTCAACCCCAATCCCGAGCCCACTATCAGACACACCAACATCCTCCAGAACACCAGAACTATTTAGAAACACGCAACAAACAATATCACAAACAATGGATTTAATACCCATTTTCAATCTTTCAAACTACAGCCTTAAAACATCAGATACATCCTTATTAACAAAGGGACTAACATTTGTTCCCCACGTGAGTGTGGATATATTTGAACTCCACCAAGATCTTCATGCTTTCTTCAGAAAGATAAGACTAAAAAAAAAATTTCTGGACAAACCTGACACAAATCAAGATATTGGAATTAACAACATTGTGGCTTTACCTTCCACCTTTACTCCAACCTTAGACCAACTAGGTCCGGAAATGGCAATTTTTGAGAAAGTTATGACAAAATTGGAACAAGCCCTAAGATACATACCTAAACCTAGGTACAATATCTCTAAGGATGAATATATTTCCCTAAACAATTTAAAGAACAATAAATCTGTTACCATTAAAAGTAGTGACAAGGGAGGGGGCATCGTCCTCATTGACTCTAGCAAATATGAGAACAACATGCTAAATATGCTGAACGACCCCTTGTTCTATAAAAAGGTCACCAGTAACCCCACAAACAGAGTAATTAATAAAATCCAACAAATCACGAAAACAGCTCTTGAGGAAAAAATAATAAATAAAAAGGAATATGATTTCCTTAACAAATCACAAAAAAAGATAGCATGCATCTATGGGGTGCCTAAGATGCACAAAAACCAACAAGATCCACCTTACCGCCCCATTGTATCCACTATAGGCACACCAACTGAGGCCCTTTCCAAATACCTAGATAACATCCTAAGACCATATATATCATTGTCTCCTTCGTACATTAAAGATACTGGAGCTATCACTGCAAAAGTGGAACATCTACCCTTCAACATGAACATTGACCTATTGGTTACGCTTGATGTTGAAGCATTATATAGTAACATCCCCCAAACAGGAGCAGTAGAGGCTACCATGTGGTTTATAGATCTACACAACATACCGTGCAATAAACAATTCATTCTTGAGTGTCTGACTTTGGTGCTAAGCGAAAATGTTTTCCAATTTGGGGACCATATGTACCAGCAAACTAAGGGCGTAAGCATGGGGGCAGCCATGGCTCCGTCCGTGGCGAACATATATATGGCCCTTTTCGAGGCACACCATATATACAACGAAATGGCCCCTTTCTTTGAGTCTGTTTCCCATTGGTACCGGTTTATAGATGACATTTTTTTCATCTGGACCAATGGGGAACAGACTCTATATGAGTTTCTGGAATGGATCAACATGGCAGATAGGAACCTACGCTTCACTGCTCATGTTCATGCATCACAGGTAGAATTTCTGGATGTATATATTAGGAGTCAATCTAACAAACTAGAGGTGGATTTATTTACAAAACCTACCGCGAGGAATACCCTCCTCCATTTCTCTAGTTATCATCCCAGGAGTCAAAAAGACGGAATTCCCTTTTCCCAGTTCCTACGCGTGAGGAGGAACTGTACCAACATCAAAGATTATGACCATCAATCCATAAACATGAAACAAAAATTCCTTGATAGGGGTTACCCACGCCGTCTTGTGCGAGAAGCATATAAGAGAGCTCGGTTTTACGACCGAGACAGTCTCCTCAAATCAAATAAACCCACCCAGGAACCAAAATTGGTATGCATTACCAAACATTCAACATTGAATGCCACCGTCAGACAAACCAATGCAAACTGGCATTTACTAAACACAGATACATCTAAACCCAAACTTGCCAAACCGATGTATGCGCATCGAAGAAATAAAAATCTAAAAGATCTAGTAGTCAGATCACGGTTTGTCAGCACTATGGTCAAAACCCCTTTCATACAGAAATCATTAACAGGCTTGGATGCCTACAAAGGCACCTCCCGATGTGGTACGTGCCAATCATGTGATGGCATAATTCCAGGAGACACCCTAACACATAACAACTTTAAGATAACAACAAGGGAACTCTGGACATGCAATTCGAGCAATGTCGTCTATTTGATCTTATGTCCATGTAACAAAGGTTACGTTGGTGAAACTGCGCGTAAGATAAAAACCCGCCTAACGGAACATAAATCAGCCATAAAGACCCAAAAGTTAACATCTCCCTTAGTGACTCATTTCTTGGAACACCGCCATGCCCCAACTGATATCAGGTGGCGTATTCTGGAACAAATTCACACACCCAACAATAATGGTGGCGAAAGAATCAGAAAAAAGAAAGACGTTTTCTGGATTTTTTCACTTAAAACTTTCACCCACGGTCTGAACAATGACTTACCATGGTCTAATGCCATTCTGAAGCAAAATAAAGATCTCATACTAATTAATATAAATAGCCCACCCTATAAAATAGTATAATTTTGCCACTTTTCCATATATCCTAAACCAAATAAAACCATTAAATAATGCCACTGTATATATGTGATTTTCTTTGCCCCGAGTGAAATCTAATACAGAAAGCTTGTACTAGCATAATAAACTGCTAAATTTAGCACCGGAAAACTTAGAAAAAACGTCAACCTCTGAATGCGGTCACGTGTGGTAATAACATCGTATCTCTTTAAGAGACACACACCACACGCAACCAATAGCCAGACCTCTTATATATAAAGCCCGGCAAGCGACGGGTGTAAACCTTTACGAAACAAACAAAGACGTCATACGCAGCCCATACGAGAAGAAGCCTTGTTACCGGTAAGAGCAGAGACATAGATTAAAACTAACTCCCTTAAAACAAGATCGTTTATTTATAACATCGGGCATGTAAAATCCTCCCCTTTTTTCCCCCCGACTTCTTTAACACAGATATCCGGCAAGTCTGGCCGTTACTTAGAATATCTTCACGTTGAATCGAATCCACAGTGTGGACCAGGCCACCATACCCTACTGGTAAGAGCAACTGAAATCACCAACTAACCACTGAATATAAAGAATCACATATCCCTAATAGCGATTCCCTTATTTACAGGCAGTATTTACACGCGCCCGAAAGGGTCCCGTGAAATCACGCCTCCCAAAAAACCAACCGAAGGATGATAATCTGCTAACCGCGAGTGTTTAATATAATCAACACGGCAAAGAAAGCGTCATACCATGATCGCTCTCTAACATCCAAATTAAGGTAAAAAATATTAACGTTGTTATGAAATGTGCTCCCGCAGGGTAGATCAGTAACAGCCAACCCATACCCCTAATATGACACCTGCTGTTTAATTTTTAGGCAACGGCTATCTCTTCACTCTGCGCACGGTGCGTTCCTTTTACTAAGAAAGAGCAACATCTTCGTGACTACATTTTATCGGGTAAGACACAGGAAAATAAGATATAGGAAAGCATAATAAGGAACTGATGTCAAGGGTCTGCTTAAATGGAAGGGATAGATGCCATCTAGCGCTAATTATAAAATCAGATTGCTTTGTATAGCCATCTCCAAGACAAATTTGACTATAGAACTGCAATCCCTGCAAGTACGTGGTACTTACAAATATTTTCCAAAAAATAAGTCCAGGATCCACCACTTCCAGAAAATGGCAATTATAGGATCCCATCAATCAAATTGCCTCTTGCCTCTGTTAACAAACTGACAAAAGATCTAAACACAGCTATGCCTTCCTTGTGTGACATTTTCTTCTGCAGTAATTCTTTAACATATAGAAATTCGTGTACAGTCTAACAAATGAGTACAGAACCTAGATGTGGTTATGTTCTGAGTAACCATTTCCTTCCCCTTCCTCCACCCCACCCAGTATAAATTCAGACTATGGTACAACATAGCATACGCTAATGTCATTTTGCCAGATTGAAATGTTATACAATAAATGATAGGTACAATAAGCGAGAAATGTTGTTCTATACTGCATATAATAACTAAATGTTTTCTTGCATTTGTCCTTATGATATTCGTGATATGATTTAAAAATATGTGGTACAAATAGATATATGATTCTTGTTTAATGTTGAGCATAATCAATTAGGCGGTACAACACAATGAATGAAAGATTTACTAGCGGTATCAAATATGTGATGAATAGCTAATGATATACACTGCTTTAATGTAAAAACAACAAATAGTAAAAATATGTTCAAAATGTCATTTTACAGCTTACTGATGGTACGGTCCTGATGAAGACACAGCTCACGTGTCGAAACGCGTCGACAGGAAACCATCCACTTGTATATTGTTTAATGAATTTTTAAAGTGTTAAATCATGTTTACTTATGTAACAATACAATGAAGGTTACATTTATTTTTAATATTGAACAAATCTTATCAAATGATTTTTTATGAAAAAACCTTAAGACATTAAAATCAAGTTCACACTTGAAAGCAGTTGTACCATGTGTTTGTAGATACGATGTTTTGTATCTGAATACGCTAGTAACTCATGTGTATGCCTGGGTAACTTTGTTTACACATATCTCTCACCCTGACCCAGGATCGCTATTTGCACCAGGGGGTCCTTGTTCTTTTACACAGGGGAACAAGCTTATCACACCGTAACAATATGCCATCCTAAATAGAGATTTCATCCTCAACCTTACAATAAGGTTGTAGAAGAGGAGACAAAACTTTTTCACTAGGCCAACCTTTTTTTTTTTTTTTTTTTTTTTTTTTTACAAACTCTCAAACTTGCTGAAGTAGGGCATCATCACTCAACGCATTTTTCCACTCTTCTTCAGAAGCTATCTCGGACTTTAGTATATCTAAAGCAGCCACAAAGCAATCATCACAGTCCTCACCACAAAGCTCACTGAAATCCCCATCTTCACTCTCATCCTTTATTTGTGGAAAATGAGAGAAAGTCAGCTCTCCCATTCCTCCCACTGGCAATGTGGGACACATCAAACTGGTACTGCAACAACCTGGTCACCATTCTCAAAATCCTATGTGTGCAACATTTACTGGTTTGTAGTTTGAAACGCCTGCCCCAAATGTATGGGCGGAATTTCACAATGGCCACAGACAAGCCAGCAGTTCTTTTTCTATGACAGAGTAATATACCTAATATACCTCATTGTCCTTCAACACTCTAGATGCAAATGCCAGTGTGCCCTCATTATCACAACTCCTTTGCGTTAATATGGCACCAAGTCCTACTTGGCTTGCATCAACAGTAATGCAACAAGGTGCATCGGGATCAAATGGTTTGAGGGCTTTGCTTTTACTTAAGATGGACTTGATGTGATCAAAAGCTGAGACACACACATTGGACAAAAATATTTTCACACCTTTTTCAAGCAGGTTGCTAATGAGATGCACAATGGTGTCGAGGCCAGGAATAAAATGTGAGTTATACTCACAAAACCCAAGTAGTGACTTAACACCAATCTTATCATTGGGAGAAGAAGCGCGGACATTAGCTTTAACTAGACCTAGTCTAGGTTTAATACCCTCTTAAGACAACAGATTCTGCAGGTATTATACCTCAGTGCAAGGAAATTTACATTTTTCAGTTTTGACTAACACACCATTTTCCTCAAAAGTTTTCAGAACTTTGCGTAGAATGACATCATGTGAATGTGTATCTTTGGCAAAAATCAACTCATCGTCCTGGAAAACCAAAACACCTTCTTCCCCTTTTAACAAATCTTGCATCACCCTCTGAAAAACAGAGGCAGCAGGAGCCAACCCAAAGGGCATACATCGGTATCAGAATGTGGCAAGGCAAGAAATAAATGCAGTTGAGTGATGTAACTCTGGATGAAGCTCCAGCTGGTGGTAGGCACTGGCTAGATCAAATTTAGAAAAATACTCAGCTCTCTTGACACAAGCAAAAAAATCATTGATCTTCAGCAAAGGATCAGAATCAATCCAATTCTCCTTGTTGAGGGACCTCAAATCTACACAAACTCAAAGCTGCCCACATCTCTTGCAAGCCACAACCAGGAGAGACAACCACAGTGAAGATTTAGTGGGTTCAATGATCCCTTTATTGCATAGACTCTTCAAATCTTTGTCAAGATAGTCTCTCATACTAAATGGAACACCTCTGAGTTTATGCTTTACAGGGATTGTATTATTTTTAAAAATAATTCTGTGCTTGAACCGTGAATCTTGCCTAACTTGTCAGCAAAGATAGAAGGAAAATCTTCCCTCCACTTTTGTCCCTAATCACGACAACCTACAAACAAAATCTGTTCCTTAGCACCCGGCCTTAACATCATTCCGAATAGCCTTTGGTGAAACCATCCACGTATATTGAGATTTTAGACAGCAACATAAACTTTCCCCCTAATTTTCCTGCCTTTGAATTCCATTTCATCCTCCATGAAACCAAGTAACTCAATCCGATGTCCCTCATAAGAAACAGGACACCAGTCAGGAGGTGCCAATACTCTGTTGCCCCATGTCTCCGCAAATAATTGTTGAGTAATCATGGTGATCCTGAATCTAATAAAAGTTTAAGAACTTTTCCCCCCAACATTTACTTCCGCAATGGGGTCAACACACTTCGAAGGATCACCAGTCACAGTTATACTAGAATCACTTTGACAACACACAGGATTGTCTCTGACAGAAAAAACCTCAGACTCTGACTCATCTTCAGATTTTTTAAACTTCTTCGTTTCAGGCACACTTTAGCAAAATGCCCAACCTTTTTGCAATAATTGCATGTGACATTCACTGCAGGACATCTCCCACCTTTAGAATATGGAGAATTTCCACATCGCAAACATGTTGCTGTTGATAAAATTGGAAGTATCAGCTTTAGGTCTGGCAGTCATAACATTTCTACTACACACACTCTTTTGTCTGGGCTTACTCACTCCAATCACGCATACAGACTCAGAGGGTTTATCTTCTAAATCTTTTAGCAAAACAATGGAGATCTATATACTTTTAGCTACTTTGACAGTTTCCCCTAATGATGTATTGCCCATAGCTAACAACTTTTGTCTTATCTGTGTGTCTTTGCATTGACAGACAAATTGATCTCTAATTAGCTGGTCAGGGAACCCCTCAAACTGACAAACTCCAGCTAACCTCCTTAAAACCGAGATGTACACATCTACATCTTCTCCATCACTTTGTTCTCTTTTTAATAACTTATGTCGGAGTACCATGAGACTGGGTTGCTTGTTGAATCTATTTTTAAGCTTGAGAAGAGTTTCTTGATACTCATCAACGTTCTCACCCTCAGTCTGTGGAAAATCCCGCAGATGTTTGAAGATAGATCTCCCTTCAAAACCAAGTGAATGAAGTAACAAACACTTTTTCCTTTCTGCACCAAATCTAGATGCCATTATGGCCCCCAAATAGGTCTCAAATGCATCAAACCACACTTCCCATCTGTGACTGCTTGCATAGTGCACATGGTGGGATGGGCGATGCAAAGCTAAAACAACAGTTAATGGCAAAGGACTTTAAGAAGAACACAATGGAACAGCCAAGTGTCAATGATGGAAAGCTATTAGAACTGTTACAAAATATGTGATTAAATATTCAGGAGTAAACCATTTGATATAGAGCTTGAGGATGAGAGAAAAGGAGGGAACACAAAAAGTATGTGAATAAATAAAAAATGGGGAAAAACAGAAGCCTGAGGATGAAAAAACAAGGGGTGTGCGAATCACTGTGATCCGCTGTATAGCGAATGCAACATAAAACAGTAAGTGCTTGAACTGTCTGCAATTGAGGTTGAGAATAGTGTTCTTAAGAGTTGTGGAAGTAGCAGTACAAGGAAAATAAATAGTTAATAGGGTGTGCGAATCACCATGATCCACAATACTCACTGTCTGTAGAACGATGTAGGAAGGCCTGATGTGTATGGCGTTGCAGCATAAAGGTCGTAACGTGTAGAAATGCTCTAGCAAGTGCTGAGACCATGAAATGTTGATCGAACAAGGAACCGGAAACTGAGCTAGAGCGGTTTCACAGCAACGAGAAACACACCTTTGACCTTAAGGGAAAAAAGGTATGAGACATGTACGTCACTCACAGCTTACTGTCACCACGGTGGCTGCGAAAGCAACAGCCATAGTCAGATCGCACAGAGTCGCGTGAAAATACTCATGCGCTATCCGTGATCCGTGCCGCTCAGCTGGAGCTGTGTCTCGTGTAGTGTGCAGCCAACGCTGTGTCGCATGGAAAACTGCACCAAAGCTCCCAAATGTTGAAGGCAAATATCCCACCTGGGAATCTGTGAAGCGTCGTCGGAGTGAAAACTGCAGCGTTGAGGTCTCACCAGCCTCGCAAAGGACAAGAGGCACTAACTGGGAATAGTGTGAAATAAATGAGGTGTTGAAGCAGGCGATTAATTAATTCTTGAGCAAGGCGGAAGCAGGAGGCAGCACAACCAGAATGAATGGCAGGAAACATCTGTCAAGATCTTGAACAGGCTGCGATGAGACGGACCAAAGATGAACAGCACACAGAAGGTTCACCCATGTAGCCAGATGGTAGTCCAACAATCTGAAGACGCTGGAGCCAGGAAGAGTAGATACAATTTATTGTAGGCTACATGGTTGTGGAGAAGAACAGGAACTCCACCAGCTAATTCAAAGCTTCAACTGCGAGTACAAGTTAAACATCAACATTAAAAGAATCCCAAACAAGTCAATCCCAGCACCCAGCAACCATGGAAGTCTGGCAGAGAATGCCTCTCCCCGCAACCTGAGACACAGGCAGCAGAAAGAAGTATTCTAACTCAGGAACACCAATATGTAATGATGCGATGAACAAATGAAGGTTTGAAGGTTTATTGTAATAACGGCAGAGAAACAGGTGAGCGCCAGGCAGAACGACTTCCACTCCAGGACACCTGTGCAACTGATGCCCTGAATTGGAACTTCGTGACAAGCTTGAAGAGTATTCCATGGCACGCTCAGTAACATTCGTTAAAGGAGAACACAATACAATATGTGAAGAAATACAAGGCATAACAAAATGTACATATACAACACATCCCCCTCCTTAGGAAGTTGAAGAAAATAAACACTTTAAAAGAAAAATAATATAAAAGTCTTCAATAAATGAAGCTACTTAACATATTCACTAAGCCATCCAGGCAGAACTCTTCTCCTCTTACCAATGACACTCGGGTCACTCTCCCCAACATGCTCAGAGTTACAATTAGAAGTACTCGGTAACCCCTCCTCCCTCCTCACAAAAGGAGTGGTATCTCGAGGAGGAATAACCTCTTCTCTAATCTTCGTAGAGACTTGATTTGTTTCTGTTGATTCATTAACCTCCATGGTCTTAGTTGATGTACAACCGTCAAATCCCAAATCAGCTTGTACAGTACTGTGATCAAAATAGTCCTCCACCCACTCAAAATTTGAGTGATGTTCAAAAACAGGTGTTTCAACATCATGTTGCTGTTTTAAATCTAAAGCAACATTTTTAAGGTTCCACACTCTTCCATCCTTAAGTCTTATTGCATTACGAAGAACCTCCGCTATTTGTTGAGGTTCCTCAAATTTGCTTTCATCTTTGGGAACTTTAATAGGTCTTCTAATACGAACCCAGTCACCAACCATTACAGGAACAGCTTTAGTGCTATGACATGTGTCATAATGTTCTTTACTTTTCATATGTCCAAACTCTACATTTTTCTTCACTTCAATAGGTGACCATTGTTCTACTTTTCCTTCCATAAACCAATTGGACTAAACTTGCATCTAGGTGTCCTACCTCTCATCATGTTAAAAGGAGATAAACCAGTTGCAATATGTGTCGTGGTTCTATAAGCCCACACTGCTTTTCGTATTTCTAATTTCCAATCCAACCCTTTACTCATCGCAGCCTGAATCACACTTTTTAACACACGGTTAAAGCATTCTACAGTGCCATTACCACTAGGGTTGTATAGTGAGGTGGTTTTGTGCTTTATTCCACATTTCGGAAAATAATCTTTTGCAACTTTGGACATGAATTGCACTCCATTTTCACTCAAAACACATACAAGTAACCCTTCCAAAACAAATAGCTTGTCCAAAAATTTCAGAACTGTGTGTCCACTTTTTCCACAATTTTAACCATAGGCCACTTGGTAAAGAGATCAATTATAACCAGACCATATTCTTTCGATTCTTCCACAGGTCCAAAAATGTCTATTGCAATCACCTCCCAAGGAAGATTTGGAATCAATCCTTCTCTCATTGGAGGTGTCAAAGTCTTCAATGATTTATCTGCAGAAGAACAAACAGAACACTCTCTCACAAACTTCTCTACCTCCTTGTCAACACCCGGACAAAGAAAAATGCTTTTGACCACTAGTTTGGTTTTAACTACCCCAAAATGTTCTTCATGACATAATTGTAACACTCTCCTCCGTAAAACCTGGTGGAATGATTCTCTCAACTACACACAAAAGAGGGTCCCAGGGAAAGTTAAAAGACCCTAACTGCTAAACCCCTGTTTCTCCATGACACCAACAAAAATTAGCAGTGAGTCTAAGTTAACCATATATGTACCCGAATAGACAAAGAAAATATAAGGGAAAGGTTACCACTTGAAACGAGTTCCCATCAGTTCACCATCGAGACCGCCCTTCATCATCTGGGATCTCTTTGTAGTTCAAGATACTGCGGAAACCTCTACTGACCCGGAAAATGATGATATAACCAGGTCAATGGGAATCCTAATTCTTAAACCACAGAAGTGAAGATGGTGTGTATTGTGGGGAACTGAATAGCAGTGCTTTAGAAAAAGGTGTAAGTGAAAAAGGATAAGAAAAAGTTCTAAAATTAGGTCGTGATCAGGGAAAAAGAACAACTTTAATATATGCCCTAACACTCCTAAATCAATAAAAACAGTGCAATTAGCAGTGTAACAAATAACCGCTAAGCTTAAGATGTAAGGTCGACATGTTTCTGCAGTCACTGGAGCAATTGACACCCCTGCTGCTTCATCAGGACCATTAATGCTACTGCTGTATACAAATTAAATTTAAATTAAAACCATATCACCTGGTAAGTGTATGTGTACTCGTCTTCCCGTTCTAGAACAGGAAAATGAGAAGAGAATATAAGGGTACATATGAGTTGGTTAAAAAGCTATATGATAAGCAACGAATATGGTTGTGCCTACATTCTAGAACTATACATTAGTTCGAATTAGTTCAAGCACCATGACAAACAATTTTTGGGCCAATATGTAGACAAATGTATTTTGTCTCAAAACATAATCTTTAGATCACTCACCAAATTGAAGGGAAGGAAACGCCCCACCTCACCCGGCACCAGCTCAGGTAGTGGGTGCACCGCACTACAAGAAATTAATTTGTAATTGTCAGAGAGACAGTGTTTGTGCATAACTGCACAAATATTCGCAATCCTCATTCGTTCAGCCTATTACACACCTCTCATAGGCATCACAACTTCCTACTGATCACATTCCGAGTTAGTTTTAAGTTTTAGAAGAATATTCCAAAGGTCAACCCTTATTCATAGTTAGTTTAAACTTTCTGAAACAGTGTTTTTTTTTTAAAAAAACTCGATTTATCACAATGCCACCCAGCGCTCGCGCTTGCACACACATTAATTCAATTGTATGCCTACCTCTCCGTCGGTACACCGGTCGTCCCTCTGAAGCTCTTTCGTGGGGAGGAACTGACTCGGTGTACCGGCGGCGAATAAATGGATCTCTCATTTCCGGGTTGGGCACACACGGAGCCCAGTGACGTCATGGCGTATTTAGGATATCTGGGTAGTGTCGTTTCTAAGGTGTCACCGCATTAGACCGCGGTTCGAGTCCTTTGTGGATGTAAATTCTACGAGGCACCAGAAATAAATTACATAATTCAGATCCAGTATTTAAATTCATTTTAAAGGTATTAAGAGAGATTAAGAGAAATTATCGCCAAATGTTACAGAATCGGCTTCTCTGTGTCCGTGAAGGCACGCTAGCATGACGTATTAGGATGTCTGGGTAATGTAGTTTCTAAGGTGTCACCGCTATGGACCGCGGTTCGAGTCCTCTGTAAATATAGATTCTATGAGACACCAAAGCTAAGTTATATAATTTGGATCCTATATTTTATCAAGATCATTTTCAAGGTGTACAAACACATGATTAAAACCCAATGGTACAGAATCTGCTTTACAGTATCTGCAAAGGCGTACTGACCGCTCATCATAATATATGGGCTATTATACAATTGCGTTTTTATTCTTACTACCCAGGACCTCTATTCAGAATCCAACGGGTCTTGTATTAAGACAATACTCTCATTAAAAACTACAATCCGGCTTATTGTTGTAACCACCTGAATATAGGATACCCACTTTAGACACATTCTCATTATAGCTCGTTCTGGTAAAGAGGTGCACCTGAATATAGGATACCCACTTTAGACACATTCTCATTATACGAGCTATAATGAGAATGTGTCTAAAGTGGGTATCCTATATTCAGGTGGTTACAACAATAAGCCTGATTGTAGTTTTTAATGAGAGTATTGTCTTAATATTCGCAATCCTCATTCGTTCAGCCTATTACACACATTACCTATTAAAATCAAAATTGTAGACTGAGATTGGTAATTGCAGTGGCATTGGGTATTAGATCTAAATGTTTGTCGGATTCATTTCAATAACTGTGCTATGAATATAGGGTCATTTACAGTGACATCCAAGGGATTTCGTCATTCAGACCTAGTTTGTCTGTTTTAAGTCTGAAAACCCACTTCTGTTCGCATCTAAACAAGAATTTTGGGACATCAGTGGTACTTGAAGGAATCCATGGCTGATCGAGTACTGTCCAAAATATGTCAGAAGGCTGGTGGCCCACCTGTAAAAAATGATTGGTCAGCTTGGTTGCCTGTTTGCCGCAGCGAATCGAGCTTTTGTGCTCAGAGATTCTCAACTTAATTTTTCTTGTAGTCATCCCTACGTAGTGTAATTTACAAGGGCATGTAATCCAGTAAATCAAGTTGGAGCTGTTGCAATTCGTGAATCTTCTGAGTTGCCAGGGTTTGTCAGTACCTATGTCAATAGTAAGTGTTTTGGTTGTTTGTGGACAGGCCGCGCAGCTACCACAAGGATGGTGCCCGGTAACTGTGGGCAAGTCCCACAAGGTTCCGACTGCACGGGGGATCACTGTTTTTGGTCTTGTATGTACCAGTTGGTCCCTTATGTTCCGCCCTCTCTTAAAAGCAAACAGGGGTGGTGGTATCCTGTCACTTCCTGTATTTAAGATCTTCCAATGTCGCTTGACAATTTTTTGGATCTGATTAGAATATGTGCAGTATGTATTGACACATGTAATTCTCGTCTTGCCGTGGTTTAGGAGATGTCAGTTCAAGGAGGCCCTCCCTGTTGTTATTGGAGGCCCTCTTCTTTGCATTCCTGACCAGATGTTTCGGGTATTTTTTAACCAATAGATTTCCTTCAAGAACCTTGGAGTGTTCATGGAAGGCAGATTTTGTAGAGCAATTCCTCTGAACACGGAGGAATTGCCCAAAGGGCAGATTATCCCTGAGAGCTTTGGGGTGGAAGCTCTCATAATCAAGCAAGGAATTCCTGGCCATTGGCTTTCGATATAATTCAGATTGTAGTCCCCCCATTGATGCTGAGATCAAGAGGTCCAAAAACGGCAGTTGATGTTTATCAAATTCAATTGTGAATTTCAAAAACTGGTTTCTTTCATTCAACCACCCATGGAATTGATGGAGTTCATCCACCGTGCCGCGCCACACCACCAGAACGTCGTCAATGTATCGTTTCCATACTCTCAGACACTGATGGTATGGATTGGTGTCTACGAGTATGTGTGTCTGCTCAAATTTGTGAACATACAGGTTAGCGAGACTAGGAGCAAAAACGCTACCCATACTGGTCCCGCTAACCTGCAGGTAGATCGACTCCTCATATTGAAAATAATTCTCAGTCATGGCCATCGTGGCCAGATTCATAATGAATCTGACTGGTGTTATAGAGTTGAGATCTCTGTTGGTCAATAATTCCTCTATAGCCTCCAAAGTCTCTGTCTGTGGGATGGAAGTGTATAGACTCTCAACATCAAATGACACCAAAATATCCAGATCTGCATCGAACTCGATGTCCGGGAGAATCCTTAAGACATCTTTGGTGTCTTTTAGGAAGGTCGGCATCTCCCTTACTAGAGGCTGCAGAAAAAAGTCGACAAAGGTTCAAGCACTGAGCCAATACCCGATATAATCGGTCTGCCAGGTGGAGGGCGTTGCGGCTTATGTATTTTCGGTAAAATATAAAAATACGGCATTTTGCGGTTAGCTGTACACAAGTATTGGGATTCCTTCTGGGTAATCCACCCCTCAGCCAAAGCTTCCTCTACAACATGGCCAATGACCGTAATGAGTCTTTCTGTTGGGTCATTATCCAATTTGCGATACGCCCTGGTGTTGTTCAATTGGTGCTGACATTCGTCACAGTATGTTTTTGAATCCATAAGAACCGTTGCCCTGCCTTTATCGGCCGGTTTAATTATCACCGACTCCAGGCTAGCCAGGGTCTTCAATGACTCCTGTTCTTGTTTAGACAGATTGACAAAATGTTTGTTTGATTGGTGGTACATCTGTCTTAAATCATGATCTACTGCCTCCTCGAAAGTCTGGACTTCAGCTGGTAGTCCCATGATAGTGGGGTTAAAAGTTGAGGGTCTTTTCAGTCCGGTATTCAATACACCTTCCTGCTGTATTTGGCCTGGCTTATTGGAAAAAAGGTAATGGAGCCTAATCTTTCGAAAGAATTTGCCCATCTCAGTTTGTACGAGAAACGGGTCACCCTTATTAGTTTTCACAAAGCCAAGTCCCTTATTAAGGACTGAGTCCTCAGTGTTAGTTAGAACATGTTTACTGAGGTTGATCACGAGGCTGATGTTCCTGCCTGTTCCTGGGGGATCTTCTTTCCGTTTCTCAAGTCCATTGTCGCTGGTGGAAGATTCCAACGGACTTGTCCCTGTTGTGGTGCTCTCCGTCGACCTCTCTGGCGACCAGAGCCCTGTCCTAAAAAAGGCTGTTGATTAAAATCAGGGTATAGTTGTTGTGGTCCAAAAGGCCCCGGTGGAGGAAAAGTGGGAGGGGCCCAAGGTGATGGTTGCCACCAAGGAGGAACAGGATGCTGGCCATAGTAGGAGTTATAACCCCTCCAATTTCGCCTGTTATTTCTTCTCCCTCTGGCACCACCTCTACTGTTGCTTTGATTGGAGGAGTCAGAGTCAGTAGATGTGTCGTCGGAGTTCGACGTACCTTAGGTAGATCCCCCTGTGCGACCGTTGTTATTAAAAGGCGCAGGTACATAGTTGTCTCTTGTATATGGTCTCAGCGGAGAACTTGGCCAAGTCCTTCTTGAATTTTTCAAGCTTATTGAACAGAATCGAATCCTTGTACTCTTTGCAGGTTTTATTTCCGTCCTCCTGTCCTTTACCAAACATTTTGCCTGACAGCGTAGTTCTAATCTGTCCCTCTAAAGTTTGTATTTCGACCAGTATCTCATCAGCTGTTTTTTTGGTGGTCTTGATGATTAACACCAGCCAGTCCCGCGTACACTTCCATGCTATGAGATACCAGTCCCTACGGAAATCCTTATTATCAAGGAATAGGCGAGGAGCGTTGCTGTCAATTAATCCACTTGGCGCACAATTGCCCCTTAAATATTCTGCCATGATGATGCCATGGATACAGATCCGAGCCTGATTCTTTTTCAGAACCAGGATTTTAGCCCACCCCTCATCACTGGTTGATTGGATAGGTGGTATAATATCCAAAATACTGGGGTTATCCGCTAAGATCGAATCGATCTCTGCTTCCTCAAACGCCAACCCAGGGTTGGTGGCCATGATTTCAATAGGAAAAAACAGCACCCACACTTGGCATGCAAAAAAAACGAAACAAACAAGGAATGCGCCCTATCTCTCTATACTAGATTAAGGCGGTGTATCATTAGAAATGGACCCGCAGCTTAAAACTGCACAGACACAACTACACACAAAAGAGGGTCCCAGGGAAAGTTTAAAGACCCTAACTGCTAAACCCCTGTTTCTCCATGACACCAACAAAAATTAGCAGTGAGTCTAAGTTAACCATATATGTACCCGAATAGACAAAGAAAATATAAGGGAAAGGTTACCACTTGAAACGAGTTCCCATCAGTTCACCATCGAGACCGCCCTTCATCATCTGGGATCTCTTTGTAGTTCAAGATACTGCGGAAACCTCTACTGACCCGGAAAATGATGATATAACCAGGTCAATGGGAATCCTAATTCTTAAACCACAGAAGTGAAGATGGTGTGTATTGTGGGGAACTGAATATCAGTGCTTTAGAAAAAGGTGTAAGTGAAAAAGGATAAGAAAAAGTTCTAAAATTAGGTCGTGATCAGGGAAAAAGAACAACTTTAATATATGCCCTAACACTCCTAAATCAATAAAAACAGTGCAATTAGCAATGTAACAAATAACCGCTAAGCTTAAGATGTAAGGTCGACATGTTTCTGCAGTCACTGGAGCAATTGACACCCCTGCTGCTTCATCAGGACCATTAATGCTACTGCTGTATACAAATTAAATTTAAATTAAAACCATATCACCTGGTAAGTGTATGTGTACTCGTCTTCCCGTTCTAGAACAGAAAAATGAGAAGAGAATATAAGGGTACACATGAGTTGGTTAAAAAACTATATGATAAGCAACGAATATGGTCGTGCCTACATTCTAGAACTATACATTAGTTCAAGCACCATGACAAAAAAATTTTGGGCCAATATGTAGACAAATGTATTTTGTCTCAAAACATAATCTTTAGATCACTCACCAAATTGAAGGGAAGGAAACGCCCCACCTCACCCGGCACCAGCTCAGGTAGTGGGTGCACCGCATTACAAGAAATTAATTTGTAATTGTCAGAGAGACAGTGTTTGTGCATAACTGCACAAATATTCGCAATCCTCATTCGTTCAGCCTATTACACACCTCTCATAGGCATCACAACTTCCTACTGATCACATTCCGAGTTAGTTTTAAGTTTTAGAAGAATATTCCAAAGGTCAACCCTTATTCATAGTTAGTTAAACTTTCTGAAACAGTGTTTTTTTTTTTAAAAACTCGATTTATCACAATGCCACCCAGCGCTCGCGCTTGCACACACATTCATTCAATTGTATGCCTACCTCTCCGTCGGTACACCGGTCGTCCCTCTGAAGCTCTTTCGTGGGGAGGAACCGACTCGGTGTACCGGCGGCGAATAAATGGATCTCTCATTTCCGGGTTGGGCACACACGGAGCCCAGTGACGTCATGGCGTATTTAGGATATCTGGGTAGTGTAGTTTTTAAGGTGTCACCGCATTAGACCGCGGTTCGAGTCCTTTGTGGATGTAAATTCTACGAGGCACCAGAAATAAATTACATAATTCAGATCCAGTATTTAAATTCATTTTAAAGGTATTAAGAGAGATTAAGAGAAATTATCGCCAAATGTTACAGAATCGGCTTCTCTGTGCCGGTGAAGGCACGCTAGCATGACTTATTAGGATGTCTGGGTAATGTGGTTTCTAAGGTGTCACCGCTATGGACCGCGGTTCGAGTCCTCTGTAAATATAGATTCTATGAGTCACCAAAGCTAAGTTATATAATTTGGATCCTATATTTTAAAAAGATCATTTTCAAGGTGTACAAACACATGATTAAAACCCAATGGTACAGAATCTGCTTTACAGTATCTGCAAAGGCGTACTGACCGCTCATCATAATATATGGGCTATTATACAATTGCGTTTTTATTCTTACTACCCAGGACCTCTATTCAGAATCCAACGGGTCTTGTATTAAGACAATACTCTCATTAAAAACTACAATCAGGCTTATTGTTGTAACCACCTGAATATAGGATACCCACTTTAGACACATTCTCATTATAGCTCGTTCTGGTAAAGAGGTTTGCACCTCTTTACCAGAACGAGCTATAATGAGAATGTGTCTAAAGTGGGTATCCTATATTCAGGTGCACCTCTTTACCAGAACGAGCTATAATGAGAATGTGTCTAAAGTGGGTATCCTATATTCAGGTGGTTACAACAATAAGCCTGATTGTAGTTTTTAATGAGAGTATTGTCTTAATACAAGACCCGTTGGATTCTGAATAGAGGTCCTGGGTAGTAAGAATAAAAACGCAATTGTATAATAGCCCATATATTATGATGAGCGGTCAGTACGCCTTTGCAGATACTGTAAAGCAGATTCTGTACCATTGGGTTTTAATCATGTGTTTGTACACCTTGAAAATGATCTTTATAAAATATAGGATCCAAATTATATAACTTAGCTTTGGTGTCTCATAGAATCTATATTTACAGAGGACTCGAACCGCGGTCCATAGCGGTGACACCTTAGAAACTACATTACCCAGACATCCTAATACGTCATGCTAGCGTGCCTTCACGGACACAGAGAAGCCGATTCTGTAACATTTGGCGATAATTTCTCTTAATCTCTCTTAATACCTTTAAAATGAATTTAAATACTGGATCTAAATTATGTAATTTATTTCTGGTGCCTCGTAGAATTTACATCCACAAAGGACTCGAACCGCGGTCTAATGCGGTGACACCTTAGAAACTACACTACCCAGATATCCTAAATACGCCATGACATCACTGGGCTCCGTGTGTGCCCAACCCGGAAATGAGAGATCCATTTATTCGCCGCCGGTACACCGAGTCGGTTCCTCCCCACGAAAGAGCTTCAGAGGGACGACCGGTGTACCGACGGAGAGGTAGGCATACAATTGAATGAATGTGTGTGCAAGCGCGAGCGCTGGGTGGCATTGTGATCGAGTTTTTTTTAAAAAAAAACACTGTTTCAGAAAGTTTAACTAACTATGAATAAGGGTTGACCTTTGGAATATTCTTCTAAAACTTAAAACTAACTCGGAATGTGATCAGTAGGAAGTTGTGATGCCTATGAGAGGTGTGTAATAGGCTGAACGAATGAGGATTGCGAATATTTGTGCAGTTATGCACAAACACTGTCTCTCTGACAATTACAAATTAATTTCTTGTAGTGCGGTGCACCCACTACCTGAGCTGGTGCCGGGTGAGGTGGGGCGTTTCCTTCCCTTCAATTTGGTGAGTGATCTAAAGATTATGTTTTGAGACAAAATACATTTGTCTACATATTGGCCCAAAATTTTTTTGTCATGGTGCTTGAACTAATTCGAACTAATGTATAGTTCTAGAATGTAGGCACGACCATATTCGTTGCTTATCATATAGTTTTTTAACCAACTCATATGTACCCTTATATTCTCTTCTCATTTTCCTGTTCTAGAACGGGAAGACGAGTACACATACACTTACCAGGTGATATGGTTTTAATTTAAATTTAATTTGTATACAGCAGTAGCATTAATGGTCCTGATGAAGCAGCAGGGGTGTCAATTGCTCCAGTGACTGCAGAAACATGTCGACCTTACATCTTAAACTTAGTGGTTATTTGTTACACTGCTAATTGCACTGTTTTTATTGATTTAGGAGTGTTGGGGCATATATTAAAGTTGTTCTTTTTCCCTGATCACGACCTAATTTTAGACCTTTTTCTTATCATTTTTCACTTACACCTTTTTCTAAAGCACTGCTATTCAGTTCCCCACAATACACACCATCTTCACTTCTGTGGTTTAAGAATTAGGATTCCCATTGACCTGGTTAGATCATCATTTTCCGGGTCAGTAGAGGTTTCCGCAGTATCTTGAACTACAAAGAGATCCCAGATGATGAAGGGCGGTCTCGATGGTGAACTGATGGGAACTCGTTTCAAGTGGTAACCTTTCCCTTATATTTTCTTTGTCTATTCGGGTACATATATGGTATGATTCTCTCGCCTCTCAGTAATAAATCTCTAACAAATGACAGTTCCATTAGTACATCCCAAAATGATTTCAACTCACCATTGATAAAACATTTCTTAGGTCACCCCTTACAGATATGGTTACAAACAGCTTGTATCACCTCATCTTTAGACTGTTCTTCCACCCATTCCACTTCAGTAATCACTGGTGTACCAGAATCTTGTATCAAAACAATACTGAAATTGCCCCATGGATCATCCACACATTCTTCTAGAGGTGCAGGGAATCTAGACAAACAGTCAGCCACCACATTGTCATTGCCTGGTACATAAACAATCCTGTAAATGTATTCCTTCATTTTCATGGATATCCTTGCTAACCTGGCAGAAGCTCCAACACTGCCCTCACTAGTCAAAATCCTTACCAAGGTTCGATAATCCGTGCGGATGGTAACAGGTTTTCCCCAAACGAAAGCCCAAAAATTTTATAAAGCCCATGCACAGGCCAGAGCTTCCGTTTCTATAATAGGATACTTACTCTCTGCAGGTGAAAGAGCGCTAGAGGAAAACAAAATGATCTTCTCATTACCATTCCTCATTTTCTGTGAAAGAACTGCGCCATGTCCTTTATCACTTGCACCAGTTGTTGTTTTTTTTATATTTCTTTTTATTGAAGTAAAAAACAAATGAACATGTAAGAAAAACAATGCAAGGCGTACGTACATAAATGTGTCACATCAATGCGAGGAAAGGGACATACAGATGCAATTCAATCGACATAATCACGGGAGAGGCAAGGGAGAGGAAACTGAAACAGGAGAAATGCTTAAAGGGTTGCGGAGGGAACATCAGGTTGGGAGGGTAGCAGTTCAGTGTCTAAGTCCGCTTGGGGGGGAGCACATATCTCACCACGATACGAATTCCATTGATTCCAGACCTTCCCCCATTTTCGAGGTCTGCCACGGGCAACGTACACCGTCTTCTCTCTGAACATGCACCAATCCATGTTTTGTTTCCATGCCAGACCGTGGGCGGCCTCTGGGCACCCCATAATTGGGCTATGTCTCTCTTGGCAATCATATTGCCCAGGGTTACCCATTGAAGCTGCGCCACATTGTAATCATTCGGCTCCCACACGTTCAACAAGCACCGCCTAGCCTCAGGCATCGACTTCACACCCGTGACTTCACTCATAACGTCATGCACACGAGTCCAATAGCGCGCCACCATAGGACATTCCCATATCATGTGGAAAAGGGTACCCAAGAAGCCACACCCACGCCTACACAGCCCATCCAGGGAAAATCCCATGTGCACCAGACGCGGCCCTGTAACATAGACTCTGTGAAGAATTTTGAGTTGAACAAACCGAAGGCGTGCCGGAATTGCCACCTCCTTAGGAGAAGACACCGCCGCCTGCCAATCCTCATCATCCAGCTCCAAGCCATCACTAGTCCAAGCCTCTCGGAGGCGACATAGGAGGTCAACCCTGTTGTTAATCAACTTTTTATATATTAACGAAATCGTGCTGTCTGGGACATACCCGTCCAGTATACGGTCCTCGAGCGGGGATGCCTCCGGAATATCCGCACCCACAGGAAAAACAGATAGCAACGCGTGACGGATTTGCGCGTAACGAAAAAATTCCCTAGCATTCAAGTCATACTCTACCTTCAGTTCCTCGAACGTCTTGACCCTACCTTTGGTCCACACATCAGCTACCCTGCAGATACCGATTACGTCCCACTTATCGAATCCCTTCGTTTTCCATAGAGACCCCAGTCTCTCAGCCGCAAACAACGGGGTTGCTCGAGTCAATTTATCTGTCCAACCCAGGGCAGCCGTGGCGCGATACCATACCTGTACTGCTATCCTTGTGGGGCCCGTGAGTGCCCTCCCCGCGGATCGTGCGTACAGAACCCTGTTGTAGTTTCCACCTGGCAACAACCACTTATCCATCTCAAACGCCGGATGTGGCGCGGGACCATAAGTACAGTGGTTAATCGCCCCCATCTGAGAGGCCCAATAATAACGACGAATGTCTGGGAGCGCGATTCCACCATCATACCACGGGAGCGTCATCTTCGCGAGTGCAATACGGGGACGACCACCCCATAGCAATTGCCTCTGTAGACTCTTGACCTCCCGAAAGTAGCTAGCAGGCACAGTGTCGAAAGTGTTCTGCAACGCATATAAGAACCGGGGCAGCGACATCTTAAACAATGCCGCCCGTCCTAAAGGGGAGAGGGGGAGCCTACGCCAGGCGGCTACGTCAGACCTGAGGCGCTGAAGTGGGGGCAACAAATTATGCTCATAACGGAGTGCGGGGTCCAATGTAGCAAAGATCCCCAAATACTTAAATCCCTTCCGCACCACCTGTATAGGACACCCACGAGGCAAGAGGGGAGCGTCGCCCGAGAGAACGTAGATACAAGATTTGGACCAGTTAATGACAAGACCAGAATTTTTACGGAAAGAGTTCAGGACGTCAAACAAGACCACCAACGACTTCCGAGGGGACGTGACATACAACAGGATATCGTCCGCGTACAATGACACACAGTCTTCAAAATCCGAAGTCCATCGAATGCCCCTCAAGGACGGCTCCCACCTCAGCCAGGCTGCCAAGGGTTCCAAGGCGAGAGCAAAAAGAACCGGGGACAGGGGGCAACCCTGGCGCGTTCCTCTGCCAAGGGCAAATGGAGCGGAAACTCGACCGTTTACCACTACTTGAGCTAGAGGATCAGTGTAAAGCAACTTCACCCAGCTAATAAATACCGGGCCGAAACCGAACTTCGCGAGGGCCGCCCAAAGATATGGCCATTCCAGCGTATCAAGCGCCATTGTGGCGTCCAAAGAAGCCAAAATGGCTGGCTCATGTAACGTCGCTACCCTACCAAGGGCGCCGTGCAGGCGCCGGAGGTTCAGTGCCATGTTGCGATGTGGTATAAAACCGGATTGGTCGGGGTGAACCAAGTCGCCGATGACGGTTATTAAGCGAGTAGCAAGCAATTTGGCCAGGATCTTAGGCTCGGCATTTAAGAGAGATATGGGTCTATATGAGGCGCAACGGTCGCGCGGCCTCCCCTCCTGGTGTATTACAACAATAGAAGCCAGTCGTTGATCAGGAGGGAGGGAACCTGTTTCTAACGACTCCAAAAACATCGACCTAAGATAAGGGGCTATCACTTCGGGGCGAAGCTTGTATAGCTCAATGGGGAGTCCATTCGGGCCTGTGGCCTTCCCCGATCGAACGGCACGGATGGCATTCGCCACCTCCTCGACAGTAGGCGTGGCATCGAGGAGTTCCCTTTCAGGGTCTGACAAACAAGGCAACGCGATATCCCGCAAAAGTAGCCGAGAATCCTGCTCAGGTCTATCCGACACTGGGGAATAGACATGTCGGAAATACTCTGCAAAACACTCCAAATCTCAACAGGGGCAGTTATGCTCGCTCCATTTGCACTCTCAAGCACCGGAACCACACGACTAGCACACTCCTTCTTATCCAACCACGCAAGCAATTTCCCGGCTTTATCACCCACATCATACAGACGTCCCTGCTGCTCTCTACTCATCACTTTCGCAGCATCAGTAACCAGTGCTCTATAATCAAGTTGCTTAAGACTAAGGAGGTGGGGGGGCGTGGCTAAGAAGGCGGCTCGGTAAGACGTGTCTCGCGGAGGCTCCCCAGGCCTGATCCCCCGCCAGGGAACCTTGCGGACCTTCGCCCTCACCGAGCCGGCCATTACCAGCGGACAGGGTCCGGGAGAGGCCCTGCTAACGAGGAGCCGGTGGCGAGGCTAGAGGCTACCATAGAGCGCCGGGGACCGGAGAGGCCGGCCTGCGGCGGGCCGGCGCGAGCAGCAGTGACCAGGGCGCTGGTGCCAGGCTGCCCCGGGAGACCCCCGGCACCATCTGTGACTCGAGTGAGGGGGAGTCGGGGACCCCTGCAGCGGCTCCGGAGACCCGAGAGCAATGCCGACACCTACAGACAGAGGCTCGGGCGGACCGGGGGAGGACTGCGCGGCGCCGGGCCCGCCGGCCCCCGGAGCAACGCGAGGCCCCGGCGTGGGCCTGGTGGAAGTGGGAGCCGAGGACCGGGGACGCTTGGCTGCCACCGAGTGTAGAGGTGACACGCGCTGCTGCCAGGAGGCGGGACGGGATCCCGCGCAGCACAGCGGACACAGTCCGGCAGCATCTGACGGCGGACAGGGCGGTGCCGGGCCCGCCGGCCTTTGGAACTACGCGAGGCCCCGGCGTGGGCCCAGTGGAGGGAGCGCGGCCCTGCTGTGTTGTGGCCCGGCGGAGCCTATAGACATCTGGCAGAGGTGGGACCCGGCGTCCACGAGAAGGAGGTGAGCGGCGCTCAGGGGGCGGCCGGGGAGCGATTACGGGTGACCCCCAGAGACTTACATGGCACGAGGCTGAGGCACAGCTACACCTCTGGGACAGCCCGTGGAGGCGGCAGGCCCGGGGAGTAGGAGATTGGTACCACACGGGCGCCAGGCTCTGACCCAAGAGCGAGGAGGAGCGGCAGCATTGAGGCCTGGGAGTGAGGCCCTGGGGACACGTTATCGGCCTTCCCTAATCACGGCTGGAGCACTTTGAGGCACCTTGTGGAAGCACCTAGAGCCCCGACTGGGCTGAGGCCAACAGCTGGGTTTGCCATGTCGAACCGCAAGGGGAACCGCAACATCTCGGAGATGCTGGTGAGGGGACCCCCCAAGACCGACAAAAGCCCGGACAAGCCAGCGCCAGGGCCCCCCCCACAAGGGGAAGGATCTCCCAGAAGGCGAGACACCGGCGACCAAGGCATTTATGGAAACCCTCTTCGCCTCCCTGAAAGACGATATTCAAACCTTCCGACAGGAAATGACAGGGGAGTATAAGGAACTCCGACGGGACGTCGACGACCTGGGGGAGAGAGTAGCAGCCAATGAGCTCTCGGGCCAGGCCAGAAGTGAGGAAATTGAGCTCCTTCGGCAGGAGATCGTCCGCCTTCACGACCAGCAACTGGACCTCCAGACCCATACGGAGGACCTGGAGAACCGCTCCAGGCGGAATAACATTCGAGTCCGGAATGTGCCGCTCAAGGCGGAGGGGGAAGACATGGCAGGGTACCTGCAAGCGCTCTTCCGAATGGTGCTGGGGGAAGAAGATGACTTTGTGGTTCGTATCGACAGAGCCCACCGAGTGGGCCCGGCCCGCCGGTCCCAGGGCCCCCCGCCGGACATACTGGCCTTTCTGCCGGACTACCCTTTGAAGGAGCGCATCTTGAGGGAGGCACGTCACAAGCAACCCCTCCGCTTCCAAGACCACAATGTGGAACTCTTTCAGGACTTGGCTGCGACCACCTTACAAAAGCGGAGGGCGTTTAGGGTAGCCACAACCTTCCTGCGTAAGGAGGGGGTCCCGTATTCCTGGGGACACCCTTTTCGCCTGGTCTTTAGGTGGAATGGCGTCCTCCACCAGCTGCGTTCCCTGCGAGACACGTGTGAAGTGTTGGGCATCCCCCACGAGGACCCGCCCCAGTATGACTTGGCGGACCGACGGACCTCCGGGGCCGCGTCGGGCTCCCCTGGGACGTCGAGGGACGGATGGCAGACAGTGCGTCGAGACAGGCAGCGGAAGAAACCTCTCGGGCCCGACCCGGACACGGTGGCCCTGGAACAGGCCGCAGCAATCCACGAAGTATCGAAAGACACCGGCGCAGCCTCTTGAGTTGATTCTGGTGAAGGTCGTCATCAGCTAAGTTTTGGCTCCTGGTTGGGGGGGTCGGGGGGGCCATGAGCCGCCACTGCCACACACCCACTCACTGACTCATCTACCACAGGCCTAGACTGTCTCATGATTGGCCTGGGACTATGTTCACCAGTTGGGGGGGGGGGAGGGGTTGGGGGGGAGTTGGGGCTTGGGAGGGTGGAGGGGGGGAGCTCGGTGTGCTCACTATGGTTTAGCAATTGGTACACGGGGTTGGGCTGGATGGGGGTCTGGGTCGGTGCCGCGGCAGACGGGACGCACGCACACGCATGGCTGCTGACAGCATAAATATCCTTTCTCTTAATGTTAAGGGACTCAATAACCCCATCAAAAGGAGGGCAGTCATCTCCTTCCTTGAGCGTTCTGGGGCCGAAATATGTCTGTTGCAGGAAACGCATCTGTTGGCGAAAGATTGGCACCGTATGAAAGCAAGGGCCTTCCCCCACCAATTCTATTCCGCGACCAACGAGAAGAAGGCGGGCGTAGCAATACTAGTGGCCAGACACTTCAAAGGGCGGGTCGGGGGCAAGGTGGCGGAAATCAGGGGCAGGCTCCTAGCACACACGATACACATAGGTACTTCTTCCTTCACGTTAGGCTCCATTTATGCACCCAACACCAAACAGGAGGTCTTCTTGAAAGGTGCGCTGTCTGAAGCGCTTTCGGGTGATCTGAGGCTGGTGCTGGTGGGAGGGGACTTGAACCTGGTCATGGATAACGAGACGGATAGGTCTGGGAAGAGATTTGGGGATACCGGAGCGTTGTCGGTGACCGGGAAGCGGTGGTTAGGGGACAGGGGGCTGATTGACATTTGGCGGGACAAACATCTTACTGCCCCGGGATACACCTTTTATTCTCATGTGCACCACACATATGCTAGAATAGACCACTTCCTGGGTTCAGCGGACATACTCCCCTTGGTTCGGGACATCGACATTACACCAGCGGCACTTTCGGACCACGACGCGGTGATCCTTCAACTGACTGTCCCGCATATTCCTCATAGGGGCAGGTGGAGACTCAGGGAAAGTATACTTTCCCGCGAGGGAGTGGTGCAGCAACTGTCCCAAAGCATTACCACCTACTTGGCTCACAATGACACGGGAGAGGTAACCCAGGCGACATTGTGGGGGGCGCTTAAGGCGGTCATAAGGGGCGAAATCATGGCAATCGCCGCGGCAGAAAATAGGGAGCGGAAAGATCGGAGACGTGACCTGGAGACGCATGTGCTAGAACTAGAGCGGGTTCACAGCCGGACGGGAGCCCCCCGGATTTGGCGCAAGCTGAAGGCGGTCAGGGCACAACTGGCGAGTTTGGACCTGGACAGGGCAGAATAAGCGGCGCTCCGCCTCAGCCACACGTACTACGTAGGGGGAGACAAGACAGGCCGCTTGCTGGCTAGCAAACTTAAGGCCAAAACCGTCCGCTCCCAGATCCCTGTGATACGCGGAGACGGTGGCGTTGAGGTCCGGGAGGATGACAGCATAGCGGAGGCATTTCGAACCTTTTATGAGCAGCTGTATGCCGCCGATCGGACTGTGAGGGAGGAGGCGGGGAGGACCTACCTGGAGACTATGGAGGTCACTGCTCTTAACGATGAGAACTCCGCTGCGTTAGACGCCCCTTTCCGCCTGGAGGAAGTCATAGCGGCCATCGCCCGTCTCAAACCCTTGAAAGCTCCGGGCCCGGACGGCTTCTCCGCGGGCTTTTACAAAACCTTTTGCCCCCTCCTGGCACCGGTCCTCACGAAGCTGTTCAACTCGTTCGAGGGCCAGGGCTCAATCCCGAGGGAGATGTTGGAGGCGGAAGTCGTAGTCCTTCCGAAACCCGGTAAGGACCCCTCGTGCTGCGCTGCGTACAGGCCGATTTCGCTTCTCAACGTGGACCTTAAGCTCTTCACGGGCATTCTGGCCTCCCGACTGGGTCCATGTCTTCCTGGCGTTATCGACCCTGACCAAGCGGGCTTCGTCCCCTCCCGGCAGTGCGCAGATAATACGAAGCGCATTATGCATGTCATAGATAAAGCCCACGCCAACGCCTCGGACGCAGCACTGCTCTCGGTAGACGCCGAGAAGGCGTTCGACAGGGTAGACTGGAGGTTCCTGGAACAGACGCTGGTTAAGTTCGGCGTGGGTCCACGCTTCCGCTCATGGGTGGCGGGATGCTACACATCCCCGAAGGCAACCATCAAAGTCAACGGGGTTAGCTCTAAGCCGTTCAACATCCAGAGAGGCACGCGACAGGGGTGCCCCCTCTCGCCGCTCCTATTCGCCCTTTATATCGAACCGTTTGCCCAGCGTGTCCGCGACAATAAGGCCATAGCCGGGATCAAGTTCGGGGGAGTGGAGCAAACCATAAGCCTCTACGCGGACGACATTCTGGTGGCGGTAGATAACCCGCGGGTCTCTTTGCCAGCCTTCCTGTCGGAAATGACCGCGTTCGGAGCAGTGTCGGGCTTCAAAATGAACGTCCAGAAGTCCGTCGTCCTGCCACTGGGTAGCAATACCCGACCAGCTAACAGGGCATCGCTGCAGGTGGGGGGGGCTTGAGGTCAGCACCACCGTGCAGTACCTGGGGATAGACTTGACACCGGCGACAGTCCAAACGGTCGACCTTAACTACACCAAGCTGCTGTCGCGCGTTCAGGGAGACATTGCGAGGTGGAAGCAACAGCCGCTTTCGTGGCTGGGTAGGGTGGCGGCCATAAAAATGTCCCTGCTGCCCAAGATCCTCTACGTATTCCAGACCATCCCCGTCACTCCGCCATTGGGGATGCTGAAGAAGCTGCAGGACACCCTGCACCACTATGTTTGGGCGAATAAAAGATCCAGGCTGCGGCGAGACCTGGCCACAAGGACGACGGCGGAGGGGGGCTTGGGGGTCCCGGACCTGAGGCGTTACTTCCAAGCGGCCCAGCTTAGATTCCTTCTGGAGTGGTCCCGACCGACTTCGGAGAAGCATTGGTTGTTCCAGGACAGGGCCATGGCGGGCATGCCCCTTTGGAGGGTTCCCTTCCTGGCGCGGCCGGACAGACCGCCATACCTCAAGAGATCCCCCATCACCAGGACTCTTTTGCAGGTGTGGGATGCAACCGCGGTTTCGAGAGGCCTGACGACCTTTCCCTCCCCCATGACGCCTCTGCTGGACAATCCGGCGTTCCCCCCGGGCAGATCCCCAAGCTCGTTCCCTCAATGGCGACAATCCGAATGCCGCTCTGCAGGCCACCTATTCGACACGGAGGGCTTTATGACCTGGGACGCAGTGATAGCGAACTACACACTGGATAAGCCACTCCGCTACCAGTACTTCCAGCTCAGGCACTGGCTGATGCACACTGACGTGGCGCCTTTGGCTGGCCGCCCCCTCACCCCCTATGAGAGATGGATCGTGACCAAAACGTCGGACACAAGGTCCATCACTGACTTATATCTGATGTTGTCCCCACCCCCCTCTACGGAGAAATCTGCTGGGCAGAGGCGCTGGGAGAGGGAACTGGGACGCACTCTTTCTGCAAAAGAATGGCGGGAAGTATACTACCGAGCTCACCACACGGCCAGGAATACCGCCAGCAGGGAGGCGGCGGTCAAGATCGCCTATTACTGGCACCTGGCACCTGGCACCTGACCCCTGACCGCCTACACCAGGGAAACCCGAGCAGAGACCCTAAATGTTAGAGAGGTTGCGGGCACACGGGGACCATGCTACACATTCTGTGGGAATGCACCGCGGTACAGGAATATTGGGAGGCAGTACTTAAGGACATAGACACTCACTTTGACACCGACATTCCGCGATTCCCGGCTTATGCTGTCCTTGGCCTGCCGAACAGCCTGACGTTCCCACTCAAGTCCATGCGGGGTAAACAGATGGGATTGGCAATGGGGGCGGCAACTCAGCATATTCTGTCGCTATGGGGGTCCACTAGGCAGCCCACACACACGGGGTGGTTACACAGGTTATGGTACATCATGGGGATGGAGAGGATACAGGCCTCGCTCACTCAGTCATCCAAAACTTTCAGAGAAACCTGGCAGCCACTCACCTCTCTACTTTCCCAAGAATTTACGGAGCTTACATGTCCGAGATATCTCAGAGTCCTGAAACTGGCGGAAGGGTTTAGGGAGGATGCGGCTCGAGTGGAGCACAAAGTCTAACCGGTCCCCCGAACATCCACCTTTAAGCGCTACAAGGAACACACCGGGCGGGAGGGGGGAGGCTGGGGGGGGTAGGGGTTGTTGGAGGGGGTAGGGCACTGTTGGGGTAGGTTGGGGGGGTGGGCCTTTTGGGAGGTTGGTGGAAAAGAGTTCTGGTGGTCAATGGGGGGCGTGTCCCCCACTAAGCGGACATACTCGGGCGCCCGGACTCGCCTCACTTCCTGGACGCACAGTGGGGTACTCAGCAGTGGGGGGGGGCGGGTGCCACTGCGTAGCCTTTGGTTTCTTCATATGTTGTATGTAAGATATCGCTTTGTGGAACTCAATAAAAATATATTTGATCAAAAAAAAAAAAAGACTAAGGAGGTGCAGCTTATCTTGGGTAACCCCCGAATCGAACTCCCCTTCCAAAGCAGTTATTTCATTTTCAATTCGAACAACCGCCTCCCGTTTACGTTTCTTAGCATCGCTAACTAAGGAAAGGGCCTGGCCCCGAATGACAGTCTTGTACGCTTCCCACAGTGAGACAGGGGAGGACACAGAGCCCACATTCTCCGCAAAGTAATGATCTAGCGCTTTAATCAGTTCCGCCCGCACCCTAGGGTCCCGGAGGTACCATGGGTTCGTGTCCATGACCAACCATAAGGGGGAGTGATCCGATATGCCCCATGCCAGATGTTTAATCTCCCTAATAGAGGAGGCTTTGGAAGAGGGCACCAGTACATAGTCTAGTCTTGAGAGACTACCGTGGGCACCGGAATGGAACGTGTATTGCAACTGCCCCGGGTGGAGCAGTCTCCAACAATCGACCAGTCCCAGAGTGTCCAAGAAGCCACCCAACCAAGATTGAGACTTCGCAATTTCCCTGGGAGGGTAGCGATCACACATCCCGGAAATCACTGAATTAAAATCTCCACCCACCACCAACTGACCCTCCGGAACTCCCAGGATCACTTCCCCCAAATCAGCGAAGGTAGTAGTCTGCAACCCAGGCGGAACATAGACAGAGAGGAGGGTGATAACCCTCCCCTCCCAGCGCCCGACAATGGCGGCGTATCGCCCTCTATCGTCGAGGATAATGTCATCAACCTGAAGAGGGAGGGAGTTCCTGACTAGAATACCAACCCCCCCGGAGCCAGAGGTGAATCCGAAGTGCGCTAAGAGACGATAACCACGCCTGTTCATAGCATGGCATGTGTTGCCTATTAAGTGCGTCTCCTGTAGCAACACCACATCAGGGGATAAACAACGTAACAGTTATAACACCACCCCTCGTTTTATCCTATCTCCCAACCCATTGACGTTCCAACACAATAGCCTCAATCCCCTACCCCCATCCCAGAAACCAATCCCACCCCCATCCCACAACAGATGCAACACAGAGCTACAGTAGATCATCAGTACATTGCCTTGAGAGAAACAAAAGAACAGTAACTTCGCCCCGTCTACCCCCCAACAAATCCCAAACATCAAACCCCCCACCCTGCACCCCTGCGTGAGACTAAAAAGCCACCCCAACTTGCAGTGTGCCTGTCGCCCTAACATACAACTAATCTACGAAAAGAACCCTAGAGGAGGAAAGACCCACCCAACCCCCGCCCGTGCCCCCGAAGGACAGTACATTAGCAAACAAATTTGCATAGCATCAAACCGCTGCCAAAAGTCAATATGTTGATCCGGGAGCCGATCTCACCCCCTATTCCTGCTCCACCGGGCCACCCTTGGCTCCTCCATGAATACTCGGAGCGTTCTTGCCGCATGGGCAGTGTGTCAAGCCAGTCTCCTGCAGCCTCAGGATGGTTAAAGAAGAAAGTCCGGTTTTCGTACACCACACGTAGCTGGGCCGGGAAGAGCATAGCATACCTCATGTCCCTGCCTCTTAACCTCTTCTTCACCCCTTGGAACCCCAGTCGCTGCTTCTGTACCTGCTGGGTGAAGTCCGGGTAAAAACTCACTGCAGTGTTCTCAAAGGCAGTGGGACCACTCTGGCGCGACGCTTGCAGGATCGCGTCTCTGTCCCAAAAATTGAAAATCCTAGCAATAATGGGTTGCGGGGTGGCCCCCTGCTTGGGCATTCCTCCCGGTATCCTATGAGCCCGTTCCACAGCGAAGAACTTACTGAGGCCCTTGGGGGCAAGGTGGTTCACAACAAGGTCCTCCACAAGCAGGTCGACCGAAGAAGCATCCGCCCTTTCCGGGACACCGACCACACGAATGTTGTTCCGTCTTGCACGGCTTTCAAAATCTTCCAGGCGTCGGGAGAAAATATTGTGCGAGGATCTCAGGTTACTGACCTCCGCCTGTAGATCAGAGACATCGGTGGTAAGACTGGAGGTCTTTAAATCGAGAGATTTGACCTTTTCATTAGTCTTAGCAAGATCTGCCCTGATCAGAGTGACATCAATAGCAACCGTGTCCAGTTTGTGAGCCAGGGCTTCGTACTGTTGACCCAGCGAGGCCTTCATGCCAGCAATGGCGCCCATGACATCGTTCAGCATCAGGTCCTCACCCGTCGAGGAATCTTCTCCAACGTTGCTCGGGGGTTTAGTCGGTCCACCCGGAGAGCTCTTGGAAAGAGTGTATCTGTCCATAACGTTTGACTGTACGGAGCCCCCACGGAGAGCCGGCTTGGTCTTGCGCTTCTCACCCTCGGGCTTGGTGGCCATCTTGGGTTCAGCACCCCGGAGGGGAGCCTTGGACCTGGTGAAAATGGCTACACTCGATGCGACCAAAACAGGTTCTCAGGATAGAGTGGGCACTTCACACCACACGATAAACCACAGTAGGCCAGCGCGGAGCTAGAGTTGAAGCCGGAGAGCAGGATGCGACCAGTGCGGGTCAAGGCAAACCAAAGTCGGGGAGGTCTCAAAGCCAAAACTGAAACCAAAAGTGAATGGCGGGGCAAGAAGACTCGGGCAAGCCGTTGTTGTTCGATTACTGCCCGGCTGGCAGAGAAATCGAGCCCGGGTCAGCACCAAGGAGCAGGCCAGAAAAGTTCAGGAGCCCGTAACTTCGGCTCCCAAGCTCCAAATCGAAATCCAAAAACAGCTAGTAGGTCAGCCAGGTTGTGCCAGTAACGACTCGTCGTCGTGGACAGGATAAGATGCAGGATAAACGGCGGAGGCGGCGAAGGTCTGGGAGCCCTGTGCTCACGCGACCATTCTGGTTGCGCGCGAAGCTCCTCCCTTACTTGCACCAGTTGTTAAAAGACATTCCAAGTTGGGATCAAAACTGCTCAGAGCATTCACGTTTTCTAGATCATTTTTGATCCTATAAAATTCTCTCTCACACTCATCCGACCACTCAAATTGCACATTATTTTTTATTAGTGAGCGTATGTTAAATATTTTGCTGGCAAAGTTGGGTATGTACTTAGCGCAATATTCTGTCATGCCCAAAAAAAAGAGACCTGACTTCATCCTTAGTAGTTGGAGCAGGGGAACCCACAATAGCATTTATAAGTGATGGTTTTGGTTTTACACCATCCACACTTATAATGTGTCCTAGGTACGATACATTCCTCTGAGCGAATTTACACTTGCTGAGTTCTACACTCAAACCAGCTTTTTGCAATATTGCCAACACCTCATTAAAAATATGGTTGTGTTCATCCTTACTGGTAGCAGCAATCAGGATGTCACCCTGAAAAAAACTCACGCCCTTCACCTCTCCAAACAGTCTGTACATCAGTCGCTGAAAAACAGCATTGGCTGAAGCCAACCCAAATGGCATACGTCTGAATTCACAAAGTATTCTTTCCATTCCACCCACTTTATACTGGGTTGAGATCCTGTAGCCCAGAATACATGTGGGTTACTAACTGTAAAGATTTTTTGTGCCATGGCTTGTTCTGCTCTTTTGTCCCCTTGTTCCATAAGAAAAATACGATAAGAATAAAAAGGTACCTGCTTGTGATTAAATAGAATGCATATAACCACCCATAGCACAGTCACAATAAACTCCTAAAGAGCAAGGTTTGTTTAATAAATTCGTAAAATATAAATAATAGTCAGTCGTCCCCCGACTCTCTTACCTGTTTCTTAAAATTTCACATCAGATTCCACTTCAAAATTGCTTTTAAATATCTCCACCATTGCAAGAAAAGTTTTAGTAAGCTCCGATAAGCTCAGACGAGCTCAAACTCTCCTGTTCAATTTCCTCCAAATTCAAAAAGGCCGCTACGCAAGGTCACGCTGCGTGACCTGCCGTGATGATGAGTCTTTTCTCTGTTACTTCAATTGCGCATGTCAGGCACTCTGTAACGTCACGAACCCGAGTGCACTGGGTCAGCCTTCGATCAAGGAACACTGTCGCCGCTCGAAAGATGCGGCCGATGGCAGTTCCCCCAACGATTCAACGATGCACTGCCCCCAGTAAGTAAAGTAAAATCTTACCCAAATGTTCTTGTGAAGTCACAGTTGAAGCAGGAAGTTAAAAGTATTCTTTCTTGAATTGAGGAGACAATGAGGACTGTAATGCGTCTTCCCTCAAAACAATATATTTTTGATTTTAAAAAAAATATATATAAATCCAATTATAGAATTCCTTGCGCCAGGCAGCATGACTTCCACTCCAGGAAACAAGTGCAACTGACGCCCTGGATTGGAACTTCGTGACAAGCTTACAGAGTATTCCATGGCACGCTCAGTAACATTCGTTAAAGGAGAACACAATAAAATATATGAAGAAATACAAGGTATAACAAAATGTACATATACAACACAAAACTACAGTAATCTTTTGGAATGCGCCTTTGTAAAGTTTCTTGTAATGTTTCCTGAAACTGCAGAAAGATTTAAGTTCTAATTATCCAGTGACAAAGACAACTACTGACTTGTGAACTTGGTTGAAAGTTTTATTGCTTAATTTGTGTCACCTGCTTCTTATTCTCAGCAGGGTTAATATTTTGCAACGCACTGATAATGCCATATCAAAGTAAAACTTTACGCTTTTTAAACATCTTTCTAAAATGTTTAACCAAATGGTTTCCAAAATGCATAGAAAACAAAAATAACAAGCATTTACAATGCAATAGGTTTCGCATTTGTTGGAGTTGGGAGATATTAGCATTGTAAATGGTAATGTTTTTTATTTGCAGAGGAACAATTCTTTATTGAAAGAAAATGCACACTATACCATATTATATGCTTTTATAGCAACTGTATTAAAGCAATGGCTATGTTAACATGAAGTGTGAAATGATGAATACAAATAGAAACAAGAGTTGCTGTCCGCAGGATCCTATGATGAGGTGCCTGTAATAGAATGGTCAGGTATCAGCGGTACTGTCAGAAAGGACCAACAGCGGCACTTGAAGCCTGGTTTCACAGTATGAGAAATCCAAAATATCGGCTAGAAAACCTAGCTGTAGAGAGGCGTACACCATCCAAACACAGAGACCAAGCCTGAGCATCAGGCCCAGACCTGTACAAGAATCCCAGCATATGTCATAGTACTCATCTGGAGAATTGTGTGCAGTTCTAGATGCACACCTGGAGCATCATGACCAGTCCTGTGAAATACATTTCAGAAAAGATAAAGAGAGACTGGAGGCCGACAACAAAAACAAGAAAACCATAAGGCCATTAAAGAGGCATTCATACGCCAAAAGGAAATATAGGAGACAGGAAGGTACAATACTGGCAGGCAAAGGCGTCAGCGAATAACGACACTATGAGAGTCAGAAGGTCAGATGTAACATTACTAAAGGTCTGCACAGTTATGACACGAACACGATTCAGAATGATTCAGACAATAAAGATATGGTCAAAGGGTCTAGGAGAGATAATGAAGGAACAGAACAGGGAAAGGAAGAATAAAGTTGTAAACTTCTTATGGTATACTTATCAAGTGAATGCAGAAAACGAGAAGACTTTATGGGGCACCGTACTCTTTTCGTCTACACACTGAGCTACACCCATTTCACTTCCCCTCTCTTTAAACACTACCTCGCCGCTCCAGTGACAACGCCCATTACCTTCTAGTCCACCCACACTGCTCGAGATACCGCTCACTTCTTATGCCCTCTCCTACTGCAGCTCCATTCTTGCCTTTCCTCTCCACTCCTCATTCTAATGCCTTCACGAGTCCCCCCACCTATCATGTCATCAACTCGGTGCTAACCCTTTACATGCCCATTTCCTGAATGCTGCCACCACCTGCACCTCATCCTGATCATATATGCCTCCACCACAGCCCTCTAACCAAGTGCTGTACAATGTTATGACCCCCAGTGTTGGTCACCCACCCTGCTGCCCCTCCAGCCAGTGCTGGTCACGTGCCACGTATCCCCCCCTCCACCTGGACTGCACCCACCGTGTACCACTCCCTCCTCTGCTCGCCCCCTCACCTCCTTCTCGGTCGCTGTTACTTCAGACTGCAAACACTTCCGGCACCCACCGCCCTCCCGGCATCCCCGGCGTGGCGTAGAGGGTGGGGCAAGAGGGGTGGGTGACGGGAGGGTGGGGCTAGGCGCGCAGGGTAATGTGGGGGCGGATGGGGTTTAGGAGGCGTGGAAGAAGCGAGGGCATGTGGGAGGAGTAGTTACTGAACTATCAAGGGTGGGTTTTATGGTCGGTATATGGTTCCTTTTCAATAAGAGGGCAAGCGTGGTGCTTTAATAACTGAGTCGGCGTGGACTGCCTGAAGTTACTGCGGAATGTAGCATTGTAGACCGGGAGACACGGTCTGATTAGAGGGATAGAATTCCGCGCTTTGTAATAATGTGCCTATATTGGAAAAATACTGAATAATTATTATCAAAATGCTAAAACATGTTCTTCCCACCATTAGACGTCGGGTTAAGCCCCTCCTCTATCCTACTTTAAAGATGGCCGCTTCCAGATCACAGCGACGCTTGTCCCTTTTCCATTCGTACCCTTCAGCGGAGGCGGGATCTCAGACAAGCTCCTCGGCCCTTATAAGGACTCAAACAGCACTTCAGAACGAAGGGTTTGGCCATCGAAATTACGTTTTATTTAGTCACTATGCTGGTACCATCTTGGGAGGGGATCACTTTTCTGTTCCTCCCTCACCAAGGCTTTTAGGTAGTTATTGCGGTTGCGCACCCGCCATTACAGATTACAATACAGGGTCCCGGGCCGGCCAGCCAATCACAGCGCGGCCCGGGGAATGACGTCACGGGGGTGTCCCGGGCCGGTAGCCAATGACAGCGCGGCCCGGGACAAAGGGGCGGGGCTTAAAAAAAGCCCGAGAAACGCCCCCGAATCGCGTTTTCTCGAGAGAGCGCGATTGACAGCCTCTGTCTCCCAATGGCTAGCCTCCATTTATGGAGCTAGCCAATGAGAGACAGAGGCGGTGCCGACATCCATACTCTTGACAAGTTTTCGATCTGGGAGGGGCACTTCGTGCCCTCCCCAGGTCAAAACCTAAAAATAAGTGTAACGTAATTGTGCACTGAATACCAATAATACACATATACAGTAGGAAAATACACAAGTAATACAATATGAAGGGCAAATTGCTCTAAATGCAATCCTATATACAGATTTGCAAACCATGAATCATGACGGTGGCTTTCCATTTTCACTTAAAAATTGAAATCTGAGACTTGCCCACCCATCCTTTTTCGCCACAATTCCATTTTCATGTACCTCCAACTCCTGATTTCTCACCCAGCCAAATTTCTCATTGTTTGGGAACTGCCAATTGGGTCTGATGCTAAGGGGGAGGCCTAGGTGGACGACTGATACAAAACATTGCGTTAGTAAGCAGTCTGTAGCCCATGGTCAGCTTTGCAAATATGGCATAACATTTTCAGTTTTTGGCTAGCCAAGTTGCCGATGAGCTACAGATAAGTGGTCAGAAATCTGCTCAGCTAGAAGGTCGGAATAGTTTGGCTCTGTACTGCCTGTACCAGAGATTACATCAGTATTACAGTTAAGTGAACATGCAATATTGCTTACTGGAAAGTACACCCATGTGTATCCACTGATTCCATGGTTCCAGCATAACAAAAGCCAGTTCATTGACTATAGACCACAAATCATGCAAGCCAACCCGCCTTGGGGTGCCAATGTAAGGTCCTCTCTAAGGATTGTGCCATTCTTTCCATAAATAGGTACATCGTTTTAAAAATACTTTAAATTGGTTATAGCGCTAAACAAGCTACTTGTTAGTTTTTGGAAAACTTCCACAGCTGTCTGTGGACTGAAAGGTTGTCTTCTGTTCAATAATTTCTAAAGTTATATGTACCTGTTGTGCTTACAAAATCTCTTAAGATTTTTTACTGTGGGTGTGGTTTGGTGGCATGCATATTGGTAATCAGTTTTGATGAGCATTTTGCCCCATTTTATGATTAGTAATTGTATTTGGTTATTTATGTTTATATTGAAATGAAGTAAGAAATGTGACAAAGAATCCAACAATACAATGATACAGATAACATCCTCTATTCAAACCTATGCTGAAAACAAAGCTGAAAAAGGATAGCTACAATAGATCTTACATACATCGTGTTCTGGCATTTCTTTTATCTAGTATTACAGACAGTCTGTAAAACTATGAATTCCAAGAATATATTGAAATTATGACAACTCTCAAGGAAAACTGCTCAACAAAGGAAAAAAGGAAATAAAGGAATTCAAATCAAAGTAGAAGAACAACCTGTTTAGTTCGATGGTAACTTTTCAATCTGGGACCCGAAATCTGGTCCAATGATAAGTAATACCTTGGCAATACCAAATGTGAATATAACAAACACTCTCAGACACTTTAAACATGCCTTTTTCAAATTGGAATACTCTGCTAAAACTGTTTCCATTGATTTAAAACTGAAAGGGTATGATTGTGAGTAAAATAAAGTGCTGCAATAATGCCACAAAATTTCCATTTTTGTGCCCCTAAATTTGCAAATCTATGCTGCAATATCCTGGGGGTCTGCGATGCTAAGCATCCATGTTTGCATGTATTTATTTGAAAAGTTTTATATAGCGCTACTAGACCTGGAGGTATCAGAGCGCTTTACATGAGTTACAGAGAGTTACAGGTTACATAGTTACATCACTTAAATCAAAGAGTCACAGGGAGAGGAGGAGGGGGAGGGAGGGAATAACGAGGAAAACAATGTCAGATGTCCGGCTGGGTAGGTGACAGCCGATGGGGTGAAACCAGGGCCAGACTCCTCTTTAGCTGCATATGACAGCTCCACCGGGCATCGGCCAAGGTAGCTCGTGTATCAAGGTGAGTACAAACAGTTTTGACACCCATGGGGCGTCGTCAAAGGTCCATTAGAAGTTCAGAGGAACGTTATTAATGAGTTATATATAGTGTTGGCTAGACCCATAGGTATCAGAGCACTTTACAATAGGCTGCACACTGTTACAGAGAATGAAAACAAATACACATTACGTCAAAAATTAAGCAACAAATTGGGAGAGGAAAAAAGGTGAGACAAATAGAGAGGAGGGGGGCAAGTGTGAAGGGGGAGGATGGCAGGAGAGACGAAAGGAAGTCTGCCCAAAAACCGACTGGGTAGGTGACGTCCTAGGAGGGAATCCACAGCCCATCACACCAATAGCTAAACAGATAACTCCATCGGGCATCAGTCAGATTGCTAGGTCTCAGCTGACGAGGGAAGGTTCACAAAAGAAAGTCCAGTGGATAGACAGGGTGGGAACTATGAGCAAGGGCGGGTGAGGGCAAAGGTCAATAGCTGGAAAGAGGAGAAGAGTAGAGAGGCGGGGATAGGGGGTATGGTGAAGAGGAGAAGGGAGAAAAGTCCAGTAGAGAGACGCAGGAGAGTTTGCCCAAAGACCGGCTGGGTAGGTGATGGTCAAAGAGGGAAATCCATACCCGATCTCCCCTTTGGTTTGCGAGGTAGCTCTACCGGGCGTCAGTCAAAATGTCTAGGTCTCAGCTGCCGATGGAAAGATCTCCGAGTCAAGTGTCATGGAGGGTGAGCAGGAGCGAGGCAGGGTGAGGTCTGACCCAGAACAGGACGATGACCAATGATTTTAGATCAGGAGAGATACTTGACCCTGTGGAGTGATCCACCAGCTCAGTTTGGGAGTGCGCCGGTACCTCAGGAGTCCCCTGCGGCAGTAGTCAGGACTGGCCCCAGTCGCCATCTTGGGGACAGGCACTGCTGCAAACTCCACCACCGCCTGAGATGCAGGGATTGTGAAAGGCATAGGGGAGGGGGGCCAAGAAACCACAGTAGCCTATCCAGCAGGAGAGGTGGACCAAGGTCCAGCAGGTCGTTGTGCCAGGAATCCGAAGGTGTAACAGGTACTCACTGTGGACGGTGAATGTTCTACTGAGCGTCGGGTACTTCTCATGGCAGCGATGGCACAGGCCCAAGATTCTATGGCACGGGCATCTACCAGCTCCCCAGCCGCAGCGACGTTGTGCACTGTGAGCTGGGCGCCGTTACGGTGCTGATTGAAGCGATACGATCTGGGAAATTACCGCGCCATTTTGGAGTCAGGCAGGGACAGGTAAGTATCGTGGTGCCGATCACATGTATGTAGGTGACGAGCACTGGACCACAAAAACAAGGTGTACGTCGATCCGAGGAGTGTGAAAGGCTTCCCTCATAAGCAGCAGCCGCTCGGTAAAGGCAATATAAGTACTTGGAGCAGCTGAGGGTCGATGCAACTTTAGGACGATGCAACATTGGCCGATACAACTGTTGATAAATTCAACTATGGGTCGGTGCAGCTGCGGGTTGTTTCAGCTGTGCATCAATGTAGCTGCGGGATGATGCAGCGGGCAGATTATCGTTGGTTAATGCATCTAGCCGTCCCAGCAGTTGTGAGTCAATGCAGTTATGCCCTCTTACCAGATGCCAGTGATCAGTTCTGCGGAACAGCCGTGAGTGGCCGGAGATCGATATCACAGAATTCCATTATGGCCGCTGAGTCGTCAGGGAGATCCTTGCAATATCACCCGGTCAGCAAAGGGCTAGTCGTCCTGAAGAGTCCACTACCCAGATGTCGGCACAGTGCCCAGGAACAGCCGTGTGGGGCCGGAAGTCGGGGTTGAAGGACGAATCTTGTAAAGTACGTTTAATCATGCTATTGAGGTTAAATATTACTGTTCGAAGGTCTGGATTTCCAGGGATTTACACCGATGGCGATCCCTTAGCCACGGAGCCCTCTGGAAGAGCTCCTACCCCAGCGGCCATCTTGCCACGTACCTGCCTATGCTGAACAGAACATGCCATGGAGAGAGGCAGGGATGCTATAAATACGCCACAACCAGGGCTTTAAGTGGGCTGGGTACTGCCGGTGCTCACCACTGGCCTTTCTAAAAAAGCAGGTGCTGAGACGGATCCTTATAGGGCTCTCCATTTTTGCCCTCACCTTCAGGGTGAAAAAATATATCTTTCCTCTGCAGCAGTACCACCTTTCACTGCCTTTGATGTTACTTCAAAGAGACTTGTTAGAGTTCTTTCACAGTTTCATCATTTAGGAACTGAAGTATTGTCAATATTATCTACTACAAAGCCATATTTGTTGATTATTTATCTTACAAAACTAACAACCATTGGCAAAGCCAACAGACCTGAATTCTTTTGGGTGTAATATTACTGGTTGTATTATATATCATAATCTGGATGCAATGACAGAAGCAGCAAAATACACTATGCTAAACACAGGATTTTACCTTGCATATTTTTAAGCCACGCCCTTAATTACATAGGCCACGCCCCTTTGAGAGACCTCCTAGTAGTTTTTCATTCTACTTAAAGCCATGGCCACAACTACTGTTCTGAAATTCTGCCCGCCTACAACTTTCCTCAAACACGCAACGGTAATTCAGAACTCGAAGGTGACTTCCTTTCTGGATATAGGTACTTCTACTTTGTTTTATACTACTGAGGAAAGCGCTCCCAGATCCGAGATGGCGCCACGTTTAGTCAGGCAATTATGCTTGTCCCTTCTCTTTGTCTCATTTACGGTCCTCTCTAGAACTCGCTTTCATACGTCACAGTGTACCGTTTCCTAGCAACCACCCGCGGGCTTCGAGTCGCCTCCGAGTGCAAGAGAGGTTGGTCTGAGCGCTGGTCACCCGGATAGGTACAGGGAGGAATAGTGTTCGGATCCAGCTATGCCGACCATCCGAGACCCCCTCCCGTACCCCAAGTACGAGAACGACGGCACTTACTGCGGATTTGGCCCAGTAGAACAGGTATTGTGCATTAAAATCCACCTTGGCGAAGTGCCCCCTCCCTTCTCATCCCACCTTGTGCAATTCTATTTCTCTAGGAAATAAGTTTTTGAACCATTCCGTCTTCTTTGCCTTTCTGCGCGAACTCTCTCTGCATTGTTTTATTCACTTCAGCCATTACCCAAAGTGCCGTCTTTTAATGAAATGAGGATCCTTGCCGAGTGTTCTCTGTACCCCTTTTGAATTGTCTACCCCAAACTCGTCCCACTTCGTTGCTGCCTCTCTGCAGGCGGGCAACTAGAGTCAAATTTCGGGGGGAGGGGCTGAAAAATATTTCGGGGGGGCTAATTCTTCCAACCACAGACAGAGAGGCTGTAAAAATGGGCGAACACACAACAAAAGCCTCATTTACAATTAATGGTCTTTTAAAGACCAGTTAAGTACTCGGGTGCGGCTGCAATTAGATGCTCGCCAGCCCGCCAAGACGTGTCAGCCCGGGCTGACACACACCACACGGGGGGGGGGGGGGGAGCTGTAGCCCCGTGAGCCCAATGGGTGTTACACGCCTGCCTCTCCGTAATCTCCTATGCTCCCTAGAATCGCATTCACTGTGTGCAGACGTGTATAACTGTATGGGAACGAACGGCTCCACAAAGAAACGCAAGTAAAATTGTTCATCTTAAATCATAGAATATCACCTCTGCTCTTACCACTCGGTCGTCCCTCGACATGCTCTATTTGGCTGTAAGATTTGTTCGAGATGCCCCATCGTCAATTTCTCAGCCTGCTTCCGCTCCAGCCCACCTTTCTCTGTCTGTCCTCCGTGTTTTTTACTGCCGCCCCATGGAGTGCCCTTTGCAAAGGTTGAATTGTAATCTTCCAGACGCAAGCTACTGTATTATGGGGTTACACTGGTGCTAATGAGTTGAAACCTTTGCCCAGACAGTGTTATGCGTAAAAATGTCAAAATAATTACATACTACTATCACACAGAACCTGCCTCATTAGGCCGCATAATTTGCATGTTCTTGCTGCATAATTTAGTTAATTCTACCGCATAATTCTGTACATTTTGTAGACGTCTTATTCCACACCAACACACCTAGCTCAGAATGAGGATCCCTGGAACCGGCTCAACGCCACTGCCACACTCTCCAGTGCAAGAAAAGATGTTTGTTATTTCGACCCCAAGGTAAGTTGTCTGAAGCATTTGCTACTTATTTATAACATGCAAATACATATTTTCTTTGTATTCCCTTTTCAATCTGCAACTCTGTTACATGCTACCTGCAGCTGACCCCTCCTTAAAGGTATGTCTAATGATCTTAAGAGTCTTACAGTGTAATATAATAGCTTACTTAGTAAAGATTGTGTTGTAGGATGCATGCAGCCTGCACTGCTGGGTGCCCAAAAGCCCTAATCGCCTGCCAACATATATTCTAGCGAATAGTTACCAGTGCCAACTCTTGGTGGGCAAGTTCTTTTCTCTCTTCTTTGCATTGCCTTTTAATAGCATATCCGACCCTTTTGTTTTGTGGTACTTCTAAAGCTGGGCCAAGTTTATTCCTTGCTTCTTTTCATTGTTTGATCCATCTCCTGATCACTTAATGATCTTAGCCTTGCTTGGTTAAGGCCTCAACAGTTACAACACCTGCACAGCCTTCATGTCCCCGGAAATGGAAAGTATTTGAAAACTCATTAGAGGGCAAGGAAGCCTATTTTACCACAATTTGTTATTACTACTTGTATGAATTACATGGTGGGTGTACATCTCACACCACCGTGAGCTTGCTACAAAACCATAGACATATTTCCTGGGCTAAACTACATGGGAACTTCAGTGACTTGAAGTTGTAGCAGAAGAGCATTCTAAGCAAAATACATTTTGTACCAGCGACCAACTACTCTGCGTGCTCAAATGTTGGTATTCTTGACCAGTCCAACCCAAATCTGCACCCATTTATAGAATAAATATTTCTTAAATATTGGGGTCTTGCTAGCACGATCATAATATTAACCAGACTGACAGACTGTATATTCCGCTCATTATCTTAACATATACATTCTATGACGATAATGACTAGGATGTCATTAGATGACGTAACAATTTTCCCGCCGTTTTAGAATGAAACATACCAGAAATGTAGTTCACTTTTGATGAAATCATCTAGGGTGAGTCCCATTTAAGTAGTACTGAATGGTAAATTAGCAACAACGTCCTACTCCGTCCAAATTATTGGTAGAGTTCCAGTTATCTTGATCCAAACATTTATTTATTGTTGCTTATATACACTACCTCGACTTAGGGGAGGGATTAGGAGGATGGATATGTGTGCTTTACTGAGAAATATTTAACTAGCAAGACCAATATCTAAGAAATACAATTAAGGAGAAGAGCAACTGTAGAATAAGAATAGTGAGTGGTATGGCGAAAAACTATAGGACAGACAGTACTAGGTAACAGGAAATGCATTTTCTTCCGGTTTTGAAGCATGAGTGCATCTCAGAGAGCTATTGAGGCTCAGCTGTACTATTGAATGTGGCGGCTTTCACGTGGCGAGACATGACTTCCTGCTGTAGATTTAAGCTCACCAGACTGCTGTGGATACCCAGTGAGATCATGCACTCTTTGACCATCGACAATATTGAAGGGTTGACCTCCTGTCCCACCTTAAGCCCCTCAGCAGACTCCTACATGCTGCTCAGGTGATTAGTGATTGCTAAGGAGTGGATTAGTGATTGATGAGGAGTGGAAAGGACATAAAGTAAACATGGTCTTACAGCATTGTACCCCAAATCTTCCTGGAGACCAGGTCCTGCAAGAGCTGTCTTCCAACATTTCAGAACAGAATGGGTTAGATCCTTCTGTATCCGAATGTGGCAAAGCCAGAAGCGAGTATTTGGCCCGTATTTCCAGTGTGTCTCCACGTCACATATAACATGCAAGAACCCCAAATCCTCTGTTAAAGGTAAGATAGCTGAAGAGTCAACACGACTCATCACTGGCTGTTGAGCTTGAACATTTCAATAACAACCCAGCCTGTGCAGATTCTTGCTGTTCTTATGCTGTTGAGTCTTCAAGAAGAATGACCCTATTAATTGCAAACGTAAATTACTAGTTGGGTTACCAGTGGCCCATAGAACCTACCATCAGACCATGGATTGGTTGAATAATGATAATTTTCACACATACATGCTGCCTCTTTACAATTGACGCACATCACGTCTTGCCAGCAACAAGAACACGTGGCTTGTGTCTTTCTTAAACCAGACTTGCATGAGTAGTTAATGAATGATGTTGTTTACATCCTCTTTTTCTTACTTTCTTCTATAATAGGCACCACGTGACAGCTTGGATCTCAATTTAAAGTCAATGTACAATCACCAGAAAGATTTGCTTCTTCCTAAGAATGAGACTGTCTTCCAAAGAGAGACCTTCACAGAGGATCCCGGGTGAGCTATGCCGCTGCGCTATCCTCTCTTCAGACACAAAGCTCTGCCACAGCACCTCTACCAGGCTCTACAGCATCCTTTGCTGTTGCTTAAAGGTCCACGAGCGGTGACTTGAGTAAATGTTCATCATCTTCTGCCAAGGCAGATAACTGCTGGAAAGAAACACCTCTTGTGTTTTTAGTACATGTCTACTTCCATACCACCACCATGAACACACCTTAGTCAATTCATTATAGTTTCTATGTATGGTGCCCCCGGCTACTCCACCTGCTGCACACAGTTCTGCATGTGTTCTCCTCAATCCAGCCTGGTACAGCTCATTGGTATTTTAGTGTCCTGGCACCTTGTCTAGTGCACCCACTCAACTCTGTTCCACCTTACCTCTGCGTGCCACAGTATTAAAGCCCTCACATACAGCAGCTATCCTCTTCCTGTATTGAGACTTGGCTTTCACTCACACTCTTGACTTGTAGCGACCTGTAGCATCTCCTGCCACTTAGGCAGCGACTGCAGCATGGCCAGGCTAATAAAGTGATTCCTGACTTTCATCGCACCTTCAGCACTGGGGTCCACATGCCTGAGGCTGGCCAAAACACCTCAGCGAAACTGCAGCACTCTATAGCATTTACAATTAGAACCCAGCCATCAACTAGCATACATCAAACTCTGGCCATACAGTTTCTTTTTTATACTTAACAATTTTTTATTGAGATTTTGAATATATTCAAGCATATTTATAGTCAGCAATGTGAGCTCTGCAGTACCAAAAATAATTACAAAATAAAACAACATCTCAAAGCATCGTCGTTAATCTATCAGTGTCATTACACGCTCCATTTCAAGGCATTCTGCACTTCTATCTTTAGGTCCTCATTCATGAATGTGTCCCCTTGTTTCTACCATCTGATGACTGTGCTGTTCGTGTATCACTGTCTCGAGAGACCATGTAACACGTATTTGTGGAGTTCTTAGCGAGCATGTTTTATATCCCGTCAACGGGGGAAGTTTTTTTCCGATTCCAGGCCCCACGAAACAGCTAATTCGCCTCTGTGATTTATTACGTGCCTCCTTCCCAATCTTATTTAGGGTGTTAGTGTTGATATTGGCCCCTATGATGCGGTGACCTACTCTTGGTGTTGTGTACTTGAGTATTGGGGACCTAAGTCAATCCCTTGTTCTACAAAATTGAGCTGGATTGTTCAAGGCCAGCAAGCTAGCTGTACTTTTTTGGTGTTCCTCCTTTCCCTTGCTGTAATACTAATTTACTGATAGATTTGGTATCAATCTACACTGCCCCCTTCCGATTCAACACTATCGTTGACGTAGTAGTCTAAGTGAGTCATGATGTGGCACAGGGCACCTCAACGTAATTTATGGGGTTGAACATGAATTCACCCAGCTTCTATCATATTTTTAGATTTGGTCATTTATATTGTAGATGACCAGTTCGTTGAAACCATCTAGTCATCTGGCGTGTGATTTGCGGGGTAGTTTGTGCTGTCATGCAAAAGAGAATCCTGGCAGGTTAATGGACCTATGTGCCCCAAGATGTTTGTCATACAGTTCATGGATACAGACTACCAAATTCTTCCTTGAGTGACCTAGCTATGAGAGCCCATTGAGTTTATCAAGGCTTGTGTGTAACATTTATCGTAGTAATGCTTGCTGAAAAGCAAGCCAGTAATGATCAGCAAGCGGTATTCATAGCCCACCACACTATGTTGCTAGCCGTGATCTTCTCCCTGCCCAGATGAATGCCTTCATTAGCATGGTGAGCTCACAGATCATGTGTGCAGGTATACATAGTGGGAGCATTGTAAATATATAGTTAAATCGAGTCATCACATTAGTTTTATACACTTGTATCCTACCCCGCATGGTAAGGTTAAGTGAGGACCATCTTTGTAAATCTATCTTTACTTTTGAGATTAGTGGATCTAGGTTATTTTTAACTATCTGATTTAATTTTGTGTTTCAATTATCCCTAAATATTTCGGATTGTTCAGTTTGCACATGATTTGATGCTCTGTTGTCAAACTTACTGTTGTGTTTTGTGTTAAAGATAAAGTCTTGAATTTACTCCAGTTTGTTTTGTAGCCGTAGAATAAAGATAATCTAAAGATTTTGTGTAAGAGGTGTGCCATGGAGAGTTGAAGGTTGGAAAGTGTGACTAGTATGTCATCCGTGAACAGAAGTACCTTGTGTTCCGCAAAGTTACCCTGATGCTTTCAATGTCTTTATTTTGCCTTATGGCCACTGTTAAAGGTTCTAGTGCTAAGACATGTAGCAGTGGAGAAAGGAGGCATCCTTGTCATGTTCGTCTTTGTATCTTAAGGTCAATTGATACATGTCTGTTGCAGCCAACCACTGCCAATGTATTAGTGAACAGCTATTTGACATTTTCAGTAAGTGTTCCCATCGGTTAAAGCATTTTCTCTTAACTGGTCTCTCCCGCAGGATGGAGCTTGCAGTGTGTGGATAATGCAACAAGTGGCAATGTCTGACCACTAGAACAAGCATCGTGGCGAGTGAGGTGTTTAAGGGCTCCCTGTGGTGTTTTCAGCTCTGTTTTGAGTGTATCTGGCAGATGCGTTTCAGATACAGCTTTGCAGTCATATGCTTCCCTTTGAGGCACGCCCATTAGGCAGAGTCATCATGAGAAACAAACTCTACTGCCAATAGAAAACCGACGTAACATCAAACTTGGTTGTCCATTTTAAAGGATTGGGATACTCTCCTTAGCTTTGTATGGCATGCACAACCATTGTAGTAAAAAACACTAGTTTGTGGTGAAATTGTAGCTTATGATAGCGTCAAAGAGAAGGAATTTCAAAGTGAAATTTGTCTGCCTAAGGTTCTAACAGTGTCAGTTGCTGCCTGGATCTTGGTGAGACAGGACGTGTTGGAAGTCGTGGGCACTTTACTTGTGGTAATACATCTTGTCTGTGTTACATTGGTGGAACCAGTCTCTATTTACCATAAGGACATTGTAACAAAATTCAGGTTATGTCTTTGAGGGTGTCTCTTTTGTGTGCCAAGGACCCATACATTGATCCTACTAACAGTGTTTGGTGTTGTATTGTTAGCTTGAGAATGATACAGTGGCCTGCTGGGTCTTGCCATATCCTGTGTACCTTGATAGGCAGGCCTTTACTTTTAAGTAAAGCACCTCCCCCTTAGTGATATGGTTTGGTATGGGGCTGTGCATCGGCTGCTATAACGGTTCTTTTGGTGGCTTGGTGGCGTGGCATTCTCTGACCACCCAACCATACACAGTTTCTGACTCTCTTTCTCTTAAAGATGCGTCCCCTGTATGAGGGGTATGCTGGGCTGTAATGTATGAAGATGTGACAGGATTTTTTTTCTTTTAATGTGATGTAGTGAAACTATGTTAAAGTTGTTCGTGGTTTGCATAATTTGGTACTGAACAGGGAGAGGTTAGTATTTGTTTCTGAGTGCCAGTACAAGTATCTAACTGTTCTGTTATTGAAGTGTGTGCTAGACTAATCTTCGGGTGCGTCTATTGGATGCCTATATTTACACTACAAGATGTGACCAGGAGGTGGCTCATTCTCCAGGGAAGCTCACCCGCAGCCCCATCTACCAACAGCATGTGTGTGAGTATCACTGTAGGCTTTAATGGGAGCCTGGGGATCAAGGGTACCATGTATACCTGTCACTTGGAGGCAAGTCGGGAGGGAGGGGGGAGGGGTGAGGGGTATCTTTGTCTGTTGCCAGCAGCAGGAATCATAAAGTCATGGGTTGCCATCTTGAAAGGGAAGTCATTGCCACCAAGTTCTGACATGTTCAGCTAATGTATGTATGTAATTTCTTGTGTGCTGTCAGATTGGTACAACGTCATACATGTCTGTTGGTGGGTGTCCCAAGGATGCAGCACTCATAAATACGCCTAAGCTGAGGCGCAACAACCTTTCACCTAGCCTAATTACATAATGTGCTTCGTACTCAAAACACATAGTGAGTAAGTATACAACCTGCATTCAACATTGAAGATTGAGGAACTCGGGTGAGAAAAAAAGAGGGTACCATATCTGGGTAGGAATTCAAAGTCCTAATATGGAAGGGCTGTTAGCGGCAATCTGGATTTGTCCCTCTTGAGTTGTTGTTTCGTCGTTTGTTTGTGTTTCAGACCCATGGACCAATGCTGAGTTCTTCCTCCAATCTGCTTCTTTCAGTCACACGTGAGAACTCCCATTCTACTTCTGGCTGGGTCTCTAGTGGTCCACCCAGTTTCTAGTCTGATTTATGTCCATGTTCGTTTCATCAATAGAGTCTAGTAGACCTTCCAATTGCCCCCGGTTGTCAAAGTCCAATATTTTGTTATCTTATGTGATCAGGATAGTAGTTGGATCCAAAAGGCTGTATCTGATACCCAACTTTTAAAGCCTGAGTGCTAGGAATCTATTCCTGTGTTGGATGGTATCCTGGGAAAAATCTTGCATGACTGTGACTTGTATATTCCTGTTTTTCTTTGCTTCATGAATGATTTGTCAGACCCGGTGATAATATATGAAGCAGGTAATGATCTGGTGTGGGCCTCCTTTGACCATTTGCTTTCTTGTTCATAGTCTATGTGCTCTTAGTATTTCTTGGGGAGGTGTAATTGTGATCTTGGTGAATTATGGAATGAATTGTACTAGAAAAGCAGATACATCCATGCCTTCCATTTTTTTCTGGTATTTCAGAAAAGCAGAGGTTACATCTGCAGCTTCTGTCCGCTATTTCAGTGGGTTTCATTTACAAGAACCAGCGGTCTTGTTACCAATCACTTCGAGGCCTCTATCTTCTGTTCCACTTGCTGCAGTCTGTCCTCTGTTTGCTGTATACATGCCTTGAAAGAGGCAATGTTGGAGCAGTTGGAAAGTATATCTGCTGAAAAATGTGTTCTGGTGTCTTAGACCATAGCCATGGAAAGTCTTAAAGTGGTAACTTCTTTAACCGCATGCGTGTGGGCGGAATTCCGCCCGTACGCTGAGTTTTTAAAAAACGCATGTTACGTGACGAGCTGGGCTCGTCATGAGCGTGCGAGGAGGCTACCTCATGACGAGCCCAGCTCGTCATCAGCGTCGAAGAGGTTAAAGGTGGCTTCCGCTGTTGGTGTGGTTTGTTCAGACGTCATCTTGGGTGTTTTCCCTGTTTAGGTATAGTGATGTGCGGTGTTCGCTGTTGTAACTGGAGGTAGATGTCCCTTTCTGAGCCTTAGGGCTTTTGGTTTGCCCTGGCCACATAGAGATGAAACATCTTTGTGGGGGGCCTAGGTGTGGCAGGTGCACTTTCTTCATATTATCATAGATAAGATATCAGAAAGTGCGCTATCGGTTCTCATGAATAGTTCTTATATCTGTGCATGCCACACTGTTATGGTTCATGCAGTAGTTTAAAGCAGTCTTAAATGTTATGCCTGTATATGGGATGAATATAGTCTTGGTGCTTATCCCAGTTCGCCTGCTCTGTCCTGTGTAAATATGACAGGGCTATTTGTTTTCTAACAAACATCTTGAGTTTCTTCAGAGCAGCCCCTATTGATGGCTGATTCTACGCTTGTATCTTGTGTCCTTGCCCCCTGTTGAGTGCTTTAGCACAATCCCATGGAGTAATAAGGCTCAACTTTCGATAGGGCCCACTCAAGCCTTCAGTTTTATTATCCGATCTCTTTCTCCCAGTTTGCATTACTTCAGTTGACGAGAGTTACTGTCTGGTCTTTTAATGTAGCCTGTGGAAAATCGGTGGCATCTCACGTATACCTGATTCCAACAATTGCAGTGCCATATTCCTCTTTCTATGGCTACTGTTCTCATTTAGGTCGAATGGCCATGGCAGTGTGCCATTCCCCTTCTCTCTGGTCCGGCAGTTGCTACTGTTTCTTGCATGTTTTAGGAGTCCGACCGTAGATATTTATGGTGAATTTGTCGGGTGTCGCTCGTGTGCTGGCAGTATTCACTCGGCCGTCTGTTGTCGTAATGGGCCACCTCACTCTATTCACCTCAGCACCTGTGGTGTAGTGTCCTGCAGTACACGTCATGCAGTAGCCTCTCTATAGGGGGCCCTGCTAACACCCACTGCTCACCCATCCAACACAGACGTCACTGGTCATGTCCCCTTGAAAATAAAAGAGACCAGGTGCACGTGCCCTGGACCAGTTTTGCATCATGTAACTAGTGTCTGTGTCCTCCTTTATCGCAGCATGCGGACAAAGGGCAACAATATTACAATGGCGATGAAGGTGGTTGATCCCACCGTGCCCTCACACTATCCATCCATCCTGGCTCCCCACCACCACCCCTGTGGATGCCCATCGCAGCGGTAAGAACAGCGCCTTAAGAGGAAGGTGAGCCCCCTCCCCAGCCTGGCAGTTCGGGCTGGACTGTTCCCATTGGGCGCAGGGTCATGACTGATTTGCATATGGCTGAGTCCAAACTGGAATGACATAGTGAGAAAAAAACGATGGATTTAGGCCCAGATCTCTGTACTGGGGTGAATATATGACATTTTCCTGCATTCTGTCCATCAATTGTTCTTTATGCATTTGTCACCCTTAGTGTGACGGGTATGCCCAGACGTGGGTCCCATGCTGTCCATGCCACTGGAGTCAAGCTATTCTGGCTGATTAGGGCTGCAAGCCTGAAACCGGTCCTAGGATGCTTGTTTCCAGTCCAGGGAGGACCTGGCTGTTCTGGCTGGACTGTTCCCATTGGACGCAGGGTCACGTATGATTTGCACATGGCTGGGTCCATACTGGAATGGCATGGTGAGCGAAAAAACAATGGATTTAGGCCCAGATCTCTGTACTGGGGTGAATGTATGACATTGTTCTGCATTCTGTCCATCAATTGTTCTTTTTGCATTAGTTCAAAAATAGTGCATGCTAGTGCATCCAGAAGAAGAGAGACAGACAGTGAGAAGTCATACGAAGCACCAAGGAGAAAGAGGAGAAGGAAGTGTGACCTGCCGGCTCACACTGTGAAACAACATGATGGCTGGCCAAGCCCAGAAAGAGGGAAAATCAAAAATGGCCAGACATGGAAGTCGCGCTCAAGAAGACTCGGGCTGCTGAAGGAGCGCATCTAGACACACAAGCAGCATACAAGGGCATCCCGGAGACAGCACAACAGGAAAACCAAGAGTAAGACACAAGCCCATGCAAACCGAGTCTCTGCCCCATGCTTCCCAGGGTATCCATCCACACACATCAACCATCTGCTCAGCAACCCAAAACATCCAGGAAAAAAGAATGCAGATGCCTCCATAAAGAAAAAAAATGTAAGCACTTGCCCACCATCAATCCAAGCTGCTTGATGACCCAAGAAAGAATGCCTTCAACCATCAAGGCAACTTGTTGCCCCACATCATAAAGACTCACCACACGCCTGGCAACCCCAGCACGCCAGCCCCATCTTCATGTGTCATCCCTACCATCCATGGAGCATCGAACATCCTAAGTGGAGCCCAACACCACTATCAGAACTACAAACAAGCAGCACTAGTGACACTCAGAAGAGTCCGTCATCCAGAGACTGACTACCTGCTCATCCTTCCTGCACCCTCATCCCGACCGCGAGAGGGAGTCTTGACTAGACCCATCAACCCCTGAGGTTGCACGAGTGAGTAGCCAGTGACTCCTCTGCAGTCTTTCAGCAGCTCATGCTCGGCACAGATGTAGACCCAGCGCAGACCACACGCAGTTCTGTGGCAACCCATCTAAGGAGCCACGACAAGTGTGAGAGATGGACTGGACACTGCCCCACCGTCAGATACCAGGAGGTGGCAAGGCCTTGGAGTGAGGACCTCATCAGGTTGCAGACGTGTTCAATGATCCATGAAAAATCACAAAGTATGCTTCATGATGGATGGATGGTTCGCAGTGGATTCCAACAACATTCCTGATGGACCCTGTTTTGAACTGTTGGCCCTAAACACATCATCCGGAGCATCAGGAGAGTGGTTTTTTGCAACTCCACACAATGGTTACAACTCGAATCAGCATGCAGCTGGAAGGTCCCTAATGTCTCTCAACCAGTGTTCATGTCCTGAACCACTCAGGTTAAATTATGAATGCGAGCGGAGATGTCCTGTCACAGCTCGCTTCATCAGTACATATGTCTTCTGCTGTCCTGCTGATTGACTCTAGAGACTAATGGACTCAAGTTTATTATTGTTTTGTTTCCACAGGTTGGACTTGTTGCTTTTCTTTTGGGTTTTGGAAAGAATGCAGTGTCTCGCAGGCCACATCATGCAGAAGCCCTTCCCTAGGCATTGCGCTAACACCCACCCCTCACCCATCCAACAAAGGCGTCACCGGTCAGGTCATCCTGCGAATTATAGGGGCTGGGTGCACATGCCCTGGACCAGTTATGCATCATGTAACTAGTGTCTGTATCGTCTTTTTTAAGGGCCCACAATATTGCAAATGGTAATCACATCATGCGGTTCTCTGCTCCTGTCTCGCCGGTGCTCTTTTCCATTCTGCCTACTCTCAGTTGCTTTACTGCTCTCCCTCCGCTCCCAGTAGTGCGTTGTTATCCAGAGGGATGCAGGTTTCGGCAGAGCTCTATAGGTAGACTGCCTCTTCCTGGGCTCCTAGCTCCGCCCCCTAACCACACTGTTGTAATGCCTTTGATTTTATCTTGCCATTTTCAGTACTACTCATCCCCTGTGACAGACCCTGTGTTGGTCTGCTTCCTCTCAGGCCCTCTGCTGGAAGATTCTTTGTTTTACGAACTCACCACTGATTCAGTAAAAAGTATTTTCCAATGCTCCTGAATTTACCACACTAAGTCTTATAGTCACTACAATATCAACGTCTAATACTTAGATTGAAGAATAGATTCTTCAGGCTGGCAGCGAGTGTCTCTTGAGAAACCTAAACATGGTGGCCTTCTCACCAGCCCTCATGTACTTGGAGAGTCAGAGAGTTGGAACTTGTATTTAAACTTTTCTGAGATCCGTATATAGATACAATTTAATTGGGTAAACAAGTAGGTTTTTTGTTTTTACACTGCAAAACCATATATTCCCTGAAGGTGTCACATGAGATGATGTTGCGTTGCTTAGTGAGTTCGTATGTTGGTTGTTTATCTTTTCAGATGTGCCATGATTTCCCTATTCAGGGCTGCTGGAAAACGTTTCTATGCTTACAAACAAAACTCAACTGTGTGGCTAAGTGAATATATCCATACCCATTCATATGTCAAGAAACAACACAAATGTAGCTTAGAGGACAGACTGCATGAATGTGCCCACAACAAGCCTGAGGCCATAAAATGGGCATTTGTTAATGGAGCATGGATTTGGACTAAATTGCTGCACTTTAGCTGTTCTGCTGCTTGAGAGTCCTTTGTGCGTGATACCCTATGCACAGGTAGAGTTAAGAAGCTTTCAGTGAACACGTTATGCATGGTCCTCAGGCCAGGGAAACTAGGAGCCTGGGGAACAAGCATCACTTGGGACTCGGGTGGAGACAGGCCTCCTGGGGCCAGACTATCCATATCCATCTGAAGTTTGGGTTAGGCATGTAGCTTAGCTGCACAGATAGACACACTGGAAGCCTGGTAATGATATGTCTAATACACAAAGCCAGCACAGAAGCCTCAGTAAGCACGCCACCCAAGGCCTGTAGGCTTGCAGCTGTGCAAGGCATGTACCAGTGTATGCCGACATCTAAGCTATGCTGACTAGACCAAACCGCAGTCCATTCTTGTATATTGGTTTGTGCCTTAAAGTCCCTTTCTGTTTACAACACTATTCCGTGCCTACAAAAAACATATCTAACACCATGATTGCTCTGCTGAATAGCTAGACACGAACCTGGCACTTATAATCTGGGTTTTATTACTTCTTCCTCTTCAGGAGAATCTTAAAGAATCGAGTGAAGGAAGGACCCCCTCCTGGGGAGTGCAAACTGTCCGCACTGGTGCAGTGGGTGAGCCCTCGAAAGGAGACCATTGACTCTGTGGACGGAGCCATCGGTGAGACTCTACAGGCAAGCTTTGTGTGACCAAATAGGTAGAGAAGCATACAACATGAAACATAAAAGATTCTGTGAGATCAGTGTGTAAATTGTGGCAGAGATTGTCATACACAGGTCCAGCGGTAGGCTCCTCCAGTAAGGTAAGAGGAGCGTCACCCCACTTCTTCAACTGCAAGCTCAATACAAAAAAGAAAATGATAACGTTCCGTTATTATCATTTTATTTTTTGTACTGAGCTAGCAGTTGAAGCCAGGTTGGGTTATGGCGGGGCTAGGCTCTGGTGGCATCTAGGGAGGAGAAGTGGTGGCTGCACCTAAAGTGCTCATGACGCTTTGGCCGGTCGTTTCTGGCCGGCCAAACCATCATGTGCACTTTGCATGTACTCCACAGGCTGTATTGTACAGTCTGTCTACAGAACATGCACAGCCTCTCAGTTAGTTTCTGGGCACGAACCACTGCACTCAGACCAATCACAACACTGCTGTAAGGCATCCTGGTATTCAGGTGAGTGCGTTTATTATTTTTTTTACTCTCCCCCCCCCTTGCCCGCACCACCCCGATTCTGTAGCAGCCACAACTGCAACTGCACAGGTCCTTCCTAGGATTTCCCAGAGCAGTGTGTTTGGGGAGAAACAGGAAAAGAAGGCTCTACATGTATTGAAATGCCTTTCACTGGCCGTCGTGTGCAAAACCAGTAACAATTCCAAAAGGCATGGGGTATTTTATTGTATTATAATTGTATTTATACAGCGCTTACTACTCCTGACGAGGCGTCAAAGTGCTTTTTCAGCATTTGTGGCACGCTACTCTAGAACCCATAAAGGATTAGTGTTGAAATAGTATAGTGAAATATGAAAGTAATTTAAGTGGTGGATAGGTTAGTCAAATATTTGAATTCAGAAGGTTAGCGGAAGGATAGAAAAGGGAAAAAAGATTTGTATTGATATAGCGCTTGTTACCCCTGATGGGGTGTTGAAGCGCTTATTTTGCAAGTAGCACGCTACTCCGGATACCCATAAAGGATTAGTGGTGAATTAGTATAGTGAAATATGAAAGTAATTTGAGTGGTGAATATTAGTCAGTTATTTGGAGTGAGAAGGATAGAAGAGGGAAAAAAGGTTTGCATTTATTTAGCGCGTGTCACCCCTGATGGGGTGTTGAAGCGCTTTTTTGGCGAGTAGCATGCTACTCTGGAACCCATAAAGGATTAGTGTTGAAAATTAGTATAGTGAAGTATGAAAGTAATTTGAGTGGTGGATATGTTGTTCAGTTATTTGGATAGAGAAGGGTAGCCGAGGGCTAGAATAGGGAAAAAGGTTTGCATTTATATAGTGCTTGCTACATCTGATGAGGTGTTGAAGCACTTTTTTGGCGAGTAGCACGCTACTCTAGAACCCGTAAAGGATTAGTGATGAATTAGTATAGTGAAATATGACATTTGAGAAGTGAACATGTTAGTCTGTTATTTTGATCAAAAAGGATAATGGAGGGATAGAAGAGTGAAGGATTTAGACTTTTTTTGTTGAGATCATAGCAGTAGGGAGGAGGCTTGGGGATGTGGAGGGGAAGAGTTAGAGGGAAGAGTTTAGAAAGGCTTGTTTTGGGGGATCGGTATAGTAAAAGAGGTGTCAGATGATGCAAGGATGGGTAGAGTCTAGAAAGGGTTATTTTGGGGATAATTGTAGTGGTATGGGGTTTGGGCTAATGAGAGAGTGGATGTAGAGGATATATTGATTGAGGTATAGGGTGAGAAATAGAGTAGTAGAAAGAAGTTTGAGATGAGTCAGAAAGTTGGGGTAGAAGATATATCGAGAGACCTATAGGGTGAGAAATAGGGTAGTGCATTGAATATGCTGAATTGGAAGAAAGCGATAACTATACTGATCCATAAGTACATGGAAAATATATAGATGCATATAGGAGGTAGGCATATATAGATGAAAGATATTGATAGAGGTATAGGATGAGAAATAGGGTAGTGCCTTGGATATGCTTTTTTTAGGAGAAAAGTAATACATATATAGATCCAAGTACATGGAAGGTATATAGATGCATAAAGGAAATAAGTATATGTAGATTAAAGATGCATTAGATAAACTCTGGTTTTCAAGGCTGGGTCTGGTGGCTCAGTGGACTAATGCATCCACTGCAGGGGCCTGTGTTCGACCTCATAGTCACAGGATCATATCCCGACGAGTTCATTCAGCCTTTCATCCATCGAAGGTCGATAAAATGAGTACCATTGAGCTGGGTAACAATAAACATCTGTGATTCAGCGCTAAGATACCTATGGTGAACATGCGCTTTACAAATACACAAGTTAAGTGTTATTGTACTTTAAAAAAACTTTTATTTTATTTTTTAACAAAATAATTATTCTACATGTTTATACAAAGCAATACACAAAGATAGGTACATATCTATAGTAAAAATAAATGCTTATATACAGAGGTAGACATAAGAGATTAATCATAGGTTGAGCAAAAATGGATATTGAGGAGCATATGTGAGGCAGAAAGGGGCTCGTGCCTCTTATCTGCTGTAGATATTTATTTATCAATGCTTGAACAGTGACAATTTTTAATAATATTTCATAAGGATTTTCATGTGAAACAGTCGTTCTGTAAATAGTGGTAAGCCTGCCGGGTACCTTGGTGATCTCTCTTGATCGCTTATAGCCCCTTCTGCTCTCCTTTTTCTCAAGTGCAGAATATCCACCCTCTTCGTTTGTATTCTCGTTACCAACCCTGTTTGCAACCGTACTATGTTACACTGCAACAGCCAGAATTGTCGGAGAGGTGCAGATGTTGCCCCCTGTACTCCAGCAGGTTGTTCATTTATAGCACCCATGACTAAAGTTTTGGGATAGATGCAGCAAGAGATATGTTCTCAAAATTCACAAGTGCCTGTAGGGAGGATGCACAGCTACAAGAGAGTGAGTTCTGTTCCAGCTGCAGCTCATTCGTCTGATGAATGAAATCCTTCCTGATCTACTGTCTCATATATGGATTAGATCACGGGACATGAAGGCCACGCAACTGAAACACTTCTCCTAGAGCACAGAGCCCTGCTGCATTGAGCCGACACTACTAGCGGCACAGAAGCTATAACCTGCAGGGCCCCCCAAGAACCCGCTTTATTCTCTCCCTCTGGTTTATGTGAGAGGCGAGTGCCTGCCTGGAGTTTGTTGTCTCTTTGTCATGATGTTCATGGGATGACAGCGCTGATTATGGGAGCTCGGGCCTGGAAGACTTTCGATATCCTGCTAATTGACCTAAAATGTGTTGCTTAATGACCAGAAACTGGCCCTGCCTTTACCATTCAAGTTTAATAATAACCTTTGCTGGTGAATAGAATGGTACACAAATTGTAAGCAAGGCCAGCCAGAAAGTTTGCAGCTGTAGAGGAAAATGTTAGACTACTCCATTTCACCTTTAACTAATACCACTATCAATTTATAGATTTGATTTAATTTACGTTTATGGTAGCGTAAACAGGTGCTCTGGCGCTAACGTAACAAGGTGGAGAGAGAAACCAGTGATCCTTAGTTCCTAAAACACCATGTTTTTAAAGACCTCTGAACACTCAAAAGGAAGGGATCAGCTTTTCTTTCAGGAAGAAGCAAGTTCCAGTTCTAGGTGGTACAAACCACAAAGCTCTATCCTCCCCAAGAAGAAAGTTTATAAGGGGGCACCACCAGATTTCTGGCTCTGTTGGAACGAAGAGTCCTTTCAGGGACATACCTTCTGAGTTTCTCTCGTAAGAAAGGCAGGGACCGATACCTGAAGCTCTTTGTGAGTGATACAGAGGGCTATAAACACTATTCTCGTTTGAAAAGGGAGCAGGTGTAGGCTCACCAGAGCTTGAGAGGCCGAATGAAATCTGGGCTTTTCATTAGCAACCTAGCCACCGATGCATACTTCCCAGTGCTCTGCAAGTAGTAAACCTATCTCTGCAGCCATCCCGAAGCTCATTGTGGAGACATTTGAGGCAAAGATGAAACAAAACAATGAATGAAAGGATTACTTTAGGAAGTTAAGACCTCCTTTAGAAAGGAAGAAATGAGAGAAAGATAAAAAAAAGAACAAGAGGAATAATGAAAGAAAAAGAAAATTAAGAGAAATGAAGAAATTAGAGAAAGGAGGAAAGAGAAAATGAGAATGTGAGAAAATACACAGAACACAGGAGAGGCAGAAATATAAAAAGGAGGAAGTGAGTAGGAAAGGAAAGAAGAGGAAGGGAAGAGAGAAATAATGGCAAGGACGAAGGAGAAAAAGAAAGAAGGGGCAAAGGAATCAAAGAGAAGAAAAAAATGAAAAATAGAGTGGAAGAAAGAACAAATGGGAAGAGAAAGGGAACTAAGGAAGGGAAAGATGGTAAGGAAATGAAAAATAAAGAAGAAGGATGAAAAGAAAGAAGGACTGAAAAAGCAATGTGAGATGGAGACACAAGGGAAGGGGAGCAAGAGAGAAAGGAAGCAAAGAATGAACATGAGAGGAAAAATACATTTTGAAAGCAAGAAAGGAATAATGGGCAGAAAGTGTAAAGGAAATAAGAGGCAACCAAAAGAGTAAGTAGAGTGAAAAAAGAAGAGAGGAAATAATTAAAGAGAAGGAGGGAAGGAAATAAACAGCAAGAAGGAGAGGAAGAAAGGAGAAAAGGAAGAACAGAAGGGGACCAGCAAGAAATAAAGGAAGAGAGAAAGATATAAAGGCAGAAATGAAGAAAGGAAGAAAGTAAAAAAAAAACGAAAAAAGTCAGTGTAGGGCAACTTTGAAAAATACACCTTTAATACAGCATAATAAGCCTCAGAATATTTTAAATTAAGTTTGATGGGTTTAATGAAATAAAGGTTCATAGAGGCAATATTTATCAGCGTGAATGTTTATAATCCGTGTGCTGTGACAGTTATTTATGATCAGGCATCTTCCCAGAGAGCAGCACAGGGTTGTTTGTTTAAGAGCAGAGTGGGCTGTGTGCTTCTCCAGTCACCTTCCTCTACGCCACAGCGCATGAGTTGCCAGAATCACCCGAGAGCAACAGATGCTACGAGCAGCTTGCGATCGATCTGTAGGATACTTATGGTCTGATCACAAAGATTCATACTTTTTCAGATATTCTAATTGGGTGACCTCAGCCAGTTAGAATGAGAGAAATAAAGCATTTCCCGCCCCCCCCCCCCCAGTCCCACCAGCCCTGAGGTGCAGGATATTGGAGCAAATCAATAATTACAAGTTTCTGTAGGTTTGGGCTTGCATCAAAATGTATTGGTCAATGCACAGAAGCGCCCATGCACCACCCACCAAACACCTCCCTGACACAAAATTATGCAAGGCAGCACAATACGCTGCATTAATTTTGGTTTACAAAGCAACACAAAGAGACATTTCTTTTGCTTTGTAAATACCAAACCCATCGCAAAACCTTAGTAAACCTGGGCCTTAGAGTTGATGCTGCTTCCCTGTATGAGGATTCCTGCTGAATGCAGCACAGCTATTGATTAAAATCTGTTGATGTGCCTTGTACATGCCTATTAAACTTTGTTTGTATTCTCCCCATAGTGAGCCACCACAGTGCGGCCACCAACAGCGGATACTCCAGGAAGCAAGATGGCGGCTTTTATTCTATCTGATACAATGAAAGACATCATTGTGAAGACACCTCCATAGCACTGACCAACATCTTTTTTTCTTTGTCTTTACATCCCGCCTGTACATTAAAATCTGTTGTTGAGCTACCATACGGAGAAGAAAACACATTCTTTCACATGTCAAAGTACAATAAAAATCTACACTGATGAAGGATTTTTACTTTGATTGCTCACCACTTCTCTTTTTCTCCAAGGGGCACCATGGTGCAACAACTGGGAATAATTTCTTCTTGGGGTCGATTGTTTTCAGCTCCATGTGGTATTGTTTGATTGGAAATTACTTAATGTAGCCCTAAGTTTTTCTCCAAGAGTTGAAGAAATCAGGAGGGGAAAAGGAGGGATTACAGGCAGTAACCTTGTTAATAGAAAGAATATCGCCCAAGATGCCTATAGCACACTGGCTGGCCAAACAGTCATGCAGAGCTGTTGCGGATGAAGCATCAGTTCTGACATTTAATCCATCGGGCACTGCAGAACATCTCAGTCAAAGACCAAGGTGAAGAAATCATAAGAAATAAAGAGATCTTCTGTGCAGGTTGGCTTCTTAAAGAGGCCTGCCACTGGCAGTGCTATTTGAAGCTGGAGACGGAGGACTCATAGGACCTATTGGGTGTGTGGTTATTTTTTTGTTGGGGACACAAGTGAAGAGCATGTAAATACAACCTACATTTTCCTTGCTGATTAAGCCCATTCAGAATGCAGAAAATAACTTGTACAGGGACTTGGTCTGCTTTGGAGCATTTATCATGAGTCAGACCTACTACTTTCAATTAAAATCCTGCAAATGCACCCACCAACTGCAGGACTGCTCCGCACACACTCGCTGTCAGTTCTGTTGACCAAACAAGCGGGCAAAAGCGTCACATACTCCTCTGCCACTGAGAAAATCTCTTGACCTTTCCACCAAGGCCTCCTATTGAAAATAAACCTGTAACTCCCTAAAACTAGAGCTCTTCATGCAGCGTTAAGCATAGGCACACCCTTCCTGGTCACCATTTAGGCCCCAATTCACTAAGACTTTGCGCCATCGTAAAGTGACACAACATGACATTCGTATTAACAAGGTGCTCTTTTCTCAGCACCAAAAGCGTTTTGCATCCCTTTTTTGTCAAGTGGGTGTACTGCAGTAATAATACTTAGGATGATCAACGTAAACAATCAGGTTTTGACATAAAGCCTGATCCACCAAGCTAGCCAGACTAAGCTTTGCGTCAAAAACGAATGCCTCTTTGAAACAGATGGTAACAAGACATGTTTTAATTTCTGTAAAAAACAGTGTATTCAATGTGTGCTAAGGTGCACAGCCCACCAGGGCCGGACTGGCCATAGCAGACACCGGGCAATCCCCCAGTGTGCTGCACGGGTGGGGGCCTGTTTTGGGCCACTGGGGACCGTTTTTGTTACAGGGCCGTTTTTGCAGCATAATCGGCCCTGCAGCAAAATCGGCCAAAAACCGGCCCCAGCAAAGAGGTTGGCGGCACCTCCAATGCCCCCCTCCCCCCGAGAGGGGAGTGGGGGTAGGCCAACCACTTTGTAGGGGCCGGTTGTGGTTCTCATTCCGGCCTTGCAGCCCACATGTCATATGTGGGATCCGTCGATATTTGTCTAGATTCAGGAATTTGTACTTGAAGGGTATGCTTCCATTACAAATCCAATGCCAGACCACACACACACTGACGTCTCCACTTGAGTACCAAATGTAAGTGTGCGCACCAGGGATAACAGCAGCAGCACACCAATCTTAGTATGGATCTGCTCTGTGTTTTCCCCACTATGCAAAGCACCACAGCAAAACAGGTTGTTGAAATAATAGTAAATCTGCTCTTTAGTTTGTGAAGTGTGCATTATAAATGTTCAATTTGATTCAATGTTTGTCTTCAGTTTGTTTTGTTGAAACAAGATCAGATTACATACCTTTCTTTACATGACCACTAGATAATTGTGGAAATACAAGAGAATCCATTTGTGATAGTCAGGGGTAACATTATCTATCCTTAGCTTGCAAGTCAGGACTCTTGCTACTTCTGGTTGTAGGGATCAAGAAGGCAGCAGCAGCAGAAAGTATTTCTCTTTATTACCCGTTTTCTTTCTCTAGTTTGCACTTCTTGCTCTTCCCAGTTCAAGGTATAAGGGTAGGACGATGGGTTAGCCCTGTGATGTCATCAGAGTCAAAAAGTGCTTATGTCGCTTCTACTACGCTTGGCATTTTTGTGATTGGACGTCCAAATACTAAAAACTGTGCTATAATTGAACTCAACGTGCCTCGTTTCATTTTTCAACTCTATTGTCTAATATCTTTAGAGTTCCACCTGTGCCAAATCATTAGAACTTTCCTACCCAATGAATGAATGTAATTGTCCTTGAAATTGCCACACTTGCTGATAAAGACTTACTAATCTGAATTTATAATTGTATTTCAAATGTGAAAGTAACTAGAGCCCAAGATAGCACAAGGCAACATTCATCAAAATAGACCAATATCGTATTAAAACTTCCTACAAACAATTGCCTAATAAAACCATATGGGATAAATTGAATTGTGTTTTAGAAGAGTATGGTGAGCACACTTCTTCAACAATAAACGAAAAATGGCAGTCACTTGAAAAAAATGGGCGGCTTGGTGTAAGTGGTTAAAAATAAAAAACAGGCAAGCAAAAGAAACACAACTCAAACACAAGTCTAACGTCAGAATTAGAGAAGAAGAAAGAGAAAAGTAGAAGTAGATTAAGCTGGCATGTAATAGCACTTCGAACCACGTAGTGTGAAAGTACGGCTGCATAATCATCAGGCAGTTCATTTAGGTGAAAAGATAAATGTACCATTCATTAAATATTATGTTGCATTGTATATTTACATAGCATTTACTCTCCATGTGATCTTCATTACTAATCTTAACCCTTAAGATGTATTAAAAGTAAGTAAATTGAGTTTTAAAACCAAAAGTCAAAAAATAATCCGTTATACAAAAACTGCTCCTTTCCAAAACAGTTTTTTTAACAAACGTTTTCACATTTATTCCCTTTGATACACATCTGAAGACTAATTCTATCAGATATATAAAAACATGAGGAGCACAGTGTATCCACATTATATACAGAGATGATGATCTCACTAGGTTAACAATATGTTTTAGTGAAATTAAGAAAAAATATAAACAAACATTATATGGAAATTCATTTACATATACGTTACAATAAATACTTCCGTCCTTGCCATGATCATTTTAGGATTAAGTATAAGATACTTTGTCCTGTGCTCATGTACTATCAATAAAGTCGTTTTTGAAAAAACAATGCTGATTTTGGTGAAACCAAACACAGAGAAAGCTTAATTTGTGTGAGTAATCTGTTGTACCCACTGTTTAACAAGTGTTTGTTTAGGTGGGGTTGGGGAGGTACGAGAAGGCATGACAAGTTACAGGAAAACCCTTAGGTTGAGCCTACCGTGAGCTACAAAGCGACACATTTTAACCACAATTATTGGTTTATTAGCTCAAATGTAGCTCCATTTGATGTAGTATTTGGTGGAAAATCATGAAAGATTGCAAAGAGCGAGGGGAATGAAAAATCTCAGTAAAAGAATGTCAATGAGAAAACTTAGATATGGATTACCGAGGGGAACTCTTTCTTCCTGTTCTCTATTTATTTTAATGCTTTAAAAGATCTTAGGGTGATCAGAAGCGGATAAGTATTGGTCTACCTCCCATGTAAAAGGAAATAAAGGGTCTATGAAAGTAACCCAGATCCAAATTCACCTACAAAGAAAAACCTGAGTGTTCAAGCTAAGGCCAATGTGCAGATGTTGTGAAGATCATTGTGGTGAAGCTGGTTTTGCAATCAGCCAGAAAATGTTAACTCATTTCCAGCATTCAGACAGTCAATGTGTGGAACTCCAAACTTGTCTCTAACTATTATCTGCAACATGACCCCACTATTAGACAATTGGCTCCACTGTAAGGAGATTTGTGCTGCCATCACATCTAACAAATCAATAGGTTAAGGCAGTCTGTTATGCCAATATCATAGCATTTTATCTTGGTTTTCATCCTTCCACAATGGTTAATGATTAGATTAATTGAGCTCAAGTATTCAGAAGGTTAATTTCTTTAATACTCCAACCTTTTATTGTAAGCCAGCTAGTTAACACCCTAGCATGACGCGTTCCAGAAATCCTTTGCAGTTACTGAGTTTGCCACAGACAATAAAATTGTATGAATGACATTTGTAAAATAGAAATATATTAAACTATTTTAAAAAAACTCAGAGTTACTTTTTTATTAAAACCCTATCACCCTTGTGCGTTTAGTGCAGTTACTTTAAAAGCACATTGGAAATGTCTTCTATATGTTTTAAATCTTTTTTTAATCACATTTCAAATAGATTGGTCTACTTTTCTTACATTCTGTAAATAAATATACAAGTCTTCAAGAAATTAAACAATTGTATTGATTTGAATCATTATACTTAATCTGTCGAATTTCACAGACTTAAGTTTCTTTGTTATTTCGATATTTTGTTTCTTGTTATCTTGCTCAGTCCTAATTGGCTATGTAGAAACCTCTGCACTTGCAGTGTACTGCTAAGGTTTCACTAATTGTAGGTTGCTTTCCATTACATTTTTCTCTATTGCACTTTTTAATATTTCATGTATATTTACTTATTCTAATAACATTTTGACTTTGTTGGATACACCTGCCCGTGTTTGACATGTCCCTACCCAGATTTTTATTTCTTTGAGCATCCTTGATCCTATTTCCCCATATTATTTTTTGGCATTACATAATAGTGTTGCCAATGGGATGTGCTCCTCAAAAAGGCCTACAAAAATATCAGCCTATCAAAATATTACGGTCAAAATATTGACTACCAACATTTTGTGTACCGTATCCTTATAATCAAAATCATAAAAATATTGATTCCAAAATATCTTCCAGCAAAAATATCCAACGTTCCAAATTAAGATTAGAATTAAGAAAAATACTGAATACCAAAATATAGTATAAAACGTTTAAATACATTTATTCAAATTAATTGTACATGTTAAGAATTTGCATTTCACTTAAGAAATATATTTTATGTAATTAAAAGGTATTAATTTAGAAATTATAATTTGAAAAAGTATGGTATGTATAGTAAATTACAATCAACAAATATACTTTTTCACATGAAAATGTTTAATTTAGAAAGTTTTAATTAACAAATAAGTATATAGTTGTAAACACCTATTTATTTACAAATAAAAAAATTGTCAAAATTGATTTTACTTTTTAAATGTCAAAATATATTAAATAATTGTTAATGAATATACAAACATGTAAAACAATGTTTTAAACAATATTAATTTTTAATCAATTCACATATTTGGGGGACAGAATTACTATTCTTACTCCAGTCAAACTAAAATTGGGGAGTGCATCTATTTAGGAGGGCAAAATTCATCATTCTAACTCTAATCCAACTAAGTGTGAGGAAATGCATATATTTAGTGAGGTCAAATTTACTATTCTAACTCCAATCCAACTAACACTGGGGACAATGCATACACATGGGGGTGTACAATTTACCATTCCAACTCCAAACTAATTTACATTGTGAAAAATGCTGAACTGTAAAGGGGGAAGTGGTCAGGTTTACAATTCCCATTCCAAACGAATCAACACTGGCGAAGTGTTGGATTCGGGAGTAAGGGGGGGGGGGGGCGATATTGAGCACCCACTCAATATTCACCACGTTGGGTAAAGACAGTGTCGTACTCTGAGAGGATGTGGATGGGTTGGGGAGTTAGTTGTACTAATGTACTATTCCTACTTCAAACTAAGCAGCACTGAAGAAATGCAGGAGTCTGGGGGAGTGAGATTTACTATTGCTGCTCTTAAGTAAGCAACAGTGGGGAAAGTGTTAGACTCTAGAGGAGTCCTGATTTACTATTCCCACCTGAACTTGTAGCCTTGAACATTGCAGTGCCTGAATTTAGCTCGCCTGTTTTCTATACCTAGTTATGTACTTTTCCTTTCCCGTATATAATGTATTTAACCTCTGTCTAATGTAGTGCACAAGTGAAGGGTGTCTGATGTATTTCCATAATAAAACCCACTTGTTGGACCAGACATCCTTGGAATGGTTTTCCCTCAAGCTTTTTCTTTCCATTCTCTTGTTTTTGCTGGCCTTAAAACTCAGAACCCTTCACTAATGCTAACCAGAGCTAGTGCTCTCTTCTCCAAACATGGTAAAATTGGCTTATATGTCCCGAGTAAAGTGGTATTGCATGTACCCAGTGTCTGCAAATTGAATGCTACTAGTGGGCCTGCTGCTGCAACAAATGATAGAAGGAATGCTGAATCAATCAAACATTCCTCCCCCAGTCAAGAGTTCTGGGATAAATCCATTGTTCTTTTGCTACCTAAGCCACCCCAGTTTGGACCCAGCCATATGCAAATTAGTCTTGACCCTGCTCCTCATGGGAACAGTCCAGTCAGAATGGTCAGGCCAGGTCCTCCGTGGACTGGAAACAAGCATCCTGGGACTTGTTTTGGGGTATTACCCCTCTTCAGCCAGGCTACCTTGAATACAGTTGCACAGCCAGCAAGGAACCCATGTCTGAGCATACCCATCCCAATGGACTGTTGAACGGTCCAAGAATATCCTCAAAGGCATGATCATGGGCCTGTCAGCGCACTTGAGGTAGAAGTGGGATGTCCTCTTACCACGCCGAAGGCAAGGGCTGGTTCAGCCCCTTTAAACTTCGGTACAGTCACCCTGTCAGAGGGCTTCTCAACCTGTTAAAGGAGTGTTGGGAACAAGCTCCAAAGTAAGCCTATTAGGATGTGGTTAGCTGCATGCTGGCCTTCAGCATCCAGATGAAGTGCTTATGGAAGGAAGTAAAGAGAATATGGAAGCCAGCCAAGAGGTTATGGAGCTCTGGTATTACCAGGCGGCCACACTGGTTGAGTTTCAGCTTGGCCGAAAAGTGTGGGTGATGGAGCCCCAGGGCCTGAAATACCAATAGTCTTGGCCGTATGACGTGAAAAAAAGCTCAAGAGGGAATTTACCTACCTGGTGGACCTCAAGATCCCCAGAAACCCCTTGCGGGTCCTGCATGTCAATCGCCTCAAACCCCACTTTGAGAGGTCCAAGGTTACTACGCTTCTGGTCACAGATGATGGATTAGAGGAGGAGAGTGAACCTCTCCCCAACATCCTTTCTTCCAAAGAGCAGGATGGGTCAGTGGAGGGTTTCAACTTTTCCCCTACCCTGACCCTAGGGCAGCAGATGGACTTTGGCCAAGTGTTGGGGCAGTGTCTCTCTCTCTCTCTGTTCCCTTACCCCAGGGCTCACTGCATGGTGTACCAATGATATTGACATTAAAGCGGGCTCCTGATTCTGGGAGCGCCGAGGATCTCGGTGGAGGGGAGACGCTTCCCAGGAGAAGTTGCCGCAGCAGACCCCGGGGTGCCATGCTACGACTCGAGACTCCCCATGTGCGTGGGCAATGACAGAGGGGCCCAGAGACCCTAAGATGGCGGTCTGGCTTGAACTTGATTGAGAGACACTCCCCCCAGCTCCTGACTCGCTGTCTCGTTCACAGCAGTAGAAAATAGATATGGTGATATAGACACCTACTGTTGACGATTGCTGAGTGGTGGGGAAGGAGACCCTGAGGCACCCCGCCTGTCTCCAAAATGGCGGCCGTCCCTCCCTTTTCAGAATCAGTGGAAGAATGGATGAGGTACACGTTCCTGCATAGAGAGAAGAAGCAGTGCAGATCAGATCATTATAGCCACACAGCAGATTGTCGGGCTGCCACGCTATGCATTACAGAGGAGCCTATGAGGTCACAAACTATTTCTTTGTTTGAGGGAGCACTTGAGGCTGTGCCGCACTCCCTCAATGAATCTATCCTGACCAGCGACACTAGGGCGCGGACTTGCTTGGGCCTAATGACACAGACACATTGCAGGCCCCTGGACACTGTCTCTCCCCTTCTCCCTGTCTAGCCCTCCCCCTCTGCGTATTCTGCCGTTTCTGCCTTTTCTTTGTCCCCTTTCTTTCCATTTTTTTTGACCGATGCCCGTTAAAGCTTCCTAGAAAGCTATAGGGGAGACTGGCCTTGGATTATCTCCCTGGCCGTCACCTACCCACATGGTCCTTGGACTGACTTTCCCTTTATCTCCTTTCCTTTTTCCCCCTCGTCCTCTCCCCTCTCACTCCACCTCTCCCCTTTCCCTCTCTATTTGTCTCTCTGGGCTTTGGACACAGTTCTTCCTCGTCTCCCCGCTAAGGCTCCTTTCTCCCCTCCTTTTCCTATAAAGTCTCTCAACCTCGTTGTTTGTTTACTGTACCTTTCCACGCCATTGTAACTGATGTACTTTATAACGCAATCTTCCTCTGCTATAGCGCTCTGATACCTATGGGTCTAGCAACCGCTTTATAATCCTTTTGATGTATCTTATAATGCAACGTTCCCCTGGTTAAGCGCTCTGATACCTCCGGGTCTAGATAGCGCTATATAACCTTCACAAATCAATTAAACTAAAAACTGTTTTTCCTGAAAGGCGGAGACCTGAGCAACATGGCTGATGACCAGTGGAGCTGCTTGACAGCTAATGAGGAGTCTGGCCCTGGTTTTCCCCCTTGACCATCACCTACCCAGCCGGACATTGGGCATTGGTCCTCCTCGTCTCCCCGCTATTACTCCTTCCTCCCGTTGTTTGTTTACTGTACCTAATACACTATTGTAACTGATATAATTTGTAACACAATCTTCCTCTGCTATAGCGCTCTGATACCTATGGGTCTAGCCAGCACTTTATAATCCTTTTTGATGTACCTTATAATGCAACATTACCCTGGTTATGTGCTCTGATACCCCTGGGTCTAGATAGCGCCATATAACCTTCGCATATCAAATAAACTAAAAATGGGCTTTTCCTGAATGCTGAGACCTGAGCAACATGGCTGATGACCAGTGGAGCTGCTTGACAGAGCTAATGAGGAGTCTGGCCCTGGTTTTCCTCCTTGACCGTCACCTACCCAGCCGGACATTGGGCATTGTTCCTCCTCGTCGCCCCACTATTACTCCTTCCTCCCCTCCCTCCTTTGAATTACTGTAACATTGTTTTATGTGTACTGTTCATTACTATGCTTTTGTATCTGATGTAACTTGTAATGCAACGATCCTAAATGTAAAGCGCTCCGATACCCTCTAGGGTCAAGTTTGCGCTATATAAAACTTTATAACTAAATAAATGCCTGTGAAGAATATGATCTACAGGTTACAGGATAAGGTGAGAGCCAGCATAAAGAAGGAAGTCTCCAAAATGCTGAAACTGGGGTAATTGAGCCCTCAAGCAGCCCTTGGTCCAGCCCAGTGGTGCTGGTCCCCAAAGCTGCCCCTCCAGGTACCACCCCCTACCTCTCCTTCCGCATGGATTACTGAGATCTCAGTGCAGTCACCTAGACTGACGCTTACCTCATCCTTGGAGCGGATGAGCTCATGGATCGGTTAGGGGCTGCAATGTTCCTCAGCACATGTGATCTGACGTCTGTGTACTGACAAAACGCATTGACTGAGGGGGCTAAAGAGAGGTCTGGCTTCTCTACCCCAGGAGGCAACTACCAGTTCCAGGTGATGCCCTTTGGGTTGAAGAACGCCTCTGACACCTTCCAGAGATTTGTCAATCAGGTCCTGGCAGGGTTGAAGAACTTCAGTGCTGCCTACCTAGCCTAGATAACATTGCAGTCTTCAGCTCCAGCTGGGAGGACGACAAGAGCCACCTGAAGGAAGTGCATCAGGCCCGGCCTGACTATCAAGCCAGTGGTTGCCTGAAGGGCAGGTTTCTGTCATCTACCTGGATCACCAAGTTGAAGGGGGCAGGGTGCGGGCCCCACCAGGCCAAAATTCAAACTATTCTGGCTTGGTAAACACCCCTACCACCAAGACCCAGACAGACAAGAGGTTCTTCCTGGGCCTCACTGGGTACTACAGAATATTTGTCAATTGGTATGGCATAATTGTTGCTCCTTTGACAAAGCAGACTTCTAAGAAGCAGCCTAGACACCTGATCGGGATGGAGTCATGCCAAAATGTGTTTGACACCATGAAGAAGGCCATGTGCAAGGCAGCCATGCTCAAGGTCCATGACTTCTTCCAAGAGCTCATTGTGCAGACAGATGCCCCAGAATATGGCATAGGAACTGTGCTCTATCAGCTTAACAAAGAGGGCCTTGATCAACCAGTATTCTTCATTAGCAGAAGCATAGTTCCCCGGGAACAGAGGTAGAGTGCAATAGAAAGAGAAGCATTGGAAATGGTCTGGGCACTGGAGAAGTTGAGAACATACATGTTTGGGAATTACTTCCGGGTTCAGACAGACCCCCTACATTGGCTAATGCAGATGAGTGAGAATCCCAAATTGTTGAAGTGGTCCACGTCCCTGGAACTGAGCACACCAAAGCTGATTGTATTTTCAGGTTCTCCCGCCTTAGTGTCGCATAACTCCCATGATGGCGAATAGTTCTGTTTTCAGCTGGGGAGGAGGCATGAGGGGCACAAGTTGGATCCTGTCCCAGCAGGCAACATTTGAAAGTGATAAGGCCTAAACGCTTGAGATGAATGCCCTGTGGCGAGGGTGCGACCCTGAGAAACATCTGTAAAAAGAGTGGGCAAATGGTGCACCTTCAAGCAAACCTGAGAAAACAAGGTCAAAGCACCTCTGAATTTTAGCTCCTCCAAAGCCCCTCTCATATCCACCTCACAGCCTCCGCTCTCCCTCCAAGTCTCTATGTCTTTAATCTTCAAGCCTCAGCTGTCACTCAGCCAGTCTCTCCTCCACCTTCATGACTCTGCTTCCTCAGTCTCTCCCCTCTCAAGCCTCTGCTCCCCCTCATCCACCTCCAAGCCTCCGCTCTCCCCCAGCCTCCCTCTCCTTCAAGTCTCCAATAGCTGACTCAGCCAAGGCCAAATGTAGGCTTTTCAACATTTCAAAGGCATCCATATTGACATGGGCCGGCTACAGTTTTTGGCTACAGCAGCTCAGGCATACAATGGCGTCCACTTGACACGACTTCCCCACACCAAAGGCATGCAGTCTTGCCACATCTAGTGCAGTGGGAAGCGCGACAACTCCACAGTGATTGTACTGCTCACAGCCGACATTCAACCAATACAACTCTCCAATACAACTCTTTTGCCAAACAGTGAGCAGCCTCATTTGGTCCCACCCCAGGCAGAACAGCCTCATCCAAACATGGTCATCCAGTCCATCCTGTACAGCCCCAGACATGCACTATTAACAAAGAGTGCAAATCTTTACATGGGGACCTAATCAATTTCTGCAACATTTGCTGTATGAAGATGCAACTGGGAGGCTCCATACATCAAGAACAGGCAAAATCAACAAATGACTCACGAATGTTGGCTGTGAATGGGACCAACAACAACCAGTGACCCATTGGAACTGACACTCCTCTGTTGCTGCTGCACTGAAACATCCATCCAGGTTAGCGCTGCCCACAGACTTCTAAAGGAAAGTCACATTACAGCAAGAAAAAGAAAAATAAACTGAAAGAAATATCTTCAATTGTCCTAGCAATCACCTAGAACGTAATCGCCAAATCGTCCCTGTAAAACTCTCGAGCACAAACTTTCAACATGTTATAAAAGAAACACTATCTGCAATTCATGGGCCCAGTTTTCAAAGCAAAGGAAAAGCTGAATAAAAATGTATGCAATTCGGCACCGACTCCCAGTGCTATACTTTCAAATGTCTTCAATTTCAAATCTCGACAATATGCTTTCCCTGCATTTTGACATCAAGCCCAAATAACGTTCCGAGGCGAAACACAACCACTGCCACAAAACGGGCTGCTTTCTGATGGAAAACAAATAATCAAACTTAGTGATTCGGAGATGAAATGAAAAGCGATGTGTTCAGATAAATAAACAAACATTACTTGAAGTCACTACCTAAATTGGTTTTCTCACCCGGAGAAAAAAAATGCAGCCGACGTTACGCATTCATTAACATGATAGCGTCCCCCTCTGTACCTACATTCGACCCCCTCTGAACATCTGCAAGCGGCGCAAAGAAGACAGGGAGAATACTCACCTTCAAACTGGAAAGCGGACGGCTAAAAGCTCCGGGCCTGTGAGACACAGAAATTCTGCTGCCTGAAACCAGCAGCATGCCACGCCGCGAGGAGGGGAAGACTGCACCTGCTTCTCTTAGCCAATCCTGATGCTGTTCAGGAGAGCAGCTCCTGGATAGGCTTGAGCATGGAAAATCACCGCTCATTTGGAGACCGGGGGTTGTGGCTTTGATCAGCCCACGATTTCCCAATGTGAAGATGAAGAGAGGCCTCAAGTGTGCATGTCAGGCTGGCTGGAGGACGTCAGCCGCCCAACCTGGCATGCCAACTTTGTGGGCCTAGGTGCAGTGCACTGAGTCACTGCCAATCACATTAATGCCCCACCCTCTCCAGAGAACCAAACCCCCGACAATTGCCCACGGCTGAAGCCAGACTGCCACGGGCGCAACAATATTGTTTTTTCACTATCTGTCCACCTATATATTGTGCACATGTAATGGGGATCCAAAACATGGGCGGGGCAACGCTCCCTTGCCCCGATGTAGGCACCACCCCTGGTTGGACCGGACATCCTTGGAGTGGTTTTTCTACAACTTTTTCCATTCCATCCTCCTGTTTTTCTGATTTTGTTTTTGCTGGGCTTAGGACTCTGTGCAGTTTACTACTGCTAACCAGTGCTCATGCTCTCTCCTCCTAACATAGTTAAACTGATTTAAATATAATTGGCATATTTAATTTGCTTGTAAGCCCCTTGTAACGTGGTACTGCATGCACTAATTGTGCCACCCATTAATTGTGGCCCTTTTGAACATCTTTGGCCTGCCAATGCAGCCTGTGTGTGTATTTTAAACTGCCATTTCGACCTGGCGAAATACACCTAATCGTAATCCTTCCTTTTCAATACATATAAGACACCCTAAGGGTAGGCTCTAAACAGACCAGGATGCAGTATACTCAAAAAGTTGGAAATGTAATGGTAACTTTTACATGTCCTTTTCCCACTACTGGAAGACCTGCCTCTCCCATAGGATAATATTTGATTACCCAAGTAATCACTTTAAATTGGGAGCATGTAGGAAAGTCAAGCTTGGTCTTTAAAGTATTGAAATTTAAAACCCTCTTTCATGGTAATGTTGGGTTATAAGTTACAATCCTAAAAATGCCACATTTAGAAATTACAGATGAACTTGTTAGAACTTCTCGTCCAACTTTCCTAGTGCAAAAATTAGCTCAAGGTTTGTTAAATTACCATAGGTTGCAAGAAATACAAGCTGAAGACATAAGGTAAGAGGCCTGACACCAGGTACCTCACTTCAACTTTTAGTTGTCAATAAGCAGATCATTCTTTAGATACCACCTCAGCCTTGTTGAAAAAGCTTATGAAAATTGATATTAATAGGGGACGCTTATGTGAATCAGAGAAAGATAAAAAACGGATGAATGGTCTTTGTATTATGTGAACCAAAATGATCTGGTCAGACAATATTCTCTACGAACTTTTAAGAAACAGCGAATGTTAAGCTCCATTCTCTGTAATGGGCAGGACAGGAGAAACTCAGATCCCTGAACTCAGAATCTCTAATTCTTCAGAAAGTTCTTGTTCTGTCTATTTTTGTCACACACTGCAACAGAAGATATCTATCACATCGGTCTCATCCCTAATAGACTCCGGGGCTTCTGGTTGCATGTGGATTCTGATTGGACCCATAAAGAACAGAAAGCTAAGCATAAAAACTCACTTGAACAAGTGCAAACAGTTGATGGTTCATTCCTGTTGTCTGGAGTGGTAAACAACACGGTTGTTGCTCTCCAAGTTATTCTGGACTATCACCAGGAAAATATGTGTTTTGAATTCTGTGGTTAGAACACCACATTAATTGTTCAAGCCAAAGCATCTTTTTTATCATCCCAACTTTGAAGGAATAATGACTATGCCTTGGGTACTTTCTGGTCTCAATTTGAAGAGAATATTGCTTATTCTTCTACGGCAGTATTTGCTGCTTCATTATCTTCAATACTACTACACTATCACAATTTTTCAGCTGTATTCCTGAAACTTGCAGTCTGCTCCTTACCACCTCACTGGGGCTTATATGAGCTGTAATTTATTTGGGATGGATTTAGGCCCTATATGAGCCAAAGATGGTTTGCAACCAGCACTTGGCATACTGCACCTGAAGAAGCCTTCGTGTTTTTGTACCTGGAAAGATCACAAAAGTTAAGACTCTGCATCAATAACACAGGACCCAAGTTTTCCATCAAGAATCATTATCCTCTTCCTCTAAATATATCTTGCTGTCTTTAAGAGGAATTAAGAAAACACCACATAAAGTTAGGAAACACAATCCATAGAGGATAGGGCAATGGAAGAAGAAATCATGGAGAAGAGACGTCCTGAGGTTGGTCCCCAGCCACTACAAGGCCGGTATTTGACTTTCAGGTCAGGTGAGGGAAAGCCCTATGAAGTCTAACCCATAGACTATTGTCTGGTAACATTGGTTGTTCCAACTACTTCACTTTTCGTACCAGTGCAGACCTGTATTTTGATCCCACACTTTTGTTGTGCTTCCCTTGTCAGTTCCCTCAATTTCCAGGAGTTTCCCTTTCCCCATTTCCAATGTCCTCATTTAACCTGTATATTGAACTTCTGCTTTGGACCCCCTTCTACGAATTTAGCCTAAAGATGCTTTCCAGGTGCTCTGGAGCTCTTCCTTACTTTAGTACTGTAGTGTAGTTTTATATTCCCAATAGGCTCTGCGCATTGGAATAATATATCCTATAGATTTAGACATTGGACTGAGGTCAACTAGGTCTCTATCAAATATATTAAACTTAATAGTGAGTGTCAGCTATCTCAGAGGTCACTAGAAACTTTCTCGAATTTACAAGAAGAGATTAGATACTGACAACCGCATAAGCATGACAACTTTGTTTCCCAAGAATAAGAAATATATCTCTGGAGTCGCTGAAACAATAGATAAGTATTTCACTCAGTCAATCGTGCATGCTTTGTTTCGACAGAGGTGCAGAAAAACAGAGACGGGCGTTTTCAATAAAAAGGTTTATTGAACAGTCTTTCTCATGCAAGTAAAGTGAACTGCTACAATCGTAATGCAGACTGCAAAGTATAATGCGGACAGCAAGAACAATATTATAAAATAATACCGTAAGAGCATTGTATGGTTTCTGAACCATATATAATACATACATAAATAACAATGGCTAAAAGTACTTAACTGGTGCTTCTAAAATACGCCAACCCCAATGTACCTAACCTAAGTCTAGTACGCGGGAGGGAGTAAGTATTGTGTAGCATAGGTTTGGTTTTCTTTGCCAATAATCTATCCAAGATTTCTCTTAGGTTCTAATCAGCTCCGTACCTTGGTTTAGAATGAAGGAAGTCTGGGATCTCTTGTCTTGGGACTGGATTTCCCAACACCCCACAAGGGGAGCTTGGAAACACTGGAGCTGGATTCTCAGTGAGAGAAAGAACAGCTTCTCAATCAGTGCGTCAGCTGGAGGGTCGGCTTCCTTCGGCACTTGCTGTAGTGAGCTGCGTCGGGCAAGTAGATAGTCGAACTGCTCCGAACCACCGTGTCTTGCTAGAGCAAGTGAAGGCATATTTATACCTTGAAGGTGTCTAGTTTGACGTAAAGTCGGGCATAATAACGTCAGTAAAGAACCCCAAGGGAATAGTAGTTCTATGTAAAGTACATGAGTTCTTGGACAAATCAATATTCAAGCAAGGGGAGGTCCCTGACTGCTTAAGCCGATTTTCCAAGAAATCGTTGTGACGTTTTGGTACAGGTGGAAGTAGTCATGCCTATATTTGGACTGCATGGGCTATGTCTAAATAAGGGAATGATTTCTATGCCTATATTAGGGCACTATGAATACCTATATAAGGGCATGAATCGGGAGAATTCACTTGGATCCTAAATCGCCATACAACAGTACTTTCACGATGTTCCAGGTTTGCCTATGGGCTAACCACGGGGTGGCTCCTCCCCTGACTTGGTAAAGTGTTCCATGTGTTTTCTGCTAATTCTTATTACTTGGAAACCTTGGTTTATCACCATGTACTTACTGGTTCTAACTTTCTATCTTGAAAGTTCAGTTGTGCTTTGTACTTTGCTACTGTGATGCTGTGTCATCCCGTAAGCCTGAGAGTTCAGTACAGGTCTGCCAATACCAGAAGTGGGTTAATCTACAAGAGGAGAAGAGATTGACGTAGTGTCTGAGAAGAGATACAAGGATCGTCATATTTTTGAGTTAGCATACCATCTTTTTGTGTGAAGGACGGGGCCAAATAAAGAAATGACCTTTCATATTTCATTGGGCCATTTTTTTAGGCTATTTAATTTACGGTGATGCCCTTTGGTCTTTTAACACCGTTGCCATCTTTAAAACGTGTATGAATAGCATATTTGCTGACTTTCAGAATCAATGTGCAGTTGTCCAATAAGACAATCCGTTAATATCATAAATATGTGAATTCAGTACTTCTTACTTGTATCTAAACCAAGTAATTTGCAACCACTAGAAGTGCGAGTTCAAAAAGGATGAACTAGTATTTATGATATCGACTCTCAGCTTGTCAGAGGTCTACAGATCAGAAAGTAAATGTAATTTTAAACAGGCATACTCCACTTCAATACAGGAAACTCAGTGTCTAGTAGAATGTTTTAGCAGCCATTAATAGCTTTGCTTATATGACATCTCTCAGACCTTAAAGAAGAAAAGTTTATTAAAAGGGTTTCAATGAACTGATAGGAAAATGTATTCTTCCCAGACCTCAAAAATGCCTCCACTACAGCCCCCATTATTTGCCATCCAAATCCTTCAAGGAAAAAAATATACGTCAGAATCAGTTGTAGGGACCATGGTGCTTCAACACAGATGATGGATTGGAACATTAAAGGTTTCATTAGGCCATGTTTAGAGCCATTGTAACACAAAGACTCAGTTTTAGAACAAGAACGTTTGCAGATGTAGCATGCCTGTTCTGAACGGTGACATCTCTACATGACATATTACTGAAGATTATCTGGAGACATGCCTTCTTCACCCAAACAAGTGGTTGGCCTCATTGAAAACTTTCTTCAGAGACTTAGGCATGCTTGTGGACAAATGCCTTCTGAAACATTACAAGAACTTAACTTCGATCAACAAGAGGAACTTAACTTTGATCAACAGGAACTCGTAAGGCCAACCCAATTTGCAGGAAGAATTCTACGATACTGTGGTAAAAGGTAATTGAGAGGTAAAATCTACGTTTTAATTGGTTCTTCAATCTGTCCAATAAGATTTTGAACAGCATGTCTGTTCTTATCCGATCTGCACTCAAGAGAAATCTACTCGTGAAACACCCTTGGGTGCCTTCAAACTGTGCTTGTACCAACATAAACCCTGGCATACAGTATCAACATATTTTATAAGGAATTTACCACCCTCAGACAGATACATTGTCATCATGGTGGTAGTCGTTGTCTTTTCCGAGGTGGCTCACTTTTGTCCTTGGGTGGTTGCTAATTGTTCCATTGGCAACTACCAAAGCAAACCTTTTTCTAAAAGACATTTTCTGTCTACATGGTTTGCCACGTCACCTAAACTAAGATGAAGGCTTTCAGTATATTTCTCAATTTTGGGGAAAGTTTGTTTATTTCTTGGTATTCAACAATCTTTATCACCACCAAACCAATAGACAGACTGAGATGGTAAATCTAGTTCTACAGCAATATTTAGAATGCTTAAATAATCCCTCACAAAGTAGCTGTATTTAATTTTTAACATTTATGGGAATTTGCTTATAAAAATGCCAGATTGCAGCCAAGGTTTCACCTTCTTTGCCTTTAATGATTTCACTCACAACCTTTTCCTCTCACACTGCAAACACTTCTAGTCCTTGCTGCTAAAGAAGTTTTGAAATACTGAAAGATAATCAGTTGCTGAAAATCTAAGTCAAGCTAAACTACCATGAAAGCTAATGCAGATTTACACAGAAGACTAGCTCCAGATTTCAAGTTAGTAGACAAAAGATAGCTTTCTTCTCGATGTATATCTACCTGACAATAACCAGTTAATTTACATACATCATTCTTTGTACCACTTACGATCATCAAATTAACTGAGTGACATTTTGCTTACATTTACCATCTTCTTGGAAGAGTCATCCAACTTTTCATGTTTCACAGTAAAAACCATATAACAGATTATTTTCAGTGCTTGACAACACCTTGTGATTGACCATCTTTTTTTTAATTTCTTGATGAAGACCATTTGTTAGTTGAAGGTTTTTGTGCAGAGGTTTTTTCCTCTGGTACTCGGACACAACTGTGCAGACACCAACACTTCACACGTTAGTACTGACCATGTGAAAGAAAGCCAAGCCCAGGACCAGGAGGACTTCAACAAGTCCAGCCTCACTCTGTCCGCTTATTTAATTGCCCTTTCTCTCAGTCTTTTGCCTCTCTTTTTGCAACTTTTTCTTCAATACTTTTAATACTTTTTCGCTCTTTTGCCATGTTCTCCCGACTGTGTCCGTTCTTTCACTCTCCTTCTCCAACCCATTTGGCCTCTCTTGTGACACTTTTTGCCTTGTTTCATTACTGTTTCCCACTTACTGCTCTCCTTAGTGCCCCGCTTTTCTCTCTGCCACTCTTGCACTCACACGTTTGGCCTCTCTTTACCACCTTTTTAGCTCCTTTTTCCCTGCTTGCATCACTTTTTCTTTACCATTTTTTCCTGCCTCTTTCTTCTTCTGATTTCCTGCCTTTATGTCACCAGCACCACACTCTCATCTGCTCCATATCACCACTGCCTCCCTCTTTTCTCCCTCTGCTCATCCCGCCCAGCCTAGTCCACTCCACCAATTCCCTAGGGCTTCTTCTTCCTCCTCCCTCAACTTGTTACTTGAGGCCACAGCACAGATGCACCACTAGCACACTAAAACCACCAGTTCACACCAGGACCCCATGTCCACTGGCAATCTGGTGTAGCCCAAGACACCATCTTGCCTCATCCCTCCATGCCCACAACTTTGGACACATCTCACCGCAAGGTTGTCAGACCGTTCCGACTAACAATGAAGGTGCATTCTCCTGCACCGCCTGCCCCTTCTTCACTGACCCTGCCAGCACACTCCACCCTCATTACACTCCATTCCTGCATCCAGCAACACCCCTCCCAACTAGCCTGCCCTTTACAGAACGCCTACTCTCTCACCTAACACTCCATCAAAATCTGGGACCTCATACACAACCTCTTCCCTAACAGTTTTGAAAACACACTTAGTAAAGAAGTTTCGTTTGGACTAAAATGAGTCTAGCAAGGTGTTCTAGAGAAAAGCTCCTAAGCATGCCTTCTTTCTAACACCCATGGGTCTTCACATTGTAAGGTTCATGGGTAGCAGGTTCCTTTTAGCAGATCATAACCTCCTCTAAGGCACACAGGCAAAGGTTTTGTCCCGAGGGTAGCAGGAGAAAGGTTTGTTTAGACTTTGAAAACAATGCATGACCATTTCAAGAGGACCTATGAAGTCAATAAAGACGGCAGATCACCTATCTGAGGTAAGTTTGGTATCTATTCTTAAACGGGCAAGGAGAAAGTAAATGTTCGCCACTAACAAAACCTTACTAGAGTCTTATTTAGTCCTATCTCGATAGACCCTAAGATTTTCTATTCTGGATGCTAGTGCGATACTGTGTTAAAAAATTCAGAGGGGGGCTACAAATGATAAACGTTGTCTTTGCTCATTTACATTGAAGCCAGCTCTTAGCCTTTCATAATTTAATCGCAGGCAGGCATTAAAAATCCTATACAATCTGCCATCACCCCTTTGCGCCTTACCCAAGCTCTGGGTATCAAAGGCATAAAAGTGAAAAACATGCTACAACATTATTTTCTTCAATATCTCTTTATGGACATTAATGACCATGAGAGAAGGGAGTCTTGAGGCAAATGATACCTAATGTATAACCACTCAAGACACAAAGGGGCTCATTAGGTCACAGCCTACCAGACAGCGCAGCTGTCTGGTTTGCTAATGACATTTGGGGGACATTCGGATTGTTTGTCCAGGAATGCTTTCAGCCTGTTGCTTACCATTGGTTTTATGGTTTGTAAATCATATTTGCTTGATTTCTATTTGCTGGCTTTATTTGTTTTAGACTGTCCAGCTTGAGTTCGCCCCTTACCTTGCCCAACCCTTATTTACTGTATACCTCCATCCGTACTGGATTTCTGTAAACAAGCCTTTAAATGTTGTTCTTTTCTTGTCACATTTGCTGTGCAATCAAAGACAGGTCAAATGCCAGGCTGCGTCTTCCAGGCAGCAAGCTGTTTACTTTTGAGCTAGAGGATTTATGTGACAATCATGCTGGCTACTGGGGTTGTGCTGGTCAGAAGGTCGTCCAATGTGATTTGTTTCTAGCACACAACAAAATGTAAATGTATGTAAATAAACTGTGCAGATATTTCAGAATAGAACAGCATAAAAAGCACATTTTTGGTCATTCTGAAGTGTGGTGGTAAATATTTTCATACGATCAAAAGAAATCAATACAGTAGGTGATGACATTTCCACACATCGTTTGTGAGCGGTATACTTCCATCAGTAAAACTGTATGTCTGTGCAAATGTCATGGTCATTTCAATTAAAGATGCATACTTCGCTTTATCCTACTCCACTCTACATCGCTCCACACTGCCCCACACCACACTGCTTCACTGCACTCTACTATACTCCACTGCATTCTACACCACTTTACTCTGCAACACTGCACTCTAAGCCAATTCACTCTACTCTGTACCACTATACTCTACACCAGTGCACTCTATGCCAATCCTCTCGACGTCACTCTAATCAATTCTGCACCACTGTACTCTGAAAAATCTACTCCATGCCACTGTACTCGGCACCACTACAATCTGCACCTCGGCAAACTACTCTATGTCACTTTACTCTACAACACTGTACACCACTGCACTTTATACCACTGAACGATACAACAGCGCGCTCCACGCCAGTCTGCGCTGCAACACTGTACTCTACTCTACTGCAATCTATGCCAATACACTTCACTCTACTCTGAAACAATCTAATTTGCACTGTTGCACTCTACTCCACTCTGAGTTACTCCACACTAAGTTACTGCACTCTACGCTGAACCACTGTACTGTATGCCACTGAGCTCTAGACCAATGAACTCTATCCCAATGAACTCTATCCCAACTACACTGCACTCTACTCTGCACCTCACTGCTCTTCGTGCCACTCAACTCCGCACCACTGCACTCTACTCTGCACCACTCTAGTGCCAAGTATGCCAATGTATTGTACATCAGTACACTCTACATCCCTCTACTCTATGCCAATCCACCCCAATATGCTCTGTACCACTGCACTTTATGACACTACACTCTACCCAATTACACTGTACTCCACAACACTATTCCAATCTGGGCCATTCCCCTCTATGCCACTCCACGCCACTCTATTCTACGCCGCTGCACTCTCCGCCACTGCACTCTCCGCCACTGCACTGTACAAATGAATTGGTGGACGGAATGCTGAACAATGTCAAACATTTACCCCCAGTCAGGGATCTAGGCCTAAATCCGTTGTTTTTTTGCTTAGTACGCCATTCCAGTTTGGACCCAGACATATGCTTGAATGTGCTCCCCATGAAAACAGTCAAGCCCGAACTGCAGGGCTAGGTCTTCCCTGGACCGGAAATAAGCATTCGAGGACTGGATTCGGGGTATCACTCCTATTCAGCCAGGATAGCCTGAAGCCTGAGCATATCTGTCCCACTCGGGGTGACAAATGCAAAAATAAAAATTGATGGACGGAATGCTGAACGATGTCAAACACTCACCCCAAGTCAGAGCTCTGGGCCTAAATCCATTGTTTTTTTGCTCAACACGCCATTCTAGTTTGTTCCCAGCTATATGCAAATCAGTCTTGACCATGCTCCCCAAGGGAACAGTCCAGCCCAAACTGCTAAGCCACTCTACTCTGCACCACAATGCTCTCAACGCCACTGAACTCTACTCTGCTCTACTGCAATCTAATATATTTTGCACCACTGCATTCCATGCCACAGCACTCTATGCTAGTCTACACTTTTGCACTCTAGCCTGCAACATTCTTCTCCACCCCTGCACCAGTCCTCTCCATGCCACTTCTCTACTCTGAAACAATCTAGTCTACGCCTCTGCACTGTAAACCTGCGCTCTACGCCACTCTACCCTGCACCACTCCATGCCACACTACTCTACGCCTATGCAGTTGATACCACTTTACTCAAAACCAATGCAATCTACACCACTGCACTCTGCACCACTGTACTTTACGCCCTTTCACTCTAGGCCATTCTACTCCACTCCACTATTACACTACATTACACTCTATGCCACTTGCCTCCACTCGGGTCCACTCCACAACTCCACTCTATGCCACTTGACTTTAACACTCTATCCCACTCGTCTACACGACTCTACAACACTCTACTCCACTCCATGCTACTTTCCTACATTACTCCACTCTATGCTAAAACAGCCCACTCCAGTCTACGCAACACCCTCTATTCTACAACAACCCACGACACTCTATACCACTCCACGACAGTCTAAGACATTCTACTCCCTCCGCAACACTCTACATCACTCCAATTCACTCCATGCTACTCAATGCACTCTACTCCACTTTATATCAGTCCACTCCACTCGCCTTCAATCAGGAATTTGTGAAGAGTACTACTCACCCATGAGGGTCTCAAGGCGCTGGAGGGGAGATTCGCGCAGGACTGTCTCAGCCAAAAAGCCAGGTCTTGAGGCTCTTCCTGAAAGCTTGGAGTGTGTGGGTTCGTCCGACACTGAGGGGGAGTTCGTTCCAGGTCTTATCCGTGATGTAGGAGAATGCTCTTCCTCCAGCTCTGGCTCAGTGGATGCGTGGAATTTCGGACTTTACCCCACTACTGTTTAGCCATGCTGAACAGTAGCCACAAAAATGTACAATATGGCTAAGCATATTGGCAAAGCCAATAGCTATTGCATAGGCTAGACCTATTGGTTTTACCAATGTTTGTTTTTAGCTTATGGTCTCTGCTACCAAGAAAGGCTTTAAGTCACACTCGATGATGCAGTTACTAATGCACAAAAGCCCATGGTTCCCCATATCAAAATGCTGGAGAGATGCAGTAGATCTCTTGCAGCTAACATCTCCATAAGTGAGCGGCATCCACAAGAGTAGATTCGGCCCAGTGTCTAAGTGAAACACTAATTTTGTAGGGCACAGGAAATAAAATTGCAACTATCTGGTGCACACTTTTGCCAAGATCTTAGTAAAAACCGGGCTACCATCAAGCAGTCTATAATGGATCAGAATAGCAGAAACCAATTAAGAAGTTTTCAATATAGGTATTACTGCAACCGTTCTCCAAAAGATTGGTTAGCCACTGCTGAAAAAATATTAGACAAAATATTCACTGTGAATTTTTTTTCAAAATGACTATAGTAATTTTATGTTACAAATGTTATTGAAATCTTCACTAGTGTGCATTTGTCAAATATGTTTAATGCATTTTACACTTAGAAAATAAAATCAACCAATTCAAAGGATAGAAAGCCAATCCCTAAACTTTATGTATATTTGGTTTTAGCAACTTATCATAATAATTGATGCTGGTATTCTTTATTATTGTCTTTTCATTAGTATTAAACGTTTTATAAATCATATGCTTTACCATCCATGTTTAAACCCATCTTTTGCAAAACTCTGTGCTTTTCAAACATAACAAGTACCTGGTTTCTGTTTCAGGTTACTGAATTCTTCATTTTTTTTTTTTTACACAGGCACATCATGGATTGCTCAGTCTAGTAACTACTTTACCAGGAAGAATATCACCCCTATCCCCCTTATTTTATAATCGTTAAAAATACCCCATCCAAATTTAGACTTTTCTTGAAACACTTTGCAAAATTGCACACTAAGCCATATTCCTAGACATTTGCAAATAGTTTGTCAACAATTTTTCGGGCCAACGCTAATCCTTGATGTGGGAGGAGACACCACCTAAACAACCAGAGACCGACGCAAAAGTATACATTGTTTATATAAATAAAACGACTTTGCAATTTCTTTTCAACATTTTTATTGTATAAGTTTCAGAAAAAGCAGATATAAATTCTTCAAATAGTTATTTTAAATTAAAAACCCCAAAAGATTTCTTAATATTTGTAAACGAATCAACCAGCTGGCCGTTTTAAACATTTCACTTCTGGTGTGCTGGTAGTGAGTTGTGGGCAAAAGTGCATTTGGCGATGCCACCTTACGATGAATTGTGTATGGTGGAATTCCCCTGTTAAGGAGGCAGAGTCACACACCACATGGCACACAAAGAAACCAAGCGTCTTGTGAAGGACTTCTGGAGGCCATCTTGGATCAAAAAGATTGTCAAGGATGACTGCTGGGTATTTTCAAGCAGTTTGATTGCCCAAACTGCAGCCCATACCGTTTGTACCCAGGACAGCTAATCAAACTGCCTGAAACATTTTGTAGTTTCAGACACTGCACTACAAACAATCAGAATTAAGCACAAGATTGAAGCCAATCAGATGTACAGAGGAATAAGGTGCCTTTTGTGTCACATTTCTATCCTATGCAGGATGGAAGGTGGCCGTTTGTGGTACTACAAACTTCAAGTGCAGAGTCACCTGGTTTCCTTCATGTTGGTCAGAATGATGTAACAGGCAGAGTGTACCTCTTTCGCAAATCAGTGACAATTTAAACCCAACCCCACTTGGTAATGCAACTACCCAATATTAGTGTGTTCCTAACTAATTGACCACCTATAATTATACCACCAATACATCATTTCATGCCATTTTGGGAAGCCAGCGGCCCACAGAATATCATCATTGAAAACTAAGATTCAAATGAACCAGACAGAATGGGCAAAGTGGGATAAACCTTTATCAGCATGAAAAACAGAATTGCTGCTCGCACCTGGAGGACTACACAACACAAATAAGTGTTTACCTAGGTAACTGCCCATTAACTATATTTGGGAAGGAGTTCAAATGGAGATGGTAAAACCCAGTCTCCTCCATACTATAGGAACAAGTCTGGTTTTAGTCCAGTTGTATAATCTGGATGACTAAAACAATGTTTAATGTCATCAATAACTTAAGTTTGCAAGAGGTTTGTGTGTTTGAGGTGGGTACAGAACGGAATGTTTAATGAACTGACATTGTTAATTGAGGATTTAAGTTAAGTATGTGTATGGATTCGCTGTGGATTGACAAAATACCCAGAAGAAACCTTATGATTTATGCACCACTTCCAAGGAATCCTGCTGCTTGACATAAGAGCATCTTCCAGAGTGTTCATTGGAACAATACTGCTAGTCAACGTAATTGAGACACCCCATTCTATCACTCGCTCACTACAAAACTTCAATATAAAGCAACTGTAAATGTTGACATGTAAAGTGAAATTGTCAACAGGTACATGTAAGGATGAATCATACACAGAGTTTTGATGGTAATTTATAGAATAGAACTGCCAGGTGATTACCGATCCCAGGCGATATGCACAACTGTGCCATTTTCCAAGAATGCATTACAACAGTGGGTGCTATACTTGCACTGTAGATAGACCACACTTTTACTTATTGATAACAAGTCATATTTATTGTTAGCTATCATATGTAGTGTTCATTTCGGGTCTCATCGTCAACCTACGGAGTCTGGTTAATAGGAAAGATCTGGTTATCATGGTGCATAACTGACAACAAAGAAAAGAAGTCTCTACATCTCGGTGAAGACCTGGGCAAACGACATAAGGCGTTGGAGTGGTGCCACAAATCCCATGATCATCCAGGCTCCAACGACCTCATCAACCGATCCAGCATGGAAGACATTCCGAAATATCCACATATCAAGGACGGGAGATGCTGCTGCTGACGTGAGAATGAAGTGCCACTTCCTTTCATAACAGATCATCGGGCAACGGAGTCTTAGCAAGGAAGCGAGGAGAAGGGAAGCTACTACTTAGGGTCTCTTGGATGTAGGTTGCCACTGTCTGACTTGTAGCCAGAATATTGCAGTCCCTTTGGCAGAATCCAACAGTGTTTCCTTTGTTCCATCCTTGGTCTTGCCATCATGCATTTGAATGTTTTTGTTTTACTTTATAAACAAGACGTAAAATGCCATCACAATGCATGAAACTGCCACAGCCAGGTGGAGTCGAGATCCGATGACAGCAGCTGGAGGGTAAAAAGACAGAAGAAAGTTAGATGGCATACCTAGCACACAAAGCTGTACGTAGTGATTGATGCTTTTAACTGAACCACACTGTTTAAGCCCTTATTACAAATGGCCTCAATTCAGTTGGGGCAGGTAATACAGTTTCCGGCCCCATCAGAAGTATGAGATTTTTATTTATTTTCATCTGGAGTTGTAGCCCTGTCCAAAATGAAGAATTCCCCAGATGAATCCAAATTTCTTAGTGGACTACCAGGGTTTAACTCTTAATGGGCTAGATTTCCACCAACTTCAGAATTACTGGCACCCAAAATATAGGTACCTCCAGGGGAGGGGAAAATCCAGCTCATTACACGGGTCACTTCCAATGAGGGCCTTTGTTTAAAGATTTGAGTTCAAGAAACGGGACAGATGAAGAACACTTTAAAGAGTGCTCAAATGACCAATTAGCACAGCCCTGAAACTAAGATTCTGAAGCTGCAGCGTTTTCCGCAGATTTATAGATTTGTTGCATATGGCACATAATCCATCATCGGCTGCATAGTTTTTAAATTGACATAAAAAAATTGTTTCTAGCTCATACGGATCAAAAGTACACTAAAGAAAGGTGTTGCCGCACAGTGGAAGTACACCACGAAGGTTTACACGTTACCTTTCTCTTGCTTATTTCTGTATTTAGATGTTAAAGGAGTACTAATGAAGTAACATTTTTACCCATTATGTTAACGTGTACAAATTCCAAAACGATGATGCAATATTTATCACTGCATTACGCCACACAATATGCCTTTTTTGCCACATATTTTAGTTAACCCTGCCAGATAATTTGGCCCTGCCATGCTGCTTAATTCAAATGGCTCTGCCAATAAGTGAAATATAGCACAGACAGCATAAAATGTGCAGTGATCAACTCAAACCATATACTGTTAATATTCTGGCCAGAATGCATGTATTAACAGAGCATTACTTTTATGTCAAGACCCGGAGGCCAATATTATATAGTAAATCCTTTATTGCCACCACTCAGCGGCACCTTTAAAGCCAATAGAATTTAGAATTTGAAACATTACCAAGATACTAAAACCCACCAGCAGCCAGTCCTCTTCCTTCTTTTATTGCTGCTGCTCACTCAGTTTATGTATGATGTTTGGTGTTACAAATTGTAATATGGTGTGTTCTGATTGAAACATAATTTGTGGCAGTGCAAGTGCTACTATTTGGCGCTTTCTGTTATTTTAAATATAAAATACTGAGTCGTAACTAGTTGTATAGAATAGCATGGTTGACTAAGGATTCTGCCATACGGTCACTGGTGAACAAATTGCTTTTTATTTTAGGGATTGTAAACTTTTTTGGTATCTGGGATGAAAAGCGATGTGTCCTGAGAGAGATTACTCTATGAGAGTGCAAGTCAGACTAGGTTTGCAGACGTAGGTCCCAGAGCCTATTTTAATTGCGGACCCCTTAGTGCTGCCAAGATCAAAGCAGTGCTCATATTATTTTCGTTGGTAGTCTTGGCGCGGTGGTGCAGATTCTTTTTTGCGAAAGAAAAGAGTGTTTGGGCTGCATATTGAGCATCGCAAGCGCAGAAACGCATTTTGTTTTGAAAGTATACTAGGATTTGATAACATTTACAAATAAAGGATAAATTAAGATAAAAGTTCTGTTTAAATATCTTAGACACTGACTGTAGGAAGGTAGAATCCTTCTGCATGTATGTCCCCACTTTTTGCTTGGTGCTAAGCTGGTTTTTGACTTGTCTGACTGGGATCCTGCTAATCAACACCCCAGTCTATCTGCTTTCTCCCTAAGCAGTTGTTTTCAGTACCTAGGTATATCCTAGAATGGATACTGAGGTACCCTTGTCAGTCTTTAGTATATGGTACCCATGTACCGTGGGCATAGGTACCCCAGAGGTCTCCCATGGGCTGCAGCATGTATAATGCTACCCATGGGAGACCATTCAAAATGGAACTACAGGCCTGCCATTGCAGCCTGTGTAAGTTGGTGCATGCACCACTTACGAAAGATATAGTTTTCCTATATCTAAGTGTCACCGCACTTAAAACCTATGTCACCCCTCTAGCAGACCTTTACAATCCTGAGGGCAGAGTCCTTGGTTCTAATTAAGAGGGTGCCCCTGCATGAGCAGGACATACCTGCAGCATATGGAGTCCATTCTCCCGGGTGGTCAGTGAAGCAGTCATATACTAGTATACAGGGGCATTACGTGAACTGCATAATGACCATCTCGAAAACGGCTGCAACGAACCCTATTGTGTTTGGTGTCAAACATGTTGGAATCATACCCCCACACCTTTACCGGTGTACAAAGTATGATTCCACCGACCGAGTGAGCCCTCCGTGAGGCTCTCAGTGTTCACGGTACCAACCTTCTAGTTCCGGACAGCACAAAATGGTTACTGCCAACCAAAGACACATTTCTGCCCTCCTGCTGCTGAGCCAAGCTAGAGCAGGGGAAGGCAGGACAATAGGCATCCTGTCACAGAGAGGTGTGACCACCTCCAGACAGGATTTAGTGTATTAGGGGTGGGTGGGTGTGCTTGCCAGTGCCTGAAAGTCTGCATGACAGGCACATTTGGTGTCCCTGTGCATAGTCCAGTTCAAACCAGTCCTGGGAGCCATTGGCTTCCGCTCTGGCGTGAAACTGGAGAAAGGACATGGGAGTAACCTCTCCCTGTCAAGAACCTCCCATGGGAGGGTCCCCTGAATCTTCCCAAGTCTTTCCTTAGGGTACTTAAGGGCTTACCTGGGTGTAGATCCCTAGATTCGTTGTGGACAAGATTCAGGACTGAAACCACTGCACTTCTACCGTCTGGACACACTGGACTTCGTTTGGGCCAGACTTCGTCCCCTTTTCAGTCTGTTGCCTCGTCTGTGCCTGTGCACCTGTGCACCATACAGGATCCGTGCAGGGCCTGTGAGGCATCCAAGACACCGGAAGATATTCTTCCTTGGAGTGAAGGAGACACTCCCCTGCATTCGCAGGCACTGCCAACACTGACTGGTCTGCTGATCTGAGCTCCTACGGACTCCGAAGGCATCAACAACACAGGATGTGGGTTCCTACGTCCCTCAAGACCAGAGCTGCTCTCTCACCCAATTTGAGGCCAGAATCCCTCGTGGGGGCTGGAATACCCGAACCCCTGTGCACCGTGTACTTTTGCAAGCGCAAATGCTTGCATGTAATTTTGCAGCAAGTGTATTGGGCTCCAGGTAGCCCCAACCTCTGGCAACTTCTCCTGCAAAGATCTTCACCCACATCGCACCGTGTGCTCTGTGCCTGTTTTGTAAAGCTGCAAGAGGTCCTCCTGCGACTCCAGTGTCTTCGACCTGTGGGTCCTGTGGGGGGTCAACTACTTTCTCTTTGGGCTCCCCGGATTGCTCCGTGTTTACCCTGACTACCCTGCTTGTTGTGATTCTCCTGCACCTTGCTGGTCCTCTTCCGGCAAATTCTTGACCTCCTGCATGGGGTGCTTTTGCCAAGGCTTGTTGGTGCTCCCGCCGGACAACGACCCCTCAGCAGTCAACATCCTTCGTGGGACAGCTCGTATCCGGCTCCTGAATCCTAAGCAATGCCTGGTCCCCACAGCTGCAGAGTCAAGGTCATCAACATATATCCAGAAGCGCCAGACATCGGTGGGCATCACTCTCAAATGACCCAGACTCTTTCCCCTCTGCTTTCAGGTACTCTTCCTCAAGAACACACGTTTGGATTCAGACAGGCACTTTCTCCTTCTCTAGCAGTGGCACTTACCTGGAGTCCTCCACTGGGTGTGACTATGGTTTCCGACGCCACTTCACACCTATGCACCCTGCTCCCCGGGGATAGGTAACTTGGGTACTACAGTATCCATTGGTGGGGTTGCTCTCCAACCTTCTGTCTTCAACGGGGTTTCCCCAGGGTCCGCTGGGAAGGGTCCCTAATCTTTCAAAATGTACGGAGCCCGCAGTAGTGTTCTCACACTACATGTCCTCCGTGGGGTCCCTGTCTACTTACCTTGAATGGTTCACCGGGTCCCCAGCGATTCTACAACCTCTCAACATGGTCCTGACTCGAGTCGTGATTCTTATACCGCTTCCTTAGTACATGGTTTGGTCCCCCCTTGGGGTTCACTGTGCATTAGTGCTAGTTACTGTGGTTTCTTTTCTATAGGATTGTGTGCTTTGTGTATATCTCCGTGTGGGAGATACTAGAAAGTACTAGAAAGTATTATATAATAAATACATATTTTTATAAATACCTTGTGTGGTTCTTTTTCAATTAATCGATACGATAAGATTGCATTCTGGTGAAAAAAGCTGCTTTACACACCTTCAAGACTAAGCCTGAAGGATGCTCCCCACAACTACCACTTGGATAGCTTTCTAAGGTTGTCTGAGACCTCCTAAATCACCATTGGGGTTGTTTCGACTGTTGCAAGGTGCCCCACTTACATTAGTGGACATCATATACCAGGCCAGCTTCTCACATTGACCTGGGCGCAAGCCGAACATTGGGGGAAGACGGTTGTTTCAACAGTCTTCCATGCGTTAACGTGTTCATGCATTGCATGCGCCATCTTGGTGGAAGGCTGAAACGCTGACCTGATTGCGGGCGAGTAGTTATTCACGAAATGAGAGGGTTTGCTCTCAGGAATTGGCCATGTATTATTCCTGTAGTGAGACAGGAGGCATTTCTGTGGGCAGGATTTAAGTCAGTTTCAGGAGGCACTGCCATCAATCGAGTGTAGAAGTTGCGATGGTTTTAGGTGGTTTTAGTAGGCACATTAGTTATTAAAACAATTTTTCCCACAGTACGGTTTAGTGTGAATCCGATAGATTCATGGAGCAAGGTGCAGGCTTGCAGGAGATAACTCTTAATAAGAAGCTTGACAGAATGATTGAAAAAATTACTTTGTAAATAACAAGTAGGATAGACAGGAACTTGGATTTGTTCATTGGTAAAAGCATTCCTGTGGAGGAGCAACGCTTTTGGTCTGCTAACAAAGCAGAAGAGAATGTAAAATAAGATGGTAAAGCTACCCGAAAAAGAAATCATATGATTGTAAATGTGGGTTTGGCAAAAAAAAGGAGATCTGCTGAAGCAGAGCATGATATCTTTGTTGACAAGAAAGATGATGGTGCTGAGGGTACACAAGGTGGGCAAGGGAATGGCCCAGAGAAAGATAGAAACAGGGGTTAAAGGGCCATAAGCGTAAGACAGTGATCTGTGATGAAACCTCTTGAAGTGCGGAGGTAGAGATCAGTTGTTGTTCAGATTTTGACTCAGAGGATTCAGACTATGGATTTCTGATGGAGAAATTTTCTAAGCATCATAGTAAGGAAAAGGGTGATGAGGCACTTACGGATTCTTTTGATCAACATATGTTTGACCCCTTACTCATTAAGCATCCACTTTCACCTGAGTGGACGCCCTTGGAACATGTGGCTAATATGTTCATTTTTGGATGTGACGGGAGATTCCCATGGGTGTTCGAGTCAGGCTGATGTGTGAGTGCTCTAGACCCTCTGTTGCCAAGATGGTGTTGGTAACCCGAGATATAGATGCTAAGATAATAGCGTTTATAGGCAAAGGTGGCCGTGACCCTAGAAATGGTTAGGACCAGGGTCCGAGATCCAGTTACGATAGGCTTTTGGATGTTGTGGGTCCACTGACCAAAGGTTTTGACCTGGCAGAGGAGGTTTACAATAAGAGTGGATGTGGATGAATTGTGCAGTGGATCCAAGGTGTTCTATGCTTGTTAGCCAGCACCAATACAGCGTACTCTAATAAGAGACGGAAAAGCATTCTGTTTAAAATCAATCCTAAAATGGTAGATCTGGTGAATAAAAAGAAGAGCGGCCTTCAGCCAATGGGGTGCTTTTCAGTGAAGCCTTTATTAAGGATATATCTAGTTTTGTTGGGGCTTTTTTTCTCTTTAAAAGTCCCAGAAGTATATTAAGAAAGTGTTTTAGGATTGTGTGTTTGTGATGTCGGGATAGCAAGGAGTCGGTTCCCAGCTGTGGCTAGGGCATTACCAGTGGCTCCTTCTCACGAGGTTATAGAGGCTATCAAGGTCAACAAACCTACTGGGGTGGAAGTTTTTACCCACAAAGACAGAATGCTTGGGGTAGGTTTGCCCAAGGTGAAAGGAGAACGAGAGGATCGTCCGGTAAGACCCCTCTGTCATTCCCTTAGAATTGGATGGCAGACTTGCCCAGTTTTACCAAAAATGGATACAGATTACAAGGGAACCTTGGAATTAAGAGACAGTTGGTGGGTTTCGAATAGAGTTTGAGGTGAGTACAGTTCAAAAATGTTTGCCAAGGAGACTAGCTTTTACAGCAGATCATATAAAGTTGATAGATTTAGAAATACAGGAGTTAAAGGAGTGGTTGTGTTAGAAGATGACAAACAGATTTGTGGGCAATATTTTTTTGGTGGAGAAGGAGGACAAGGGAATGAGACCAGTAATAAATTTAAAAGATTTGACCGATTGGGTGGTTTTACCATCATTTCATAGTGGAAGGAATACATTTGTTAAAGGATGTTTTGCAGAAATTGGATTTGATAACTCAATTCGATCTAAAGGATGCATATCAAACAGTTCCAATTTGGGATGGTCATCAAAGGTTTTTAAGATTTATTTGGAAGAGTTAAGTGTGGAGGTTTGTGTGCCTACCTGTCGGTCTTTCGTCAATATCTTGGTGCTTTACAAAGGTCCTTCAGCTGGTTGCTGCAGATCTAAGAGAGCGAGGAATTTGAATGATATTCTATTTCGATGACATATGAATTATGTATCAGAACAGGGAACAGTTGATTTCTCATACAGAGTTGTCAGTGAAGCTGTTGGAGAATTTGGGATTTGTAGTGAACTGGAAGAAGTCAGATTTAGTTCAAGGATAGCAAACCCAGTTTCTTGTCTTTGGAATAGATACGATGGAAGGTTTGCTGAGGTAACCGAAGGAGAAGTTGAAGAGAATTTGGAAAGAGATGTTAGCACCTAATGTGGGTCTTAAATCCTCTATTATTCAAGCTATTTTCTCAGGTCCACGCATTATCAAGCCTTACAGAGGTTGAAAACCAAACACAAGATGGATTGAGATACTCTGAAACAGTTTGCTGTTCATTGGGGGCAAGAAAAGAGTGGACATGGTGACCGAGAAATATGGAAGCATGATATGGGCATGCGATTACTGGTGAAAATGCTGATTTGGTTGTGAAATCGGATGAGAGCTTGAAGGATGGGGTGCAAGTTGTGGATTGTCAAGGACTGGTGGTCGTTGGACAGATCAGGTAAATAATTTGCGTATAACTTTTTTGGAGTTATTAGCAGGATCCTTTGCAATAAAAATGTTTTGTAGATCAAACTGTCAAAAAAAAGCAACATGGGGAGACAAACGCTTTGTGGTTGCTGCTTCAAAACTGTGGAACCTACTTCCTCCCTTCATCAAACTTAGTCCTTCACTGTTAACATTCCGAAAGCACCTTAAAACTTGGCTTTTTAATCAGTAAACTTTCAATGGAAACCCTCTGTAATCTGTAATCTGTGATCTCCAGCGCCGAGACACCGAAAGGTATTTGTGCGCTATAGAAGTTTTATAAATAAATAAATAAATAAATGTTCAGTGGTGTTAAGGATGAACAATGTATCAATGGTAAGGTATGTAAACAGACTGGGAGGTCCACTTTCAAAGTGACTGGCAGATCTGGCAAGTATTTTTTGGGAGTATTGTCTAAAAAGTGGTCTGCGAGTTTAGGCAGAACATATCCCATGACTGACGAATTCAGCGGCAGACTGGTTTTCAAGAAATGTTCACGATTCGAGTGATTAGATGGTGGACAGGCATGTTTTCATGAACTTGAACAGGTTGTGGGTTCCTTTTCAGGTAGATCTCTATGCGAACAGGCTAAATGCTCAGGTAGAGAGGTTTTTCAGCTGGCACCCAAATCCGTGTTTTGGCAGGGGTAGATGATTTCTTTCCAGATTGAACAGGGCTTCACCCATAGGCTTTTCCTCCTTTCACAATGATTGGAAGAGCAACTGGGATGATTCGCCGAAGGAAGGAGTAAGTAGTGGTGGTGGTGATTCCTTTATGGAGCTCTCAAGCATGGTATCCGATCAGGTTGGAGAGGAGTGTAGACTTTCCAGTGTTGCTTCCAACATTCCCAGCAATACTGCAAGGTCCTCAGGTAGAAGTTCACTGTCTGAACAGTGCAGATCAATTAACGTTGGTGGCATGGAAACTTTCAGGAGAGTATGGAGGAGGCCTGGACTTTCATCAGAGTCTTCTAGGCTTATTGAGGAATCTAGGGCTCCTTGGACAAAGAAGGCGTATAGACTGGCATGGAGTAAATGGGTATGCTGGTGTGTTGAAGGGGGGGGGGGGGTCATGATCCAATTTCAGTTGATGTAGTTCAAGTGATTATTTTTTTGGCAGAATTGTTTGCAAGTGGCCTCGCTTACAAGCCTGTGAATATGTATAGGTCGGCTATTGCAGCTGGACACGTTTTGGTGGATGGTTCATCAGTGGGTCAGGATATTATGGCGAGAAGATTATTGAGGAGCATTGGGATTTCTAGACCTTCAGGTTCCAGGTACTCTTCCGTTTCGGATGATTCAAAGGTTCTGAAATTTCTGGACAGCTAGAATAACAATGAAAATATTAATTTGAGAGATTTGTCTTTTAAGTTGACAATATTGTGTTTGGTGTCTTTCAGTAGAATATTGTATGTGCAGGCTTTGGAGGTATCTTGTAGTTCTAACACTCCAGAAGGGATGTTTTCATTTGAAATGGTGACCTAAGACGCATTAATCATCCATTTTTTATTATTATTTTGTTGAAAGAGTGAAGTGTGACAGTCAAGGGTATATCAGCCTTTGATTACATACAGGCATCCTCATTAGGAAGTTTATTCGCCAACTTTAGCAAGATGGGTGAAAGAGATAATACACAAATTTGGCTTGGATACAAGTTTGTTTACTGCTCATTCAGTCAGGGGAGCAGCTGCTTCAAAAGCTTGTATGTTGGGTGGCACTTTGCAGGACATTTTGCATTGTGCGGAATGGTCATCAGATTCCATGTCCAGGCGATTTTACTATAAGTCGGTGGAGAGTGCAGCAAATTCTTTGGTTGCTAAGCTCTAAACTTGCATAATATTGGCCTAGAGTGACATTAAATGTAGATTTTTCACAGCATTGGTGGGTTGAAAATCTAGATTTTATTAAAGACACAGAGGGTAATATAATCCCCCCCAGCCTAAACCCTTCCCTAATGTTTTGTTTGTATATTATATTTTTTTAGAGGTCAAGTTTAAGATCTTTGTGTTTTTTTAATTGGATTCTGATGGAGAAAGAAGAGTTTGTTAAAGAAGAAATTTGTTCGAATTTTAGGATGTTGATTTAAGGACAGCTTTAAGTTTTGAGTTAGCAGTTTTATAAAAGGTGAAAGAGGACTGGTTGCTGAAGATCTTTGGAATCTTTTGAATTCCAAAAACTATTGGCTTTAAAGGTGTTGCTGAGTGGTGGCAATAAAGGATGTATTGCATATTATTAGCTTCCGTATCGTTAATAAAATGAGAATGAATTTTCAGCCCACTATGGCTGTGTGTGGGGGGAGGGCAGTAGAAATCGACATTATTCATTCAGACTGTCCCATGAATGTCACAATAGGCAACTGCCCATTTGCACACAGTCCCCCCTTATAAACCTTTCATGTGTGTTGACTGGGAGTCTTCATTTTCTCGCATTCCTCCATACTGTTCTCTATTCTAACTTGTGTTGGATCGTCCAATCACCCCATACATTTTTTCTTTTTCATGTAGCCGGTTCCACTGTAAACTACTCTATCTGTGACCATGCACCAGTTCAATTTCCAAGACCATTCTTGAAGCAGCAATGCTATGCCAGGTCTTGTTTTAGCACTGTTAAATGCAAGATCATGAAGTTTCTGGTATGGAATAATGGACTGGTTTCCACATTACCAGAATATTTGGGGGTGTTACTAGGTGACACTGCATGTCAATCATTCTGAATCAACAATGCATTTTAAATGTACATTGACACCTAGGTCCTATTAGGTGGCAGGTGCCACAGAGACTCTCAGTGTCTTGGAATGCCTCCAACAGACCCATGGATAAACACGAGGCAGCTTACTGTGCACATAAAGGAAATTGACAGTTTTTTCATTGGAGGTCCATCTCAGTTGCAAACACTCTCGCAACCCCTCTCGCCCCCAACATGAAATGACCAAAGTGCTATCGCAATACAATATTAGTGTTCTTTTTAAATGGGGTTTGAGGGTGGTTGCCATTTCATTGAGATCACAAAAGGAACCCACTTCCAGCTCGCCTGACTGAGGTACATCATCCCACTCGTCACAATAAGCAAAACAAGCATTGGCAAAGTCAACAGGTTTCGCCTGACACTTATTTTTAGCCATGCTGTATAGCACGGTACTGTTTTTTTTTTTTTTTAAAGCACAATGGTGCAACCACTGTCATAGGTAAGTATACATTTGATATTTTTTCCTTTTTATTTACCGATCTGATATAGATCGTTAAATTAAAAAAAGCTGTGCCAATGCCTTTTTTTTAACTTAGCAAGAAGGTGCTTAAAAATAAATAAAAGGATGAGTGGGTTGCGGGAGCGGTTGGCTAAGTGAAGCACCACAGTGGGTGAGGGAAGAAACAACAAGAGGTAAATAACAGAGGCAAAGGGGCGAAAGGGAAAAGCGAGGAGCAAAGGAGGAGGGAGCATACAGGTGAGAGAGAGACATGAGTGCAGACAGGGGGATAGAAGCACATGGGCGAGAGAGAGAGCAACATGGAGGTGGAGCACATGAGAGACACAGATGGAAAACATGCACTCTCATGGAGTGCCAAAATAAACAGAAAAAAATAGTTCCCTCAAAGCAAGCATTGGAAGCTAGCCAATCCGAGAGAGATGGTAAGGAGACTATGCTCCATGGGTGGAACAAACACAAGACTGGTAAAATGGGACATTAAACACAATCACATAAGAATCAGGTAAATGAGAGAGACAGTAAAGCCAACCAATGCTAAGCAATGGGCATGCTGCAGCCCCTGTATGTTATTGGCAGACCTACAATATGTCTTTCTCAACGAGACGCAAGCGATGTCTGTTAAGCTTGTCCTAAAGAACGACATTCATACTACTTAATAAAGATTATAAAAGTGGTGCACCCAGAATAATAAAACAAAGTCCAATATATCATTCAGAATTCCTGTGCCGCCTTTAGTTCATTCCAAAACTTATATTCTTTTTACAAGTAAAACCAATTACAGCCAAAACATTCAGTTGAAAAATTTACTTCTTCAGGGAGTATCAGTTCAAATGAAATATGCATCCTCTGTGTATCCAAATAGAGAGACACTTTATGTATGGCACAGTCACACCCTTCTTTTCATATCAATTTCATATTCGTTCGCCCAAGGTCTACTTTTCAAAGCAGCTCAGTACTGACAGGCACTCAGTGTATTACTGTACAATGCTGAGTACCTTAGGTCAGGAGTAATACCATCTGGCCTTAGAGTTAGAAAAGCCCCAGAATTATCTGTAGAGATCCGAAATGTTTTGGAAAGGTGCTCACATATAGCCAGTAGATGTGTACGAGATTGGATGATATTAATTGTCGAAACAGCCAGAGAAGTGGTGGTCTTACTGAAGTACTGGGTTTTTAAGAACCCAGCGGTGCCAGGGAACACACCCTAAGACTTCGAGTCCTTCCTGTCCCAGACTACAGAAACACAGAGTCTTCTTGGTGAAGTCAAAGATCGAATTTATTGGCTGCAGCCAGTAACAGGTAACCTAGAAGTACAACACGGTGTATATTCTCAGGAGACTGGTCAACCTTACAAAGCCAGCCTTCTCTTTTTTGTACAAAATATTATGCTTCAGGCAAACATTCCTTGTTTTACAGTTGACCATTCACATATTTTCACTTCAAAGAAAAAGCAGCATCATGATGAAAAGCTTATTTTCAGTTTGTCCAACCCACAGTAAATCACCCGGCAAGGCCCAACATTTTCATCAGATATCGACGGACCCCTAATAAATTCGGGCACCTCCTCCTAGTAAAGCAGGTCATAAAGTAAGGAACAGAGACAGGTGTGTGTAAGATTAGGCGTGGTTTGTGTGCGATGAAAGGTTTATGGGCATGTTGTGCCTTGATACTAATCTTGATCGGCCACTGGGAGAGGAACTGACCGAACATGTTTGGCCCCGGGCAGTGGAGTCAGCTTGCCCAGGTCGTGCAGAAGTCAGCAAAGGTGTACGTGTCCTTCAGACTTGTTTTTGGACTTAGTCACCGGCCTATGTGAGGGCAATCACAAAATGGCTGCCGTATACAAAATGGAACCCGAGGGTTCAGGACGGAATCTCGAATTAAAGGGTGATTTCGTCACTCGAATATGCCGAAAATGCTTGTGTATGATATACTAGTCATTCTCGGTCTGCTGGTATCAAAATCGTCATGATACGACGATGTTTATGGCACGGGTCCAGAATTTTCAGTACCACAGACCCTCCTTTTGCCCTTACATAGGCAATAACCTATACTCGTGCTAATCTGAGTCCAGGTCTATATTCATAAAGTCATTGAGATGTTGCTGTAGCATCATCCTATTACTTAGCCCGTCCCTCAATACAGGTTTCCTTACACATGATGTAGCACAGAGGCCACATATAGCAGGAGCACACTGTACGCACAGACAGAACAGGAAAAGAATGGCTAAGATCATCCCAATGACCATCAGAATCTTCCATCCCCAGGCCGATAACAGTTCCCAGAACCACCCTATCAACGACCAATCTCCTTTATCCACATGAATGGATTCAGAGATCTTATGTAGTTTGGAGATGGCCTGGTACACTGTTGGAGCGTTATCTGGAATGAAAACACAGCAACTCGATTGGATCACTTTACATACCCCACCTCGGTCTGCAAGTATGACGTCTAACGCGACCCTGTTTTGAAGGGTCATAAGACGATCCGACTGGAGCTCAGCAGTCAAGTTACTAAGGGCACCGGCAGTAACAACTACGGTGGATTCAACCACTCTCGTCAATTGCCTTATGTTCCTGCTGTTAACCATAGGTCCCAAAAACGGCAGGAAACCCTTAAAGAAGTCTCCAAATTCTTGACCTGCAGTGTCTTCTTTACTGAAGACACCTCTAACTATCCTTGTCTTATGGTAATCTGCCGCAGCTGTGTAGGTGGGAGGCACTAGGAATGAAACAAAACACATGCCCGAGAAGTCAGGGGGCAACCATGTGTAGGCTCTATCATGACAGATGAAATAGGTACCCTTAGCTGCTAGGAACGAAGGGGAAGTCTGAGATGCAAAGACATGTTTCCGTGCAGATACTTTTTCCTAACTGAGCTCTCGGATTCTTGCCATTACCTTGCAGACATAGGTGGCCCTGATGAGGTACAATCCAAATCGGGGAGGATCTCTTAGCTCGCTGTTTTTCACTCAGAGTAACTCCATATCCGGTTACGTTCCATCCAATATATGCTAGTGTCTCATCTCTCGGGATAGTCTCATAGGAAGTATCTTCCCTAATCATATCTACTATACCCTTAACTAGAGCACTATTCTTTGGATTATCTTTTACAGAACGTAGGGGATAGACTTCATGTGCGTAGATGAACATTGTTCTGTATGCCCACACAGAGCCATTGTGGCTGAATGGCAGGACCAGATAAGGGATACCTTTATCCGTTGTGTGAGGCATAAGACCACACACCCAACAGTTAGTCGTGTTCATTACTAATTGGTGTTGGTGCAAAAGCTGAACGAAGGAGTTATTAATAAACTCTAATCTCCTAACGGACTCATGTTCAGGAAAGTGAAAAGAATGTGAGGAAACAGTAGAGGGAGGAGGTATGGGCTGTGTAGTGGGTGCAAATGTCACTCGAAAAGAGAATAAAACATATCCTTTTAAAAACATCATTACACTGAACAACATAAAAATGCATAATATCAAAAAGATTTTCTTGGTCATCATTCTACATATTTTAGCTTTAAAGTTCATCTCTATGGCAGGTCTCTCCATCTCGAAAAACTCCATCCTCTCTAATTGCTGCTCGCGATGGTAGGGTGTTCTATGCTAAGGAATGCTTCTGTCAGTCCAGGGCAACTCCCTTAGACCAACAAGAACCGTTGACCTAACGTCTTCGGCTGCACTCCAAAGACTTCGGCAACCGCGACCCTACAGCTGAACCCGGATGGTGGTTTGAAAAACAAAAATAAAAAAGTTTCTCAGATGAGAGAGCTGCACCTTCAAAAATAGCAAAGGAAAGAAAAAACATTTATTAGTCCATAGTTCTCGGTTATAGCGTCTTTTTCCAGGTAATGTCTGGTCCTGGAACAAGGGTTCAGGCTCTGTAGTGTCCAATCGAATTGACGGTGGCACAGCTTCTTGCAAAAGATTGTCACTTTCACGTTCAGAAATTGTTCCTTTTACACGTGCATCGCTGAAAGGCAGAAAACGGGGCACAGTCTCAGTCTCAGAGTCAGCAACACCCTCCTGGACCCACCGGTCGTACGGCAGAGGCAAAGGGACCCTCTTGCAGTGTACGTCGTGGATCCAGTTTCTTTCCTTCCACTCGAACGGCTGATCTCGTTGAGAGAAGAACTAGGTGGGGGCTGGTCCAACGGGGCTGGTCATTCTTTGTCCGCTGAAAATTCTTGACCAGCACCCAGGATCCAGGAGTAATAGGATGTCCTGGAGCTTCAGAGACCTGAGGCAGAGTATCGTGAACCTGTTGGTTTAAAACACGCAATTTAGCCGTCAATTCATACAAATAATCAAGCAGTACAGGGTGTTCGATCTCACTGAATTTTGTCGGCCTTGGCACTCCCCATATGTTGGCCGGATGGCCGAACACAATTTCATAGGGACTAAGTCCCACTCGCGAATGCACAGTCATTCTGGTTGATAGGAGTGCCAAAGGCAGAGCCAAAGGCAGAGCGTCAGGCCATTTAAGACCAGAGCTCGCTTGGATTTTGGCCAATTTTAGTTTTAGCGTGCCATTATAGCACTCTACTAGTCCAGCTGATTGGGGGTGATTTGCAGCGTGGAATTTTTGCTGGATCCCTAGCCCTTCACATACTTTCTTCATCACTCGACCCACAAATTCACTTCCATTGTCACTCCAGACCATTCTCGGCATTCCAAACCTAGGGAAGAACTCTTTGACCATGGCTTTAGCTGTGGACATGGCATGGCAGTGTTGTCCTTCAGGGGATATGCTTCTACCCATCTTGAAAAGGCACAAACAACAACTAGTACGTATTTCAAATTGTTGCACCTTTCCATGTGAATGAAATCTAGCTGCAAAACCTCGAACGGATACGTTGGAGGAGCAAAATGACCAGCTGGAGTTGGGGTTCCCCTACCAGGATTGTATTTCAAGCACACCATGCAATTCTTGACCACATTCTCTGCACACTTAGGAATTCTAGCATTTTGCCATACAGGAACCAACAACTTACAAATCCCTTTCACACTGATGTGAGCCATTCCATGGGCCATTGTAACCACTGCAAGCACATATGCATCGGGTAATAACCATCGCTGATGTTCTGACAATTCAATCCAACAACCATTTGCATCCAATTTACCCGTACTCTCTCTCCACACACTCAACTCTTTCTCTGTAGCTTCAGCTTGAATAGACTTCACACTCTCTATCGTATCCTCACACATTCCAATGTCATCAACCCATCTCGCAGGGCCTGCTACACACATTCGGCTCATCACATCCCTCGCTGTTTCTTTTGCGATTTCATCAGCAAATGCATTTCCACGACCAACATCATCAGTAACCTTCTTGTGTGCACTGCATTTCACAATCGCAACTTGCAATGGCAAGGTAAGTGACTCAAGAAGCTCATTCACCAACTGACCATGCTGTATCTTGGCTCCATGCGAAGTCAGAAACCCACGTTCTTTCAACAATCGTCCAAAACTATGGGCCACACCAAATGCATACTGGCTGTCAGTATATATATTCACTTTGATTCCTTTTGACAACACACACACTCTTGTAGTGGAATCAACTCTGCTGCTTGAGCTGAATTATGTGGGATAGGTGCAGCTTCAACAATCGTATGTAAAGTCGTAACAGCATATGCTGCAGTCGTATCACCATTCGGAAGCTTGAAGCATGAACCATCCACCCATAAGGTACCATCACACTCCACGAGAGGAGTATCTCTGAGGTCTACTCTCCCTTTTGTTTCTTGCTCTGTCTTAAGAAAACAATCATGTTGTTCAGAAACATCTGTTTCTGCTACAATCGGCAACAACGTAGCTGGATTCAACGTGTTGCATCTTTTTATGTGCACAAAAGTGTCAACTCGTAACCTGACAATCGAGCACTAGTTAAGTGCGGTGTCTTGGTTCTGTTTAACAAAATGTCCACTGCGTGCGGAACCATTACAATTAACATATTATTCATCACTAACCCAGCAGACTGCCGAATAGAAACTGCTGCTGCCGCTGTGGCTCTCAAGCAACTTGGCAACGCTCTAGCTACCGGATCCAAAGTTGACGAAAAATACCCGCATGGACGTTGCTTGTCCCCAAAAGACTGTCAGCACTGACAATGCACAACCTTCTTTCTCATGGACATACAGTGTAAAAGGCTTGCTGTAGTCGGGGGTACCCAACACAGGAGCCGAACACAATGCATCACGCAATTCGGTAAAACCTTTCTGACAATCTTCAGACCATGGAAGGGGATTCGGTGTATCTTTACAGGTCAATGCCACCAAGGGTTTGGCCAGTAAAGAAAAATTCGCTATCCATTGTCTGCAATAGGATGTGATGCCTAAGAAAGCGCGCACTTCTCTCTGTGTCCTTGGCACACTCAATTTTGCAATTGCCTGAATTCTTTCTGGGGTCAGTTTCCTTCCCTCCTTCGATAAGAGATGACCTAAGTAGGTCACTTCTTGTCGACAATATTGTAACTTTGAAAGGGACACTTTGTGATGTAAATCAGACAAATGACGCAACAATGACAACGTTGCTTTACAAATTTCCTCAGTATCTGCAGCGATTAGTAAATCGTCAACATACTGAATAAGGGTAGCGCCATCAGGTAAAACAATTGTATCAAGCTGTGTTTTTAAAGCCTGACTATATAACGATGGACTCTCACAATAGCCCTGGGGAGCGCGTTTGAACCGGAAGCTTCGTCCTCCTAAACAGAAGCCGAAAATATCCCTGCTCTCCTCGGCAATCGGGATGCTGAAGAAAGCATTCTTCAAGTCAATCACCGAGAACCAAGTCGCAGAAGCTGGAACCATAGTCAATAGGGCAGTGATATCAGGAACAACTGGAAATTGTGGCACAACGATTTTGTTCACCTCTCTAAGATCAATCACAAACCTGTAAACAGGTGGCTGAGAAGGGTCAGTACGCTTCAAAACAGGCAAAACCGGGCTATTGCAAACGTTGCCTCTTGTCTCCTCAATTACATCTTTTTTAATCAAATCATAAATGATCGCTAGCAACGCTTTTTCACCTTCACTAGAGATCTTGTATTGGGGAATACGTGGCATTTTAACATTCGCTTTTAATGTCACAACATATGGCGGTATTTCCAAAAGACCCACATCATTAAGACCAGTAGCCCAAAGAATATCAGGAAGAAGCGACTATTCTGTCGGAAGTTTATCCTTCGACAAATACATTGGGGAGACCACTTTCTTACCCAGTGTAAGTTGTACTCCTGAAGGAGAACAATACAAAGTTGCATACAATCTTTTCAATAGATCCAAACCTAACAAGTTCTCACCACAACCTGTCGTCAAAATGAGGGGTGCTTCTAATTCACAAGGTCCAACAGAAAGGGAAATAGGACTAGAAATCGGGTTCCTAACCGGGGCGCCAGAAAAACCTACTGAAACATTCATTTCGCCAGACAAAGGTGCGCCAGGGAGTTTAGAGTGCATAATAGAACTATTTGTAGCACCAGTATCCAACAGAAAAGGCTCTGACACACCTGATGTAATCACCTCAACATAAGGTCCACTCTGATCTACTGGAACTGAAACAACTCCCTCTCTTTGTCTATGGCTGTCCTAGCAATCATTACCTTCCATATTCTCATCTTCCGCATAGTAGTCATCAGCATAGTACTGAGGCGTTCTACCAGACGCGTTATTCTGCTGATCAAAACTATTCATTGAATTCTGAGGTGGAAAGGAGCGTGCGTTCTGGGGGAAATTCCACGTGCTCTACCTCTAGATGCTTGTGGAACACCTCGACCTTTTGCGCTAGAAACACCATTCATACGCTGTAACAAAGCAGGGCAACTACTTTTAAAATGACCTTCTTCTTTACAATATGCACACTGATTAGGGCCTACAGGAAAACGTGGTTGAGAAAACTCGAACCTTTGCGAGTTTCTCTGAAACTGCTGAGGTTGCTGAAAATCACGCTGGCCACCACGAGGCGGATAAGCTTGCTGTAAAAGAACCTTTGTTTTTAACTCTTTAGTTTTCTTTTCTACTCTATCTTTTTCGTCCTTATCTCTATTCTCATAATACTGTGCAGTAGCCAATATCTGTGCTGATGAGGAAACGGCCCAAGAACTCTGAGTCTTTCCATTTTTTACACAACTCAGGAAGCAAATTATGTACGAACTTGTCAACGAACAACCGTTGACCACCTTCTGTACTCATATCTTGACCACTGTGGTCGATAAATGTCTCCTCAAACCTGGTGAAGAAATCGGACACGGTTTCCTCTTTCTTCTGCTTACATGCAGACAATTTGTCCCAATTCACTCGCATAGCAGGCATTAACGTCTTCATGTAGGTAACAATTTTACCAGGGAGGTCTGCAACTAAAGGCTCAGGTTTAGCACCACCAACTTGTCGGCCATCTGCAGTAGCAATATTAGCCCATGTATCACCTAACTCCGGCGCATGGTCTGTATGACGAATCAATCCCCACAAAGGCTGTGGAACCACATTTCCAAACAAAATATCTATGTCAGCTAAATTCATAATACATGAGCCTGCGGTCTGTGATAGTTCCTTATAATACCCTGCAGGATTTTTACGGGGGTCAGGCAAAGTCTGCTTAAGGGCCAAAACTTCAGCTCGCTTCCAAGGAACATGTACCCATACACGCTGAAAATGAGGCTGAATCGGTGGGTTAGCTACTAGATCCCCTTCTTTCCAAACTGGGGGTACTTCTCTCAATCGGATATTGTCGCGCTTTTCTCCTAGCAGAGGGATCATGCTCAAATAATGACCGAGAAACACCCTCACACCTAAACGACAACAATGTCGCAACTGCTTTTTCAACATCGGAACCCACAATTGTGCCTTTTGCAAACTCGTACCGTACACGACACAGCTCAGGCGGATTGCATTCTAAATCATTTTCCTCCAATTCCTCACAAAGAAAAACACAAATTTTCTCGAAAACGTATCTCTGCTTCGGTGCTTCCCACTGATGGACGACATCCATAACAGAATCTAGCTCATATCTTGTGGGGTCTGTAACCCATTTGTGTGCCAAATAATTCAATGTTTCCTGCTCTCTAGAAACGGGCATTTGACTACGCAACTGTTTATGTGTTGAAACAGGGGTCATACTTGTTGCCCCAAAAAGAGGATACAGTAGACTAGCAACTGTATCAGTCATTCTCTGCCGAACAGAAGGAGAAGTCGATGAAAGAACAGGAGGAAAAACAGAGTGAGGCAAAGCAGATGCAGATGCAGAGGCATTAACAGGAGAAACATCAGAAGAGGTAGTCGGTGCAGTAGTCAAAGTTGTAGGAAGTACAGAGGGAGCAGGTAGCAAAGTCAGTGGCCCTTGAGGAGGCTGCGCCGTAGCAGTAGGAGCCAACTGAAGAGGAGCTGGCGGTTGTGGAAGAATCTGAGGCACAATAATCGGAGGTTGCACAACTAAAGGTTGCGGAGGTGCAGTAGCACTCTGCGCATAGGGGGGTGGAGAATTCAATAAATACGACATTAAAGGGTCTTTCTCAAGTTCTTTTGCTACATCTTGCTGGAGAGGTGACAAAACTGGATAGCATTTATCGATTGCCATTTTACGTTGCTTGTGCAACTGCTCACTCGCTTGCTCTTCTTCATCATCTTTATACTGCATAGCAGCTTGCATTATCGAAATACCCTTTTCTCTTTTATTCTTTTTAGCTAATTTAATTTCTTTCTGTTTGGCTTCCTTTCGCCATAGGCGGAAAGAGTCAAACATCGCCGGCCGGGCTTTCTTCTTGAAAAGTCTAACCTCTAGATTATCCAATATCTCTGTGTCAAAACTACCATATTGGGGCCATTTTAAAACACCATCCTTCCTGGTGTATCGGATCCATACTTCATTATATGTGATGGGGCCTACGCCGTGTTTCACATAGAGTTCATAAGTTGGAGTTCCAATTGGAGGAACCGGACACGAGTCCTCCAATCGGGAATCCCTATTACAACCAAGACAAAACAAATTTCCAAGTCTGCTAAGACCAGGCATCTTCGCTCACTAGTCTAGCTTCAAACTTCAAAGGTTTATCGAAATACGATAGTCCCGTGAATACACGAGTCCCTCGGCTTTGGTACTTGCAAGTTCCAAATCAAAGATCCCAAGGGGATACCCAAACTAAGAACCAAACTAAGGACTGGGAGACGCTCCACTTATACTTAACTGAGGTATCGATGACGTCACCAGAAGACTCGTCTATCGTTTCGCTCTACAAATCATCAAAGGGTCCAAGACAGGGCGATAGTCAGGGCAGCAGTCCTTCGTAGCCGTCGGGACGCGGGGAACCTCGCAGCAAAGACTTTCGGACCACGAACGACATACAGGGGTCGATGAAGTGGTTGGCCTTCCTCCAGAATTTTCACACGAAGCTCCTCACGAACCTCTGGCTTGGACCGGTACCGCTTGAAATCGCCCCACGTTGGGCGCCAACTGAAGTACTGGGTTTTTAAGAACCCAGCGGTGCCAGGGAACACACCCTAAGACTTCGAGTCCTTCCTGTCCCAGACTTGGTGAAGTCAAAGATCGAATTTATTGGCTGCAGCCAGTAACAGGTATCCTAGAAGTACAACACGGTGTATATTCTCAGGAGACTGCTCAACCTTACAAAGCCAGCCTTCTCTTTTTATACAAAATATTATGCTTCAGGCAAACATTCCTTGTTTTACAGTTGACCATTCACATATTTTCACTTCAAAGAAAAAGCAGCATCATGATGACAAGCTTATTTTCAGTTTGTCCAACCCACAGTAAATCACCCGGCAAGGCCCAACATTTTCATCAGATATCGACGGACCCCTAATAAATTCGGGCACCTCCTCCTAGTAAAGCAGGTCATAAAGTAAGGAACAGAGACAGGTGTGTGTAAGATTAGGCGTGGTTTGTGTGCGATGAAAGGTTTATGGCATGTTGTGCCTTGATACTAATCTTGATCGGCCACTGGGAGAGGAACTGACCGAATAGGTTTGGCCCCGGGCTGTGGAGTCAGCTTGCCCAGGTCGTGCAGAAGTCAGCAAAGGTGTACGTGTCCTTCAGACTCGTTTTTGGCCTTAGTCACCGGCCTATGTGAGGGCAATCACAAAATGGCTGCCGTATACAAAATGGAACCTGAGGGTTCAGGACGGAATCTCGAATTAAAGGGTGATTTCGTCACTCGAATATGCCGAAAATGCTTGTGTATGATATACCAGTCATTCTCGGTCTGCTGGTATCAAAATCGTCATGATACGACGATGTTTATGGCACGGGTCCAGAATTTTCAGTACCACATTACTTAACCAGGAAGTCCTTGAGCTTGAGGAAAAACAAAAAAATACACAAGAATCGGAAGAAGCAAAAAGTAAACTAGATTACATCAACAGGGAATTACACGATTTTGAAGAATATCTAATAAAGAAAAAACCAGACAAATGAAAGAACGACATTAGGTGGTATACACAGGAGAAGGCATATACTTATCTGACACCTATTTACTATCATGATTGGAGACAAGAAGTAGGGCCAACAGATTCAACGAATAGGAAGAAAATAACTTTGATCACCTTCTCGGACACCTACTCTACAGACTCGGATGGTGATAGTCAGAGTTCAAGTGAAGGAGGTAGATCACATACAACATATAGGGGGGCCCCACTATTACAAAATTACCAGGACCCAAATCAGTTCCCTTTTAGCCATTAGGCAGGAACAGAGTGATATACAGGTACCAAAGACAGGACAGAGGGAAATATTTCCATCCAGATCCTCACCATCAGTACACAACGACTCGCAAACATCAATACTGGAGTCCACAACCACATTAAAGACAACACGTCTGGACACTATCCCAATCTTTAATTTAACACCCACTAAGATTGGACAGGAAGAAGGTGCGCTGCTGATGAGGGGATTATCTTTTGTAACTAGTACCAACACAGACGTGTTTAAGCTTAACTAGGATGTGTTTGCATTCTTCAGAAAGATCAACCTAAAAAAGTATTACATGCATAATGTCACAGAAAATACAGAGTCAAAACCTTCGGGATGCAAACCTAAGTTCATCTTCACCCTCACCCTTGAAATGGTGGGCCCAGAAATACCTATCTTTGAAAAAGCCGACCTAAAAGATCTTAATAACATTACTAATTATATGCCGCCAGCAGAACAAAATCTCACAAAAAGTGAGATCACTGCATTACATAGCTTACAGAAGAATAACAATATCACACTTAAACAGTGTGACAAGGGGGGAGGCATTGTGGTTAAGGACACTGCACAATATATTACTAAAATACAAAGCATGTTAAAAGTTCCAGAACATTACAAGAGAGCCTTAATTAAATCACTTGAGAAATTGAAAACCAGAATAGAACAGCTGACCTCGGGAGCGCTACAGAATGGAGACATTTGCAAGAAAGAATTTGAGTTCCTCAACAAAGAGAATCCAGTGACTCCGGTGCTATAAGGAGTTCCCAAAACACAAAAATACAGTAGACCTACCACTTCGCCCCATTATCTCCTCCATTAACTCTATCATGGGACCCCTATCAAAATATATGGATGCCTTCCTTTGCCCTTTGACCAAATTATATACTTGCTATATCAAAGACACAGGAGATTGGAATTCAAAAATTGAGAATCGGGCATCTAACCCCCAACAAGAAATCTTAGTCACGCTTGACATAGAACAACTGTACACTAACATCCCACAGTTGGAAGCATTAGAAGCCGTACAGGAATTTTTGGTGCGTGTTAGACCTGTCAGCCTTTTGGTGGTCCCTCCTAATTATTTATTTATTTTGTCCCCTTTTTGCCCCTCAATCTTTTTCTTTTTATGTTCACTTGACTTTTCGGGTGTTGACCTAGGGGTTGGGTGCTCTTTGCCCTCATAGTCTTTTTCCTGAGGCCTGGGTGCCTTTCTGACTGAATTTAAAAGACTCACAAAATGGTGGCCAGTAACTGCCATAACTGACACCTCAAGGAATAGACCCATAGAACAACATAGGAGAGCTCCAGAACCTTCCAGCTGGTTCTGGAAGCATGAGGTTAGCCTATTAAACTGTCAGTACTAGGGCGGCCATTTTAGAACCAGGTCAGTGTGAGAGTGCAATGAGGAGTTTAGGCTACTGGGCAGGGAGGTTAGTGCATTGTGGGAGAGTTTTGACTACCCTTTGGACTGCTGAACCCTCATGATTGACATTATCCCCTGCTTGTGGATCTAGCCCTACTGCCCTCGACTGGGAGTAAATCCTTCAACGCCCCTGGAGAGGGAAGCTGGTGTTAGGGAGTCAGGGCATACTAGTCGACAGGAGAAGTGGTGAGAACTATCTTTCCCTGAAGGGAACTAAGACTAATCGTCTTCTTCACCCCCCTTTTTCTTGATGAACTGCCACCGGTGACGTCAGGAAACCAGACTCCTGTTATCCTAATATCGCTCCTCCGAACTTGTCCTCCAACGCGGGTCTGTTTCCCCCCCCACCTGACTGCCACAGCCCCCGGCTAACTAAGCATGTACCTGGTGGTGCTGCCGGGTGTCGGACTCGCGGAAGTCCAGTTGCAGGGTCTGGTGAGCGTGGGTGAGGGGGCCGCTAACCACCGGAGCGTTTGTCCCACTGTGGTGGACCGGCACGGAGAGGGAAGGTGCCGCGCTCCCTGTCAGAGGAACAGCGGCGTAAACGAGGGAAGTCCCACCCAGCGCTGTCAAGAAAGAGTGCAGGGAGGCGGGACGAGTGTGAAGGAGGCCGACCCTGGGGAAGGTTCCCTGCTCCTTGGTAAACGGAAGGGAGGGGACACCAGGAGGCGGTTTCGCCAAGCGGAGTTGACGGAGATCCTCTTCTGTGTACCAGCTGCAAAGGGCCCTCGCAGCTGAGGAAAACGACGGAGCTGGGAGACACCGCCTACGGCGCTCACCGGACCTTCATTGCCGCCATTAACCTCAAGTAAGGTGGGGAATTGGGCTTGACGGAGGCCCGACAGTGCTCTGGGGTCCCCGGTCTAGCCAAGTGGTAATTAGCCTGCTTACTTCCCCTCCTCCGGCTGGAATCGAAGAAACTCCCAGGAAAGCCGGAGGGGAGAAGCCAATTGAACTGAGGCTCAGGAGCCATACCGAGGGGTTCTGGGCTGTCCTGAACCTGGCGCTCTGGGTGATCCCCCCGAGGGGAGTTGAGGCTTGCGCTGGGAGAGACAAGTGGTCATTGTTCATCGAGTGGACAAACTTCTCCTCCTGGTGATTGACTGAGTTGGGAGTTGGTTCTTTAAGGGGGTGAACCCCTCTAGAATTTCGAAGGCCTGAGAGAAAGGGGAAATTAATCAATAACCTTAAGCAAATGAATAGAGAATGTACCAAGGAAATGTAATGATGTCCTTTCTTTTCAGAGTATTATTGTAACTAAATGACCTCAGAATCTACCTTCTTTTCTATTAGGAAATGTAATGATTGTAGGAATATTACCAATTCACAACCTCATAATTTTTGATACAAGGGAGGGTTGTCTTTCAAACTTGTTCTATGCTTTCTCATATGTCCTCAAAAACAAGTGTAACTGGAAAGTAGACTAAATGCTAGTGGAATTGAATAAATGCCGCAGCTAAACTAATTTAAGGAAAGATAAAGCTTTTCCTGCTTTTATAAATCACGGTGTAGTGTCATAATTTTTGGTGGATGGACGCTGAGTTATTGTGAGGGTGTGACGCAAGCTTAACATTTTGTCCTTTAGGTTAGACCTTACCCTGTGTGCCAGGCTACCTTATGTGATCTGGAGTTCCCAGGTCCAACATAATTGGTGTCCAGCGGTGGGATGAGAACTGTGCTTGCGTCCACTCTATAGTAACCTAGTGTACTCCATAGGCCTACACCTGGAGTTTTCTCCTGGCGGACTTCCTAATTATTTCTTTTGGTTTTTCCAAATTTACTCCTGGTGGTGGGTGGAGGTAGCTTCGAATTATCCCTTGAACCTATTCCTTCCGAGTGGCTGTCCCTATATCTCTCATTAGCAAAATGGAATTTGCTCTGGAAGAATTGGAGACCTATACTACAGCCCAGCTGAGAGACTTTTGCCAGAAGATGGGAGTATTTTTTAAGCGTGGTGCTAAGAAGGGGGAACTCCAGACCAGTTTGAGGGCGTGGGTGGCAGCACATGGAGAGGGGAAGGAGGAGGAAGAGGGGACGGACCGGGACACGGTCATAGGGGTAGATGGATTGTTCCAATCAGAGATGGGGAACCTACTACCAGGACCTAGGACCCTTTCAAGGGAGGGCAGCAGTGTCTCCGGAAGAAGCTTAACCGAAGCTGAACTAGTGGACAGGAGGGAAAAAAAGACAGCTAAAGAGGGAGTTAGCCAAGTTGGAAAAGGAGAAAGAGGAGCAGAGAATGGCTCACGAATTGAAACTCAGAGAGTTAGATCTCAAGGCCCTACAGGCAGGGACTTCCAGTTCTCCAAATGGTGGCAGCGAATCAAAGGATTTGACCAGGGAACCCAGGCCTTACCTACCCAAGGATGTAGTCGCCAGCTACAGTACAGGGGATGACATCGCCAAGTGGCTGGCTGCCTATGAGGTCTCCTTAAGAGCCCATGGGATCCTGGAAAAACACTGGGGGGGGAGTTGTACAAATACATGCCTCCTGCAGGAAGGGATACACTCTTGGCCCTAGAGCAGGGAGAGCAGACCCACTACCCCACCATGAAAGTGGCGCTAATAAGAAAGTTTGGACTGACCCCAGAGAAATATCGGCAGAAGTTCAGGGGTAGTCACAAATTAGGCACATAGAATTGGGTGGATTTCTTGGACTACGCAAAGAAGGCATTAGAGGGCTGGGTACAGGGCAGCGAGGTGGAAGACTATGAGGGGTTGTATGACCTTATACTCAAGGAGCACCTACTCGAGAAATGTTTTCCCGAGCTGCGTCAACACCTGGTGGACAGCAAGCTGACCAACCCCCGGAAGCTTGCAGAGGAGGCGGACATCTGGGCGAGTACCCGGGTGTCCTCAAAGGGGACTGGAGGGGATTCCCAAAGGGCCGGACAGGGCGCCCCCCAGAAGAAAGAGGGGGAGATAAAAAGCAGGAGTTCTCAAAAGGCCCCCAAAACAGTTTCCAGGGAAAGGGAACAGGATTCACCCCTAAGGCTAACCCTCATCCTGGCCAAAGTCAGCAGCCAAGGGTTGTCCACTGCTTTGAGTGTGGTGGTGTTGGACATTATAAGGGAGATGTCAAGTGCCCAAAGAGACCACCCCCTCCCACCGGAGGAAAAGCCCCGGGAGTCGCTAGTGTAGTGCTCGGGGAGGAGTTGCCCTTAGATAAGGGGGGGTGAGTGGGCGGGTGTCACCTTAGTGTCCCTGGGAGATAGGGAGATGGTTCCTAAGATCCAGGTGCCCTCAAATACTGTAAAGTATGGGCATTGGGTCACCATCAATGGCCAAAGAGGGGAGGCTCTGAGGGACACAGGAGCCAGTATGACTATGGTGAGGAGTCAACTGGTGTCTCCAGAGCAGGTGATTCCACATGTACTCCACCCCGCCGCGATGGCTGACGGCAGATTGGGGCACTACCCTGTGGCCGAGGTTCCCTTTGAGTGGGAAGGGGTTGCAGGTTCACTTCGAGTTGCCGTAAGCCCTGCCGTGCCAGTCGATTGTCTGTTGGGAAATGACATGGAGCACAATGCTTGGAAGGAGGTGGAATACCGGACTCATTCGGAGATGCTGGGTACACCTGACTGGGCCTGTGCTAGCACAAGGTCCGCGACTACCCGGAGGGGGAGTTCGCCTGGGCTGGAGCCTGGAACAATGGCCCAGCCCACTGCCAAAAAGGGAAAGAACCGAAGTCAGGAGAAGCCTGCTTCGGCTTCCGCGCCCCATGAGACAGATCGGCCACCTGTGGTGGTGGACCAGGAGTCCGTGGGGGGGGGAAGTAGACTCCCTAGTGGACTTACCTATCCCTGCTGAGTGGCACGTGGAAGGAGGGCCTACCAGGGAGGAGTTTTGTAAGGACCAGAAGGAGTGCCCTACCCTTGAGGGACTGAGGCGACAGGCTGAAGCCCAGGCAGCAGGGAACGTTGCTGGGAACTACCATATTTACTGGGAGGACGGACTCCTCTACAGTGAACCGAAGGTACCTTTGCCCGGTTCATCACGGGCCTTGGTAGTCCCTCAACGCTACCGAGCCTTTCTTTTGGAACTGGCTCATGAAATTCCCTTGGCAGGACACTTAGGACAGGACAAGAGCTTTGCCCGGCTTGTCCCCCACTTTTACTGGCCCCAGATGAAAGTGGCATCTGACACATACTGTCGGACGTGTGTATCCTGCCAAGCCAGTGGGAAGACAGGGGTGAAGCTGAAAGCTCCCCTGGAACCACTTCCAGTCGTTAGCACCCCCTTTGAAAGGGTGGGCATCGACATTGTGGGGCCATTGGATCCACCAACTACAGCTGGTCACAGGTTTATCCTGGTTCTGGTGGATCACGCCACGCGGTACCCAGAGGCAATTCCTCTGTCACTGCACCTGTAGTGGCTAGGGCCCTGATGGGGATCTTTACCCGAGTGGGTTTCCCCAAGGAAGTTGTGTCTGACAGGGGGACCAACTTCATGTCAGCGTACATGCGGGCTATGTGGAAGGAGTGTGGAGTTACCTACCGGTTTACCACTTCTTATCGCCCACAGACCAATGGTCTAGTGGAAAGGTTCAACAAGACCTTAAAAGGCATGATAAGAAGTCTGCCTGAGAGCCTGCGGAGGAAATGGGACGTCCTCCTACCCGGTTTGTTATTTTCCTACAGGGGAGTGCCACAGAAAGGAGTGGGCTTCAGCCCCTTCGAGCTTCTGTATGGGCACCCTGTGCGTGGACCTCTCAGCCTGGTGAAGGACGGATGGGAAAAGTCTCCCAGAAAGCCTCCCCGGGATGTGGTGAGCTATATGCTGGCCTTCCGGAGCCAAATGGCAAAGTTGTGGAAGCAAGCTTCTGACAACCTGGAAGCCAGTCAAGCAGTAATGAAAGAGTGGTATGACCAAAATGCTCACCCTGTGGAGTTGGAGCCTGGCCAAAAAGTGTGGGTGATGGAGCCTGGAGAGCTAAGTGCCCTCCAGGATCGCTGGACAGGCCCCTTTGAGGTGTTGGAGAAGAAGGGTAAGGCCACCTACATGGTGGATCTTAAGACCCCTCGACAGCCCCTACGGGTGCTGCATGCCAACCGCCTCAAACCCCACCATGAGAGGCCCGAGGTCATCTTGATGATGGTGACTGATGGTGCAGAGGAAGCGGAAAGCGAGCCTCTCCCTGATCTTTTTTCGTCTCAGGAAAAGGATGGGTCGGTGGAGGGAATGATTCTCTCCCCATCCCTTACTCCTGAGCAACGAGAGGACTGCCGCCAGGTTTTGGAGCAGTACTCCTCGTTGTTCTCCCTTGTCCCGGGAAGGACCCACCTGTGTACCCATGATGTGGACACAGGAGACAGCCCACCAGTGAAGTCTAAGACCTACCGGCTGTCAGACAAGGTGAAGGCCAGCATCCACAGTGAAGTTACAAAGATGCTGGAGCTAGGAGTTATCAAACCTTCCAGTAGTCCCTGGTCCAGTCCGGTGGTTCTGGTACCAAAAGCTGCCCCACCGGGCACCACTCCAGAACCGAGGTTCTGTGTGGATTACCGGGGACTGAACTCAGTGACCAAGACTGATGCACATCAGATCCCCAGGGCGGAGGAACTTATTGACCGGCTGGGAGCTGCCCAATACTTGAGTACCTTTGACCTTACTTCAGGGTACTGGCAGATCTCCCTTACAGATGGAGCAAAGGAGAGGTCAGCCTTCTCCACGCCTGAGGGCCACTACCAGTTCTGTGTGATGCCCTTTGGGCTCAAGAACGCCCCTGCCACTTTTCAGCAGCTGGTGAACCAGGTCCTTTCTGGAATGGAGGCTTTCTCCGCTGCTTATCTGGATGACATTGCTGTCTTCAGCAGCAGTTGGGAGGACCATTTGTGTCACTTACAAGCTGTTCTCCAGGCCCTGAAACAGGCTTGCTTGACAATCAAGGCCAGTAAATGTCAGATTGGGCAGGGGTCGGTTGTGTACCTAGGCCACTTGGTGGGTAGGGGAACGGTGCAGCCCCTCCAGGCAATCATGGCCTGGGAGCCCCCCAAGACCCAAACTGAGGTCCGAGCTTTCCTGGGCCTCACAGGTTACTACCGTCGCTTTGTGAAGGGGTACGGCACTATTGTAGCGCCCCTCACAGAGCTCACATCCAAGAAACAACCTCGACGGGTAGTCTGGACGGAGGCTTGTCAGCAAGCCTTTGAGAAGCTGAAACAAGCAATGTGTGCAGCACCGGTCCTGAGGGCCCCAGACTTCTCCAAGGAGTTCATTGTCCAGACAGACGCATCAGAGCATGGCAGTGGGGCAATGTTATCGCAACTCAATGAAGAGGGTCTGGATCAGCCTGTAGTCTTCCTGTCCAGGAGACTGCTTCCCCGGGAACAGAAGTGGAGTGCAATAGAGCGGGAAGCCTTTGCGGTGGTATGGGCTCTGAAGAAGTTGCGGCCATACCGGTTTGGCTCGCACTTCCTGGTTCAGACTGACCACCGACCCCTTCGTTGGCTGATGCAAATGAAGGGAGAAAATCCCAAGTTGTTGAGGTGGTTCATCTCCCTACAGGGAATGGACTTCCGGGTGGAGCATCGGCCTGGAGTGGACCACGCCAATGCAGACGGTCTCTCTAGGTATTTCCGCCTTAGTGATGAGGACTCCCAAGGGGTTGGGTAGTTCTCCCCACTTTCAGCTGGGGGGGGACGCGTGTTAGACCGGTCAGCCTTTTGGTGGTCCCTCCTAATTATTTATTTATTTTGTCCCCTTTTTGCCCCTCAATCTTTTTCTTTTTATGTTCACTGGACTTTTCGGGTGTTGACCTAGGGGTTGGGTGCTCTTTGCCCTCATAGTCTTTTTCCTGAGGCCTGGGTGCCTTTCTGACTGAATTTACAAGACCCACAAAATGGTGGCCAGTAACTGCCATAACTGACACCTCAAGGAATAGACCCATAGCACAACATAGGAGAGCTCCAGAACCTTCCAGCTGGTTCTGGAAGCCTGAGGTTAGCCTATAAAAGGGTCAGTACTAGGGCGGCCATTTTAGAACCAGGTCAGTGTGAGAGTGCAGTGAGGAGTTTAGGCTACTGGGCAGGGAGGTTAGTGCATTGTGGGAGAGTTTTGACTACCCTTTGTGGTGCTGAACCCTCATGATTGACATTATCCCCTGCTTGTGGATCTAGCCCTACTGCCCTCGACTGGGAGTAAATCCTTCAACGCCCCTGGAGAGGGAAGCTGGTGTTAGGGAGTCAGGGCATACTAGTCGACAGGAGAAGTGGTGAGAACTATCTTTCCCTGAAGGGAATTAAGACTAATCGTCTTCTTCACCCCCCTTTTTAGGTCTCGCCTGTTGATGCGCATGCGCATCGAGCTTGCGAGCCTATTGCGGCCTAACCACGCTTTAACTAACAAGCAAGGAATCGTGGCGATTCCTTGCAGTGCCCGTGACTTTTAAGCTCAATGCGCATGTGCATTGAGCTTAAAAGCGCGTGCACAGCCGCCCGCATTCCTCCGACACCTTTGAAGTGAAGCTTAGCTTCACTTCAAAGGCCCGGCTTCTTCACACCCACATGCCGCTCTCGCTCTCCCCGCTCCGCCCCCTCCCCTGCCCGCCGTGTGACCTCGGCTTACACTCACCCCTCCTTTCTCCCCTTTAGGCTGCTTTCGGATGCTTTGTTCGCAGCTTGTTCTTCTAGCCACTACAGTTAGCCTAGCGCCGCACCATCACCCACCTCTGCAACTCCTCCCACAACACTGCCTGCTAAGTACACAGACTGTTCGCCGGTATGTGATGCGACTGCATTTCCTCTGACAGCGCCGCAGGGAGTTGTCAGCTGCTTCATGTTACTTTTGACAAATCAGGAGAGGATAAAAGAAACCACCAGTTTAAGCACATGCACAAGTAACTCTACGTTACGTCTGCCCCACCATCCGTTCTTGATGCAGACAGAATAGTTGCTAAACATTATGTATGTGCTACGTACATAACTCTGCCTTATTAAAAAGAATTCCATTTTAAATAGCGCTTGTTACAGTTGTACTAATGTACCATTAGTCTAGACGTTAATTCCATTGGCACAGCTTCTGGGAGCTCGCATTCCATCATCAAAGGCATCAGCCTCGCTCTGGCCTCACTTCTCCTCCCCCCTAATTGCTCTCACTCTCCATCTCTTGCCACACGCATCAGTAGGCAGCCCACCCCCTCCCTCTCCATTTGTTTCTATGCCTACTGGTTTTGCAGCACTTGTGAAATCCTTCTGGTGGGTGATGCAAGCGAGGAACATACGTGGTGCACACTCAGCTCAGGCGCCTGGATTCCTTGCTGCTTGTGGCCTGGACGAATATATTAATTCTCCCATCTGGTAGTTATTGTTTGCTGTTCATTTTTTCGGGGGTGATGGGCTACGACACAGTGGACTTCTCTCTCTTTTTTTTTAAGGTATTAAATGAGAAGAAAATGTGTAGAGCAAGAATCGATCATCTAAAGGAATTTTTGCCCCAGCCGTGAACAGGAAATGCTAATTACCATACATCCCTCCAGAATCATTTGCGCACAAAACATTGTGTTTAGGAGGCTGACAGGTAATAGAGTACAGTTCGGAGTTTTGCTCCTGCTTTCTTATTGCCCATTGACACTGTGGTTTGCACACTCTGTCAATTTGTTTTTTATTCTACCACTGGGCAAAGTACCATTAGATGTGTGCTTAAAAATATCAGCAGTACTTATTCACTCGTGCACGGCTCGCTCTTGGATTTATTTTTATTGGCCATTAACTCTGTGGTTTGCGCACTCTGTCAATTTCTTATATTCTCCCATTAGGCAAAGTAACATGTGCTGTGGGCTTAAAAATATCAGCATTCGTTAATCACTCGTGCATGGCTTACTTTTTTTTATCACTTGTGTTTTTTGTTTCTCTCTCTCTCTCTCTCTCTCCTTCCCTTCCCTTCCCTTCCCTTCATTTACTCTCTCTCTCTCTCTCTCTCTCTCTCTCTCTCCTTCCCTTCCCTTCCCTTCCCTTCCCTTCATTTACTCTATCTCCCCTTATTTCTCTCTCTCTTTGACTCCCCTTCATTCACTCTCTATCACCTTTATTCTTTTTCCTCTTGCTCTCTTTTCTCTCACTCATTCCCACACTTGACAGGACCAACAGTGGGCGCTTCTTACATACAGGTACAACAGAGCGCGCATCTCACACAGACAGGAACAGGGGCCACATCTCACACAGACAGGAACAGAGGATGCTTCTCACACAGACAGGAGCAACAGAGGGAGCATCTCACAGACAGGAACAACAGGGGGCGCATCTCACACAGGCAGGAACAGGGGGCACACACGCAACGCCACTCTCACACGCCACTCATCCACGCAACGCCACTCATCCACGCAACGCCACTCATCCACGCAACGCCACTCATCCACGCAACGCCACTCATCCACGCAACGCCACTCATCCATTTGCAAAACAAAAAAAGTTAAACTCTTCTATTGCGAGACCTATTGCATTTTCAATGCTTGTTCTTGATGAACTGCCACCGGTGACGTCAGGAAACCAGACTCCTGTTATCCTAACATCGCTCCTCCGAACTTGCCCTCCAACGCGGGTCTGTTTCCCCCCCCCTGACTGCCACAGCTCCCGGCTAACTAAGTGTGTACCTGGTGGTGCTGCCGGGTGTCGGACCCGCGGAAGTCCTGCTGCAGGGTCTGGTGAGCGTGGGTGAGGGGGCCGCTAACCACCGGAGCGTTTGTCCCACTGTGGTGGACCGGCACGGAGAGAGAAGGTGCCGCGCTCCCTGAAAGAGGAACAGCGGCACAAACGAGGGAAGTCCCACCCAGCGCTGTCAAGAAAGAGCGCAGGGAGGCGGGACGAGTGTGAAGGAGGCCGACCCTGGGGAAGGTTCCCTGCTCCTTGGTAAACGGAAGGGAGGGGACACCAGGAGGCGGTTTCGCCAATCGGAGTTGACGGAGATCCTCTTCCGTGTACCAGCCGCAAAGGGCCCTCCGCAGCTGAGGAAAACGACAGAGCTGGGAGACACCGCTTACGGCGCTCACCGGACCTTCATTGCCGCCATTAACCTCAAGTAAGGTGGGGAATTGGGCTTGACAGAGGCCCGACAGTGCTCTGGGGTCCCCGGTCTAGCCAAATGGTAATTAGCCTGCTTACTTCCCCTCCTCCGGCTGGAATCGAAGAAACTCCCAGGAAAGCCGGAGGGGAGAAGCCAATTGAACTGAGGCTCAGGAGCCATACCGAGGGGTTCTGGGCTGTCCTGAGCCTGGTGCTCTGGGTGATCCCCCCGAGGGGAGTTGAGGCTTGCGCTGGGAGAGACAAGTGGTCATTGTTCATCGAGTGGACAAACTTCTCCTCCTGGTGATTGACTGAGTTGGGAGTTGGTTCTTTAAGGGGGTGAACCCCTCTAGAATTTTGAAGGCCTGAGAGAAAGGGGAAATTAATCAATAACCTTAAGCAAAGGAATAGAGAATGTACCAAGGAAATGTAATGATGTCCTTTCTTTTCAGAGTATTATTGTAACTAAATGACCTCAGAATCTACCTTCTTTTCTATTAGGAAATGTAATGATTGTAGGAATATTACCAATTCACAACCTCATAATTTTTGATACAAGGGAGGGTTGTCTTTCAAACTTGTTCTATGCTTTCTCATATGTCCTCAAAAACAAGTGTAACTGGAAAGTAGACTAAATGCTAGTGGAATTGAATACATGCCGCAGCTAAACTAATTTAAGGAAAGAAACCTTTTCCTGCTTTTATAAATCACGGTGTAGTGTCATAATTTTTGGTGGAGTTATTGTGAGGGTGTGACGCAAGCTTAACATTTTGTCCTTTAGGTTAGACCTTACCCTGTGTGCCAGGCTACCTTATGTGATCTGGAGGTCCCAGGTCCAACAGTGCGCACACCAGGGGACAGACCTAATCAGTTCATTATTGACTGCTCAGAAATTGTCTTAACAACTTTTTTGAAATCAATGCAAAGATTTACCAACAAATCAAGGGAACCAGCATGGGGGCATTGTGTGCTTCCAGCATACCTAGCATTTATATGGGTGAATATGAGAGAAATCATATCTTCAATGAAATAGCACCTTTCTATGAAAACGTGAGGCGATGGTCACGATTCACACATGGTATATTATTCATATGGTGATGAGAAGAAGAAAAACTTTACGAATTCATCAGATGGCTAAACTCAAGTAACAATCTGAAGTTTATCGCCAATTCCAATAGAGACACAGTATGGTTTCTGGATCTCAGAATAACAAGGTCTCCTTGAAGTCAGCCTATATAGAAAACCTACTGCTTGCAATACGGTTTTCCAACATGCCAGCTGTCACACTAACAGTCAAAAGGACTATTCCATTTGATGAGTTCCTTAGAATAAGACGCAATTACACCACTGTAGCAGCATATATTCAAGATGGACAAGAACTTATGATGAGACTATTACAGAGCATTTAGGAGAGCTTAATATTATAACCGAGATGCCCTCTTACAAGAAAAGATCAAAAAGAATGTAGAAAAGCTAATCTGTGTCACCAATCACTCAAATATTAACTTCAAAGGAATTTTTTGGAAAAAAATGGAAAATTCTTAATACCAAAGAAGATGATCCAGCACTGGAGAAACCAGTTTTTGCCCATAGACGCAATGTGAACTTGAGAGATAAACTGGTACATTGAAGACTACGTACCAATACAGAAGCACTACAAAAGACCTTTGCCAATGTCCCATTGGTAAAAGGGAACCATAGATGAGGCACATGCCACATGTGTGACACAGCACAGGCCACAACCCAATGCAAATATCTTGGACGATCAGGAAAACGAAAAGATAGGACAAACTGCAGAAGCAAAATCATTATTTACCTTCTTAGATGCTTGATGGTCTGGGCTACCTAGGTGAGACAGGGAGGTAATTTCAAACTCGGTATGGAGAACATAAATCGGCAATTTGAACCGAAAAGGCCCAGACACCATTGGTACAATTCTTTTTGGCCTCTAAACATTCAGAAATGGACATCAAATGGCTGATTTTGGAAGTGGTGAAACAGAAATTAGGATGCAACACTATAGAACTGCGTAAAGAAAGAGACCTTTTGGATTTTCTCCCTGAACACATTTAAAGAAGGTCTGAAGGAAGAAATCATATAGAAAGTCACATAGACTAAGGCTTTCAACAGGAAGATAGATCATGTCTATGTCCATCAAGTCCAGGCGAAAGCTCTGCTGCGGGACACTGCACAAAACAATAATGTGGTCTTGAATATATATACACTATCTAGAAGAACAGAATGCACTATCTCCTTTTTTACCATCAGTAATATCTTGATCCTACCGTCTATATGGAGAGACAAGCCTAAACTATCTTTGGATGTACTTCTAAGACAGTGTTATACATGCTTTCTCAGGGTCTCCCCCGCCCCCTTTTTTCCGCATGGCTTTTGGCAGTGAATAAATCATTAAGGAATTACCCCCCTCTTATATGAATTTATGACATTCATTTATTCCGCTGTAAGCTTTCATTTATAATATAATTTTATTTAGAATTACCACTTTTTGCTTGAAGAGGAATTTCCCTTGGACTTGATCCTGCCTGTTATATACATAGATATGCTTATTTCATCTGGGGAGGCCATTTCAAGATGGTGCCACATTTGCCCTTTGCTGGCCTTGTGCCATGCTTACGCCTCCACCGCATGCGTAGAGACGTCAGATCGACCATCAACAGTTCTTAAAACTTCTGTGATGATCAGACGCCTGCGGACCTCCGTCGGTGAGAGAGACGTTCTTCTACATATGTTAACAGGTAAGACATTTGTGGCCAAATGGTATAATTAGTACAATTTCCCTACGGTGGTTTTAAAAGTTAAAAAAACATTCTTTGATAGCACTAATCCGTACGCTATCACCATAGTGGTACTAGTACATAAAATACCGTAGCCAAATAACAGCTGATCTCTAAGCCTTGACCCGCAGTGATTTTCACCTGTAAAATGCAGTCTGCATCGATAGAGCTGGGATCCAATGGTGTTTGCTCAGTTTGACATTAGATTAGGAGAAGACCCTGTACACATCCTTGCTTCCCCTGCCCGTTATACGCTGCTCCGACTAGTAGAGATATTTTATTTTAATTCAAATGTATTTTACCTTTTTGTGAAAGCCTGAGTTGATTGTAATATCTTGACACCCTGTCAGTCAGACATGGACAGCAATACACATGACAGCTAAACGATCCGTGACTTAATATAGAGGTAGTATGCAAACCAGGTTTTCTGCAATTTAAGATCAATAGGGGTTATATGGATTATTCATCTGCAGTACCCTATTCAGTTTGGCTAACTAGGAGACATCTCCCAGTATACGTCCATACTCTTAGAGATTTAGCATTCTACAATACTTTTGTATAATTCAAAGAATAAATAATAAATTCCTTCCTGTTCTCTTACTAATTAGGACATCCTTTATCTGAATCAGGAGCCTTTACAGTTAAATTCAAATTAAAAAACGCTGGCATCTATATATGTATATGACCACAACTTATGCAGAACCCGACTAAAGTAACATCCAGTAGTATATTTAATAAAACAAGAACTCACACACTATAGAATTAAATTAAACATTGCATTTCTTACTTGTCTCCCTGAATTAGGGACTATAACGCAGAGGCACATTCAAGGGGCCCATCACATTAAAATAAGAGTGAGGATTTGCCTTGGAGTCTGGACACAATCTATAGAGACAAACGCACCTATTGATGGGGTGCATTGCTGTGGCAATATTAGTAAGTGCCCCCATACTGCTAACTGCATGGATGCATGAGATGACATCTCTAAAAGCTAGCACAAGAGATTTTTTTGGAATGCTCATCTGGCCTACTTCACTTTACACATTGTTTATTGCTTTAAAAGTGGCTCCTTGCACAGTAAATAGGATAAGAGCACCTTATGCAGTGGCCCATTGATTTTCTAGGAGAGGGAGCATTCCTCTTTCTTACACCTGAATGCTCAGTTTTTACTTTGCGTAATGGCACTACACATGGGCAGTATAAACGCAAAGGTTTTTCTCCAGGTTTCTGGAGTATTTTTGTTGGTTCTGATTCCATGTATTATCTGTTCCCAATAGATTCTTCCCTCCATACCCACCCCTGGAAGTGGCTATATTCTTGTTGTGTGGTCCTGAAGAAGGTTATAGCTGGCATTTTATGCCCACACCTACACATATGGACAAAAGATACCAGCCCGCAACACCACAGCAGACAACAATTTTCTTTGTACCGCTGTTGAGGCTTGCTTTCATGTATGTGCAGTACGCTGGGCTATTAGTATGAACGTCTAGTATATTAGTGTTTGAGTCAGAGTGCTTGTCAGAATGAGAGCATGAGTTATGAGGGAAGATGCATGTTTGTAGAATAGCTATGTCACAATACATAGAATGAACTGTTGAAATGTATTTGTAGACTGCAAACAATTGTTCTACTTGTAAATTAATTAGTCTGAAAAAGATATTAAAAGAACATAATAAATAGGATCATATGAAAAACTTCACATATGTAATTATCCTATTATAAATGGAACAGAACCAACTGCACACAGTAGCTACATTGAAGAAATACAGGTCAAGTGGGTACATTTCTTTTCTCTTCCGAGTTTTTTCCCCCCGTACTCAGACCTTGAAGTATCTAGCAATATATACTTTTTTTTTTATTTATTTTTATTGAGTTTCATCATACAAATACAAACAGCGGTCACTTCCACATACGACACAAGTAGGGCAATACAATAATGTCAGTTACAAATTGCTCGTTTGCTACATTCGAAGATTAGAGGACAGTATTCAAACCCATGGCATTGCAATCAGTAACCCATCAACATACAGTACAAACTATCACTTGTTCACCTGGAGGAGGCTCGGATGCTCATATAGAGAGTCAGTTAGGTGTCCCCAAATATTGGATGGTTTGGATGCAGTGGGGAGCTCCTTCGCATAGAGCAGAAAGTTATCTCTGCAGTAGACCGCATCTAGCAACCAGCGGTCCACTGTGGGCGATCGTCTGCTGTCCCAGTGCATAACCACTCTACGCTTAGCGAGTAATAACATTATAGCTATCAGTTTTTTCTTTACAGATCTTAGAGGTACATCAAGGCCCAGCAGGCATACACGTGGTGTGCATGGCAATTCACATGACATCATCGAGCTTAGGACATCGATCGCCTTCACCCAGAACTCCTGCACTTTCGTGCAGCCCCATGCCAAGTGCGGGAAATCCGCCTGATCAGTACCGCACCTTTTGCAACATGCATTGTCCCTCATTCCGTGTTTAAATAAACGGGCCGGAGTGTGGTAAACCTGGTGCATGTATTTATAGTGAATAAGGTGAAGGTTACCATTTGGCGTGAGCAGTGTGATCAGTGTGCAGCAGCTTGTCCAGTCGTCGTCCGTGAGGGGGTGTTCCAGCAGCACATCCCACTTGGCTCGCGTCTTCGTAGTGTCAGCCCCTATTTCCGCCTGTACCAATCTGTATAAGCGTGAGATTAAGTGTGAGTGAGTGGTGGAGGTTATCCAGCTTTGCAGCGGTTGTAGACAAGGCGGTTCTGAAGGGAAATTCGGATATAGCACATGAACAGCAGCCCGCAGCCTATGGTATAGAAACTGAAACAGTAATGACTGATTACTAATGTATGATAGATCATCGTGGGTGATGAAAGTACCCTCAGCGTATAGATCACCTAATTGCGTGAGGCCCACCTGAGCCAATAACTCCACACTGTTCTTTTCCAATGTTACAGAGAGTTCAGGGTGAAATGCCAGTGGATAACTGGGGGCATAAATCGGGGTTTTATGAGCCAACTGAGCAATACGCTGCCAGGCTCGAGAAGTAGTCCTCACCGTGTTTATTTCTTTGTGCTTCAAGTGAGTATGTGTATGCAGTAGTATGCTAGACAGTGAAAGTGGGCAGGCATCCCCATCTTCAACTGCAAGGTGTGGTAAGTATTTCACTGGATGGTACCAATAATATGTAAAGTGTGCCTGGGCACACAAGTAATATAGATAAAAATCCGGCACCGCAAAACCACCTGCTTGTAAGGAAGCGAGAGGGTGTTGAGACTGATACGGGCCTGCCCGCCAGCCCAGATTAGTTTCACTAGGTTCGTTCGCAATCTAGTAAAGACCGCAGACGGGGGCATTAGTGGCACATTAATAAACAGATATAGTAATTTGGGCAATATGACAATTTTTATCAGTGCAATACGGTCCGCCAGTGATAGTGGAAGCGTTATCCAACGAGCTATTCGTGTTTCTATGTGATCCATTGCGACACCATAATTCATCCTAATCACTAATTCTATGTCTCTATGGATCCATATTCTCAGGTATTTAATGGGCTCATCCTGCCAGATTAGAGGGAAGTCCATCTGAGGAGATGTAGTGCACTCCGTCACTGGCATGACTGCGGATTTACTCCAGTTTATTTGCAAGCCAGAATGTCTTCCGAACTTCACATATTCCCGCAGTAGTGGCGATAGGTTGTCTTCAGGATCTCGGAGATATAATAACATATCATCCGCTTATAATTATATGCTAATGGGGCGCAGCTGGAACAGTAAGGCCGTTATGTGTCTATTTACTTTTACACGCGCCGTTGGTTTAGTGTACAGTAAGGTTATCCAGTTCAACAGTCCCTGGGGAAATCCAATTTGTCGGAGTATCGTAAACATATAGGCCCATTCCACAGAATCAAAAGCCTTGGCAGCGTCCAATAGGACCGCCACCGCTTTCAGGTCCGGGCTAAGCTGATGTAGTAGAGAGAAGATAGTACGCAAATTATGTGTCGTAGATCTATCGGGTATAAAACCCGATTGATCAGGGAGAACAATGGTTGACATCAGGGGCTGTATCCTTGTGGCTATAATTTTCGCCAAAATCTTGACGTCTGTGTTGATCAGAGACAGAGGGCGGTAGGAGTCTACCTTGGTGGGGTTTTTATCTGGTTTTAGGAGCGCTACTATAAGCGCTTCACGCAGTGTCCGGGGGAGGATCTTATTGTAGGCTTCATCATACATTTCAAGTAGAGGGGGTATTAACAACTCCGAGTATGTCTTATAGAATTCACTCGTGAACCCGTCAGGTCCCGGTGATTTACCATTTGGAAGGGCTTTAATTGTAGCTAGCGTCTCCTCCTCCGTTATCGGCTGTGCCAAGAGCTCACGGTGGGCATCCGACAGTCACACCAGCTCTATGTCCGCAAGATATTGTAGGATCTTTGAGTCCGTGGCAGCGTGTTGTGTGGTGTAGAAGTCACTAGAGATGTTTTACAAATGTATTCAGTATACCCTGAGTGTCATAGTGTGTTTGCCCTGTATCATCTTCCATTTGCGTGACCGTGTACTGCGTGTGTTCCGTTCGAATCCGTTGCGCTAGCAAACGGCCTGGTCGACCACCCTCCCCTAACCTACGCGCCTTGTGACGTCGTGTTAAGTATTTCATCTCGTCCTCAGCTAAGTCATTGTATCGAGTCATCTCAGCTCTTAGGTTTCCCAGGGTAGCAGCATCCGGGGATGCATCATACTCTGCTTCTAACAGACTAATATCTTTTTCGCAGTTTTCCAATTGTGTCCTAATGTCCCGCAGGATGCCTGCCGTAGTACTGATGCAGGTTCCTCGTATAGTTGCTTTGAATGCCTCCCAGACCATTCCTGCACTATCTACAGAGTGCTTGTTGTGTGTGAAGTATTCCTCTATTGCCTTATGTAGCATCTCCTTATATAGGGGATCTAAAAGGGCCTTCGCGTTAAAGCACCAGATAAATGGTGGGGAGACATATGTCGGGATAAGCACCTGGAGAGAGACTGGTTTATGGTCCGATAGGGTTTTGGGTAGGTGTGTTATGCTCATAACCCAAGTAGATGCACACTCCGATAGTAACCAATAGTCCAGCCTGGACCAGCTGTTATGTGCCCAGGAGGAGTGTGTGCTTTCATGAGCATCAGGATTCCGCTCCCGCCAGACATGATGTAGACGGAATTCCGTCATGCCATGCAGGATGGTTGAGAGTGCGCGTTGGTGATGTTCCGTTGTGTTGTGGGATCTATCCGTGGTGATGTTAAGGGCTACATTTTGGTCGCCTCCCCAAATAATATCCACAGGTGGAATGTTACGTATCTTTGCAAACAAGGCCATAAAAAAGTCCTGGTCATCTACATTCGGCCCATACACGTTAACTATGCCCACCCATGTACCTCTAAGGAGGCCCATTACAATGACAAATCTGCCGTGTGGGTCAGTATGTGTATGCTCTAGGAGAAACTGTGTGCCCTTACGAATTAGGATCGAAACTCCCCGTGCATAGGACGAATATGTAGCAGATACTGTATGTTCAGACCATCTGTAACCTAGTTTATCCGCCTTACCAGGAAGGAGATGGGCTTCTTGCAGTAGTGCAATGTCTACAGCATGTCTATCTAGGTATCGAATACCTGCCCTATTTTCCTGGGGCTATTGAGTCCACGGACATTCCACGTTAGGAAGTGCAAGGGTTTAGCAGTAGGCATGTTGTTACATCTGTGTAGTACATTTCTACCCCAGGCTTTAGGTGTCTATCGATTTTATCAATTGTCGAACCATATGGAAGTAGTGACCAAAACAAAAACAAAATAACAACTAACAACCCTCCCCCCACCCACTTCGCCATCCCAATCATGACAAAGCCTAAATCCCAAGGCCCTCATTACAATCGGAAAACCAGAACAAAGGGAGCTGCGAGTGAAGGTATCTCAGCAGCGTACCAGTATCCCAGAATCGGATACAACAACCAAAATAAAAAGGAACAATCTGTGTGGTATACACAAGGGGGGGCGATAGTGCCCGCTCATAACCCCAGCAAAGGTATGTCTGGGGGATCAAGCCAGGTTCACGGATAGCCGTGAAAGAAGTATGGCAATGGCAACCTGTTGTCCCATGCACGTAGCCGCCAACATAGTAATATAGAGTATAACGGTAACAGCTGCAGATAAAACCATAATCATAGGCAAATCATAGTTACTTACAGTATAGTCGTGCCACCCAGACTGCAACTAGATATCCTGAAAGCAGTTAAAGCATCTATAGTGACCAAATATTTACATCTCAGACATATAGTGAGTCCACAGTTTACGGATACAGCCATTAGCCATAACCACTAAGGAGACAGCCATATTTGTCCATCAAAGAATGGCCTAGCCGATGTCAGCTGTCCGGGGTGGAGATGATAGAGAGCAGTACTCTACTCAGCATCCGAGGGAGGATCATGATCAGCATGGTGACTGCGTGGGGATTTCCGCCGGAGGACCTGTGGATGGTTCAGTTGCAGGAACTTCAGCACTTCCTGTGGGGTGTTACATATCGTATTCTTCCCGTCTATGGTGATCTTTAGACGGGCCGGATAGAGCATGGCATATGTAATACCGTTGTCTCTTAGCTTTTTCTTTACGTCCATGTATCGTTTCCGGGCTTCCTGAACCTGAGAGGTAAAGTCAGGGAAAATAGATACAGACATTCCCTCGTGCGTTAGTTCTCGCAGTTCACGAGCTCTGCGGAGGGCCGCATCCCTATCCCTGTAATTTAAAACTTTGGCTATGATAGGGCGGGGTCGCGCACCCACAGCTGGTTTTGGTGCAAGAGATCGGTGGGCCCACTCCACAATAAACACAGGAGAGAAAGTTTATTTGCCAAGAATGGTTATAAGCAAGTCTTCCACATATTTTTCCATGTTTCCGATCCGCGTTGTCTCTGCAACTCCCATAAGACGTAGGTTACAGCGTCATGACCTTGCCTCCAAATCCTCTGTTTTTTCCTGGATAAGTTGCAGGGCTTTGTCCACTTTCTTGTGTTTCAGCTCGAGCTGCTGGGCCGCGTCTTCAGCATCAGAGATCCTTCGTTCTGCCATATCGATGCGTTCTGTGTGTTTGTCCAGTCTTTCGGACATGCGATCCACACGATAGGCTAGGGGGTCAATTTTTCCGTCAATATTGGTTAGGGTCGCTTGTATGGTCGCAAACATTGCCTGGACATCTGTCCCTGATGGGGTGGCTGCCATCGACGCGGTCTGTAGATCTCGGCTCGGTTGGCCCTCGTGCACTTCAGTGGGCTTTCGCTGCTGCTCAAACTGCAGCTTAGTCTGATTCCGGTCTGGCTTTCCCATTTTCCCACCAAGAGGCCTCCGGGGTGGTGCGTTGCAGTCCCAGCAGAGTTCACGCACACGGTAACCAGCAGTGGTTACCTCAATATATGAGCAGGTTCAGCAGGCTCCTAGGCCTCAGGCCAACCAATGGCGCCAAACACGATGCCTGCGTATACAAACGGCGGAGTCAGAGACAAGCGTGGAGGGTATAGGCAGCCGGTTCTAATCACACTCGGAGCTTCGTGCCGTAGCGCTCCCGCAGTCTATGCAATGCCCAGTGGCGCTATGACAGGGTGTATCCTGCGGCCGCCGGAGATCTCGGCCGCATCCTGATCTTAAGCGCAGTCAACATGGGCAGGGATGGGTCACACACGCCGCGCAACAGCTGGAAGGAGCGGGGAAGAGGAGCTCGGTCAGGGGCCAGTAGTCTCACACACCTCCAGGTGCTACCTCCGCTTCGGGGCACAGCGTCAGCAGCCAAGGTGCAGAGACGCGATATCCGCAGGGCCCAGGCACTCGGTCTCACACTCACCGCCAACTATCACGAGCCTCCCGCGCTGTCCAGCCAGGTCCGCACTCGTGCACAGCTGAGGGGGGCCACCGGCAGGTCCGCAGGCCCACCGCTCAGCTAGCGTGTCCGACCGAGCCCCGCAGAGCGCTCCGCGATGTGAAATGGCCGTTGGGCCTATGTCCTTAGTTCAATCCCCGGGCTCGCGTAGCATGTACGTAGTCACGCACGGCAGCAGCAGCGTCAGGGAAGCTCCGGTCCGGAGTTATGCGGTGCGGTTGTTGTACTTTGCCACATCGGATTGCAGAGCAGTTTAGTCCCAGCAGGTCATCATGTATTCCGGTCGCAGCAGCGGCAGCAGGGAAGCAGCAGCAGGGAAGCATCCGGCTGCCCAGGATAATGTTAGGATAGACGGCTTGATCGGGAGAGTTCGCCTACAGCGCGGCCATTTCCCAGCGCGGCAAACTCCGCCCCCCATCTAGCAATATATACTTATATTTAAACTTGCAATGCTGAGTACCTGCCAGGATAAGGGACACGGATTCAGTTGTCAACGTGTGATATGCAAAATCTTGATTATGAGGCTAGAGGAGGGGCACGCTACTTGCTCTATCTGATATTGCTGCATGTGAACCTGCTTTGAAAAGCAAACCCTTGGCGAACAAAAAAATGATCTAGCAACTGGAATTCAGATTGTCAATTCTGTAAAAAAAATTAGTAAATAGAATTACCAGTACAAGAAATTAAACTACATATTTCTCCAAGTTAAGGGACAGGATTCTTGCCCTAACACTCTCCAGTGAAACAAGATAATGCAACGCTTACACGTCCTTCCATTTTTCCACAGCAAAGTGTTTATGCATAGTAACCAGGTACATTTCAACTCTTGGGTTTATTGTTAGTTCTAAAACCTTTTCTGCTACCTCAACAGCTGCACCACAAGGACTGCTTCACGGTGTACAGATTGAGTGCCCTACCCTACATCCCTCATGAGGTCTCATACAAGAATACAAGGGAAGGCCATCATCAGCATACCACTCGCCATACTGATGTCATAATACAAAAAGATGGACTTTGGGACCCTTTTTTAATTTCAGATCTACTTCTACTTTTACTTTGCAAAGATACTTCTTTAGGCCATACCACAAAGTGGCTTCACAGACACTCAGGCAGCACCCACCTCTGCTACTCAAAATCTGGGCACAGCAATGGAGCGGCAGAGAGCAGGCACCTTGGAGCAAAAGCAGAGTCCAGCCACATAAGGCAACCGTAAATCCCTCAAATATTTAAGTTGTATCTGGTGAACTGTTTAACAAGTTAAAACTAAGCCCATAAACTTGAGCCGGGCTGTAATGGGAACCAGTGCCAAAAGACGCAGTAAGGAATGATGTGATCTCTGGCTTATAGTCGGACGATTGCACCGAGTTCTGACTTGGTGGGCAACTGCATAATGCAAAAAGGCAATGTAAAGTCAGTTAAAATAATCCAATCTGGGCAGAAGGATAGCCATTAGAGAACCTCACAGGCGTGCATGCCTACATGCCTATTATCCTTGTTAATGGCAGCAAAAGGATGGTGACAATCATATATGAATGTACATTTCAGCACATGTGCCTTTGCAGAGCACAATATAAAGACTTAAAAATAGTGAACACAAAAATCCTAAAAGAATTAATACACAAGTGTTTTGAACCAGTAGTAACACTGGTAGACTGGGTTAATAAGTAGTATGTCATTGAATGTGAAAGGTTGTAATGATCTGTGTTGAATCCCATGGTTACAGGTTTAAACCTCTGTTGGTTCACTACGTCTTTTATCCTTCCAAGATTGATTTAGACGGGTACCACTGATTTGGATAAAAACAACGAGTTATCAGTCAATAGCACTAAAGATCCTTGTGGTGAAAGAGTGCACTAAAATAACGGATTTTCTTCATGGGATAGAGTAGTGATGGGGCAGGCAGATTAGAGGGCTCAGGATGTGACTGACTGTCTCAACTACATCACCATTTAAGCTTAAAGACTGATGTGTGACGGATGCTTGCCCACACAGTATTTCCTATGCTGATCCTAACATGTAATTCATGCCCAACACTACTAACCTTTGAATGACATGTGAGTGAATCTAAATGAGCGTAGCCAAGCTTTGAGAACCAAATAGGTCAAGTGACAGACTCTTACAAGCTTCTCAGCATTTTACGAGTGCTCTTGGCATGTGACCAACTGGTCCACTTTCCTGCCAGCCTGTCAATGGGAAAGTAGACATGAAAGCAGTGCTATCAATTTGCTTTATGTAATGCGCAAGAGCCTCAGATAGCATAGGCCTTTGATGTATGAGATGTACAAGAGCAATTCAATATGCCCAATTGAAACCGAAGTACATACAGTTATCAAACATCATTGGTTCACTGGAGACTCAAGTTTGAAAAACATAATTTGCAAGGCATGGCAATTTTGTGCAAATCAGAAGTCATACATAATAGCCTTCAGACGTTAACAACAATAATCTTTAATTATTTTCTAGAAAATTGTGAAAACATATGCTAATGCCTATATATTTATTTACTCATATAGATTTAGGAAACACATGTTCAGTGTCTCCTGCAGTCACACAAAACACAATCATTCGTTATGTCTGCAGACATGAAAACAATCAACCAATGGTCAACCCAATATTTACGAGCTAGGTGAAATATTCACTCTATTTACAGAGCACCGCTTTCATTTATTGCGAAATAAGCTGTTTGTTCCTGTCTGACATTTCAACCTCGTTTCTAGATAAAAGGTAATCATTAGGACAGATTAAGAACAAGCACACAAATTAAGGGACAAAATCCTTAAAATCCCATACACCAGTGTATAGTATAGATAAGGTGCCAGGAAGCCATCCAGTAGGGAGGATCAAAACTGTTACTTACATGTAAAGCATCGATAGTCACTGTGGTAAGCATAAATCTTGTTGTCGGGAGGGCTTAGTATGAAATCACTTGGTTATTCGACCTAAGCTGCACTAGCATGCCAGGCAGAGCTATCAATTAAACATTACTTGTGAAGTGCTAGAATTCAAAAATAAAATTAATTACCGACTGGAGTGCAAACAAGGCACCATAGGGATCCTAAAGGGGAATTAATGGTGGGAAGCACGAGCAGTACCGTTCTGAGGGATTTGTGAATAGTTCATGTTAAGGTTGTCTAAGAGGGAACCCACCAAGTTATCCTTCGCCTAGGTCCCCATTTGACCACTCAGTGCTTCACAGGGTACTCAATGTTGCCAAATGCCACACAGGGATTGGGTTCTTTTTCATATTTAGAGGGGTTTTTTCTGTCCAGCATTTCTGGGCTGAAAGAAAGAACAATTAGATGTTGTTTTCCAAGAACACTTCCCTCAAAGTGTTTCCCCTCATCTGCACAAAATTCAGACCATCACAGAAACGCCTCTGTGATTGCTAACATTCAACTTCCCTCCAGTAATCCTGTAGGCCAGCAGACATTTCCAAGTTGAAACAGGGTCATCACTTAAGCATTGTACAACTTAATCTATTTCAGTGATTAGTAAGTCTATAGGTTCCTTGCGAGGAATTCTAAAAACCATCATGTCGGTCCTTCTGTGTAAATGGTCCAAAACCTTTATCATAGTGTTCAACTTCAGAATGGGCTCAAATGTGTAAGTCATTAATTCTTTCAGGTCAGAAATGAGAATTTAAACTTCACCTTACCACATTTCAAGCTTGATGCCTCTTCTTTGCAGGACCGACTGTTCCTTCTTTAACAGCCAACTTCTCAAATTAAGCTTCGAGCTATGCCAAAAGTGATTCACGCCTTTGGTAATGTCGCTCCTATTTTTGAATGAAGGTTACCACACATGGCATTAATGGATTGGAGTATGGCTTTCTCCCCGCATGAAAATTGTACCTCCTCCAATGCTACTTCAGATGCTTCACCTCGGTGATCTTTGTGTTTCAGAAACCTAGACATGGATGGCTTGCTCCTGTATGTATGTGGTATTTATATAACATGAATCTAACCAAAGGCAGGTTAAAAGCAATTTAAAAAGGGCCATTTGGATTCCAGTTTAATATTTGTTTTCCAGACGACTGTGGAGCCACTGCCAAAGGTTTCAGAATCGGTATGATTTGGTCCTCTTTCAAATGTAATTTTCAGCCTGATCTCCAGGCAAGGCCTTTGTGCAAAGTGGACAAGCACAATGGGAATGGCTCAAACCAAATACATCCAAAATATGGGCATCTGGCTGCCATCACCTTATTAAAGCAGTAATCAGCAACAAACAAAAGGGCAGGGCCTGCTTAGAAAGTTCCTCACCTTGAACAACAGAAACTATTGTCCCACCTTTCACCCCCACTACTTACCAAATAGCTGTGCACTTGAAGAACTAATCAGCAGTCCTTTGCTAACAAGGTCCTCACTGAATTCCTACAAGTATCTGACTCCTTTCTCCTCTCTTCTGCATTTGGGCCTCCAGCCACAGAATTCAGGCAATACACTTCCTCTGTTTCGGGGAAGCGGTCTCGATTCTCCATTTCATGCCATCCTAAACCAAGGCCACACAAAATGGATCCCACTGGCCCCAGTACACAGGTACATACACGCCTACACAACTTATAAATGGAATGTCAGATTATGGGGTTAAGCCAAATAAGAAGTCACTTCTTAAGAGGCACTATGTTGAAAAATCTAAAGCCCTTAAATTCATCCTCATTAGCCAAATATGGCCTAGAGTTTCATGATCTCATCACTATTTACAAAAGACTTGGCATTTATTACTGAAACTTGTTTCAAATCCAATTCAGAGTTTGCCATTGAAAACACAGTTCCTCTCTATTATCTCGTTGTCTCAGTGGACCAATATGACTGCGTTAGAGGAGGACTGGCAGTTCTATTTAAAATAAAATTCTCATTACAGCTCCCCACAAGCCTTCCATCTCCAGAGCACAGTTGCTTTTGAACGAATTAAAACTCTCAGACACCTTTGCGTATAAATTTCTAGACGCTAACAACTGCATTCTTTTGGGTGATTTAATAAACATATGGACTGCCCAAACGACGGTTCAGCTAGATTCCTATTGGAAAGTTGGGTCTCCCTCAAACTTGATCAAGTTGTAGTTGGTCCTACACACAATAAAGGCCATACACTTAATTTTCTCAGCCCCTAATACCATTTTAGACTGCTATACTTACCCTCTAGCCTGATCATCAAGTACATTTTTTACTCTCTTCAAGCCACCCCTTTATCCCAACTCTCTGCGCCTAATAGCAGAAGTATAGGCAGACCTTGGTCCTGATTGTCCTTACCAGCAACTTCTACACCCATTGAAAAATTACCCCTGAACTCGAATCTGGTTACTCTTTAACAATTGGCTTACACAATCCTCAGATGAATTACTACACCAAAAAACGATTACATTTAAACATACCCACCCTCCAGCACCCAGTTTTCTGATGAACTTAAGGAAAGTAATCTAACATATAAAAGACTTAAACGCAATTGGAGAACATCTTACTACTAATCAAATCCAACTATCGGCAGGATCTGGAAAAGCACTCAAGAAATGTCCGCTCTGGTAAATTCAACTTTTGTTGTCTCACTAATACTCATGCCCCAATAAAACGAAGGCCACTTTTGATATATTCAGGTCTCTACAGAAACATGATTGTTGTTGCTATACCTGTTCTCCAGCTCAAACTCCATGTAACAATATATGTTTTTTCTGAAATATTTTTAACACCTTTATGGTTCGTGGAGAAGCGTGGCTCAGTGGTTAGAGGCGGCAGACCCGGAAGCTGAGATCGGCCGTGGACCATGGTTCGATTCCCCGCCTCGGCGGGTCTCGGGCTCAAAAATTCCATGGACTCGACAATTCTCGCTCTGGTGCCTACTCGACTCACGGGGTCACACTCTGCGACTCTGGGCAATAGCTTGCTTAATCTCCACTACGGCCCCTCGCGGCGGGATGCCTGGCTTTCACCTTGTGGATACCCGGCCGGAGTATCTCACAGGGGAATACCAGGACGGGTTCCCTAAGCAAGCGCCTTGAGACCCCTGGGTGATTCGTGCGCTATATAAATCGAAATACAATACAATACAATACAATACAATGGTTAACTCCCAACAGGTACCTCTACCGGAGATGTTCTGAACAGATTCGCCTCAGTTTGACAATTTTGCTCTTATTGATGACTCTTTTGTTCACAACAAACTGCCCTTACCTAAAGAAGGCTCTCCTTTGGATACATATCCTACTGAATTCCTTCACCCACGGTCAACACAAAATGTTCCTGTGCTCACCTCTCTTTCTCTTCTGGAACAGTTCTGGAAATTTGGAAGCAGGCCTTAGCTGTCCCTCTCCTAGAGAAACCCTCCGCCAACCATGAACTTCTCTCAAGTTACCATCCTATCTTCCTACTTCCATGCCACCCAGGATCTTGGAATCATGTATCAATGAGAAACTATAATCTTTTCTTGAAACATTTAACTATTTTGACGCTCAGCAGCCCAGCTGTCGATCCTGTTTTAGCACATAGTCAGTCCTGTTGACAGATATCAGTAGGATAAGATCATATCTAGAGGTTGGAGATTCCACTAACCTTATTCTACAAGACTTCATTCCTGCTTTTGACACAATCTCATATCTTGTCCTTATTCATAGAATTAAAGAGGCTGGAAAGAGAGGCCAGGTGCTTGATTGGTTTTCTCTCTTTTTTTCTCCAACAGAACACAAGCTGTACATTTTCAGCCTTATCAGACATTTCAACGACCACATGTGGAGTTCCAAAGGGTTCTGTCTGGAGCCCCACTCTTTAATCCATATGTCACACCTTTGGCAAACATTATCTGTTCCTGTGGCTTCACCTATTTCTCATACGGCGATGATACCAAATGAAAAACAATACCCTTGTGCTGAATTCTGAATTCTACCAAAACCTTGGAGATGTTTTCTGGTAATTTGCTCATCTGGGTCTTTGAAAGTTGGTGTTGTTCATTTGGGAGGTCCTGGTCTTTCTCAAAAACACCTCTATAGACTCTAATGTATCAAGTATGCAGATGCTCGTCTCTTACTCAGGGTAAAGTAATATGAATCTACAATGAATCATCTTTGCACATTACATTGGCTTCCTATAGGAAAAAGTTGTATATTCAAAGCTCTTTTGCCATTGTTGTTGAAGGTGTACCAAACAACTCTGTAATCTGAGATTTTATCACAAAAAGAATTAAATACATTTAGCTTAACAGGTTGACAAAACTCACAATGGTCAGTAGCTCTAGGGATTATTTCCCAGGTATATGCTAAACGGTATACGGTAGTCTGTGATTTCAAAGCCACTTCATAGTTAAAGGCATACAGTTTAAAATACCTGAGCAAGCGTGTAAATAGAAGAAATAAAAAACACATTCTAAATTACATGGACAGATTCTCCATATTTCAATACAAGCATGCCTGTTATTTTATAGTTTACATCTTACCTTTGTAAAACACACCCCAGACACCCTTCTTCTCAGACAGCAGCCAACTTTTCAGGCGAGGCACCTTCTTGAAGTAGGCACACGTGCATACGAAGAGCAGACCAAAAACTAGTATTCCATCTAAGGAGTATACTAGAAGAAAAACATAATAAATAAGCAAAGCCCTCCATGGTACAGCGAACACACAACAACTCAGACAGCAGTGGCATGTTCCATTAAAGCCATACCCAACCCTTCACTACAAAGATGCATAAATAACCTCTTCCTCACTACACTGCCCCTACTGGCAGGGAGGTGCGAACAAATAGTGGGCACAAATCATACCTGGGCATGGACCATCTACACAAATGCTACAAGGATCAGCACGTTGTCACGGTAAAAGACAAGGACCTTCAGCAAAGCTTCACAACTAGATGACACTAACAAACAGCTGCAAACCTTTCGTTGTCAAAAGATACAACAAAAACCCCTACCAACAAACCTCATCTCCAGAAATCACAAGAGAGCCCCAACATCCCCCTTGCAGTCTTGAAATCAAACAGAGCCCAGATCCTCATGCTAATAATGCATTCAGTATTAGTGGCATTTGAGAACTGTTTACTAAAACAGGACAACAGTATGTGCGCTAAGGAGGAACATATAAATTACACCCACCTCACAGCCTGGGAACGTACGATAAATTCCCAACTAACACAGCTGGATTTTTCACTGTATGAAATGTCATTAGAACAGAGTTGCCACCAAACCTGACAGCTATATCCCACAGTCAGTAAAAGTGACTGGGAAGCTCTGCTACAAGGGAACACAACAGGGTAATGCCCCCATCTCAAAGACAGAAAACCTGTTCTTACAACCTTCCATATCCACCCGTCACACACAACATTGTGGCATTCCTCTGGAGTGCATCATCTCTTTTTTTCAACATTTAACTAATTCCCTTACTGGAGCTGATAAGATAATTCAACCTACTTGTTCAACTATACAGGTGAAACACTCAATAATATCAAAAACAGAAGGCCTAGATGACCTTTACAAGGCAAGGCTTGGCCACTGCTTCCACTGCTTCCATGCCATACATGATGAGTAACCACCTTAAGTTCAACACTATCACAAAGATAGAGACCATGAATTGTGAGAAATGGCAAGAACAGCAATTGGACCCAAGATCCAAATGACCTGCCAGCCACATCAAGAGGAAACATATTGGTAAACATGTACTCATATTTATCCTGGACACCACCTGCAACCCGGTCACACACAGCAACTTCTACACAATGAAAAGACTGATGTGTCTTCCCATTTCTTGGATACCAACAAAAACGACAAGATATATTCATATTTGTGATTTCCAAGCTTGGCTACGCCCATAGCTTATACCATGGCACTCTGTTTAATCATTTGCCAAATAAAACAATGCCAAAACACTGTGGCAAGACTCCTCCTCCTTCCCCTACAGGACGCATGATGGCAGACCTTCAAGCACTAATGTAACCTGACAATCAATGTTCAGCACACTTTTGTTGCCTTCAGAGCCTCCATGAAAATGGACCACCAATATCTACAAACTAAATTTAAATGACACAATGTAGGACACTGTGCTCCAGGCTAGCAACACATGGTCTTATAAGAAAACTATAGGAGGCACAGCTTTCTCTGTATAAGCTTCCAAATTCTGGAACACATAGCCAGGTTAGATTTGAAGCATTCAGGAAAAAATACAATTTCCTACAATTCAAAAGAGAGCTGAAAACCTGGTTGTTCACGAGATATTTATACCAACAACTGACCAAGAGATGGAACCCGGAACGAGAATCCAGCTTATCTGTTCTAGTACAGTCCAGAGATCGGGAAGAGTCCAGAACAGCATACCTAGGCTTTCCTGTTTTCAGTTTCTATTTTTGGTAAATTCTGGTGTTTTCCTCCCGTCTTTTCAAGTGATTTCAATACCCCAAAAAAAACGTGGCTATCAGTGGTTACACATTTTCGCGCCATTAAAAACTACAGAAACTGTTTTTTCAGTGTTTATGGAACGTTTCGCTTTTATTATTGATTGCTTGCTTTATGCACTGATAGTGTATGGTATATAGACAGTGTAAGTATGGTGTATATGATGTCCAAATATATTTTTTCAAATTAAACTTATTGTAGTACACCATTCAATACTTCTTCATTGAGTCTTTGGTCATGCACGCTTGCCCTTTTCAAACGTCTGTGAAAAGGCTCCCTCAAGATTGGCACTTGAGATGGGCGGCGCCAAAACAGCCAGTACACAATTTGTTAACTCTGGCCACTGACATAGCTTTCCATGCCAATACTGGTTCACTTGAAGATTGCGATTCTCAGGGCAGGTTCTGCAACATTTGCGCTGATCTGGGCGCTTATGCCCTCCGAGTTATTGAAGAGGTCAAAAATGAAGCAGCACTTTTGAAACTACGGAGGAAATTCCCCTTTAGGCAAAGGATCTAGAACAGAGTACCACATTGAGGTTTAATTGGCTTCAAATGCCATTGGTCATGAAGGGACATTTCTATGCATGATTGCAAGCCATTTCTCATACATTGTAAAATAAAAGTTCCTGAATTGCTCTTCACCATTGCTTTGCTTACAACGTAGCAAGCACCCTAACATGAAACATGTTGCAGTGCCAAAGTCACTAAAGGTGTCGGCCAGCCTACTCTCAAGGAGATGTTTCACATCTACACCAATTATGCTGAACACTTGGCAGACAAGGTTGTTTTAGACTCTAGTTTTTTTATTATGTCCACTACAGCAGTTATGGTTTCCTGCAAAAATCTAAGAATGCAGTAGAGTGTACTCTTTTCACATCACTATCAATATGTGACCAAAGATCCTCACATTTCTTGCCTTTGGCATAATCACTCAGCAAAAATTCTGTAAACGGTTACCACATGGTTAATAGAGCATTCATAGCCCATTGGAGTGAGAACAATCAGCTATGGGACACAGTTGGGATGACTCTTTCTTTGATGCCACACCAAGCACAAAATGATAAATATTTGCGGTTTAGTTCCTGTGCATAAGAAAACAGTGCACCAGAATGGACTAAAAAGTCAATAGCATTCCTCATTAACTCTGACGATTATTAAGATGCTTTCAGCATACCATCTAACAAGTGGCAAGGATATCTTACAAGGAAGCACTTCAGCTCAGTTATTGATTTTGACAGGTCATCATACATATTTTCCATACTTGTAGCTGAACCACTGCAAATACAAACAATATCACTCCAATCTTTTTTGAACTTGGAAAGAACCTTTTTGCAGAGCATTCCAAGTGACATTGCGTTCCATGTTTTCCAAAAGTCTGGGGCATGTTTTAACCACTATCCCAGATGCTTGATGATAGAGCTCTTTTCACATATACTTGTCACTGTACCTTGCAATGAATGTTTAACCTGTTCGATGCTCATGATGAGCTGAGCTCGTCATGAGCCACGGCGCTCCGGTGCTCATGACGAGCTCCGCTCGTCATGAGCCGTGGAACGCTCAGGTGCAGGGAGAATTCCCCTCCTGTGCTGAGTGTTCCACGGGAGGTAATGCACCTGTGACGAGCTGAGCTCGTCATGAGCACAGGAGCGTTGTGCCTCATGATGAGCTCAGCTCGTCATGAGTATGCGGGCGCTGTGCGCGCCCCCCTCCACCCCCCAGCACAGCGGGGGAATAACCCCCGCAGCGAAGGGGTTAAAACCTGAGGTGTTGGCAATTCGCCTGTCATCAATACAGACTCACTAGAAACTGGGGGTTGATGAATCAAGGCTTTTTACCCACTCTGTGGGTAAATGTGAGGACACATATTAGGAAAGATTCTTATGAAACCAGCCATTTTACCTATCATTGAAAGAAATCAAACGCAACCAAATTATCAAATATGATTTTATATTTCCTGATTCTCTACAGTTTATAAAATAATTAAACAAGACCTAAAACATACTTCTCAACCCTGCATCTTTAGATCAAAGACACCAAACCTGTGTTACAGACCTTCACCCAACATTGATATTGACATACTGAAGCGATTATATATATATACATACACACACCTATATACATACACACACCTATATATATATATATATATATATATATATATATATATATATATATATATATATATATATATATATATCCTAGACCAATATATGCCTTTCTAGTCAATATCAGACTTACTCACTACCACTCAGCTCCAGAAGACTCCTTCCAGACTGCTAAGATGAATAACTCTAACCATAATTATCCCTACACTTCACAGACATAGTAAGCAAAGTCTGCCCAACTTCTAATCACAAAGAGAAGAACAATAACTCAAGTCTTATTGACAGTCCTCGCTACGTCAACCTGATGAATACCGTGCCATCATACACCACTTCATCAACGGATCCATCGCCATCAACTGAACAGGAATGTATGAAAGAACATGTCAAAACATTGCTGGCAACTGGAGGGCACAGATATAGTCTAGAGAAACCTAGGTATGTAACCACACATGCCTTGGGGAGAGATCTACCACACCACACTACAAAACAGTCCATACTGCAGGTCCCGAACACATACTCTGAGCAACAAATCCTATAATGTCAATGAATAAAGAATTCAAATAAACAGTGTTAGTTAAATAGCTAACTTGTTTATTTGTTTAGATGTCTTGAAATCATTTAAAATAAAAATACTATACATAAAGTATAAAAGACAATTTTACAAGCACAGGACTAGTAGATAAAAACCAAATTACATGTATAAACTTTATTCCAAAATGGATATAAATGTCATCACACATACAATTGGTTTTTCAGTAGTTCCCATAAAACAGATTCTTGTGGCATCCTTCGTTGATCTTATTCCATTCTCTCTGAACAATGCTTTTTAAAATCTTTTACGAATAGCAACCAGTTTTGGACAGTTACAGAAAGCATTTTCAATTGTTTCATAACTTAAATGGCACAAACACCATATGATTTGTTGATTTATTCCATACACCCTCGACCAGGAAGAGGGTAATACAGAAGAGACAAAAGCTTAAAAATATTTTTCACCATTGATGGATTTATTAGTGAATCTAAATAGGCCTGTTGTATGAGTTTATAGGAATCTATGACATAACAGCTATATTTTAGTCTTGACCATTTCAGTCTTGACCATTTCACAACCGCAGCTTCAAAATTTAGATGAATTAATTGCTTGCTTAATTAACTTTTTACGGTGCAGCCTATTCAGATTAAGAAAAATTAATTAATGATGGTAGATTATAACTTGTCAGCAAGGTAGATGCCTGATGAGTGTAAAAAATATCTTTTGACCCACAAGTGGTAAAAAGTTCTGACTTAATCATGACTTTTACTTAATTCTCTTTAACAGATACACATTTACAGTTATAACTGAGCAAACTGATGGTGCTCTAGGACAGAATAGACGTTAACCCCAATTCTAATCGCATTGTAGCATTGGGAGTAGATTGTCGAAGTCTAAATAAATTCTGTCCACAGAATAATGTCTAGTCCCATAAAAAACGGAATTGATTTTGGTTGACCCATATACGAGTGAAGAAACAAATTTTTACTTGATGGCAATAGTTTTATCTAATGTTTTAACCTATGATGTATATCTCTTTCTTTTTAATGTATGTTTGTATCTTTTATGGTCGCACTTGCTTCCGAATAAAGAAAGAATTATTATTATAATTTTGATTTGATGGTGGTGGCAATAGTAGTCGAGACAACAGCGCCACCCCTTATTTTGAAGCAAAACGTTTAATTGTCATTGCGGACTTACTAAATTTATTCAAATTCACTATCTGCTGAGACCAATTTAAAATTCTGTTTTATTCATAACAAGAGATCCTTCACCTTAAATATTCCTTTGCTACCTTCTACTTATTTTCAGTCGGATGATGAAGCAGGATACCCATCTGGGTGTGCGAGGGCTCTTGCTTCAGAGCAGTCAGATCCCCCGGATCAGCTTGCTCAGGTCTCTACCAACCAACTAGCTTTTGCCTTTCCTCAGACCGCAATAGGAACTGCATAGTTGTTGTGTTTACGCATATTTCTAGGGAGCATGTATGCTGAACCTAAAAACGCTCCTTGTCCCTTTCAGTATTCTAACCAATTTAAAAGTATCATGTATAACTGTTCCCAGATAAATATAGCTTTTTTAAAACGTCAATTTTTTGGAGCTTGATCATCCACTTCCCAAAGCACATATTTTTTTTTGTTTTCTCGCACTGATTTTTGCCTTGCCATCTTGTGGCAAAAACTTCCACAGGACCCACGTGATTGTTTCCCCTTGAAATACGAAAGAAATCCCACCACCACGATAAAAACTCATTTTTTGCAGGCCTGCATTTCTGCCCAGAGACTGTCGCCCACCCAACCCCCGTTCTCTGCAGCTCATCAGAAAGTCACATGACCCTCACCCCGAGTTAGTGAATCATTCTTCCTCTCCTGCTCCCAGCCTGATAACACATCCTCGTCACCTTGATCAGGTTATCTGGACAATGGTCTGACTGCTGAACTTTCATCCAGACAATCGAAGAATGGCTCGTAAAGCCGGGGCTTTTGATCAAGACAGCTGAGCAAAGAAACCTGAGGAAACCAAGCCCTGATCAAAAGCAAAGCTAATATTTGACTGGGTACCTTCCCTTGACTAGGTCACCAACTGCAAACACCACCTGGATCCGGCTAATCAACAATAAACACTGTTATGATTGGACAATGGTTTTGCAGCCAAAAGGCTCGAGTATGAAATGTATAAAAGGCTTGTTAGCTACGGATTTAAGTAGCAGCCTCCTCTGTCGTATCTTTGACTGGCTTTGGAGTCTGTCCCATAGCCCAGGCTATTGAAATAAATCTGGGTTCCTCCTGCAGACGAAGGCTCCTGTGTCTCCTTTTACTACGTATGAAGGGTATGGGAGATTTGGGCGGTTCCCCCGCTGCCGAGACCCTGTAAGTGGGTAAATCTAGTTCTTCAAATGGCGCCCGAATAGGGACTCCACGAATATGGAGGTCAGGCCCGGTGGATGTGAGGAGGTGCACGGAGAGACTCTGACGGAGGCGCCCTACCCAAGGATTCTCGTTATATTCCGGTAGACCCGACGACTCACCCGGTGTTCCTCCCCACCCGGTCTGGGCCACTTGACCGCCTTCTCGCCGGAGTCCCCTAGCAAATTATTTCTGGAGCAGGACACAGCCCTACGTCTGCAGAAGAGAACTACCCCTGTAAGGTAAGGGTGGACTGATCATCCACCAAGTCTGTCTGTTATTGACTTTCGCAAAAGCCAATTTGATATTGACTTTTGCCAAAGCCAAGCAAGCGAGGTACATTTTTTTCAAAACCCGCTGGTGTCTGTTCTGTATGGAAACTGTATGAATAATTGTCCTTTGCAAAAGACAAGCAAGCGAGGTGAGTTTTAGGAACCCGCTGGTGGCTGATATCTGTTTTTAAGCATGCCGGTCAGTAGTAAGTTCAAGAGGTTCTGTTGTTGTATGTGTACCCAGGACTCCCAGCTGGAAGAAGCCTGCTCGCTTCCTCCAGAAGGAACTCCTGGCCATGCTATGTATATTAAATATGGCCCTGCTGCCATAATGTTTTCCTCGTTGTGGGTGAAATACACGACGAAAAGTAGCGCGGAGTCACAGTGGCCATTTTTTGGCTCCTTTGATTCCCAAGTCCTTGCAAACTTAGAGGAACAATTATTTATAAGAAAAACGCGCCCGTCCATGTTTGAGTCTGTTCGATTTTGGAGAAAAGGAGGTAGAACAGAGAACTAGGAAACAAAAGGAGCAAGAAAGAAAACAAGAACGAATGTCTATGGCCGACCACGCCAGCGAAAATGTGCAAAATAGAATGACCAAATCGGCAGAAATAGCCGATAGGGAGCATGGGGCCCGGGTACAGAAATGTTTTCCAGTCCATGAGGAGAAAGTACAGGCCCATGTAGAGGGGGGAAAAGAAAGCGATTCTTTGCTTGATACCATGCTAGAAAGCATATGCCCCAATGTATCCTGCCCTGACGCCTCACACCCCGCATGTCCCCCTACAACCACCCGCTCCAGCCCCCACTGCCCCTCCTACCGTTTCCCCTGTCACACCAGCCCTCCCGAGTTTTCCCATGACATCGACCACACCCATTAACTCAATCCTCGCCAAGGGAATAACAACAAGTCACCACCAGTCCAACACTAGCGGCTTTACACTTACCCATCCTTCTCCTGCTTCCCCGTGGTCTACAGTCAAGCAAGACTTATGTAAATGATTTAATTCCCCCCGATTACCCTCCTTACGCTCAGCAATCAGCTTTTCGACTCTACAAGAGAAAGACCTACAGAGGCAACAATGTGTATGTTGGATGAATAACAAAAATATTTATTCCTTTAAAGAGATATGGTCCACCTTTTCACAATGGACAATTATGGAACAAACAACCTGGGCTGAATATATGTGTGTTTTGAGAATGCAAAAATTTGAAAATGTGTCTGTTCAGATACCTACCGGATTGATGGACCTTAGGTCACAAGTAAAAAGGGGTGATGTTCAGGGTGAGGGGATGTTTAGTGCTATATCTGTTTTAGTAGCTTACCGTGACATGACTGCCTTTTCAAATGCCCCCTTAGGAACAGCTATGCCCATGAGAGAGGCAGCCCCTGTCTTTATTAATGCACTTACCGACGCCCAAAATAATGGCCGAGGGGCTGTCGAAGCACACTGGCGCAGGCTTTGGGTTCATGTCCCTTGGAAAAGGTCAGAAGTAATGCAATTAAAAGGTCAGTTACCAGATCCCCGGAGGAATCCGGCTGCCTTTTACCGAGAGTTAGGCCAAATTATATCCACAGGTACTCTTGTTCTGGAGGATATAGACTTACTTTTTGGTACGGTTGTACCCACTGAAATTCAATCAATCAATCAATCAAAGCATTTATATAGCGCGCTACTCACCCAGAGGGTCTCAAGGCGCTGGGGGGGGGGTCCGCTACTGCTCGAACAGCCAGGTCTTGAGCTGCTTCCTGAAGGCGAGGTGGTCTTGGGTCCGGCGGAGGTGGGTCGGAAGGGAGTTCCAGGTCTTGGCGGCCAGGTAGGAGAAGGACCTTCCTCCTGTGGTGGCTCTTCGGATGCGGGGGACGGCGGCGAGGGTGTGGCTGGTCGATCGAAGCTGGCGTTTGGGAGCGTAGAAGTTGAGGCGGCTGTTGAGGTATCCTGGGCCTTGGTTGTGTAGGGCTTTGTGTGCGTGGGTGAGGAGCCGGAAGGTGATTCTCTTGTTGACCGGGAGCCAGTGCAGGTCTCTCAAGTGTCCGGAGATGTGGCTTCGGCGGGGGATGTCCAGGATGAGTCGTGCTGAGGTGTTCTGGATCCGCTGGAGTCTCTTCTGGAGTTTGGCGGTGGTTCCGGCGTAGAGGGAGTTGCCGTAGTCCAGACGGCTGGTGACGAGGGCCTGGGTGACCGTCTTCCTGGTCTCGGTGGGGATCCAATGGAAGATCTTACGAAGCATGCGCAGGATGTTGAAGCATGACGAGGAGACGGCGTTGACTTGTCTGGTCATGGAGAGGGAGGAGTCCAGGATGAAGCCCAGGTTGCGTGCGTGGTCTGTTGGTTTGGGTGCGCTGCCCAGGGCGGGGGGCCACCAGGAGTCGTCCCAGGCGGAGGGTGAGGATCCCAGGATGAGGACTTCTGTCTTGTCTGAGTTCAGTTTCAGGCGGCTGTTCGACATCCATTTGGCTACGTCTGTCATCCCTTCGTGCAGGTTGGCTCTGGCGGTGGCGGTGTCGTTGGTGAGGGAGAGGATCAGCTGGGTGTCGTCGGCGTAGGAGATGATGTTGAGGTTGTGCTGGCGTGCGATGGCTGCGAGGGGGCTCATGTAGACGTTGAAGAGTGTTGGGCTGAGCGAGGATCCTTGAGGAACGCCGCAGATTACTTCGGTGGCCTCCGATCTGAACGGGAGGAGGCGGACTCTCTGTGTCCTTCCGGCGAGGAAGGAGATGATCCACTCAAGTGCCTTCTCCTGGATTCCGACGTTGCTGAGGCGCTGTACTAGGGTACGGTGGCAGACAGTGTCGAAGGCCGCGGAGAGGTCCAGGAGGATGAGGGCCGCTGTTTCTCCGTTGTCGAGCAGGGCTCGGATGTCATCGGTAGCTGCGATCAAGGCGGTCTCGGTGCTGTGGTTTGCCCGGAAGCCAGACTGCGAGAGGTCGAGGGAACCGTTAGTCTCGAGGAAGGCGGCCAGTTGCTTGTTGACGGTCTTCTCGATGACTTTTGCCGGAAACGGGAGTAGCGAGATGGGGCGGTAATTCTTGAGGTCGGTGGGGTCCGCTGATGGCTTCTTTAGTAGAGCGCTGAGTTCGGCGTGCTTCCAGCTCTCCGGGAAGTTGGCGATGTCGAAGGAGGTGTTGATGATGTCCCGCAGGTGGGGTGCGATGACTGCGTCGGCTTTGTTGAAGACGTGGTGAGGGCAGGGGTCTGTCGGAGATCCGGAGTGGATGGAGTTCATCGTGCGGATGGTGTCTTCGGTGCTGATCGGGGTCCAGGAGCGGAGGGTGGTGGTGGGGGGCGGTGGTTCGGTCGCGGCGTGCGTCTGTTGAGTGCTGAAGCTGTTGTGTATGTCCGCGATCTTGTTGTGGAAGTAGGAGGCGAGGGAGTTGCAGAGGTCTTGCGAAGGGGTGATGTCGTTGTTTCCGGCGTTGGGGTTGGAGAGCTCTTTGACGATGTTGAAGAGTTCCTTGCTGTTGTGTGCGTTGTTGTCCAGTCGTTCCTTGAATGTGGTTTTCTTGGTGGCGCGGATCAGTTGGTGGTGTTTTCGGGTGGCGAGCTTGAGGGCAGTCATGTTGTCCGGTGTTGGGTCTCTGCGCCAGGTATTCTCGAGTGCTCTGCAGTTCTTCTTGGAGCTCTTGAGTTCGTCGTTAAACCATGGGGCTTTCTTGCTGCCGGGTCTGCTCGGCTGGGTCTTCAGAGGGGCGAGGTCGTCTGCGCAGTCGCTGATCCATTTCGTGAGGTTGGTGGCCGCTTGGCTGGGGTTCGTTGTGCTGGTGGGAGGGTTCTTGCTCAGGGAGGTAACGAGCTGGTCTGCAGTGATCTTGTTCCAGCTTCTGCGGGGAACCTGTTGCTGGTGATGGTGGAGCGTGGTCCTTCTGATTTGGGATAAGATTCGGCATACCGATCATGAAGTGGCATTGGGAGGTAAATGGGCCGACCTAGAGGCTATGGAAGAAGCAAGGATAGGAGGGGCTAAACCAGAAGCTGTCATCCTGACTTTGCCCGGTAAAATAATGACGTTTATGAAAACACTTTTACCGGAAAGTGTCATCAACTGGGATAAAATTAACGCCTGTAGACAGCAAAAAGATGAAAATGTGGCTGACTTCTCTACCCGTTTTGAGACTGAATACAAGGGACTTAGTGGTCTGGACCCCCGGACTACAGGTTCTGGTCCAGTGTTTGTCGACAAATTTGTCAGCAACTTACTTCCCGAGATTTCTGCCAGGCTTAAGAAGGTTGAGAGTACATGGTCTGCCCAAACTATGACCGGTATCTTGGCTATGGCTCAATATCATAAGAATAGGGAGAACGAAGATAAAGATGAGAAAAATAGGAAGGTTAGGGATCTTAAGACCAAGGCTCATTTACAGCAAGCTTATCCTCCCCGAGGTCCCGATGCCCGCGGAAATGTTAGACCACAATCCCAACCCCCTCCAAGGGCTCGCCAGTCCACCCCCTCCAGTCCTCAAGGTACGGGAGCCCTCCAAACAGATCAGTGTGCTTATTGTAAGGGGTACGGCCATTGGATAGATGAGTGTCCTGTATTAGCAGAAAATATAAGAACAGGGAGGACTCGGTCTCGCGCTCCCAGGGGAGCGAGACCGACTCGGGATCATGGCCCGTCCCACCCACAGGATAAAGAACGTAGGCCCAGGGATGACGCCCCCATCCGGTAACGCCCGACCAACAGGTTTGATGGGAACGAAGCAACACGCACTTATTATAATGATGAAATTGATGAGACAGGATCCTACCAAGCATAGGACAGCCGGGAAAGGGGTATTACCAGAGTTCAAATTCCAATGGATCAAAGGGGCCCGTATGTTAAAATGTCAGTTGTGGGGAATGATAAGAATTTTCTTTTGGATACTGGGGCCAGCAGGTCTTCTATTGCACGTCTGTCAGTCCCGGAGGCACCCCTTTCTGGCAATATGAATGTCTCATTGGGTTTTGCAGGGACGCCCGTGACCAGTCCTGTCTCTGAACTCCTCCCTCTCGACATTGGCCCTGCACATGTTGACGCTCCCTTGGTCCTTACTACAGGTTGCAGTGAGAACTTGCTAGGTTTGGATTTACTAAAAGCTCTGTATGCGACCATATCACGTAGTCCCCAAGGTGTATCCCTAACAATCTCCCCGACTGCAGCTTCCTACATGTATCTGTCCGGTCCTCTCCCACCTGAGTTGCAGTCTTTACCTTCCTCCCTCTGGGCATCATCAGACATTGATGTAGGGTGTCTCAACATTCCCCCTCATGTGGTACGCATCCAGCCAGGCGCACTTCTCCCCCGCCTTTGGCAGTATTGACTGCCCGCGGAAGGAGAAATGGCCCTGTTGACAATAATATCCGAATTGATGGACAAAGGCGTAGTAGAGGAGACACGTGGCAATATCTGTAACAGTCCCATTATTTCTGTTCTTGAAAAGACTAATGGAGATGCTCTCTCCCCTAAAATATACAGATTTGTTATTGACCTAAGAGCCCTTAACAAAATAACAATATCCCAATATCCTGTTGTCCCAGACATCACTGCCCTCTTGACGATGGTTCCCTCTGATGCCGCACACTTCTCTGTCATTGAGCTGAAGAATGCCTTCCTCAGTATACCCATACATCCAGACAGCAGACAATTTTTTGGTTTCTCCCTTGGTGGGCGGAGTTTCAGATTCTGCCGCGCCCCCCAAGGATTTACCGAGAGCCCTAGTATCTACAGCCAAGCCCTATAAAGTCAACTAGATTCCTTGGAACTTCCTGAGAATTCTACACTATTGCAGTATGTAGACGACCTCCTCATTGCTGCAAACTCTGCCCCAACATGTAAAGAAGCTACTCTCTGTCTGTTACGCCACCTTGCCCTCCACAACCACAAAGTCTCTTTAAAAAAGTTTCTGTTTTGTCAAGAGAAGGTGACCTATTTAGGTCATCTCCTATCGAAGGAGGGAAGGCAGCTCACCGCTGATCGTGTAACCATTATCAATGCTATGACGGCCCCACGAACACAAAAGCAGGTAAGAGCTTTCATAGGCCTACCCTCATTCTGCAGACAATGGATTTCAAATTTTTCGGCCATGGTCAAACCCCTTTTTGCCCTCACCACCAAGGAAGTATCAGACAGTTCTTTTCCATGGACTACAGAGCATGCGCAGGCCTTCGAAGATTTGAAGAGGGCCCTGTGTACTGCTCCAGTACTCGGTACCCCTGACTATGGCAAACAATTTTTTCTTTTTGTACATGAGACAGGTGGCTGTGCATGCGCAGTCTTGACCCAGATGTTTGGAGGTCACCAACGGCCATGTGCCTATTTTTCAGCCACCTTAGATCCTGTTGAGAGGGCTCTCCCAGGATGCTTACGGGCAACAGCTGCAGCCGCCCTCATGGTCCGTCAGAATGCGGGAATCGTCATATACTCCCCTCTGACCCGGATGGTCCCCCATTCTGTAGACAGCCTCCTTAACAACGCCAAGACACAGTACCTCACTAGCGCACGACTTACAGGGTATGAACTAACACTCTTTGCCAGCCACATTAACATCAAAAGATGCACTGCACTAAACCCCCCCACATTACTTCCACTAGACACTCCAGATGCCCGCTCAGACCCACATGACTGCATTTTAATCAATCAATCAATCAATCAATCAATCAGGTCATTTATAGAGCGCACTACTCACCCGTAGGGTCTCAAGGCGCTGGGTTGGGGGGGGGGGTGCCGTTACTGCTCGAACAGCCAGGTCTTGAGCTTCTTCCTGAAGGAGAGGTGGTCTTGGGTCAGGCGCAGGTCGGTTGGGAGTGAGTTCCAGGTCTTGGCGGCCAGGTAGGAGAAGGACCTTCCTCCTGTTGTCGCTCTTCGGATGCGGGGGACGGCGGCGAGGGCGTGGCTGGTTGATCTGAGGAGGCGCTTGGGAGTGTAGAAGTTGATCCGGTTGTTGAGGTAGCTCGGGCCTTGGTCGTGTAGGGCTTTGTGAGCGTGGGTGAGGAGACGGAAGGTGATTCTCTTGTTGACCGGGAGCCAATGCAGATCTCTCAGGTGTCCGGAGATGTGGCTGCGTCGGGGGATGTCGAGGATGAGTCTGGCCGAGGCGTTCTGGATCCGCTGGAGTCTCTTCTGGAGCTTGGCGGTGGTTCCGGCGTAGAGGGCGTTGCCGTAGTCCAGTCGGCTGGTGACGAGGGCCTGGGTGACCGTCTTCCTCGTCTCGGCGGGGATCCACCGGAAGATCTTACGTAGCATGCGCAGGATGTTGAAGCAAGACGAGGAGACGGCGTTTACTTGTCTGGTCATGGAGAGGGAGGAGTCCAGGATGAAGCCCAGGTTGCGTGTGTGGTCCGTCGGTTTGGGTGCGGTGCCCAGGGCGGGGGGCCACCAGGAGTCGTCCCAGGCGGAGGGTGAGGATCCCAGGATGAGGACCTCCGTCTTGTCCGAGTTCAGTTTCAGGCGGCTGGTCGTCATCCATTCGGCTACATCTCTCATCCCTTCGTGCAGGTTGGCTCTGGCGGTGGCGGGGTCGTTGGTCAGGGAGAGGATCAGCTGGGTGTCGTCGGCGTAGGAGATTATGTTGAGGTTGTGTTGGCGTGCGATGGCTGCGAGGGGGCTCATGTAGACGTTGAAGAGGGTGGGGCTCAGTGAGGATCCTTGAGGGACGCCGCAGATGACTTTGGTGGCCTCTGACTTGTACGGTGGTAGGCGGACTCTCTGTGTTCTTCCGTCGAGGAAGGAGGTGATCCATTCCAGTGCCTTGTCCTGGATTCCGATGTTGCCGAGGCGCTGTACTAGGGTGCGGTGGCAGACAGTGTCGAAGGCCGCGGAGAGGTCCAGGAGGATGAGGGCCGCTGTTTCTCCGTTGTCCATCAGAGTTCGTATGTCATCGGTGGCAGCGATGAGGGCGGTCTCGGTGCTGTGGTTCGCTCGGAAGCCAGACTGTGAGGGGTCGAGGGATCCATTCGTCTCGAGGAAGGCGGCCAGCTGTTTGTTGACGGTCTTCTCGATGACTTTGGCCGGGAACGGGAGGAGCGAGATGGGACGGTAGTTCTTGAGGTCGGTGGGGTCTGCTGTGGGTTTCTTGAGAAGAGCGCTGAGTTCGGCGTGCTTCCAGCTCTCAGGGAAGGTGGCGGTGTCGAAGGAGGTGTTGATGATGTCCCGCAGGTGGGGTGCGATGACAACGTCGGCCTTGTTGAAGACGTGGTGAGGGCAGGGGTCAGTCGGAGATCCGGAATGGATGGAGTTCATTGTGCGGATGGTGTCTTCGGTGCTGATCGGAGTCCAGGTGCGGAGGGTGGTGGTGGGTGGCGTTGTTGCGGTTGTGGCTTGCGTTGGTTGGTTGCTGAAGCTGTTGTGTATGTCCGCGATCTTGTTGTGGAAGTAGGACGCGAGGGAGTTGCAGAGGTCTTGCGACGGGGTGATGTCATTGTTTCCGGCGTTGGGGTTGGAGAGCTCTTTCACGATGTTGAAGAGTTCCTTGCTGTTGTGTGCGTTGTTGTCCAGCCGGTCCTTGTATGTATTTTTCTTGGTGGCCCGGATCAGTTGGTGGTGTTTTCGGGTGGCGAGCTTGAGGGTGGTCATGTTGTCCGTAGTTGGTTCCCTTCTCCAGACTTTCTCGAGGGCTCGACAGTTCTTCTTGGAGCTCTTGAGTTAGTCGGTGAACCATGGTGTTTTCCTGCTGCAGGGTCTGCTGGGTGGGGTTCTCAGAGGGGCGAGTTCGTCCGCGCCGTTGTTGATCCACTTCGTGAGGTTGTCGGCGGCCTGGCTGGGGTTCGCTGAGCTGGCGGGGGGGTGCTGGCTCAGGGAGGCGGTGAGCTGGTCGGCTGTGATCTTGTTCCAGCTTCTTCGGGCAACCTGTTGCTGGTGGTGGTGGATCGTCGTTCTTTTGAAGCTGAAGTGGACGCAGCTGTGGTCCGTCCAGTGGAGTCCTGTTGCGTGGCTGAAGGTGACGTCTTTGCTGGATGAGAAGACGGCGTCGAGTGTGTGTCCGGCGAGGTGGGTGGGGGTGGTCACCAGTTGCTTGAGTCCGAGGTTGGCGAGGTTGTCGAGCAGGCTGATGGTGTTGCGGTCGCTGTTGTTCTCCAGGTGGAAGTTGAGGTCCCCCAGGAGGATGTAGTTGGCGGAGGGGAGGGCATGCGGGCTGACGAAGTCGGCGATGTCCTCGCTGAATCGTGTGCGTGGACCCGGGGGTCGGTAGATCAGGGTGCCTCTGAGGGTGGTCTTCGGGTTGGTGTGGATCTGGAAGTGCAGGTGTTCAGCGGTGGTTAGGGTGTCGTCGGTGTTGGTCGTGATGCGGATGGTGTCTCTGTGGATGATGGCAATGCCTCCTCCCGTCAGGTTGGCGGTGCGGTCCCTCCGGATGATCTTGTAGCCCTCCGGGATGGCGATGTCCGGGGCTGAGGAGGCGTTCATCCAGGTCTCGGTGAGGAAGGCGACGTCAGGGGCGGTGGTGTCGAGGAGGTTCCAGAGTTCTACGGCGTGTCTGTGGACGGAGCGGGTGTTGAGCAGGATGCACTTGAGGTGGTTGCTGCTGATGTTCGGCTTGGCGAGTGCTGGTGCAGGATGAGTCCGGATGCAGGTGAACTTGCAGGCGTGGCAGCTGAAGGGTCCGTGGGTGTGCTTCGGGGCGGCGCGATGACATCCTGGGATGCGGCCGGTGTTGAGTGCGATGAGATCGGCGGCGTTGTAGGTTCGTCGGGTCGGCTTCCGTCGATGGGGGCCAGGGGTCCTGGCGCTGGTCGCGATCCGGTCGCGGACGGGCGCAGACGGGCTTACCTTTGGCGCGCCTTCGGCGCACAATCGGCGCGCCCGCTGCGCGTTCGCACGGTCGCCATTTAAGGCGAAGTGCGCGGGTGGGCGGAGCAGCTGGGAGGCGGGAGCGGGGAGGGAACAGAAGGAAAAAAGGGGCGGGGTCGGCGGTGGTGGCGGGAAGCGGGGGGCGGCGAGGAAGGCGGGAACCACGAAGGAGAACGGGCAGAGACTACGGAGGAAACAAGCACAAATGGCAAACAAGACACGCTTAACACGGGCAAAAAACTACGAAATACAGGCACAAATGATGGTCAAAAAAAAGACTTAACACGGGCAAAAACAATGAAGGAAAAACAAGCACAAATGATATTCAAAACAGAACAGAGCAACGACAGCGGGGTCAGCCGGCAGCGAGGCAGGCAGCGAGGCAGAGGGCACAGCAAAAGGGGCACACGCAGCAGCTGGTGGCCGTGCGGCGCGGGGGTGTCCCACAAGTGGGTCACACTCACCTGTGTCGCACGGTCGCCATTTAAGGCCAAGTGCGCGGGTGGGCGGAGCAGCTGGGAGGCGGGAGCGGGGAGGGAACAGAAGGAAAAAAGGGGCGGGGTCGGCGGTGGTGGCGGGAAGCGGGGGGCGGCGAGGAAGGCGGGAACCACGAAGGAGAACGGGCAGAGACTACGGAGGAAACAAGCACAAATGGCAAACAAGACACGCTTAACACGGGCAAAAAACTACGAAATACAGGCACAAATGATGGTCAAAAAAAAGACTTAACACGGGCAAAAACAATGAAGGAAAAACAAGCACAAATGATATTCAAAACAGAACAGAGCAACGACAGCGGGGTCAGCCGGCAGCGAGGCAGGCAGCGAGGCAGAGGGCACAGCAAAAGGGGCACACGCAGCAGCTGGTGGCCGTGCGGCGCGGGGGTGTCCCACAAGTGGACGAGACAAAGGGACGGGTTGACTTACAGAATACCCCGATAGAGGATCCAGAAGGTACACTATATGTAGACGGATCATGTCTCAGGAGGCCAGATGGTAACACTTCAGCTGCCTATGCACTCACAACATTAGAAAAGGTAGTCGAAACAGCTCAAATCCCGCAGTGTTCTGCCCAGGCCGCAGAACTAGTGGCCCTCACCAGAGCCTGTGACTTAAGCAAGGGTATAACGGTGAATATCTACACCGACAGCCAGTATGCCTTCGGGGTGGCCCACAACTTCGGCAGGTTACGGAAAGAAAGGAATTTCCTTACTTCCCATGGGACCAAGATCCAACATGGCCTCCTAATACACCGACTGTTAGACTCTCTGTCACTCCCCAAAAAGGTGGCCATTATGAAATGTCAAGCCCATAAGAAGGTGACAGACGATGTTGGGAAAGGCAATGCCCTGGCTGATCAGACGGCCAGACAAACAGCACGGAGGAAGAGGGAAGGAATGTATGTAGGAGGTCCCGCTAGGTGGGTGACAGAAGCGGGCATGGTTGAAAATACAGTGCAAAGTGTGCTTGACATTCAGTACCATAACACTCCTGAAGAACTCGGAGTGTGGGAAGATCACTTAGCAAAGGAGGGAAGTGATGGTTGCTGGGTCCGTACAACCACGGAGAGACAATGGATGTTGCCTGACAGTCACGTGCTGGCCGTAGTTACAATGGCCCATGGTCCCGCCCACATTAGCGCAAAAGGAATTTGTAAGCTATTGGAACCTACATGGCACAACTCCAAAATACCAGCATATGCTGAAAAGCTGGTTAAAACCTGTATGGTTTTCCTAATGTACAACCCCGGAAAAGGCACCGTTACTCCTAAGGGAGGATTCTCTCCTCCTACCTTCCCGTTTGAAGTCCTCCAAATGAACTATATCCAGATGGACAGGTGCGTGAACTTAAAATATGTCCTGGTAGTGGTCTGTGCATTCAGTCGATGGGTGGAAGCCTACCCCGTCAAAGACTGCACTGCTATCACTACTGCCAAAGTACTACTCAAGGAGTACTTTCCGCGCTTTGGTTTGCCCTGCTTGGTCTGGAGCGACAACGGGACACACTTTACAGCTCAAATCATGGATCATGTCTGTACAGCACTGGGCATAAAACAAAAATGTCACGCCGCTAACCACCCCCAGTCAGCAGGTCTAGTGGAAGTATACAATGGCATCCTAAAAACTAAAATGGCCAAAATAATAGCTGAAACCGGTGTCACTTGGGTTGATGCTCTGCCCTTGGCCCTACTGTCCACTAGAACAACGGCCCACACCAGGATAGGATTATCACCACATGAGATTGTATTCAGGAGGCCTGCCAATGTCTGGGGTGTCCCTCGACCTAAGAAACTGTCAGATGTTGAATACCCTGTATTGACCGATTAGCTGTACAATCTAACTCATAACTTTCGTACTCTTTACCACCAGGTGCACGAAGCCATACCGGACAAAAGCGAGGGCCCAGGACACGTCATCCAACCTGGGGACTGGGTCCTGATCAGGAACTTCCAGCGGACCAAGAGCCTTGAGCCCCGCTGGACACAGCCACGCCAAGTCCTGCTGGCCACCCGCACCGCCGTGAAAGTGGATGGTCGAAAGAGCTGGGTACACTCTACCCATTGCTGGCGTGTCCCTCTGCCTCTCCCCTATGACCAGTGGGTGAAGGAAGGACTGGGAGACACAGAAACAGAGACAGTGCCAACCTTCATCCCGTTCAGCAACGCCAGGCTACATTCCACATCCACTGAAGCAGAAAGTGACAATATTCTAAGAGGAAGGGTGGAACCCTCCCTTAACACTGCTCAAGAACTACTGTTTCCTGACCACACTATCCCTGCCTCCAACAGATACAATTTACGTTCCAGAGGGAATGCTTGCCCTTGACTTCGTCAGGTGCCAAAGGCTGTAGGGCTGTGATCCTCCCAGGCTGAGAGTAGTGCCGTTTGTAAGACTGAGGTAAACCACAAGGGCCCTCAGCCCTCTGCATTCAGGCGAAACAACCACCAATCACAGACAGCCACTAGGGGTCCCTGGCTTAGCACAATGGCCGCCTTCCCAAACACCCGGATCCAGAAACAAGATGTCAGTCTCCGGCATAACAGATGCTATCCGGTTCACCGTAGTGACACTGTTTGTCTCCCTCCTCCTATCTATCCTTTGTTGGCTCTTACTGATCTCCCATCCTGCTACATCACCGACTCCTATCCCGACTCCTGCAGAGCATCAGTACTATTCTGTGCCAGCCCATGAATTACCCCGCCCTTCAGAATTTTTGAATAACACCTTCATCCAAATGCTACATCACCACCAACTCATCATGAATACTTCCAACTGCTGGGTGTGCGGACTGATACCACATTCCATGCTACATCCTGTCCCTTTCTTTCCTTATCCATTTTCCATCTCTGGGTCTTACCTTGCATGGTGGATGTTGATGCAGGAGGCCTTCACTATCAATGGCACTGCCCATCCTGTCCGTGGAACATTCCGTGACGACTTCTGGCGGAACAGATCTGGCAATACCAGTGCTCCTTTTTGCCCGACCAGCTCTTCCACCTTGCTACTACCACCAGATGAACTCGGTGAGATGGTAGTATTCAATTCCACCACTCGACAAACATTTTCAAGATTCCGCACAAGAAAGATACTGCCCAATGAAAGAGACACTTTGAACGTTATAAATGTACAAGGCCGTGTCTGCATCCATGGCCTAGGGACTAAGACAGTTGGCACCAGTATATGTGACATCACTAAGACACTAAGCTTCACATCTCCTCCGCATTTGGTGGCATCCCCCAACACCTACTTTATCTGTGGAACTGCCGCCTACACTTGGCTCCCTCGTAACTGGTCTGGTACCTGCTATCTGGCCTTCCTCCTTCCACCAACATATTACACCCATGGAGATTACCATCTGACAATGAAGGGCACCCTGCGACGCTCAAGTAGGGGTGTCATATCAGCCGAAGATACAGCAGGCCAGGAAGCTGGGGATTTCTTCAAGGGTATACTTCCATTCTGGGGCCCCATGGCAAACAGTCGAGCTATCCGAGGACTGACCAGTGTCCTTGAGGCCACCATCACAGTAACAGCTGGTGCCCTCTCCAACATCACTGCGGAGCTGCAGGCGGACCGCCTCATAACGCTCCAAAACTGCATGGTCCTGGACGTCGTCCTGGCTGATCGTGGTGGCGTATGCAAATTGATCGCCTCCAGCTGCTGCATGTACATCACGGACAACGCACCTACAGTGTACGATGCCATCCAACGTCTGCATCGTCTCTCTTCCGAGGTACATCTGGATGAAGACAACTGGTCCCTCACCGGCTGGATCTGGGGCCTTCTTTCCCAGTGGGTTGGAAGATCCTCATCTTCCTTGCATTGGGAGTATCTGTCCTGGTCTCCTGCTGTCTGTGTTTCCAATGCCTGCCAGTGCTCTGTGCTACGTGTGCCCAGACCATCAAGCCTCTACCATCAAGCATCCACCACACCAATATGATGGTAATGGTCCAGCAAGAAACAGATGGGCTTATGAACATTGACATTTCATAAAAGTATTTGCCACTCTATGGCAAAAGGAGGGCTGAGGAAATGTGTTTTTTAATGACAATCCTTTTTTACTGGACTCCACTGATTTTTGCCTTGCCATCTCGTGGCAAAAACTTCCAAAGGACCCACTTGGTTGTTTCTCCTTGAAATACGAAAGAAATCCCACCACCACGATACAAACTCATTTTTTGCAGGCCTGCATTTCTGCCCAGAGACTGTCGCCCGCCCAACCCCTGTTCTCTGCAGCGCATCAGAAAGTCACATGACCCTCACCCCGAGTTAATGAATCATTCTTTCTCTCCTGCTCCCAGCCTGATAACACATCCTTGTCACCTTGATCAGGTTATCTGGACAATGGTCTGACTGCTGAACTTTCATCCAGACAATCGAAGAATGGCTCGTAAAGCCGGGGCTTTTGATCAAGACAGCTGGGCAAAGAAACCTGAGGAAACCAAGCCCTGATCAAAGCAAAGCTAACATTTGACTGTGTACCTTCCCTTGACCAGGTCACCAACTGCAAACACCACCTGGATCCGGCTAATCAACAATAAACACTGTTCTGATTGGACAATGGTTTTGCAGCCAAAAGGCTGGAGTATGAAATGTATAAACGGCTTGTTAGCTACGGATTTAAGTAGCAGCCTCCTCTGTCGTGTCTTTGACTGGCTTTGGACTCTGTCCCATAGCCCGGGCTATTGAAATAAATCTGGGTTCCTCCTGCAGACGAAGGCTCCTGTGTCTCCTTTTACTACGTATGAATGGTAGGGGAGATTTGAGCGGTTCCCCCGCTGCCGAGACCCTGTAAGTGGGTTAATCCGGTTCTTCAGAAAGCACTGAGGAAACACCACTGACATTCACCAACATTAAACTGTGAAAACAGGACAACCTACATATAATGTTGCTGGCCAGGGGCCCTGGGTTTACTTCTGTGTTGTATTGCATTTTAGATTTACAATCACATATTGTGATGTAGATTTTATTTTCAAGTGATTTGTACTTGGAACTCTAGCTGGGTACCTATATCTTTGGGAAACTGTCATTATTGTGCTGTACATTGCCTACACTTATACTACACCACCTCCCTTAACCTAAGCCTTTGAAACTCTTACACGATTATCTGAAGATCAAGGATGCTTACCAGGCCATTTCACCACAAAGTACCTTTAGTGCTAGTTTAAATAGTTTGCTCATCCGGAAAACATTAACTACCGTTGAAGACCTAGTTGAGTTCTAGAAAGCAAACCAGATCACCTGCATAGGCAAAAAATGGAATACTTAGTTTCAGAATACCCTTCTCCTTAAAGTTGAAAAAAGATTAACAAGATATATTGAAAATAACAACTCGGCTAAAATGATGCACCCTTGTTTTATACAATTTGCGCTTTTGATAGGTGGTGTTTGTCCTCTGTCACTCAATTTAATCTGAACCCAGGTATCCAAATATAACTGAATAATTACATTTAGAAGTATATTGTCGAGCCCCAAACATGCCATATTTGACCATAATGTATTTCGATCAACCTTATCATACGCATTAGAATGAGCTATAAAACAGGCACATTTTTTTTGTCTTTAGAAGAAAAGATATTTCTGGCCAAACAGTTTATAGACACAATATTATCCATAGTCGAAGAAGCTGATTTAAACCCAGTTTGATTGGGAGTAATTATTGAAGAACATTGTGCCCAGTCTACTAATTTTGTTACTCATAGCATGCTTGAAAAAAATCCATTTGCATTAAAGCTATAATACAATGGCTATTGGGTTCTCATTTGGGACTAGTTTATAAAAGGGTTGCATAATACAACCTTTCCAGGACAAAAGAATATTACCGTAACACCGAATTAAAGGTAGTCTCTAAGTCTATGGACCAGTTCGCTGCATTTTTCTTTATTATGGCATTTGAGATTCTTAGTATCTGGGGAAAGAGAGGTTTTCACTTCAGCGATCAGAGTACTTATCTCCTCTATGCATGTTTTAACTTTGAAACTAGAAAACGTGGCACCCACATTGCAGGAGACTGGCCACCAGAACCATACAACTCTACAAGATAAGTATTCCATTTATTATGATTTATGTAATAATACCTGGACTTATTTTTCTAATTCTGGTCTAACCCAATTAGTAACCAAAACTTCTTTGAGTTTTTATAATTGATTCATGCAATTCAGTCAATAATTGGTGTTGTTGCTTAAGTTTTTTTTCTCTCCGCACTAACCTTAGTTCTTTTTTTATGTAGGCGGCTAGGTATGCGAGAGGCATACTGGGGACTTTTAGAAAGTTTCCCTGCCCGTGGCTTGCTATTGGCTTTGCAACTCACGTTTTATGGCTTTCGATTTGCTGGCTTTATTTGTTTTAGGCCGGGAAGCTTGAGTTCGTACCTGCCCATGCTAAAGCCGTGTTTACAGTATTCGGCCACAAACTCGTTTTCTGTACTAAACAGTCCTTTAAATCTTGTTCTTCTCTTGTCACATTTGCTGGGCACAAAGTCCAAGGTCAAATGTCAAGCTATGTTTTCATGGGATCCATTAATATAATAGGGTGACCCACAATGGTCCACTGACCTGGGTAACGATCTGTATAGGCAACAATGGACCTGGACTAATTTCCATCTAGTTATGGAGACATTTATCATTTCAAAAAACATGCAACGAAAAATGCATATGGTATAGCATAGACCCATTTAGTGCATAGCAATTTGCAAAAAGGCAGATATGGACACTCTCAAAAACAAAACAGAACCCAACAATACTACAAAGGTGATTGTATTTATTTCTCAAATATTTTAGTAACAAATCCCCATACTTGAATATTTCACAAGAAAGAAAGGAAGGTTGCTCCAAAGAGAGTGAGAGAGAGAAATTGTGCTTGTGAATGGGACAGATGTAGAGGGGGGATCACATATGGAACTAGCTGCAGTTTTACAATGACACCAGTTCACAACTGGCCTGTCCCTCAGATTTTTTCGGATTGTCTTTTGGATTAATTTCTTAAAGGTGCACAGAGAGGTATCATCTGTGGGCAGGGCAGGGCCGGGCCGGGATGATGTCAGGTACCAAACGTCGACAACACCCAGCCCCCCTACCCCACCCATGTGGGCCTGTAATCTAAAAGAAAATAAGTAAAACCTATGAGGAACAGGCACGGTTGTGAACTGGTGTCATTGTAAAACTGCAGCCATTTCACCAAGGACTAACATGTATTAAATAAACTATCTGTTAAAAACTTTTTCCATATTTGAGGTTTTCATGGGAGCATGGTAGTTATTTTGCTTTCGGCAGACTTCAAGGTGAAAGCTTTTATAGGAAAGGGATGCAGTGTACCAACTCCATGAAGCATGTTTGGGCCCTTTTTAGGTCTCGCTGGCGTCGCAGCGCGAAGCGCTGTTGCCAGCGAGACTTATGGTCGCTGTGTAGGTAGCAAAGTGGGACAGGAGAGGTGCACAAGCTTATTAAACCCATTGCAGTCAATGGCTGTGACCGCGCGCTTTAGGAGACACGTGCTGTGAACGCGGGTGCTTTAGGAGACACGTGCTGTGAACACGCGCGTCTCTTCTTGCGCTCTCCCACACTTTCACAACGCGTGTCTCCTAAGGCACGCGGTCACAGCCATTGTTTTTAGCTCGGGAGTGGGACGCAGACAGCTCTGACGGCGGGCCCAGGGTGAAGGTATGTGAAGCAGCTGTCGTGTGGCAAGCATGGTGGGGTCGGCAGCCGGAGAGCAGCTCACACCGTCCCGGGACCCCGAGAACGCACCCACCGCCCATCCACCTCGTGCGCACTCACCGCCCATCCACCTCATGCGCCACCCACCCGGGACCCGCTGCAGCAGCTCGAGGCACCCCAGCGCCAGCTCGACATAGGCTTGACGACACTATCAGTAAAGGAGGCGCCGCAAGAGGCGTCACAGCAGCAGCGTGGACTGGAAGCACGTCATGGCCAAGCGCAGTAAGAGCCCTGTGTGACGTTAACCTCGCAGCGAGAGGCAGAATCACGTCACAGCGAACAACCACGGCCTAACCTTGAGTCAGAGACACGTCACAATGATCAACGACCACCACAGCCCGAGTCTGACACACAGTGAACCTTAAAAGGCTACCACAGCGCGAGTCAGAGACGCGTCACAATGAGCAACTAAAAAGATCCAAAGAAACTTAAAGTAGCTTTTCATGAAGAGTTTAATGCATGAATCAGAGTTGAAGCACAGCACATCATAACAGGTTCAGGTACAGGTATCATAAAATCAGTTGGCCTGGAATCTGGAACCCAGGATGTAAGATGCAGGCACGCATCATACATTCCAGGCAGCAGATCCAGACAGGGAAAGGCAATGGGACAGAACAAGGCAGAAAGAAAATACTACAGAATGCAACACATCTTACCCCTAAAAAAAACATTAATCCAGATATCTGCTGGGAACACACTTTTGCCTATTGGAAACTTTAACTCTAGAGGCAACTGAGGAATCTAGATGAACAGAACTGGGAGAGGGTAAAAGAGGAAAAACATCAGGTCTCCTCAGGCAAATACCCTGAGTGGAGGAAGGAGAGAAACGTACATTTTCAGGATTGCAAAACTTAGCTACTCTGCGGACGTTCCATACCCTACCGTCTTGCGTGGCAACGCTATTTTTAAAGACTTTAACTATTTTGATAGGAGGGTAAAACTTAGAAAGACCCTTGACGAGAAAGCCAGGCTTTCTAATTCGTACCCAATCCCCCACCACAAAGTCATTATCTTTAGCTTTCATTTTGGAATCAAACAAGGTTTTCATTTGTAGTTGTTTGTTTTCAACCCGTTTGGCCACAGCAGCAAGGTCACAAACAGAGTTATTTACATCAAGTTTTACATCAAGTTTTTTAATCCACCAGGGACATATATCAGAAGGAGGCTCCCTACCCTTAAGGAGCTTGAAGGGACTAACACCGGTAACAGAGTGGGGGGTGATACGATATGTCCACAATCTTTTCCTCACAACATCCACCCAGTTATCATCCGAAGACTGCACAACATTCAAACAATCCTTAAGAACACGGTTAAAGCGTTCAACTTGGCCGTTTTCCCTAGGCTCATAGAGAGAGGTGGTGTAATGTTTGATACCACAAGCACTGAGGAATTTCTCAAAATCATCTGACACAAGTTGAACACCATTATCGGTGACACAGGTTTCAGGAAATCCTTCCCTGGCAAAGACTTCCTTAAGGAAAAGAATGACCGATTGAGAAGAAACAGAACTGACAAACTTGACTTCGGGCCACTTGGAGTGGTAGTCCACCAGAACTAAAGCATACCGAGCATTAAAAGGCAACTGTTTAAATGGACCAGATATATCAAAACCCACTTTCTGCCAGGGAAAGGTGGGCCAAGACACAGGCTTGAGAGGAGCAGAGGTCACATGAAGCATCTTATCACTGTTAACGCAATGCGAACAGTCTCTCACCAGCCTATCCACCATTTTGTCCACTCCCGGCCACCAAAAGCTCTCCCTAATTAGACGTTTCATCGATGACATGCCGATGTGACTCTGGTGAGCGAGAAGAAGAATCTTCTCTTGTAAGGATTGAGGTGGAATTAATTTACCAGACTTGAAGAGTAAACCAGAAAACACTTCAATTTCCGAAGAAACCTGGCAAAAAGGAGCTATATCTGGAGAAATACCCTTATGGGGTGGCCAACCATTCCTGACAAAATCAAACAGATGTTGGCAAACCACATCCTTGCCAAGTTCAAGAAACCATTCATCTTCCGACAATGAAATAAACTCCTTGGAAACACAATCTCCAACAGAGGCAACCACATCGAGGTCAATATCCATCTTTGGAGACTCCTCACAAGGAAACCTTGAAAGAAAATCAGCAGTCACATTACATTTACCAGGAACATACACAATTTCGAAATCATACTCTTGAAGGCGTGAGGACAAACGAGCTATACGCGCAGTGGAGTTCCATCCACCTCCAGGAGATAAAATCCCAACTAAGGGTTTATGGTCGGTACGTAGTACAAAACGATTTCCCCAAACATAATTCCTGAAGTGCTCAACAGCCCAAATGCAGGCCAGAAGTTCCTTTTCAATTACGGAGTACCTTCTCTCCGTGGGAGACAAAGTCCTCGAGGAGAAGGCAACACACCACTCATCCTTACCTGATGACTGACTTAACACACTACCAATGCCATAAAGGCTGGCGTCAACAGTAATAATGCACTTTTTATTGACACAAAAGGACTTTAAAGTAGGAGCATTAACAATTTCCTCTTTGATTTGTTTAAAAGCTTGTTCCTGTTTCTCTGACCAAATGAATTTAGCTGAACTCCTAGTAAGTTCTCTGAGAGGTTCCATTTTGTTCGCAAAATTTTTGATAAATTTGCTATAATACTCGCAAAGTCCTGCAAAAGAAAGTAACTTTTCCTTGTTGTCTGGGGAAGGAGCCTTAACAATAGCATCCACAAGGTTTTTTTTTGGTACAACTCCATCCCCTGAAAGCGAATGGCCCAAATAGTCTACTGTCTTACAAAAAAACTTGCACTTACTAGCTTTGATGGTCAAACCAAACTTCTCCAACCTGGAACAAACCTCCCTAAGGTGACCATCATGCTCAGAGATATTTTTAGAAAAGACAAGAATATCATCTTGAAAGCATTTGACGTAGACATTCAGATCCCTGAAAATGTGATACATTGCCCTCTGGAAAACAGAAGCGGCTGACGCTAAGCCGAAAGGCATTCTTCTAAACTGAAACACACCATGGGGAGTGATGAAGGCGGTGAAATGTTTTGAGTCTTCCGTGAGCTCTATCTGGTGGTATGCAGACCTAAGGTCTAAAGTGGAGAACACACAGGCACCATCAAGCATACATAACATTTCATTTATGTTAGGTAACGGGTGACAATCTGTAACCAAACATTTATTTAACGCTCTCAGGTCTACACACAACCTGATAGTTTTGTCGGGTTTAATCGCCAAAACAATAGGCGAAACCCATTCGGAGGATTCTACCTCTTCAATAACACCATCTTTAACCATGTTGTCAAGCATGACTCTGAGTTCCTCTCTGACACTGATGGGAACGCCCCTCAACTTCTGCTTCAGAGGCACAGTATTAGGTTTGACTTTGATTTTATGCATAAAACCAGTCAATTTCCCAAGTTTCTCGGAAAAGACATTGGGAAAGGCGATAGATATCTCTTTAGACATGGATGCTAGATCATAGTCCCCATCAGTTATAGCAAGAACACATACAGGATCCTTTAACCTAGGATTTAACGAGATCCCCAACTTAGCTTGGTCCCGCCAACCTAGAACATTCACACCTTTGGACGCTACATACATCTTAATGATAGCTGAATTATTTTTAACAATAATGGGGACTTCTTTAAAACCAATAAAACTGATCTTGGAAGTATCAAAATTGTAGGCATCGATATCAGGTTCACACAAAGAATTCACATCAATTAAGTTACCAAATGACTCCACACAGTAATCATGAGTGATTATGGTCCACGGTGAACAGGAGTCTACCATAAGTTCAAGAGTTTTACCTAGTATGTTCACTGAACTCTTAGGAGGAGGCAAAGTATCTGCAAGTGTCACGTCGAACGAAGATTGTATGGAAATTACAATACCAGACTCTCTGACTAGCAGATCGTCACTCTCTCTCTCCGCAACATAAGACACATTACTATTAGCACGTCTGGGAGTGGCATAGGAAGGTTTCTTGTAATCATTAACTGGCTTAATCGAAGTCTTACAATATTTAGAAAAATGTCCAGTGCGATTACACTTATTACATTGTCTATTCAGAGCAGGACACTGTGGAAAAGAAGCTATGTGATCCGGACTTCCACACCTAAAACAATAAAATTGTTTACCTTTGCCCTCGTATTTGTTAGAACTTTGAGTTTTAACATTCACAGTGCTAACCTCACCAGTGGATGTGGACGGGGCAGATTGAACAGAGGCTTTGTCTAAAGATTTGATCCATTTGTCGGACTGTTCTAATGCTTTAGCTGTACTAATGGCAGTTTCTAAACTAGGATCCCCTAAAATCCATAACTGCTCCTGTACTTTTTTGCTTTTCACATGCACCACTATTTGGTCTCTAATCATTTCGTCGGTTATAAGACCAAAATTGCAATGGAGAGAAAGTGCACGTAAAGCAGTTAAGAAATCATCAAAGCACTCATTCTCATCTTGTACTCTGGTATAAAACTTGAACCTGTTTAAGGCTACACTGGTTACTGGTTTAAACCTTCCCTCTATTCTGTGTACAGCCTCATCATAAACATTAGAATCCCCACTAGATCTCACAGGAGGTAAAGTTCTAAAGACAAGTTGTCCTTCTGAGCCAAGACAATGTAAGAAAATGTTCTTTTTCCTTTCCGCTGACATCCTTTCGCCATCCATGGCTTTAAGGTAAGTAAAGAATTCCTCTTTCCACCTAGTCCAGGGGATGGGTGGATCTCCTTTGGTTTGCAAAAACTTTGAAGGTGGGTCAAATTGCATAGTGGCTAGAGAAAGTAAGGGTACTTCCTCCAATCTTTAACTAATGAAAAAAATTTTTCACCAAATAATAATAGACACAAAACGAATAACGTAAATAGGGCTTAACAATAGTTCTTTAAGTGGTACAGTCACCAGTTCGAAGAGAAGAGAGAAATCCTTTCCTTTGAATTGAATGAAAATGCGGCAAAAGTACTTGAAACTGAAATCAAAACGATAATAAAGATAAATCTGTTATTATTTTCCCATCCGGCGTATATATACAGTTTTATTTTACCTTCCGGCGAGTAGAAACGTTTAGGAAGCCTCGACAATGATTCTTATGCGTTGCCGTGTATTCCGTTGTTATGGCAACCAAGATGGCGCTGAGGCGTGCAGCGTGAAGGCAGGAAGAACGCGTCACGTGATCACGCAGCGCGTGATGATGACGCAGCGCGTGTAACGAAGAAGCCTCACAGCGCGCGTCTGCAGAGGAAGTCTCGCGCAAGCAAAGCCTCGCGCATGGAGAAATGTCGAAAAAGGCTTGAAATTGAATAAAAGCAGTTTTATACTTCACCGGATCGCCGGAGCAGAAGCGCAGGAAACATCCGGAGGAGCGCTGAATAAAACGGTAGAAGCGATGCTTTTTGAAGAATCTTTGTAGTTTTCTGTTTTCAGTTGGTAAAACGAAAAGTTTTAAAAATAGGTAGGAAAACACTGGTAGCTCGTAAATTTTCGTAGTTTCGATGTAGAAGCATTAACCAGTGCTGTCAAGAAGAAAAGGCTGATGAATATGTATTACAGGTTTCTTCCTTAGTACGTAGTTTCAAAATGAATAATTCTGCTCCTGTGCTCCAAGGATGGTGGCAGAAATAGTAGGGTTTACCTCGTCGCCAGTAAAAAGATCCAAAGAAACTTAAAGTAGCTTTTCATGAAGAGTTTAATGCATGAATCAGAGTTGAAGCACAGCACATCATAACAGGTTCAGGTACAGGTATCATAAAATCAGTTGGCCTGGAATCTGGAACCCAGGATGTAAGATGCAGGCACGCATCATACATTCCAGGCAGCAGATCCAGACAGGGAAAGGCAATGGGACAGAACAAGGCAGAAAGAAAATACTACAGAATGCAACAGCAACACTTGACACAGGTACGCGAACAGGAGGTACGTCATAAGGAGCAAGAACGGTTGCAGCAACACTATCTAGGAACACGACCAGTCCAAGTACAGCAGGGGACGACGTCCAGTTCACGCTGCGAGGAGCAGCACCGACCGCCTGGGACTACGACGAAGCCTCAGTCCGGGCCGCCCGCCAAGAAACGGCAGACAGTGCGACTGGAACTAGCCCTTCGGGACCCCATGGAGGAGAGCTGCGCCGAATACAGCTATCCCGAGCTACTGAGGGCAGCCCTGCTTGGGGGCTCAGCCACACCACAGGTAAGGGATTGAACACGTCAGACTTATGAGCTACAAGTCCAGGGTGGGTGTTGGAAGTAGTAGCAACTTGAGTGGGTTCAACGGGTATCGCAGGAGGGCCCTTGGGTCTGGGTGCAGTGCTCTCCGGTTTTGGTGGGGTGCTGAAAAAGTCCTTTCCAGTTCAAGGGCTGGAGGCTGCTTAAGCAGGTTATTGGTTAAGCAATGCCCCTTCTGTGATTTGCAGGCATGAGACTCTGCTCTTACTGGGAGCATAGGTGAGTTAATGCTTTTTTTGTGTGATGTTATTGACACAGAAGGGAATCGTGCTTGTGTGCTGAGAGCTGCGGTTTGTGGGCACTGTAAAGTGCAATAACTCAGTGTGGATCTGTGGTATAGAGGGATAATGTGACTTCTGTAGAGAGAGAGACCAATGTCCTCTCACTGGATTGTAAGGCATTGCCAGAGGTGGCAGCCTGATTTATTACTAGAATGGAGCGGAGTCCCTTTACTGATACCGGAGATGAGAAGCCTACTGGCTTCGCCCTTGTCAAGTGATAAGTACAGCTGCACTCTACATTACTTTCCTGTGCACGCACGTGTAGCGTTTCTATGTGGATATACCTTCAGTGTATGTCAGAAATGTTCAAGGAGTTGGTGTGCTGTTTTAAACCAATAGGTACTGCAGAATATATTTTGATATTCTTGTGTAGGTACGGTATATAAAATGAAGGACAAGAGTCGCCTTCCAGATGGGCTAAGTGAACTGCAGATCCCTGATACAGACGCAGCTTTTTAGTATCTAATTAAAGCAGTGTGTGTAAGGATAGGTGACTGGGGTGTCTTTGAAGGACAGTGGTGTTTCCTCTCCTGACTTTTGTTTCACTAAAGGCGCGACAGACAAAAGCTAGCCGATTTGGCAAGTGTAAAGGTTGGTTGTTGTGCCAGTGTTTTGATTAGCCCTGAGAGAAGAAGCATCACAGTCTTTTTGCGACAGTCACCCAGCATCAACAAAACATTTCTGAAAGAGCTGTATGAAGTGTTTGCGAGGTTTTGAATGACTAAAGGAGTTTGCAACCAACAGGGTGTAGGAGGACCTCTTTGATCCAGAGCCTCTGACTAAGAGTTTCCCCAAGGGTGTGAGGGACTATTTACCCTAGACTGTATCCTGATGTGGAGAGTCTGCATAGAAAAGTGGACTGCTGAGTGAGACACATTAGAGTTGTTATTGCAAGCCTCTGCCCAGCTGAGCAGGATAGGATATCTATTGGGGTCAGTTGTCCCAGAGTCATGGAGGGGCTCACTACTGGTACCACTACACAACACGCATTTGCAATGCAATAGGTCTCGCAGTTATGAGACTTTAAACAAGATCTATTGGCTTTGTCAATGTTTCTTAGCCAACAAACTAGCATTGCTAAAGTGCAGCATAATTGAAACAAAAAATAAGCATTACAACACGGACAATGCTGGCTGTGTCACACAGCCTTTTTACATTACTTTCAGCCATTTGCAACATATCTAAAAAACATTAGCAAAGCCAACAAATCTCACATAGGCAACATCAACTGACTTTGCCAATGCTTGTTTAATTGTTGTATTTCCTTATTCCTGAGGCATTGAGACATGCAATGAAGAGAGCTTTCCTGCCAAGTATATAATTAATAACTAGCTTTGGCAAAGCCAATCGGTCTCGCCTATGGGTAAGCTTTTGGCTTTGGTAATCCAGTGGGGTTGGAAAACAGGGGGGTGGAGGTGGTGAATGTGAGTGAGAGCAGGGGGCAATTCTTGATAAGTGTGCGAAACAATATATTTGCATTCCAGTCATAAATTATATTTGATTAAAAAAACTACCTCCCAGTCATTCAGCCATTATGATAACATGTTTATTGTGACAGAAGCAATAACAAGCATTGGCAAAGCCAATAGGTCTTGGCTTGATGACTTACTAGGTTTGTCAATGAATAATTGCTGATGATGCACTGCATCTTCAAAAAGAAGTGCAATGATGCGACATAAATGCTGCCTGCTTCATTGTGTTGCAGCTCATGCATGATGGCATATGCACATGAATGCATCAACATGCATACATGTGCGACTGGAATAGGCAGCCAGCATTTTCTTTTCTTATTTACTAATCCAAGATGGGGACACAACGTGGATGTCCGCACTCTGGGATTGCAATATCAAAAATGAAAAGAAAAAAAAAGAATTTGTTAGCAGAAAAGCATGTTGCGTATAATGGAGCGATCTGGCAGGAAATGACAGTTGCTGGGCCCTCCAAAAGGTAAAAAAACAATAATTAGAAAAGTTTGGTCAGTGGCGGTGCAGTTAACAAAGGGGAGTACTGGCAAGCTACTATAAGAAACGGCACACCGGGGGACGCTGCTGCCCCCCCCTTTCTTACTCCATCAGTAACTTTAGCATGGGTTGTACCGCATTGTAGTCTGCACAATAATTAGTAAAGCCTCGAGAAAAAGACAGTTACAGATCTAGGATTTTTGAGAGATCTGCTCTGCTGTGCCCCTGCCCACTTCCCTCTTCTCGGGTGATTGAAACTGCACTGTCGAAGCCACAAATTGAGTGTGCTTAATTTATTTTATAAATCGCTCACTGCGGACTGACCCGCCTTTAGGCACAAAAGAGAGACAGACAGCAGAGCAGCTTGACAGCAAAGGTTAACGGTACACTCATTCTTTCATTACATGCCTAAAGATATAATCTATGTGAACAGAAAGGTAATTTCACCTATTTGGGCTAAATGCAGTGTTGTTGTAACATTTAAGGAAGCTTGAAAGTATCGACATGTTCTGACATATTTGTATTTGTACTTATATAGCGCATAAGTCACCCGTAGGTCTCAGAGTGCTGGCAGATCCTCAAAAGCTGGGACAGGTAGTCAGACGGTTAGAAAAGCAAGGTTTCACACACAGTGAAAGCGTCCCCCCCAAAACAGGCCTGAAAGGAGAAATAACCAGCCTTATTGTTACATTAGCCCTGGAGAGAGTACAAGGAATAGACTGCGTCTTCCACCCCAGCCAAAGCAGCTGAGGAAAACTAACAGCTAATAGCTTGTTGGAATAAGTGTTCGAGTCTTGAGGTGCAAATATATAAAATTAGAGCAGACGGGGATCTATAGATAAATTATATTTTTTTTAACCCAAGACCTGTGCATGTGTTTGAATTATCATTACTTATGTGGGATTTCATGTTTCGGCGACCTGTGTCGTCCATCTACCAGAGCACCTAGAAGCGGTTCTGTTCATATGTGCATGCTGGGCAAAGAGTGCCATTCCTGCAGGAGGCAAGAATCACAAGCCCACCTGAACTATGTACTCCAGAGGTCCTACGGGCATGTATTTCACACTGGCTTCAGAGCGCAGCAGACCCACTGCAGGCCACAAGAGAAAAATTATAGCTGAAATCGGCAGAATTTGAAAGCAGTCACAGGAGTGGACCCTGCTAGCAAAAATAAGCAGCGAAACTGGGAGAGGAATGGGGCAAGGAGCAATGCTGCGGGAGTTTTGCGGCCGAAATTTGAAAAAAACGACCTTGAGTTGTACTCTTAGCGGTATCTACAAATCTGCTGATTAGAAGAGAAATTAATGTTTGTGTCTTTGTGCCCAGTAAGCGGCTGTTCCAACCAACTCACAATACAGCAATGGTAAACATAATGCAGCACAAACTTGAGCCACAAAGCCAGCTTTATATCTTAGCTCTGTCCTGTTTTGCATGACAATGCTTATTGGAATGGTCACTGCCTAGCTGAAAATACAACATAGTAACAAATAAACAAACAAAAGAGATTCTAACACACAAAAGGAACCTTTTGATCAAATAGAAAACATCAGAGACGCTGATGACAGGAAAAGAAAAAAGAAAAACAAGAGGAGCATGCGGGCAGGCTCCCGGGTTGAAGCTTTACATACACAACGGGAGGAAGGGTGGGCAGTGGGAAGAAGGCACCAAAGCACATCCGCTCGCTCCCGCAGGCAAAACACCTTGGGAGTGAACATTACAGACAGTAACCTGACCCATGAGGAATGCAGCTGCCACCCTGCGTGCCGCTGCTCGCTCTCGCTGGCAAAATGCAGTGGGAGAGAACATTACAAAAGAGGTAGGACATGCACCCTCCTTTACCCATTTGCGTGCTTTCATTATTGAAAGACACACGCAAAAGCCAATCAAATGTGTGGGAGGAGTCAGACCCAAGTCAGACACAAGAAGCCTCGCAGAGCAGCGCATGCACGCTGCTAGGCTCGACCTAAAAACGTTTTGAAATAAACATAGTGCATCTTGGTATATATATTTACTTGACGTATCATAATGAAAATTATTTAAAGTAGGACTGTAACACAGTCTATTTGGAAAATCTCTGATTCCACATCCAATACACCACCAAGCACTGAGTCTCGTAACACAATGAAAGTATCTAGCTGGTCATCATGTACAACACAAACACTTCCCACAGAGGTTCAAAATAAAGATCACACACATCCACATAGTGCAGGTAGCTGTCCGCGTGGTTATGCACGCTGGCCACCCAGACAGGAGTGCTAAACGTGACACAAATGCTATAATATAATACAAAGAGTAAGACAACAAAGCAAGGGACCCTGAATGTGACAAACCTCTGCAAGTAACTGAAAGTAGCCTTAAACCACCCTTTCCCATCTTCATCCCTAAATATGCATCCAAGACCATCAAGCCTAGTGACGCACCTCTTGCCCCACGCGAGGCCTTCAGATATTTAACCCCTCACCCGGAGGAACAATACAACGTGGAGGATCAATTAAGGCCTTCACAGGTGGTAACCGGTGGACAACCCAGCACCAACGGCCCACCTGGTTGGGCACTCCAACATAAGATAGAAACAACCAGTTCACCACATCAGGGAGCGCAGTTGGGACTGCCCTGCCTGGTAGGTCCACCAACTGAGGTACCTGGTAGTCAGCAACCAGGAGTTACACAAAATAACCTCCCACACCTGAACGCAACCAATGTTGAGTGGCAAGGATCGTCAAGAGAGGCAAGACCACCAACCGTGGTTTCAGACAGACAGTGGCCAGGAGACTCCCATAAAAACTTTTCACATCCAATTCATCAGAAACACATGTCCCTGGGAGAAAGGGTACACCGGCGCTCCCCCGAAAATAAAAAGCGACCAGAAATACATGAGCTGCTGTTTACCCCTAGATATAAAGCCATAGGTTCCTTTGAAATCCTGAACAGGTCCAATATCATTCGACTCTTCGGCCACATTGACTCCCTGGCACAAATCACCTCGGGGATGATCGAATGGGTGATGTTCAAGAGCCTGGAGATAGACACTCACGATGACTCCACCATAGTCGGCTTTGGTAATCAGCAAGCCCAACAAGCTGTCCTCCAAGAAGCAATACAACTGGCAGAATGGGGCATAGAAGTCACCGCCTCCAGGGCTCCAAAATATCCGCACGTCCTCAAACCTCATTATGGCCCTCAAGAACCTATCTCTGTCCTCAAAGGCACAAAATCCACCAGTCCAGACGGGGGGTTGAAATCAGGGAGGCCAAGAACCCCGCTAAAAATAAAAATCCTGCTAAAAGAAAAGCAGCACAGTGTGCAGCGGCCTCAGCAAGGTCTGGCTCTCACGGAGGACACATGGAGACAGGGCTCCTAACCCCGCCCACACCTATGAAAACACCGTACGCGTAAATCCATCAAGGGGCCAAGATCGCAAGCTTACCATCATCTCATGGAATATTGCGGGGCTAAATAATATCCGCAAGGACACATCCACTCTTGATTATCTTGCACAGGGGGATATATTATGCATCCAGGAGACCTGGGCGAGGTCAACGGCCCGAATAGCTGGCTTTTACGAATATTTCAAATCAGCAACCAAAAGTACGATCTTTGGTCGCCCGTCAGGGGGTCTTTCCATCTTCGTAAGCCATGCCTGTAAACTTAACGTAAAGGAATTAGATCTGGAGTCACCTGACCTGCAAGCCATCACTATAGAAGGGCTGAGAGCGGATCAAACACCCCGCCCGCTTTTACTAATCAACTTATCTCAACCCAGCAAAACTCCATTCCCCTGGGGGCGTGGCTTGGAGGGCGTCGATGGCGGTCGCAGCTTAGAGGAGCTCCCGCCGGCCCACACGTTATCCGACTGTTATCCTGGCCCCCGAGCCCCGCAAACTACCCTACCTGTGCTAGCAGTGTTCCGGGTGGCACCGAGACCTGTCCGGTGTGCCGCCCCGCTTCTTCAGCTGCTCCGGCGACCCGCACTTGCTGGCGACGAGGTGCGGCCTACTGCCCACGAGTGAAGCCGGGGCCTCGATTTTCGAGACCCGAGACCGTCGGCCGGCGGTTGAGCCGGTCGGGAGAACCCTCACCCGGCAGCATCGGCACCGGAACCCGCGGGGACCGCTGGGAGTGCCTGAATCATCGGAGGCTACCCCTGGGGTGTTCCTGGGACGGTGTGGGGACGCCGCGGCCTGTGTGGACCCCGGGAGACCGGGGCCTCGAGTTTTGCGACCCCGGGCCGGTCCGTGTCTGTGCGACCGGGGGTCGCGGAAGTTGGCTCCTGGGGTCAGTGCGGCACCTGTTGTGAGCGGTGACCGCTGTCATCATCCAGGGGGACCCTGAAGGACTGGGTCGCGGATCGCGCCCTACTGCCCGGTGGCCTTGCAATCTCCACGCAACGTGCGCTCTGAGGCGCGACTCCCCGGGCCTGTTCCCAGGATTGATTGGGGCCGGTGGGACGACGGAGGGAGTCCCCGCTGGATCCTGCCTCGGATACTGGGGCGCTGGAGTGTCCTTGCAGCCTGCCTGGCCCTGGAGACGCCGGGGCCTCGAGTTTGGTGGGCCTTGGCCGGATGGTACTTTCCCTGGCTCCTGGACCGAGAGGTGGGCTCAGAGCAGATAGAGTCCTAGCGATTTGCACGCCACGTCGGTCTTGGTTGGCCAGAGCTGGTGGTACCTGGAGGGACAAGCCTGCTGCCCGGATGGTGCGTGGAGGTCTCCTACGGATAGCCCGAGACGAACTGTGAGTGCCCCCCCCCCCCCCTCCTCTGCATTAGCCGCTGCTTTGCGACTCGGGTGGGGTGTGGAGTGGCCGGGCGGTCGACGGGGCTGGACGTCCCCGATTCCTGGAACCTTCCTCTGCGCGTCCCGGCTCATAGGTCCGGGGTAGGGTCCAGTCTGCGATCCTGGAAGCCCTTCCCTAGTGCCGTGACTATCCTGCCAGGCATTCCCGCTGGGGCTTGCTGCCTGGAGCAGGGCTGCGGTGTTGGTGTGCTGGGGGTGCTCACTGGAGACGGCATTTGAACCCCGACGGAGTTTCCCTGGCCCCCCTGAGTGGCCGTACCTGTTGCATTGCTGTCGACGAGGGGCCCCCCGCTGGAGCAGTGTGGCCATTTTCCTTGCCGCTAACCATGACGAGAGGAGGGGGCGGCACTGGGTCCACCAAGCAAGGGACAATTGATAAATTCACGGGGCCCAGTGGAGGATCCGGGGCCTCCGGTGGTGGCCAGAACGCGGGCCCTGATAATGCGGCCCTGATGGCCGCCATTACGCAGTCCAGAGACATGCTTGATGCCAAGATTGGGGCCGTTGGCGCCGATGTCATGCTGCTGCGTCAAGATCTCCGCAATGCTGTGGCCCGCATCACCGAAACCGAGACTCGGATTACTGGAGTGGAGGACGATGTGGTGGCCCTGAAAAAGAAGGTGGAGGACATGGCCAGGATCCAAAAAGGGCTGGCGCTCCGTGTCGAGGATGCGGAGGGGAGGGCGCGAAGGAATAATCTGCGCTTTGTGGGCTTTCCGGAGGATTGTGAGAAGGGGTCCATGGATTCATTCTTGGCGCACTGGTTGGAGAGCTGGCTTCCCCCGGACGCTTTATCGCGCTGCTTTGTGGTGGAGCGTGCCCATAGAGCCTTGGCGCAGAAACCACCGGCGGGGGAGCGACCGCGTCCGGTCATCGCTAAGATCCTCAATTTTCATGACCGGGATGTGATCCTTAGGGAAGCAAGGGCAAAGGAGGACTTGTCGTTTGAGGGTCACAGGATAATGATCTTTCCGGACTATACCAGGCTGGTGCAGCAGCAGCGCCGATCCTTCCAGGATGCGAAAGCCAAGTTACGTGGACTGAAAATTCAGTATTCGCTGTTGTACCCTGCACGTCTGCGTGTTGTGTTTCATTCCAAGACCCACTTCTTTGACACCCCGGAGGCGGTTTTTCAATGGACAGATGAGACTGTCAGGATCCGTCCGAATGCCCAGCCGGGCCTGAACTCCGGAGCATCGCGTGGGTCATCGCCGGAGAGGGGCGAATCTTCCAACGGGAGCAGGAGACGCCGGAAGTCTAGGTCGCGACGACGCTCCCGATCCGGGGGTGACCTACTGGATGGTGCACAGTCAGATACTGCTCAGTCTGGGACTGGGACCTGAGGGGCGTAGGGCCCTCTCCTATCTCCTGCATGTCCTTCGTTTCTGGCCTGGGCTGGTGGCCATAGGGGTGACACTATTGATTGATGGGCTGGTGTGTGGTGTGGGGTGGTCTGGGCCGTGGCTGGTCCCACAGGGGATGGGCGTGATGTTTATAGTAGTTCTGTCCCGCTGCGCTTAAGCAGTGGGCCACATGTGAGTAATGGGGTTCGGGGTGCTGACCCATGGGCGGCCCATTCCTCCCATGTTTGAGGGGGGCCCAAAGGGGAGGTACTGTTAGTTGGGGAGTGTGAGGGGATCCATTGGCCTGGGGGGCCTTGGGCGCTCTGTTTTGGGCCCGGGGCTCTTTATGCCGCGACAGGTACTTCACTGTTTCATGAGGTATAGGGGTGGGGGAGGGGGGATAGGCGGGGGTTTGGTAGTTGAGGATGTTGTGTGGGTGTTCGGGTGGGGGGGGGTGCAGGGTGGTTGGATAGGGATGCACGTGATTTTTGCTGCTGTGGTTTTTGTACTACTGGGTGCTTGGGCTGGGTCCGGGGATTTCCAGATGCTCTCCCACCGAGACTATGGGTGATTCTCCAGGGGCGGCGCCTGTTAGTGGCTCCATGAGGATTCTTAGCTGGAATGTCAGGGGCATGCTGGACAAAATTAAAAGGGGGGCAGTGCTGCGCTGGGGTAAGAGGGACTCGGCGGATGTCATGTTGCTGCAAGAAACACATATGTTAGGGACGAAGGTGCTGAGTCTACAACGTTTTGGTTATACCCAGGTGTTCCATGCAGGTTTTACCAGGGGGTCGAGAGGGGCGGCTGTCCTCATCCATCGACGCTTATCTTATGTTCACGAGCGCCATTGGCTTGATCCCCAGGGTCGGTTTGTGTTTGTCAAGGGCATGATTGGTGTGGAACCTGTGGTATTCGGCAGTGTGTATGCTCCCCCTCCCCTGCAGTGGTCTCTAGCGGAGCGCCTGTTTGAATTGTGGGCCGATATTCCGGACTGCCTAGCTGTCATAGGGGGTGACTGGAATGATGTGATGGATGGGAATCTAGACAGGCAGAGACTGCAAGTGGCCGCGGGGGCGCCTGCCCCTACTCGTCTGAGAGCTATGAGTGATGGGCTCGGTTGGGTGGATGCATGGCGACATCTGCATGCCAGGGCGCGTGAGTACACGTTTGTGTCGGCGGTGCATGGCTCCTTTTCCCGGTTAGACTGTGTGTTTGTATCCGGGGCCTTCCTCGATAGGGTGCAGCAGGCCGTGATCCAGCCCCGTGGATTGTCAGATCATTCCCCGGTCGCAGTGCGGATTGCACTATGTAAACCCCGTCAGCCGTTCCGTTGGCGGATGTCTTCGTGGCATCTCCAACGGGCGGAATATACGACCCACTTGCGCGGTGCGATAGCCCGGTATTGGCGGGAGAATTTGACCGAAGGCATGGACAGTGTGACGGTCTGGGAGGCCATGAAACCCACGCTACGGGGCGTAGACATCGCCTGGTGTGCTGCCGCCCGTCGGGGGCGTCAGGAGGCCACTGTAGCGGCTGCGGCTGCGGTAAGAACTTTGGAGGGGCAGTGTGGTGACAATGCAGGGGATGTGGCGCTTAGGCTACTTCTCCAGGCGCAGCGTTCCTATGCTTCGATCCTGCTGGACGAGGCTCGTCAGGCCTGGCTGGCCACGCGCAGTAGGGTGTACCAGTGGGGTGACAAATCGTGCACTATGCTCCACCGCCTGTGTCAGCGAACTCTACAGCCGATCTCTCTGCCGGGCCTTACGGACAGGGAGGGGATTGCTATGACGGACCCTGCTGCGCTTGCGGCGAGTTTTGCCGACTATTATAGGGTACAATACGCTTCGCGTGATTGTCTCCCACCGGAGGCGATTGACAAATTCATAGCTGACCTACCCCCCCCGGCATTATCGGATGAGGCCAGGACAGCCCTTGACCTTCCCCTGTCGGCGGAGGAACTGGGCGACGCGCTGGGACAGCTTAACACGGGCAAGGCGCCGGGACCGAGTGGCTTCCCTAGCGAATTTTACAAGAAATTTCATTTGCAGCTGGGACCGCACTATCGGAAGGCTTTGGAGGCGGCGCGAGAGGGTGGTTGCTTGCCGGTCGACTGGCGTCAGGCTGAAATAGTGGTGTTCCTGAAACCGGGTAGGCCCCCTGACAGACACGAGTCGTATCGCCCGATTTCTCTTATTAATTTTGAGGCCAAATTATTGGCTAAGGCGTTGGCAAATCGCCTTCTCCCGTATGTGACGGATCTGGTCCACCCGGATCAGGCGGGATTTATGCCGGGCAGGGCGACAAGGCACAACATCAGACGGGCGCAGGTGGCGGTTAGTGCGATGGGGGCGACTGGGGAGCGGGCGGCGCTCTTACTGGCGGACATCGACAGAGCGTTTGATTCTGTCAGTTGGACATACCTCTTTGCTCTGTTGCCGCGCCTCAACTTAGGCCCAGTTTTTGTCTCGTACGTCCGACTGCTGTACACCGACATCACAGCCTCGGTGCGTGTCTCGGGCGCCATTTCGGAGAAATTCCCGATTGCTAGGGGGACCCGGCAGGGGTGCCCCCTGTCCCCGTATCTCTTTGCGCTAGCCATGGAGCCGCTGGCGGCCTGGGTGCGCATTGATGCACAGCTTCGTGGCTTTGTGTGGAGTGCGAGCCTCACGGACAGAATCGCACTGTATGCGGATGATGTTCTTTTCTTTTTGACAGACCTGGATCGTTCAGGACCGCGTATTTTGGAGATAATGCGTGTGTTTGGGGAAGTCTCGGGACTATACCTTAACCCACGCAAATCGACCCTCTGGTTGTTGGGGGGCCGGCGCGAGGTGTCTCCTTGGGCAGTGGATCTGCAGGTGGCGGTTGGTGGCCTGAAGTATCTCGGAGTCTTCCTGTCGGAGTCTGCCGCTGTTGCCTGGGAGCGTAACATACAACCGGTGTGGGACAGGGTTCAATCCGACGTTAAGACATGGTCACGCATGCCTCTGAATATCTATGGCAGATCTGCTATTTTTAAGATGGTGGCCCTCCCTAGACTGCTTTACCAACTACAGAACCATCCATACAGAGTGGACCCACAGTGGTTCCGGCGTGTGAACTCCCTATTAGGCCGGTTTTTGTGGGCTGGGGGTGCTTCTAGGGTGGCACTGCGGACCTGCTTTTTGTCCACGTACTGTGGAGGCCTCGCGACGTCAGACATATTGTCCTACTATCAAGCCTCTCATTTGCTGGTCTTGAATGAGTGGTGGTACGGGGGCCGCGACGACCCGGCGTATGCCCTGGAACATTTTCTGATGGGAGATGCCACGCTCCATACCCTCTTGTATTCAGCGGGGCGGCGGAAGTCGCTGCCACATGCGACACAAGTGGTCTTCCTGATTTGGAGGCAGGCACTACGTCGAATGGGTTGGTGGGGACGGCTGACGGCCGAAACTCCGCTGTGGCACAACGGGCGACTCCCGGCGCTGGCTTCTTTGCAAGGGTTTGGTGGCTGGGACTCCATAGGGATCTCGTCGCTTGGTCACGTACTTACCGGGACTACCCTTAAGTCCTTTGAAGTGCTCAGCGGTGAGTTTGCGATGCCCAAGACCCAGTTTTTTAAGTACCTACAGCTTCGTCATGCGCTGGCGCCGAGCCTAGTGGAGCTGGACCAGCTTCCAGACTTCAGCCCCGTTGAGGCTAAGCTGTTCATGGGAGACCTTGGGGATAAAAAAGTCTCGAAAATCTACCAACCGTTGGTCACTCACTGCTCCTCTTCCCTGGTGTCGTTGAAGGCCGCTTGGGAGGTGGATGTTGGACCGCTGGATGAGGATGACTGGAGAGAGGCGCTGGAATCCCCCCGGGGTGCGGCTATTGCAGTACGGTTGAGATTCATACAATTTAAATACCTACATCTGGCCTATTACACCAGGGAGAGACTGTGGAGGGCGGGCCTTATTGCTTCCCCAGATTGCCTGCGCTGTGGGGCCGAGAGGGGCACATTAGTGCATACTGTGTGGTCATGTGTGGGCCTGGTCCGGTTCTGGGGTGGGGTGTGGGACTGCCTGTCGGAGGTGCTGGGGTGGGAGCTACCTCGCACACCTAGGTTGGGTCTTCTTCATGTCCTAGATCAAGTGGGTGGTAACGCCTATAAGCGCCATCTCCTGCTGTTGGGCCTTGTTGTGGCCAAGAGAGACCTGGCGAGGGCCTGGAAGAGTGACCGTGCCCCCCCACTTGGCGCCTGGAAGGCGGGCTTAGACTTCCTCATGGGGCTGGAAAAGCCGGTGTTTGAGGCCAGGGGCTGCCCTAGGAAACATTACAAGATCTGGAAGCGGTGGGCGGACTACAGAGACCTGACATTAGATCCTCCCATTGTACCGGATGATGGTCTGTCTGATGATTGAAGCCTCGGGGCCCGGATAGCTCCAAGACACTTAGTGTGTTTTCTCTTGTCTTCTGCAGCTAATTGTGATCACGTGCATCGGGTTAGGGTGGGATAAGGGGTGGGTAGTTGGTACTGTTGGGATTGTGGGGGGGATACAGGGGCGGGTAGGGGTTAATCGAAAGTTTGAGCCATACGTATTTCCTACTGTACTTTGCATATTGTCGTGTTCCCCTGCTCTTGGGGGGCTGTACACTTGATCTGCTTGAACTTTTAATAAATACGGTTTTGAAAAAAAACTCCATTCCCCTCATGTCTTGGAATCACTTACCATTGCCCTGGAATACCTATTAATAAGCCACTTGCACTACGACGTAATCGTAGCTGGTGATTTTAATCTGAGAGGCCTGGACCTAATCCCTGTGGCACCCTCTAGCAAGAAGACAGCTCAACTGATTGAACTTCTAGCAAACTACAATCTGCAATCCACCCACGGGACACAAAAAATGAGCCACCCCGCATGGACCGCCTATCCGACCTTCAGGAATGTCTCTACTATAGATTACATTTTCATCAATGCAGGACTGGCTCACAAACTTTACAATTTTACCGTGGATGACAGAGCCGAAAGCGACCACAGGCCCCTCCGTGCCACATTCAATCTGACACGAGAACAGGCGGACCGCTACGAAGTAATTGGTACGACTACAGGCGAAGAACACCATTTAGTCCTTAAAAGAATAAAATGGTCGACCAACCTTAGCCACAGACTCACGGCATTTGTAGCCAACTGGGCGGCAGTACTAAGGCCACAAGACAGTGAGAACACCGTACACCTATGGGAAATATTGACCAAGGATATATTGAAGTGCCTGGGCAACACTCATCAACCAAGAAGCAGTCAAAAAAACTTCAGGCCAGGTCGCCTAAAAACCCACAGCCTTAATCAGATCAAGTATGCACTCAACAAGGCAGTGTGGGCAAAAAAGAAAGGTATCCACCTGCCAGGGGGGGGCCCCATTGCCGTTTTGCGAGCCAATTACAAAAAGAACATCTGGGAACTGAAAAGAAAGCGGACCGAACAGAACTGGCTGACAGTGTTTTCCTTAATCAAAGGAAAAGACAATAGCAAGCTCTGGCGCTACATCAACAGCTTGTCATCAGGAGGCGCATATAAGGCTAACAGTGTGGCAGGAAAAGTATGGGAACAGTATGCAAAGGGGCTGTATACCTGCGAGCCAAATCGGCCGTCTCACTGCAACACTGGGTGGTTCAAGGCGGCAGCTGCCACCATCAAAACTGAAAGCGCCCTGAACGAAAAATTAAGACCGACCCAACCCGGAAAATTCTCGGAGGCGGAGATAGTAAAGCACATCAAGGCCATCAGAACCGACGGCGCCCCTGGCCCAAACGGGATCCCCGCCAGGTTTTCAAGACTGATCCAGCCTTCTTCGCATCAAAACTCACTCCTTTATTTAACCACTCATTCGCAACCGCAATCTTGCCACTTTCCTGGAAAGGCTCAATCCTTTTCCCTATTCATAAAAAAGGCGACCACTCGAACCCGGCTAATTACAGACTGATAGCACTTCTTGATATTGAAGCTAAGGTATACGCCCGCCTTCTTCTAAAGGACCTGGAGACCTGGGTGGACAAGAACGGTATTCTTCCGCCCTCACAGACTGGCTTCAGGGCTAACTGTTCCACGCTGGACAACATCATAGCGCTTTCGTACCTCGCTAAGAAGGCCAACACGAGGAATAAGCTGCCCCTGTTCTGTTGCTTTATAGACTATTCAACGGCCTTTGACCGAGTGAACAGAAGCCGGCTCTGGGCAAAACTAGAGACCTGGGGTATCCCCAAAGATCTTCTAAAAGCCATAAAAGCACTTTATGAGGGGACCTGGGTCCATGTGAAACTAAGCTCCACAATTGCAACCACAAGAATTGCCACTAACTCTGGTTTAAAGCAGGGGTGTGTTTTGGCCCCCCTACTTTTTAATCTGTACACTGCGGACATGAGGCATGTCCTGAAAGATGCCAACTTAGCACCCCCCAGACTGGGGAAGCTGGTCCTGGGCACGCTCCAGTACGCAGATGATACAGTAATCATGGACCACACCAGGGTAGGCCTTCAAAGAGCCTTAAATAGTCTTGCCACCTACAAGAAGGAGAACGAGCTACGTATCAATGTGAGCAACACCAAGATAGTAATCTTTGGCAAATACCTCCACAAATCAAAAGCATCATGGTCCCTGGGTGAGCACCGAATCACCACGGCCCCATCCTATAACTATCTGGGTACATGGGTATCAGAGAGGGCCTCTGCAGTTAAACACCTGAAGGAGCTTAAACCAAAAATAGACAAAATAATTTCGTCTTTAAGACGTTTAAGCCATGGCTTGGCCAGTCCCTCTGCAGATCCGATGTTGACAGTACTTAGGGCTAAATTGATCCCCGCCATCACGTACGGCCACATAGCCTACCCCGGGGGCTTTTGAGAAAGTGGTCCAAGCGGCCCAGGTGAAAGCATATAAGATGGTGCTTGCTCAAATATTACATTAGAGTTCTGAAATCGCCCGAAAACCCCTTAAAGCACTCGCTAAAAACCATCTTTGACGACGCAGGCTCCCCATGGCACTCCAAGGTGGAACTAGCCATTGAAGTTCTGAAGATCGAGGGAAGGAGCCTGCATCTTCACGAAATTCCATATTCCGCTTGGGCCCAAGCCGTTAAGCGCCAAGTCCAGTCTATTTCCTTTGAGTTTGACCTTTCCTCGCTCCGGCATAATCCACTAACGCTGGCCCTGGACTAGTCCTATATCCCCGGTAAACCCCAACCATACCTGCAAGATCCACTTACAGTCAAAGCAAGACAGAAAATTCTGTTTATGCGCCTTTTGGCCCTCAGGATTGCGGACTTCAACCCAATTTGGGCACGCACGGAGCCACTGCCTGCCGACTTTGCAACTATCTCAGAGAATCCTGTCTACATCTGCTATGTTGCTGTACAAAGTTGGCCAGCGACCGACAGCGATTGTTGCGTCCGGCATTACGAATTGTGGGCCATAGAACATGCAGAGAGGCCTCGGACTGGTGTTTCTCAGAATCCACGGCCTGCTTATTAGCCAGGGTAGGCAAGTTCATGGTATTTAACCCGGGTCGACTAAGGGTCGGATGAAGTTCGCAGTGCGACTGATGATGTCGAACTTTTAAACGTCTCTCAGACTCTAGTAAGCGTGGTCTCATGGTGAATTCAAAACCCTTATTCTTTTAATAATGTATAATAGTAGTGAACACAGTTAGTCTTGGGACAATATAGCTGCACCAATGGTACTACCTGGTTTTGGCCAAGAAGGGGAGGGGGGTATTTTATTTTACTGTATTTTATTGAAGTTTATTGTATTTTATACTGTAATGATTTTAAGTAATCGCACAGTTTTCTAATAAACCTTCTTCAACACGAAAAATCTGCAAGTAAACATGAAAAAGAATCCCCACTATGAAGTTATAAGACTGAGACCCTGCACTGCAAGGGAACATAACAAAGATCCGACCTGTGTAACAAACTGCGCCGACCCCACTGCCCCTACACATGAAAGGACCCCGGTTAGCAGAAAAATGGGAAGAACTCTTCACTGTGGATGCACATTATAGGAATGCCTTCAAGAAGCAAAATGGCATGAACCGGCACTGAAAGGAATGTGTAAGTGGTCCTCTTCTCATCAACATACAGAAACTTGGTGCAAATATTGCATTTGCTCCCCACCACCAATGGACACTGACAAGTACCACGCATCAGACGTTAGACTCACATATTTCAGTGTGGTGATCTGCATCACCGCACTGAAATGCAAAGTCACGCATTAAGGCGCTTCAGCTGTCAAGCCGGGAGTGCTGCTATAATTATAAAGCACCATACAATCTGCAGGGGCTTCCGTTGTGCGCGCTGCTGCTGGCAGGCTTGGGGGCTCTGGCTCAGCTATAGCTCAGTTCAGCTGCTTAGAGAGTGGGCTACAATGTTAAAAGTTACAAGTACACTGATGCGATGCGATACCTCCAACGTCAGAGGAGGACAGGCCAGAGCCCAATTGCTACCTAGTGTCTAGACTGACAAGTGACTTTAGGTGGGTCTGGCTCCTGCGGCAGGAGCGGGTGGGCAGCCACGCAGTTGAGTTCAAAGATGGCTGCTAGAAAAATCGTGAGCAGATCCCCATGGCTGGCTGCGGCAAACAATAGTGGCTTACTTTTGGTAGAGCTTGTACGCCTGTGGCATCCGGCGGCTGCTACCGGACCCGACCCCACCAGCGCCATCATGGCTACATGTGCACAATCAGGGTTGAGCAGCAGAATCATTGTTGCGGAACGGAGCCAGGCAGTCTGCGGTAGTCAGCACAGGCATTGCTTGGGGTCAGCCAATGTGGTTATCCGTGTTCTGAGTCAGGTCAATGTTTATTTTAGATTGATATCACCTCATGGCCTGTGTTCCGCTGCGCCTCGTGTATCTCTCTCTGTGGAGCTTTGGGAGAACCGGTCTCTGTAGCGATTTTATTTATTTGTAATGGAGCCACAACCCCCCTATACCCCCACCTGGTTCTTGACAGCAGCAGGTCTCTCTTCCGCACAAGCAGAGGTTAAAAAAGTCAGACGCAGCACATGAAGGTGGATTCTTCACTTACTCAATTCAGAAACCCTCAGTCTGCCCGGGAAGATCAGCTAGCACAGCACAGCAAACCCCCTCCCATAGGGAACGAATATTTATTAGAGCGTATTGTTAAATAGCGTAGGCTGTACAGTTTTATTCAAGGCGTCCAATTAAATGGCTACTTTCGATTTATTAGGGCATCTTCTTAAAATGCAATGATTGGAAACGGACAGTGGCAAACATAGGTGAACAGCCCACCCAGTTGTTTGTGTAAAGTGTGGATCATGTCAATCACGGTGTTTTCCCATAAATTACAGTTGCCTGCTTTGCTGTGACCTAAATGCTATCTTCGACTCTCAGGTTTCTAAAGCAGCCGTGCTTACTGCTCATGTCGCGGTGAGTAAGCGAGTCACTCAACCGATTATAATTCAATTATGAAGATCTTTCAATCAGCTTTATTTATTTTCTGCAATTTTGGCTGGATACCGATCAATGGAAGTCGTTTATATTTCTAACGCTATGCAGCAATCAACTTACTTTCTCATTATTCATATGGGTGTAATTTCTGATATTTATGTGTTTCCCCCGTCTTCATTGCTTGATTTTGCTCGCGAGACAGTGTCACTCATAGTCACTGAAATGTGACTCATATTTACTCTAAAATTATTGAAACGTCACACATGGCAATCTGAAACCTCGGAAGCTATGTATAAGGCACCCAGGCGATCACTGCAAAAACACTCAGAAAGACATGACAGAAATCCCTCTCTTCTCCCCATGCTGAATGCATACCACATCGATAATAATCTTCTCCAGTCGCCGCTACAGATAAATACGACAAAGGTCCTACCCTCGTTCCCCAGTCCTGATAGTTAACAGTAGAGACCATCTCCTCCAATGCCAGAAAGCGCAAGAGTGCTGTCTATTTTACAGAAAGGGTCACACTGAGACCCAACTAAAGAGCCCTCGCCCTGCCCCCTCACCGTTGGTCATGGCGGCTCGGTCCCGTGAGCGCCGCCCACCGGACTATAGAGCCGGATTACTAGGCCTCTCGAGCACCTCTCGGTACCAAACTCTCCCACACTTCCGGGTCCAGTTGGCAGGAGGCGGAGCCACGCTGACAGTCTGCCGAACTTCACTACGTCACCCAGGAACGCAACGCCGCCTAACGTCAATAGACGCACGGTCGAGTTTTTTTTCTCTATTTAGACCCAAGAACAACGCAAGCTCGGATTGGATGTGAGCCGCTTTCACCTATTGGCTGAGGCTAGTGCAGACCAGTATGCGGAAGCTTACGGATCCTCCTCACCAATTTTCTGATTATACGACGATCAGTTTTGAAGTATGAGTGTAACGAACTGACAAGCAATGTTTTACTTTGCTCTTTTCTCTAAAAACATATACTGCTGGTCTCGGGCGCAACAATACCTAAAGTTGGAGGAGGTGGGCGGTGTTGGGTTGCCACCTGGACAGTTTTATTTACCGGCAGTACCAGTAATTTAATGTCTCGATTGGTAAACAAAATCAGCCTAAGCTGATATTTTTTTCTTGTGGTGTCATAGCTGCCAAGGTTTCACATTGCTATGTGTGACATTTTCATAATTTCAGTATAATTATGAGTAACATTCCAACAAATATGAGTGACACTTTCTCGTGTGCAAAATCAAGCAATGAAGACGAGGGAATCATATAGATATCAGAAATTGCATCCATTTGAGTATAGCTACTAATGTTTCAGATTGCTTATATGTGACATTTTCATAGATTCAGTGGATTTATGAGAGTCATTCAACGACTAAATGTGTGGCACTTTCTTGCGACCAAAATCATACAATGAAGTCTATTGAACTAGACAAATATCAGAAATCACACTCATTTGTGCAAGAAGAAAGTCAAACTCTGCAGCATGTACAGTTAAAGCTATTATTAAATTTTTAAATAATTATCCCCCTGCACCCCAACCTCTGCTCCAGTTAGCGGCTGAACGAGATGTAACAAAGATCTCTGACAAATGGAGCAACCCACTGAGTTATCCACATACAATACAGTTCAATACAATATGGTGGTAGACTTTCTTTGCAGTAGGCATATTAACCCTCTGCTCTGTTTTATGGTCAAAGTGAAAACTGCCAGTAGACAAAACTCTCTCTTTCTCGGGGGAGGGGGGGGGGGGGGGACATTAATCACCTGATTTACCTCTAACTTGGCAAGTCTTACTGCACTGGGAAAATAAAAGCTGCTGCTCATAGTGCCACTGTCAAGCACGGATATTAAACACTTTTCACTAATAAATCAGCAAAACTGGTAGTTGAGACAAAACTTCCACCTTAGATAGCCCTCCATTTACAATACAGACAGATGAGTTAGTGTGCCCATTACCAAGGCGCTCAGCTATTCCGTGCTGGAGTCCCCTCTCCATTCTTGTAACACACTTTTAAAACGTCAGCAGTAGCAGATTAATAAATGAATCTCTGACTTACCTGAATCTATTTACAGCTGTAAGAATAATCTACCCAGAGGAGCTGCAGGCGTGGCTCCGCGTGGATCACTAGCCTGTCTCTTGTTCAGAGTCAGACAGGGAGCCCTGCTGCAGTGCAGCCTCAGCCTGTGCCACCTGCTCCCACTACAAGAGTCACGCTGGCGTGGTGAATCCGTGGTATAAATTGGGCTCTGCCTGGTCAGGGCACACACAACAACAGCACAGGTCCAGGTCAGAGGGAAGTGGGCAGGTGGTTGGTCAATCCTTAGACACCGGCTTCCTCTAACTCTAGACTTTGCAGCAGAGGATTGATTTCCTGGGTGCTTCGCAACAATGTGTCTATGTGGGAGCTGACGTGACTCGGGGAGCTGGAACAGAAAGCAGGTTTGGTGGCGCTAGTTTAGAGAGTTTATTGGTATAATTAAATAAGCCTTCAATGCCACAAAAACCGTCCGGGTAATTGATGCGTTTCGTTAGGAAGTTAGGTGCCTCTGCAGAGATAGTATTGTCTGGGCACCGACTCTCCCGTAAAGTACGGGAGGTGTGAGAATCCTCAATCCGCTGCCCCCGCTTGCCCCTAACATTTATATAATGAAATAAATACCCTGCACTGACTTTCTACTCATACCTGGAAGTGATGTGCCGTGTCAAATCATGCAAGTGCACTAAAGCAGGCACACTTTATTTTACAAGAGGAGCAGTTTTAACCCCGTGATAAGTGTCTCTCAGTATATTCCAACAGTAACCGCCCGCTCACTAGTCGCGCCACAGCGCAGTGAACCTGGTGTCATTAATTATCTGCGGCGTCTGTCGGGTGAATTTCTATTACACTAGCACTGCATATCTTAAAACTGGCAGGGAGCAGTACGTTCTCCACCGTAACAGCCCAGAAAGTGAACAAGACTGTCACCGTGCGTGCCAGTAAAGCTATTTTTTTTAGCATGATAGGTAACACCGCGTTTTACAGCGAAAGTCTAATTCATCTTTACACACAGGTCTTCAGGGTGGTCTATGGGAACATACCAAGGCGGGCCTCACTCCGGGTCTGGGTATAATTGGGCATCATGACAGCCCAGCCGCGGTCGGGAATATTTCACTGCAGCCGGGAAGAGCAGGACTAAGATTGTATACATTGTAGCACTCAGCCACCAGACAAGCGCATTCTAACTGTTTACTGAGCCTGCTGGCAAGTCTGCAGGGAGCAGCAGGCGCGTTCTAGCAGCCTGGCACAGCAGTTTCAGTGCTGGTACAGAACAGAGTGAGACAGTGAGTGGCATTAAAATGCATGACAAAGCATTTCAGTGCGGTGATGCGGAACACCACACTGAAATGCGTTGTCACACCCGTTGCGTGATTCTTGGCAGGCCTGTGGAGTGTGTATACTTCACATACCAAACATAAGAAAAAATCACTCAAATTAATTCCAGATGCCGTGACTGATAGTTTAAGTAAACATAGGCAGGCACGCCATGTTAAAAATGAAGGGTACAATTTTATTTCAAGTCCTGTTTAGATGTCATATCAGAGCGTTTGCAGATAAAACATAGCCAAATCGCCAGTATTTTTCTTTTGAAAGGTGCCAACCCAGTTATGTGGTTTGGGACAATAGATAAAGGGGCTCAAACGGTTTGACAATTGGAAGCATGAGTCAGCTTCAGACCTTACTAAAGAGAGGATTTTTTTATTTTTATTTATTTAATGCAATTTTATATAGCGCTGACTCTACCCAAAGGTGTCAGAGCCCTTTACAATAGAATCAAGTATGTTACATAAGGAGAATTGCACACTAACAAGTTGCAAATGCAATCAAGATAATTACAAATTTAAAGAGGAAATAAGAGGTGCAAGAATTAGGTTAATACAGGTATAGAAGACATATTTACAGCGTCACGTTCCAATGAATGCCAAGCAGCCTTGAGGGACATGAGAGAGAGTTGAAATATTATTATTATTGAGGATGAGATGCGACAAGCGCTGCCGACTTTGGAGCTGAACCAAGTTTGCAGGCTCAACATCCTGTGATTTTAGGCAAATCACTTAATCTCCCCGAGCCTTCCAAAAACGAATGTGTCCTTGTGTAATGTATCTGGCGCTCATATAAAGGGCTCCAAAACCTTCAAGTCAAGTTCACGCTATATAAAACTGCCCCCCCAAAAATCTGAACAATATGTGATAAGTGGTGTATTTTAAGACAACTTGGGCTAATAACATTGATTTTAGGCATAATATTCCTTATGTGGATTAAGGCAGCAGTAGTAGTGCGTAAAGAAAAGTATGGGAACTGTGATCCTGAGTACAGTGGGGGTGAGAGCTAAAAAATGAAATATTATTTATTTTATTGGCCTTTCGTCTACAGGTATCTGCATATAAAACGTAATGCACACACCTTAAATGAAAAATAAATGCATCTCAAATTTACCTGTGGGAATGCATTTCTCTGCTAGGAAACCTCGGATGGTTAATGAAATAATTTCATGTGTCTGCGGCCGTGGTTCCCAAACTGTGCTCCGCGGCACCCCGGTGCGCCGTAATGAGGTGCCAGGGGCCCCGCGCACAGTCTAGGGTGAACAACCGTCCGTAAATTTCACGGACCGTACGCCTTTTGTCTAATTTTGGCCATCACAGGGAGCAGCGCTGCTCCCTGTTAGAGGCCTCACCCCCCCTGATGGAGCCGCCTCGCACTCCTCCCGGAGCACAAGAGCAGCCCCTCCCGCCCATTGAAATTCTGTATGGGGCTGATTGCCACATACAGAATGACAATGGGGCAGTCTGGAGTGTGGCAGCATGTAGAGGCCTCCTCCTTGCTCAGGATACAGCAGGGCATTCTGTTAGAAAAAAAAGTAAAATGCCCAAGCTGCAACGTTAGAGAACACTTCATTTAAAGAAGCATGAAAAACAAGTAAATAAAAAGAACAGGTTATCGTTCTTTCTCTGTCTCGTCATTTTAGAAATGAAGTATTTTCAATCTTAGATTCAACAAAGCCATGGTTGCTGCTTTTTTATTTTAAGGAACTAACAACCATTGACAAAGCCAATAGTCCTGGCTTGTTGTTGGTGTAATGATACTTGCGGTATTATATATCGGGATGCAATGACAGAAACAACATAATACAAGTCAGGCACAACACTATGCTAAGAGCAGATTTTTAGCCTAGGTGTTTTAAACTACGCTCTTAATTACATCCAACACCCCCTTTGAAGAGACCTCCCAGTTTTTTGACACCACTTAAAGCCCTGGAAACACCACCATGTTACAGTCACCTCACATCCTGGCACTGTGCATCATGTGTGACTCATGACTTCTACGTTTTCAGTTTGCCTATGTGCAGGAGAATAGTGAACCTCCCGCCCCCCCACTCCTCCACCCCTCACCCCTTGCTGTAGTTCGTTCTTGATAGGCCTCTTCTGTTTGCAACTCTGCAGACATAGGCTCAGCTCATGTGAAAAGATGGGTGAGTAAATAAGTGAAGGAATTTCTGAATGGCTGGATGGATTACTGAAAGGATGAATGGATGGATGAAAGGGGGAATGGATATATAATGAAAGAAAGGATGGATGAGCGAATGAGTGGAAGTATGGATGAGAGAAAAGGTAAATAGATGGATGTATGGGTGGAAGGGTGGATGGATGGGTAAAAGGGTGGATGGATGGGTAAAAGGGTGGATGGGTGTGTGACAGGATGGATGGATGAGTGAAAGGGCAGCTGATGAGCGAGTAAATTGGTGGATGGGTGTGTGAAAGGATGGATGGATGGATGGATGAACGAAAGGGTAGATGATGGGCAAGTAAATGGGTGGATGGATGAATTGATAAGTGAAATGGTGAGTGGATGGATGAGTGAAAGGGTGGATGTAAGGATTGATGAGTGAGTGAAAGGGGGTTTTATGGACAAAAGGATGGATAGATGAGTGAAGTGAAAGATGAGATTAATAATTCAAGCATTCCAACCATTATAATGCCTTAATTGCGTCCCAATTACTTTAAGGAAGACAACAGGAAGTACATACCCCCACCCACCCACCGGTAAAAAAATGGTGGGGAGCCACGGCCAACTGCCGGTTAGGTCAAGGGAGCCACAGGTCAAAAAAGTTTGGGAACCACTGGTCTGCGGGATTGACCAGACAGTCATTGATTTTAATCCTGGCCGGTGTACTGGGGAAATAGTGAGGTGCATTTATAGTTTTAAGTGGTCCAAGCCTGAGACAGAAAGGACGGTGAATATGTGCTATTAGTTTTATATATATATATATATATATATATATATATATATATATATATATATATATATTCACTGAAAAAACCATAGGTTTCACACACCTTATAGTTAGGAATTAGCATTTAAAAAAACCTTAGAAATTCAGTGAAAAAAAACCTAGGTTTCACACATGTTATAGTTAGCTGGACATTTCACTCATACACAACCTTTGAAATTCCCCCATTATAGTTAGTTCAGTTAACTATAACTCACGCGCCTGCAATGCACTGCTGATGACGTCACATATTACATCACTCATGACGGGAAGCTGCCCGGATTAAATATAGAAATGTTTTTCTCACCTCTAACAGAGTGCGACTCTAATTGCTGGAGCAATTCATCTTGGAGACATGTTGCACGGCGTGCTTCAGGCCGTGAGAGCGACGCACCACGTGGCTTACCGGACTTGGGACCACTCGAGGGGAACAAATCTCTTCGAATGCGGTGTTGGAGGTACTGTTAAAATAACCAGGCATAGTCTCTTCCAGAGGCTCAATGGGGGCTGCAAAAATCATCCTGTTTATCAATAGTGAGCCTTGGGACCCACTGGAGGGTTATAAACATGCAGATTAACTACAGGGCCCAGCATGCAACATGAACTGGAAATTAATTAAAGGCACACCGGAGGCCAGAGACACTAATTGGCATGCAGGGGCTGCTGTGAAAGCATATGACTATTCCAATTGCTCACTACAGCCTCGAAAAAGATGAGGAAAATTCATCGAAACGCATCGGCCCAAGGACAATATTACGGGAAGGGAAGCTACCCGAATTAAATAAAGAAATGTTTTTCTCACCTCTAACAGAGTGCAGCTCTAATTGCTGGAGCAATTACTCTTGGAGACATATATATATATATATATATATATTCATCCCTTGAAGATCAGGGTGTTAGAGCATAGGAGGGGTAGAGTAGGAGAGAGTCTTGAAAGGGTTATTTTGGCAATCATAGTAGTGGTATGGGGTTTGGGATAAATGAGAGAGTAGATGTAGAGGATATATTGATAGATGTATAGGATGAGAGATAGGGTAGTGGCGCGAGACTCCCGCCATCTCATAGCAAACAGCAGTGTCCCAGGGGTAGGCACCCCGGGACACTGCAGGAGCGGCCCTGGGGGGTGGAGGTCCCCAGGGCCCTCGAGGGCTCCAGGCAGAAGGCCACGCAGCCTCCCTTCCACAATCACAAAGCCCGGGGGTGGTGGTTCCCGGGGCTTGAGGGGGGTCATTGAGGCCCTTCCACTTCTAATTTTGCAGGGGGGGGGCTTGGAACCCAATCCAACCATTTATTTTATAGCTCTGTGTGGTGGCTCTCACTGTTGCATAGCAAACAGCAATGTTGAGAAAATCTTCCGGTAAGATAACAAAGGATTTTGAAGTCCATTTTGAGCGTTTTTGTTGTAGGTTGCAGCCGTTAAAGCAGCGACATTTTTAACTCCGTCTTTGTAAATATGCCACTAAGTTTTGTAATGTCGACAATCTCGTCTCCCATTTAAATAGGCACAAAGTATTTATTGAAGTGCATTGTGAATCCTGAAGCAACAGTGTCTAATTGTGATCGATAAAGAATTGAAAGAGTTGTGTACTTCTTTTGCTCGTAATGTGCATAGTGGCAGATTTACAAGTTCATTGCGTTACTGTTGCATCATTTTTAAGATGGGAAAAGTGACGCGAAAGTGGCTCAAGGGGCTTGCAAATTTGCTACACAGTGTTCTGTCTTACTTTGCTTTCCTTTCTGTCATGTAGAGGATCCTGGGTAAATATAACGGTTTCTGTACACCCAGTACCTTTCAACCCTACTCCCAAACTGCTTGCTGCCTGTTACCATAGTAACAGTTCATAGAACACTTAAGTGAGCACAGAGGTTAGAAGTTCACCACACTATGTTGCTAATCGAAACAGTTACTGTGCTGGAGTTTTAAAAGTTTTCCATAGGAACCGTTAGTCGTAGAAGAAGTCAGTGAAAAATATAATCAAAATAATAGCGGGGGTTCGCTGGGCTCCCCACAGTCCCGGAGCTTGACTCATGTTGGGAGGGGGGTGCAGTAGGCTGTGTAAATTATATTGGGGAAACAACAATGCGGCTTATTTCTTTAATATAATGTGGAATAATGTTTATTGATTAGGCAGTGTTCACTTTTGTTACGGATAGAGTCACTTTGTTACAGGAAATGTATTAATATGTAGGACGGCGTGTTCTGTATGTGTGCATGGATAAATTTAACGTTTAATTGGCTAAGGTGTTCCAACAACAAGCTTAATGTTCATTGGGTGCGAACTATTGAAAGTAGAAGTGTTTTCTGCAATTCACTTCTGCTCCGGAGAGTAGCAAGGACATCTAATTGGCTTACATGTTGTAAGGAGGACTTTCCTGAGCTTTATGTTGGTTGGTTGCGAACTATTTAAAGTAGAAGTGTTGCCAGCTATTCACTTCGGCTCTGCGGAGTAGGAGGGACATCTGATTTGCTGACGTGCTCCAAGGAGGACGTTCCCAATGCTCGCGAAAGCAAGAAAACGTACAAGCGCTCCTTCTCAGGAATGGCACCCAGGATCTGGAATGCGCTCCCTCCTGAAACCAGGCGTATCTCCTCCACTGCACTCTTCAAGAAAGAGGTGAAAACCATCCTTCTGGCCAAGATCTCCTGAACTTCATAGGTGCTGGATCAGAGACTCTGCATTGCCTTGTGTCAATGCTCACCTTGTCCTTTGGCACTATACCTCTACTTGATGGAGACACTACTGCGCTACTTTCTTACTACCGACCAATATATGATACACGCTGGGTCACTGATTCACCCTCCCGATGCCCCCACTCAGTGCTCTCTCTATACTAAAACACTGGTATAAGCCTTCCATTCACCCAAGGTGTATCTGAACACCTCTGTAGTGGGATCAATGACTTGTGCCGTCTTATATTACTTGTTTACCGTACTGTATATTGATATGTTTTATGTATGTTATTATTTTCCTTTCATGTTAGTGACTACTACATTGCTCCCATTACCTCTGTTCATTCCTACTGCCCCTACCCTGTCATTGTGAAGCGCTCTGATATCTGTAAGGATCTTGTTCGCGCTATGTAAAACTTTGAATAAATAAATAAATAAATAAATAATGTTGATTGGCTGTAAACTGTTGAAAGTAGAAGTATTGTCAGCGATTTCTTCACTTTTCGTGGAGTATTAGGGACATTTCATTGGGTAGCGTGTTCCAAGCTGGACCTTACAAAGCTTAATGTTCATTGGTTATGAAGCATTAAAAGTAGAAGTTTTGGCAGTCATTCCTTCCTCCTCTGCGTAACAACATGGACATTTTATTGGCTAAAGTGTTTCGAGCACAAGTTTGTTTCTTATTGGGTGGGAACGGTTCACTGTTTTTAGTGATTTTGTGACGCACATCCAAAGGAATATGGGAAAAGAAAGTAGTAATGGGGAGGTTAGGGACACTATTAACTCTGTACAGTGGTCACAAGGTGGTGGACAGGGATTATGAAGGTAAAAATAATTGTTTTTATATGTTTTAAGGGACATTTATACAATCACGGCGGAAAAATGACAGTGTCTTGCAGTGTTTTTTTATCAAGTTTGCTGGTGAGATATTTCACAGGACCACTATTTACTTATAATGTGGTGTTTACTTTTCTGATGTGGAGGTGTGGTTGCGCAGCAAAAATTTCAGTCTAGGTTTAAAACAGTTTTTATTTAGCAAACACAAATAAACTTTCTTCAGAAACTGACACTGTATATATGAAAGGGGTGACAATTAAAAATGCAATTTCATAAAATATCAGTTAAGCGTGGCCATACCCTCCTTTTTTCTGCTATAGTTTGTAAAAGTGTTGCCCCATATTCTTGATAATGTAACAGGGCCTCAGTTACTTTTAGATAAAGTAGAATAGAAGTGCTACAACAAACACTCCCGCACTACATTATCTGAGGTCAGGAGAACAAGTAAAAAACTGTTAAATACAAGTGACTTCATATTACATAGAAATGTATGCATTATTATTTTTCAAATTTGTATTCTGTAGAATGCAGGAATGTTCTGTTGTAGTGCTTAGAGGTCGCACACTGTTCCGCTAACAAATCACATACTCACTTAAGAATATATAGGATGCTACTATTATAATATACAGAACTGGTCCTGTATATTCTTTAGGTAGAAGGTGAATAGGAACCGCAAATGAGAAGAATAGAAATTAGAAAATAACTTTCAGAAATGTAGGGTTTATCAAATATTTAAAGTAACAAAGTATGTATGAAAGCTATATTTTTTATTCTGCAATTTCGTAAAATATGCTCCCTGAAAAAAATATCTGATCAAGTACGCTCTAATGTTTCCTAAGCTGTATTACAGATGGCGCAGAAAAGCCTCCTATTCCTCTTCTGTAACAATAGGACAATCTATTACAATATAACAATTGATACCATTGTTACAGTAAAAAGAAAAGGAAAATAAAGTTATCTATTTAACAGAACATCCATAACGAAAAACTTTCGAGCGGTAATTATTTTCTGAGCTTCTTTTCTCCGCAGGTCAAAAAGTTTGATCTTCGTGGTGATGGGTCATGAACTCCTCTGAGATCAGGGCTCTGAAAACTATAATATATATATATATTCACAGTATATGATCAAAAGGGGGGAACAGACTAAAAACCAGAAGCTGGTGACGTTGCTTACATATCTTTACTCTTTGTGACGACGGGTCATGAACTCCACTGAGATCAGCATAACTGTTAATATTATAATATACATGTTAACAGTATATAATCCCTAGGGGAAAACACACTAACAACTGGAAGGTGGTGACGTTGATTGTAAATGTTTAGGGTTTGCGCCGACGGGTCACCAACACCTCTGAAGCGAAGTACAGTGTCAATATTATAATATAGAAAGTCACAATATATAAGCTGAAAGGAGCCAGAAAAGGAACAATGTTTGTTGTAATCTATCTGTTTCTGAAAACAAGCTGCTGACGTTACAGAGTAAAAGGGAAAAAACATGCAATAACACTTTTTTCTAGATATAAATGTTTAAATATTGACAAATAGCCACAAATTATAACTATGTACTATGCCATAATGAAACAACTTACAACTCAGGAATATGTTTGTTGACGCAAAGCAAGAATCCGATGCTAGAAAAGGGAACCTGCATAACAGATTGGCGATCCAGAAATAACTTGCGAAAACGAAACTAATCACACAATAGGTGTGGTTCATATCGTTTTTGGTTGTTTAGTAGCCTATGGAAGGAAGATTCGGCTCCGCCTATGTAGTTGTCACGTTTTACAGTTTACACATGCTCACGTTTTAACTGTTTTACTTGTGCACGTGTTAGGAAAAGTTACAAACTGTGAAGGTTTCGATTTCCATTGTAACACGTATAAGGTCCTTGTTATCTACATACATTGGAGAGTTTAAAAAGTGTTACCTGGTAAACTGGGTCCTTTGCATTCTCATGATTAAAAACATCCAAATAGAAGATATAAAAAAAATATCGTTTACAATAGAAGAAAAAAACGTATTAATATTTGTTATCACTATGCTTTTTAATTAAAAAAATGCCAGCATTTGTAAAGCGTAAAGCTACCCCCGAAAAGGTGTGCCGGCGCTTGGGGCGATGGGAAGATTAAACAAGGTGTTACCTACAGTGAGATAGTGGTGGGCTAAGATGCTGATGGACTTTGGAATCGAACTGTGAACGCTGTTCTTGAAAGTCAGGTTTTAAAGGTGTTGCGTCATACTTATATGTTAATTACTGCTAATTAAGTTGAAAATATTCTTAAATAATAAGTAGGACTCCTAGATTTATGTTTTTACTGATTTTTACAGATACATACAGACAGAAAAGTATTTATTTTCCTCTCTGTATTTATTTTAAAGTGTTAATACCGAAATTGCGTTATTTTTTGAGCGTTTGTAAATGCTGTCAATGATGAGTAGAAGGCCAATAGGTCTGCCGTTCTAAAAGTAAAAGGATAAAAACAATAAAAGACTTTTAGTAAAGAGCCTTAAAGAGCAATATATATCCTCGTATAAGAAAACTTGCACATTTTAATATGAAGGTTGTGTATAGTTTATCATCTACGAGTGTGTACATTAGTGAAAACGGACAGTCTTTCTGCCATGAGTGCATATTTATCAGTAAAATAAATGTGGAAATATACAAGTTTCAGATACATTTTTTTACAAAACCCAAAATATATATGGGTAAATACACATACAATTATTTAACAAAAAAATATGGATAAATACAGATGGAAATGTCCCAAAACTAAATACCATAAAACCAGGAGGTATATTCATAAGTTATAAAACACTACTGTTAAGTTTGTTTTTACTATAAAAAGTATACACGTGTTTTTAAATTTTACTTAACAAACACTATAGGTTATAGAGATATTGTAGTTAGAAATTATCATTTAAAAAACCTATGAAATTAGCTGAAAAAACCTTATGTTTCAGGTAGGTTATAGTTAGGAATTATCATTTAAAAAACCTTAGAATGGAAACTAATAAACGTTGGGAACGTTGTTCCCTCGTTCCCCTGCCCACTTTGACGTCTGGATTAGCAGTTCTTCCTAGAGAAATTGCTGAAGTTTTAATGTCAAATGTTGCATTTTAACCCCTTCGACGCTCATGACGAGCTGGGCTCGTCATGAGGTAGCCTCCCAGCACGCTCATGACGAGCCCAGCTCGTCATGAATAATGGGTTTTTTAAAAAACAAGCACAGGGGCAGAATTTCGCTAGCGCTCATGTGGTTAATATATAGTGGACACTTAACCCAGTAAGATTTGAAATGTAGGGTTCTAGTTGCAGAGATAATCCGTGTTAACTGGTGTACTCAGAGTCTCAGTGGTCACTTGCATTAATCTCACATTAAAAATACTTTGAAACAACTTTTACAAGACGTTTGGGCATACTTCTTCCAAAGGAAATTTACAATTTGTAGCATATAATGCACTTTAAGCACAAGTTACCAATCTGTGCTTGATGATGCCATTTCTCCTTTCACTAACATTTTGGAGACTTTTCATCCATGACAGACCTGATACCCAAACTTACACCAGACACATAAACTCTTCCAGCAGCAGTACACAAAATAATTTTTTAGAGCTGCACAATGAGCATTTCTTAATAGAATTCTTGTGTAAGACAAATGGATAATGACATGGGATATTTTGGGGGGAATACTCACTTGCAGTATTACAAAGTACTTCAAGAAAGAATTGTAAATACATGGACCTGACTTCTAACAAAAGTGACGGGGCTCCAAAGGAACACATGGGAATGGGTTCTGGACCAATAATTGTAACAGTAGTATGAGACAAAGAGTGTGTGTTTGATGTACTAATGTCTATTTTGTGTAGTAGGCAGGAAACAGGATTCAAGTGGTAGCCTTAGAATCCTAATCTCAGCTTGATATGATTTTCAGGAAAACAAAAACCCAGTCTGGAACCATTGGCCACAAGCCAATACATTTTCTACATTCAGCTCTACCTTCCTGCTAACTGCACCATCTCCTTCCCACTTCCTTAAACCATTGCTAAAGATCAACTATCTCTAATACCTATGGCCGCTGTCATGCCAGAAGTCCAGGTGTCCCTCCAACCCCTATTCAGTGTTGGGTGCACAGCTACAAATAACTATCTGGGGAAGACTTATGAGAGTTCTGAGTTTAAATATTGTTAAGCAGGTGGCACTCCCACTGGTCTTTCTTAGTATTTCTTAAATAGTGTACCATGATGTTTAACTCTTTCTCATCTCATTTTCTTCCCTCGCCTGACTGCTCCTGTTGGTTTTTATATCTTAATTCCTTTCCCCTCTATCTGTTGGTGAGCATTCTAACGCAGGTCAAACTTAAAGAACTGTTACTCGGACCAATGAAATATTAAGCAGTTCTCCCTCCCTCAGTGGCATTGGAGGCCTTATGGTGGCTTATGGAGCTATGCAAATATGTAGTATAATATCTTAGGATGGTCAAAGTCAAAGACTAAAGCCCATTCTCACTAAAAGTCTAAGTTAGCATTTTATTTAAAGTAGTGGCTGCTCCTCCGCTATGGCACAGGAGCGCTGCCCACCCACCAGCAGAAGGTGCAACACTTAAAAAATCAAATAATAATAAAGCATGTTTATTATCGTTATATTTTTCTTAATAGCGTTGAGTCTAGGGGGCACAGCCATGGGAATGACCAGCACGAGGGGGAGTGGTAGGTGCACTGTTGTCAGCGCGCATGTGGGTTTGACTGGCCGTCTCAGGATGGCCAAACCGACAGGAACACTGAAGCTGTCTCCACCTCAAGCTGCGCTGCTGGGTTGGTGACAGCAGACGCATGCTCCCAGTCTCTCTGGGAGTGCAAATCCAGGCCGCTATTCCAATCCTAATGCTGCTGTCATGCATGAGAGCAGCGTCAGGATTGGCCATAGGGCAGTCTGCGAGGCTGTGCCTGCAGTGGAGCCAGAAGAGTGGCAATGAGGCGATGCAGTGGGCATTGAGGTGTTTTTTTTTGTCAACTCACCTCTTTGACCTGACACCAGCTGCAACTCCATTAAATAACTTTTGGATTTCTTGCTCTTCTTGTCTGGATCTCTCTTTAGAAATACCTGATTGATGTTAAGACTGTGCACAGCAGCAGGAGAGAAAACACAAAAGGCTGTCATAGGAGAAACTGAGCAGAACCATGCATAAATTATTGCTTTTCTTACCATCGTCCTGCAGTGGATATTCCTGTCTATCACACAGCCATTGCTTACTTGTCATTTTCTACATCCGTAACACTTCACGAGACTGTGTATCATTTCTGATTTGCACTCATTTGTTTCCCCAAAGCCCTTCACTTCCCATGCATCTCTCGTCAGGTCTTTCTTCCTCATCTACTACTAAACATAACTTGTACTACCTTTTGCCCCATCTCTGTCTCTCCCCTCTTACCTCATGTCTTCTCATCCTACCATACTTCGTTCTGCAGTTCTTTATCGTATCCCTCAGTCCTTCAACTCAATTCTCCCCTCAGACCTTCCGGTCACCTTATCCTCCAAACCATAGGGCTTTTTCATGCTTCATCCTTCTCCCACCAGCCATCCTCTCCTCATCCTATATTTCCCTGCCTTATCTTCTGATCCTCCACCACACAGCGCTTCCTGACCTAAATAAACCCTGATTAAGAGCAGATCTCTCTTTTTGCATTCACTACATGTCCTGCAGTCAGAAATTTGGTCAGCCTAACAGTAGGGGAAGCAAATTGCTAGGTGATTGGCATGCCATCTGCCACCAGTCTGCTGGGAGCTCAAGGCACGTGGTGCCTGGTAAAGCAGTGGTACAAAAACTGTGGTCTAGGACACCTCGGCGTCCACAAAGCCTCCTTAGGGGGTCCGTAAATACTTGGAAAATAAAATAATATTAACAGATTATTAAAGTGCATATAAATAAAGAAGCTAAATGTACAATGGAAAATTTTAAAACATACTGTAAATGTGCATGACTTTGAAAACTAGAGGCTAAAAATTAAATTAGTATCCTCAGATTGATTAGTGGGAGCAGCGCAGGCGCATCAAACAGAGTATAGTATGGACGATAAGTGACCTCAATTGAATTTAGAAAAGCTCCAACCTTTCTTTTAAAATTAAATCTAAATCTAGATTTTTATTTATTTATATGTATTTGCGAAATAAATCAAATTTGTCATCATTTGTGTATTTGTTTGATGAATGTTTTTTCCTGTATTTTTTTTGTATTGTTTTGCGGTTCTCATCCTCGACACTGCTTAGGCCGGGGTCCAGTAATGACTTGTGGGGGGAGCCCCGAATTCCAATAATGATTCAGTGGGGGTCCCCTGGTTCCAGTAATGATTAAATGAATGTCCCCAGAAGTCAAAAGATTGAGAACCACTGCTCTATAGTAAAGCTATTTCGAAAGCATACAACCATCTTTCTCTCCCTTACTCAATCCTCTTTGTATCCCTTTCTTTTTTTTCCTTTACTCCCTTCTCTGGCTAGCCTTCCCTAGTTCAAGTTTTGACTTACTCATCCTTTCTCTTTTTCTCAATTTCACATCTTTCAATCTCCATCATTTTCTGGTTTATACAGAGATTTTGCTACACTCTCAAGCAAAATCCTCTGTGCATTGTACCCTGCCTTCAGCCTTTCTAGCCGGTGCTGAAGGCACTGCGGAGTGAAGTGTACGAAGTACAGATATCAAATTAGGGGGCATCTGGCCTTACAAATTAATGTAATTGTATTTATATAGTGCTTACTACCCCTGGTGACATATCACATCGCTTTTCAGCTAGTAGCATGCTACTCTGGAACCAAAAAAGGATTAGTGGGGAATTAGTATAGGGGATGAGAGTTAATCTGAGTGGTGGACATGTGAGCCTGTTAGTTGGATTGAAAAGGATGATGGAGGAATACAAGAGGGAAGAGTCTTGTAAGGGTTAATTGGGAGATCATATTAGTAGGAGGAGTTTTGGTATTAGTAAAGGAGAGATGGATATGGGAAGAGTCTTTAAGAATGGATTAGGGAGATCATAATAGTAAAACGAGTTTTCAGATGAGTCTAAGGAGTGATACATGAGGGAAGAATTTAGAATGGGTTGTTTGGGAGGTCATAGTAGTAAAATTAGATTTGGGGTGATCCAAGGATAGATGAAGGAAGGAAGAGTCTAGAAAGTGTTATTTTAGAGATCATAGTAGTAGAATGAGGTTTGGGATGAGTCCCAGAGTGACGGTAGAGGACATATTGAGAGAGGTAAAGGGTGAAACACAGGGTACTGATTTGGAGAGACTCATGAAATGCATCTTCTCGTGCCAGCCTCTTTTTATATCACCTACTTTCAAATATCTTGCTTCAGCGCTTAGAAAGTGGCAAACACAATTCTCACTCTTTCTACCTCTTATTCAGGCTCTCCACTGGTCCCAAATCGTACCCTGTAAGGCAACAATGGCTTTCGACTGTAGACAAAAAAAGTCTCTTGGTTTCATATGAGTCACGTCGGCGTATACATAGCTCAGTCTTCAAATTACAGAATTCTTTATCAAAACCAACACAGGTCATGTCCATATATAATTTCAGGCACATGTGTTGTGTGTAGAATATTTCTTATGTACATGAACAGTGAATTAGGGTATCTTAAGGTACCATGGTTAACCAAAACTGGCAGAGATCCGTGTTGTTTATCACTTTACATATAATCATGTTCTTTCAGCAGCTGTTTTCAAGTGCATATTGCACTATAATGACATTGTAATCTATGTCATTATCTCCATAAATCACAGTTTTGACCAAAGAGATTATTATAGTATACTACTAATACAAAAACATGTACCTGTTTACAAAAAATGGAGACACAACAAGTCAGGTTTAATTTCCTTAACCCAGCATCTCTGCCATCGTATGCTTAACTTCACACTTGCATAAATTGCTGACTGAGTAGCAAATAATGGGATAAAATTGAAAGCGAACAAGTAAAGTTATTCTTTTGTGCCTTAAACTCATGCTTACCCAATGAGCCTTCTTCTAAATCTGCCACACTGTGAACCAACAAAACATATTTGAACTGATCATTGTACATTTGTGCCTAGGTGTTTATTTGGACAAGTGAGTGTACATTCATAGGAAGAAATTTAGGATATTGAAAAGTTGATGGCTCCATTGAAGACAATTGAGTGGCTCAGGGCTAATAACAGCTGTTACAGACCCTCAGCACTAACATTCCAATGCTTGCCTTTATGTTTGTCCTTTTCTAATTTAGAACATTCCACCCTCAGTGGGTGAAATGTTCTAATAGCATCATAGCCCTTTTTGCCACAGGTTATACCTTTTGTAAAAAGACCATCCATCATTATTGGCTCAGTGGTTAGGGCTGTTAACTGTTATAACCCTCAGCAGTGGGCTACAATGCTTCGTTAAATTCCTGCAGTATGTCACATTTACAGGAGGCAACTAAATATGTATCAAACTAAAAGGCCATAAAACAAGCCTTATTCACTTGGACAAAACACAATATTGCCTTTACAATCACACTGTTAAACACAGAAACAAAATTTAAAGCAGTCTGTATAACTCTTACCTGTGCACTACATAACTCTTCTTTAGAGCTTCATTATGGGCTTATCAGTATTACCAGGAAAATTCTGATACCACAAGGATCTCTGATACCAGGTTGGAATTCCTGATTTTGCCATTTTCCATCCTGTACTGATTTTAGCAATCTTTTCTTGGTTGTCTGCACAAGGAAAAGTGGTTGAATGTGCCTTTTCTTCTGCACACATTGGAATGCCGAATTCCAGTTTGTGTCACATCTGGATTTGTGCAAAACCAAGAGTGAGGTCCTTAGTCACTGTGATTAACATAACTTAATATTTTACTATAGTTGAGGAGTGTGGTCGGGGATATCCTTTGGACAACTTGTTTCTTTATAAAACACACATACGTGCTACAAAAAACCCTTAACTAATTCTCACTGGTCAATGTTACTCTACAATGCACGACACAAGTAGCCATATTTAAGAATGTGTTAAGCAACTTGTAGAGTGGGAGAATTGGGAGAACTCTCGGCATCTTTTTTACAGCAACTCGAAATCAAAATCGAGCAAACCCTGGAGTCCACCCCACAGCTGTACAGACTAATCAGTGGGTCAAATTATCAACACCACACCCCTGAAAACACAGAGAACTCCACTTTCATTGCCGCCCCTGAATCACCAGAATTCACTAATTCACAATACCTAAAGGCTAAAGCCTTACTTTGGCAATCTTCTAAGATGGACCTACAAATGGACCTGCTACAGACAATAGCTACTTGCCTATCTGAGCTGAAAGGAAAAACGGACTACATTGCAAACCAGATTTCCAATTTTCAAACTACTTGTTCATGCTCATGTGCGGCCATTGTGGACCAATGGGCAACCATTCCTGCAGTTCTGACTACCTTAGTTGATTTAGTCCGCTCTTCAAGATCGCCTCCTGGTCCTCCTTTGCTATTGGCTTCAACCAATTCACATATGGAATCAACTAATAATTTAGTCAACCCACCTGCAGACCCTATTGACAGTCCAACCAAAAATTCACAGAAGACCCTATTTGCAGCTCCTACCCCAACATCCCCGATGCAGACCACCTCTACAGTATCTCATCCCTCAACCAGCTGTCAAATAATAAAAGAACCTGTAGCTGCCTCAGTGCTTAACCAAAAGGCGGCTCCACTTTCCAGGAAAGCAAAGAAAAAGCTAAAGAAAGCGCAAAAGAGGGAAAAATTCAAAAATCGAGCAGCATCTTTTACTACTTGTACACACATAACTAAACCAGTTACCAGCACAGCCAAGCTCTATCCAATCTTTACAAAAAAATATCAAGTAAGAACGATGAAGAAGTGGCATCAATTAATTTACAATCTAAATTATTAAAGATCAAGAGCTCTGCTGAAGACCCAACTCGAGAGGCGCCCCCCTTTAACGCCTCCCCCATCTGTCCCCACAATAAATCAAAAGGCGAGGACTGTACAATGCCAATCGGCCTTGAACCCGCGGAAGGTCCAGGCACAAGGATAAGTCCCGCTCCCGGACCACTAATGCCAACTACTTTCCTAAGGCCACATCAGGAGGTTATTGAGTAACCACCCTTCACTATTACACATAATACAAACATGGAGCACCAACAGGCGGCAATTTCCCCTCTTGGATCCATGGCTATCAGCACTCTCTCAATACATAGACCAATATCTGCATCTGATAGCCAAGTTACATCAGGTACTCCAAGGATCAGCAGCCGTCTAAAATCAGAAGAGGTGGTGGTTGTACTTACACCAAGATACCACGCTAAAGGCAATCATGATCTCTTGAACAGAGGGAACATTTTGCGCCTGTTTAACCACATTCCATCGCTGGATCATATAGGCTCTGCAGATATCGCCTGGGTAAAATTTCTAAGCCTGCCAGGCGATTCCCACGATGATTCAACAGTGGTGGGGCTAAAACAACAGACACACTTGACAGCAATGCTACGCGAAGCAAATCAACTTGCAGACTGGGGCATTGAGATCAGGCCCCCACCTCAAGATAGATATCCCCACGTTCTAGCCAAAACCTTCCAAAACACTTATTCCATTTTAAAATGCAGAGATGACACGGGCTCCGGCCACCACCCGGCTAACGTTCCTCTTCAGCACGAACATCTTAGGATTACATGCTCTTCAAATCAGAGACGGGTCTTTTCCAGCTCTCAGGCCACCAACTATCAATCTGGACACCAGGTCGAAAATGGTCGACAGTCAGCTCGACGGTATCTTTGACTGCCTTATAGGCAAAACGGATTACACTTGGAATAACCAAAATAACTGCCTCACAATCATTTCCTGGAACGTGGCTGGCCTCCAGAAACTGACTAAGAACAACTCGGCTGTAGAGTACCTTCAAAGTGGTGACCTATCTGTCTCCAGGAAACATGGGCAACCACCACCACTGCCCTTCCCGGATACTATGAAATTCACGTCCCAGCTACAAGATGGAATATCTTCGGGCGGCCAATGAGCGGCCTCTCGGTTTACATCAAGCATGCATGCAGACTGGAAGCAACTGTGATAGGATCTGATTCATCCGGAATTCAAGTAGTATGCATTAACAGACTAAAAAATCATAACAACCTGCTCCGTTTGCTACTATTTAACTGCTACGTTAATCCCGCCTTGCACCAGAGAAATCGAGCACTGGACGACCTCGCCGCCACAATCGGAGACTTTCTTATTAAATACTCCAACCATAACCCCCTTATAGCTGGGGACTTCAACAACAGATCGCTTGACAAACTAGAAAATGGAAACTATCCCGCTAAAGAGGTTGCGCTTCTGCAAGCTCTATTTAAAGCCAGCTCCATAACATCTGCCTTTAATCTAAAAAATGATTCAGAAAAGGGGGTGGTGATGAACAGAGTGTCTGAATTAAGCAGACCACTCTTACCCAGTCCAAAGATCAGGGCTTGATCCATCACCGTTATTTAGCTCACTGCCCCATCCCAGCTCAGAACCTGGCTATATGCAAATTAGTCTGTCCCTGGCCCAGTGCATCATGGGAACAGGGCAGACCAAACTACCAAGCCAATTCTTCACCAGAAAGGAGACAAGCTTCCGGGGACCGGTTTCTGCCATTTCAGGCGTCGTCGGCCCGGCTTGCTTGAATCCTGATGGAGCAGTGAGCAAGGGACTCATGTCTGAGTATACCCTTCCACGCTTATGGTGGACAAAATGATTCAGAAAAGGGGGTGGTGATGAACAGAGTGTCTGAATTAAGCAGACCACTCTTACCCAGTCCAAAGATCAGGGCTTGATTCATCACCGTTATTTAGCTCACTGCCCCATCCCAGCTCAGAACCTGGCTATATGCAAATTAGTCTGTCCCTGGCCCAGTGCATCATGGGAACAGGGCAGACCAAACTACCAAGCCAATTCTTCACCAGAAAGGAGACAAGCTTCCGGGGACCGGTTTCTGCCATTTCAGGCGTCGTCGGCCCGGCTTGCTTGAATCCTGATGGAGCAGTGAGCAAGGGACTCATGTCTGAGTATACCCTTCCACGCTTATGGTGGACAAATGATTCAGAAAAGGGGGTGGTGATGAACAGAGTGTCTGAATTAAGCAGACCACTCTTACCCAGTCCAAAGATCAGGGCTTGATCCATCACCGTTATTTAGCTCACTGCCCCATCCCAGCTCAGAACCTGGCTATATGCAAATTAGTCTGTCCCTGGCCCAGTGCATCATGGGAACAGGGCAGACCAAACTACCAAGCCAATTCTTCACCAGAAAGGAGACAAGCTTCCGGGGACCGGTTTCTGCCATTTCAGGCGTCGTCGGCCCGGCTTGCTTGAATCCTGATGGAGCAGTCAGCAAGGGACTCATGTCTGAGTATACCCTTCCACGCTTATGGTGGACAAAATGATTCAGAAAAGGGGGTGGTGATGAACAGAGTGTCCATCACCACCCCCTTTTGAATCGCTTTGGCCACCACAAGTGTGGAAGGGTATGCTCAGATGTGAGTCCCTTGCTCACTGCACCATCAGGATTCAAGCAAGCCGGGCCGAAGACGGCTGTAATGCCAGAAACCGGTCCCCGGAAGCTTGTTTCCTTTCCAGTAAAGAATTGGCTTGGTAGTTTGGTCTGCCCTGTTCCCATGATGCACTGGGCCAGGGACAGACTAATTTGCATATAGCCAGGTTCTGAACTGGGATGGTGCAGTGAGCTAAAAAACGGTGATGGATCAAGCCCTGATCTTTTGACTGGGTAGGAGTGTTCTGCTTAATTCAGATACTCTGTCCATCACCACCCCCCTTTTTGAATCATTTTGGCCACCACAAGCGTGGAAGGGTATGCTCAGATGTGAGTCCCTTGCTCACTGCACCATCAGGATTCAAGCAAGCCGGGCCGAAGACGGCTGTAATGCCAGAAACCGGTCCCCGGAAGCTTGTTTCCTTTCCAGTAAAGAATTGGCTTGGTAGTTTGGTCTGCCCTGTTCCCATGATGCACTGGGCCAGGGACAGACTAATTTGCATATAGCCAGGTTCTGAACTGGGATGGTGCAGTGAGCTAAAAAAACGGTAATGGATCAAGCCCTGATCTTTTGACTGGGTAGGAGTGTTCTGCTTAATTCAGATACTCTGTCCATCACCACCCCCCTTTTTGAATCGTTTTGGCCACCACAAGCGTGGAAGGGTATGCTCAGATGTGAGTCCCTTGCTCACTGCACCATCAGGATTCAAGCAAGCCGGGCCGAAGACGGCTGTAATGCCAGAAACCGGTCCCCGGAAGCTTGTTTCCTTTCCAGTAAAGAATTGGCTTGGTAGTTTGGTCTGCCCTGTTCCCATGATGCACTGGGCCAGGGACAGACTAATTTGCATATAGCCAGGTTCTGAACTGGGATGGTGCAGTGAGCTAAAAAACGGTGATGGATCAAGCCCTGATCTTTTGACTGGGTAGGAGTGTTCTGCTTAATTCAGATACTCTGTCCATCACCACCCCCCTTTTTGAATCGTTTTGGCCACCACAAGCGTGGAAGGGTATGCTCAGATGTGAGTCCCTTGCTCACTGCACCATCAGGATTCAAGCAAGCCGGGCCGAAGACGGCTGTAATGCCAGAAACCGGTCCCCGGAAGCTTGTTTCCTTTCCAGTAAAGAATTGGCTTGGTAGTTTGGTCTGCCCTGTTCCCATGATGCACTGGGCCAGGGACAGACTAATTTGCATATAGCCAGGTTCTGAACTGGGATGGTGCAGTGAGCTAAAAAACGGTGATGGATCAAGCCCCGATCTTTTGACTGGGTAGGAGTGTTCTGCTTAATTCAGATACTCTGTCCATCACCACCCCCCTTTTTGAATCGTTTAATCTAAGAAAAGCAAATGACCACACATGGGCACCACCTCCAACTTACAGAAACATCTCTACTATTGACTACGTGTTCGTTGGAAGTACGCTAGCCCTCCACCTAAATGGTTTTAACATCGATCATCGAACTGAGAGCGATCACAGGCCTTTAAGAGCATCCTTCAGCCTTTCCATCGCTGCATCCTGCAGATTTACACCTACGGGCGAACCCACGGGCGAGGAAAACGAGCAAATTTCACGCAGGATCAAATGGTCCATTGATTTAGATTCAAAACTGGCTGACTGGGTAACGAAAAACGATCAAGTAAAAATCGCCATCGGCCCACAAGCCCTCCTAAATCATTGGCCCATTCTCTTGAGAGATTTGCATCAGGCTCTGGGGGGCTCAACTGCCGTTCAAGGAAAACGGACGCCAAAGGCTCTCAACCAAGCTTCAAACCAGGAAACATCTGAAAACAAACGAAAGAGGCAAAATGGCCTAAATAGAAGGAAAAAAGGTGAAAGAGCTGCCCAGCAAGCCACAAAAGGGCCACATCGAACAGCCAGCAAGAAACGCGCATGGGCCCAACGGATCAAACGCATTGAGGAAGCTTGGCTAAAAATCTTCTCCCTCTTAAAAGAAAAAAACTCTGCCCGATTCTGGAGACACATCAACCAGCTCAGTAACAACGGCCAGACTAAAGAAAACGGGGTTCCTGAGAACGTATGGGTGGAGCACATTAACCAGCTTTATAACGGCGGGGTAGTGGAGTTGTCATCCCCCTCCCCGCCCCAAGCTCCACTCAATGGAAATACCCCGGGCCTGGCCATATCTGAAATCGCAGTAAGCAAGATCATCAGCCGCATGAAGAACGATGGGGCACCAGGGCCAAACGGAATATCCGCAGCAGTCTTTAAAACATTTCGGCAGTTTTGGGCAGAACTCCTTACACCCCTCTTCGGACATGCTTTCCTCACAGCCACAATTCCACCTTCTTGGCAGGGCTCAATACTACACCCAATCTATAAAAAGGGCAATCATTCAAACCCGGCCAATTATAGATTAATAGCTTTGTTTGACATTGAAGCCAAAGCCTACGCCCGTGTTTTACTGACGGAACTAGAAAATTGGGCCAGCGAAAACAACATCTTGCCCCACTCCCAGTCAGGCTTTAGAGCGGGCTGCTCCACGATGGACAATATAATAGCACTGTCCTACCTGTCGTGGAGAGCCACCTTGGCCAACCAGCCACCTCTACTCTGCTGCTTCGTGGACTAAAGCGCAGCTTTCAACAGAGTCAATCGAGGGACGCTATGGTCAAATTAAATTACTGGGGGATACCACCTTCTCTTCTCTCAGCTCTGATATCCTTGCATCATAATACTTGGGTTAGGATCAAAACAAGTGCACAAACAATATCCAAAAAAATCGCAACTAAAAACGGCCTAAAACAAGGCTCGTTCTAGCCCCGCTACTATTCAACCTCTACACAGCCGACTTACCTAAAGAACTGGCAGGCGCAGCCTTGGCCGCCCCAAAACTGGGCGGGATACGACTACAGACAATGCAATACGCCGATGATATTATTATCATGGACCACACGAAAATCGGACTGCAAAGATCGCTCACCGCTCTCAATAAGTATAATACAAAGAATCATCTTCTGATGAATGAATCCAAAACTAAAATCTTGATCTTTGGGAACTACAAAAAAAAGAAAAATCTTACTTGGAGAGCAGGGGGATTATAAATAGCGACCTGCACCAGCTATAACTACTTAGGAGTCTGGCTTAACATTAGGGCAAACCAAGCAGCACACCTTAGATACTTAAGGCCTAAGGGCATGGGGATCATTCACAGCCTGAGGCGCTTGAACCGACACTTGCACAGCCCTTCAGCCGAACCAATCCTAAGGGTGCTACGGGCCAAACTACTACCTGCAGTGACCTACGGCCACCTGGCCTTCCCCGGGAAAATGGATGCATTTCTGGGAAACTTACAAATAAAAGCTTACAAAAACATCTTCTCTGTCCTGCAACACGCAAGGAGGTCGAGGACGAGACTTGAGCTGGGCCTGACATGCGCAAACCTTTATTGCCTGGGAGACCTAATCAAATTTTACATTCACACCCTACGATCTCCAGGACAATCTATGAAAGAACAATTACAAGCTGTGTTAAAGGACGAGCACTCCCCTTGGCACAAACAGTTGCACCTTGCCATTTCCACACTAAAAATTGAAACCACCTCCCTCACTAATCCAATTATCCCCCTGTCAACGTGGAAAAAACCAATAACAAATCAAATCATTTCAGTTTCATTCCAGACAGATGTTGGCGGGCTCTCTAAAAATGTACTTTTCACAGCTCTGTATGAATCATACATCAAGGGGAAACCTCCACCATATTTTAACTATTTCCTTAATCCCCAGACTCGCAACAAAATACTATACATGAGGCTGCTAGTCCTACCAATTTTTGACTTCAATCCGCAGTGGGCCTGGTGGAATGAGCAGCCCACTTGCAGGCTTTGCAATTACATACATGAGTCATGGCTCCACCTGTTATGCTGCTGCCCATTCTTTGCTACAGACCGACGCCGCTTACTGACTCTTGTTTTCCGGGAACAGTTACTGAGACATTGTAGGGATGCATCGGTTTTGTGTTTTAGCAATAACTCAGCCCAGGCCCTAGCAAGAGCTGGGAAGTTTGTTAATATTATTTTAACCGCACTGCATAATGTTCAGCATTAAGAATCTGATCTCAACTTTATATATTTTAAAATTTTATTCTATTATGTATTGCTATGTTTGTACATTACGGTTTTCATTAACTGTACAATAAAAGTACTAATCTGAAGATAAAGTACAGACAGAGATGAGGATCAGAAATGCAGGGAGAGCATTTCTTAATTCTTTTTGCAGTTTTATATAGTATGAACATTGCCCACGGGCATTAGAGGGCTTTACATGAGTATCAGATTACGTTACACAGGGTTAGATTCATTTTTAGGTTGAGCTTACTAGACAGTGCTTGCATTGTCTGCTGCAAGACATGTTGAGAACTTAGCTAGAACATGCAGGGGCTTAGAGCCTGCCCGTTGCTTTCCATTGGTTGGCTTTCCTTTCATTTGTCTACTTCTTATTTGTGTCCCAGCTTGTCAATTATGTATTTGTCATACCCATTGAGTATAACCTCTTTACCATCTCTTTTGTCTATGCTTCTATTGCTTGTTTTACAGGAATTACTTTTTAGATCGAGTCTAGCAGCGCATGCACTGCTCTGCGAAGCATGCTGTATCTCCTCTAGGGGCATTAATCACACCCCTCACTCCTCATTAGTTCCTTTGTGTGCTTGTCTAAATTCCCTTCCTTACAGTGGCAAAATTTCACATTTGCCCTCCTTTTGGTGGTTGGTTCCTGTCCCTGGCGACTGGCCCCGTTACAAGTAATATTCCGCCTCTGTCTATTTCATTACATTTTTGCACTTCTTTACTGTTTCTGTATTATTCTTGTTTTGGTAGTCACTGGGAAAACCAATGCTGCAAGTGCTCAAACGATGCAATCTATATTATATCTGCAACTGCTTTCGGAACGAAAGGCTTGCTCATTATCACTCGCTTCCATCCACTGCCTACATGATTTTCATCATCTGATGTCCTCTTTCCCTCTGCAACTCTCCCACCCCTGCTCGCCCCTCCATTGTTTGTTCCCTGTCTCTTTAGCTGCGTGAAACCTGCAAATGGTTTCCTTCACATATTTTTGGTGTTTTGGTGGGCAGGGGGAAAACCGACACTGGGCGATCTGTGGTCTAAGGGATGTTTTTATTTCTCTGCTTTTCGCAGGAGTTCCCCACAGCATCACATTTTACATGGTAGGCACGTGGACAATGGGCGATTTATGGAATGTTTTAGTTTCTCTACTCCTCGCAGGAGAGCCTCATACCATCACATTTTACATGTCTAAACTTCTTCAGAAGTTCTTTTATCAAAAGAAGTAAATACTATCTTTCTGTCTCTGAAAGCTGGAAGGGCTGGAGCTCGGTCAGCGTAGGGCACGTTATTTCTGTTGGATTTTTTGCATTATTTTACATTACTCATTAACATAACAAAAACAAGCATTTACAATGCAACGGTCTCGCCTTTGCAAAATTGTGAGCTATTGGCATTGTAACTGACAACATTTTTATTTATGTGTTGGTTTTGAAAACAGATAAATAAATGGCATTGTCATTTACAATGCCAATAGTTTATTCTCTCACAAATGCGAGACCTATTGCATTTGCACCTACACACACACACACCGAGAGCCACACACACACAGAGCCACACACACACAGAGCCACACACACACACAAAGAGCCACACACACACACATACACACAGAGCCACACATACACACAGAGCCACACACACACACACAGAGCCACACACACACAGAGCCACACACACACACAGAGCCACACACACACAGAGCCACACACACACAGAGCCACACACACACACAGAGCCACACACAGAGCCACACACACACACAGAGCCACACACCCAGAGCCCCACGCACACACAGAGCCACACACACAGAGCCACACACACACACAGCCAAAGACACACACACAGAGCCACACATACACACACACACACACACAGTCACACACACACACACACAGCCACACACACACAGCCACACACACACACACACACAGAGCCACACATACACAGAGCCACACTGTACAACATGGCTAAAACAATCACATTGACAAAGCCAATAGCTCATATAAAAATATAAAACTATATATTTAATTTTTTTTATATACTATAAACATATAAAATACGCTATATAAAACTGTAAAAAAAAGTGTAGTCCGACCTTATTTTCTATTTCTGGTTAGCTCCTGGCACCTGGCTTCCCCAAGGCTCGCTGCGCTCCGCCCACACTCCCATTTAAGCTCACACTTTCGATCGCGCGCCCTGTCAGTGATTGTTCCTTGCCTGCTCCTAGGGGGCGGGCTCTGTGGACACCAGGTCGTCTTAAGTGGCTCACATGGTGAGAAACGGTTTGCTGCTGCTTGGTTCGTGCACTGTTGAAAGCAGAGGAGCCGCGAGCATGGTGAGGATCGCGAGGTCTATGCTGAGGGGGAGTGGGGGACAGAGTGTGACAAGGCCCCTGTGTGTCTGGCTGGAAGGTTTTGCTCCTATTCCTGGCTGTGATAGCCCGCTCCTGTGTGTTTCGTCGGGGTATGGTGAGCATGGCTTGGTCGGGGTGCTGCGCATGAAGGCGGCATAAGTGGGCTCATGGGTGTAGGGACTGGGGGACTTAGCCCCCCATATTTTGCAAGGGTACAAGGTACAAGCAAGAGTGGGTCCAGGGAGGCTGAAGTTTGAAGACAGCGATTTCTTCGGAAATACGGTGCGTGTGAGTACGTGTAAACAAGGATATGTAAGCGTATATATGTCGTAGATGAGTTCACTGCGGGGCAGGAACATCGCATTAGGCCAGGCGCCCTTCCCACGAGAACGGAATATGGCAAAAGTCCATTGAAGGAAGAATGTGGCGTAGTACCGGATCTCAGACAGGTGCTATAGCTCAGTGAGTCAAGTAAATTGGTATACTGGGTGGGCCTTTCTGCCTTTCGTCCTTCGGAGGTCGTTTTAAAGAGTACCATTGAATTGGGGTGTTGTACGGGTTGTTTTACAGTGCTATGAACCGGCAGAGGTGCGTCAGCAAGCGCTAGAATAATATCATAGCGTTAAGAGCAGTCTTAAATTCAGTGTCACAACAGACTGGCCTGGCACAGCGGGCGCTCTGGTTGTATGTATAGCCAGGGCAGTATGATCCAGTGCCCAACAGATCTCTCTGCGAAAAATAAGCACATAAGGGGTCACACTAGGAGTCCGGCATTAAAGATAATAAAGCAAGTACGGCAGCAGCGCACAGCACTAGGGAAAGCCGGGTAAAATGTCAGTGCGGGGCTCGGCATTGAAAACTATAATTCACAGAAAACAATAGATAATGTGGTGACTGAAATACACGTCACAAGTCTTAACAAAATTATTTCTGCCGACATTTGATATAATATTGAGGTTAGGAATGGGTCTACTAGAACACAAGAAAATCGTACAAAAGGCAGTCTCCACCCATATGTTCAATCATAAAAACCCGATCAACGACCCGGTGTGTTCTGTCCATTAAATCATGTGTTGCTGCCTCTGGAGAACACCACCCTGCTTTCCGAGGCTTCGTCTCCCACCTCGGCGTCAGCGTACAGCACTAGGTAAAGCCAGGGAAAATGGCAGTGCTGAGCTCGGGCTGAGAACAAAGACAAGGTTTATGGGTTTACCTTGTCAAAGGTGCTTCTGGAGTCATCGGCACAGGAGTGTGCGGCTAATGCATCCCCACCCCCAGGGGGCACCGCGGGCCGGTCAGCAGCTCCATAACTCTGCGCTCACTGAGGGGATGGGAAAAAAGCGCCCCCCCTTCGGATCAAAGGGGGAGGCAGACCGTGCAGCTAAACCGCTAAGGCAGCTTTCACATGTTGTGTCTGAGGACTGCACAGATGCTTGGGAGGAGAAAAAAACACTAATTTGTAGAAACGAGCCTCGTGTACTTGAAAAGCGTGTACTAGCTGTTGAAGAAGTACATTTAAAAAGTAAGGGAATTGGTCTTGAGCGCATTGGTACGTGGAGTTCACAATGCAGACGGACAGGGCTAAAAAGAACAAAATAGAACCAGTCCGTAATGGAGGAGCACATTTTTCTTTAAACCCCGTCTTTTTCAGATTGACTTCCCGGACTTCTGCTGACTTAGAAGGTTCCTTATCTTCTTTATGGGGCCATCTGGACCCATAAAGAAGATAAGAAAGCTTTTGCGCCAGCAGTGAGTCGGGGAAGTCAATCTGAGAAAGACGAGGCTTAAAGAGAAAGAAGAGCGTCACTAGAACCTCTTCTCCAATGGCTGGCCACCGTTTAGGAGGCCAGCCAATGGAGAAGAGGGGCGGGGCTTAACCCTCACTAGTGAAGTTCTCCTTAAAACATATAATCTCGCGAGCTTGACTGCGCATGTGCGCAGTACGCTACTTGAGATCTAAAAAGTAAGGCAACAGAACTTCCTGTGCTACTGACGTTGTCCCAACCCTTATAGTTTTTTACACGGAATACCATGGCTTCTCCACTTTTCATAAATGGGCAGGTTGGGTACATTGTTTAGATATTCTATTTCCCTCCACAATTCTCGCTTCCCTGGTCACCCCTCCATGCTTTATTCAGCACTTCGTCTCTGTCACTTTAGAAGCGCAGAACCTGCAAATGGTTTATTTTACCTATTTTGTTATTTTAGTAGGCACAGGGAAAGTTGGTGCTGGGCGATCTATGGAATGTTTTTGTTTTTCTGCTCCTCGCAGCCCCCCCCTCCCACACAGCATCATATTTTACATCTTTACACTTCTTCAGAGGTTCTTTTATCAAAAGGAGTAAATACTACCTTTCTGTCTCTGAAAGTCTAGAATGTCTGGAACACTGTCAGTATAGGGGACATTATTTGTTTCATTTTTTGCATTACTCATTAACATAAAAAAATACGTAAGGCTGTGGCATTAAGCTACACATACAATAGAACTTTCTATGCCACTGACGTTGCCCACACCCTTCCAACTTTTCACACGGAATACCATGGTATCTACACTTTCCACAAAAGGGCAGTTTGGATATACTGCTTACATTTCCTTCTTCCATCCACAATTCTCCCTCCCTGGGCAACCCCTCCATGCTGTATTCAGCTCTGCTTCCCTGTTTTGTTAGCAGTGTGGAACCTTCAAATGGTTTATTTGACCTATTTTTGGTATTTTGGTAGGCACGGGGAAAACCGACGCTGGGCAATCTATGGAATGTTTTCGTTTCTCTACTCCTCGCCAGGAGCCCCCCACCCTTCTTATTTTACATGTTTACACTTCTTTTTGAGAAGTTCTTTATCAAAATGAGTAAATACTAACTTTCTGTCTCTAAAGGCTGGAAAAGCTGGAACTCGGTCAGTATAGGGCAAGTTATTTCAGTTTCATTTTTGCCTTTATTTTACATTACTTATAAACATAACAAAAAACAAGTAAAGCTGTGGCTCTAAGATACACTTACCAGAGAACTTCCTGTGCCACTGATGCTGTCCCAACTCTTCCAGCTTTTCACACGGAATACCATGGTATCTCCACTTTCACAAAAGGTCAGTTTGGATACAATGTTTACATTTCTTCCTTCCCTCCACAATTTGCCCTCCCCTGGCCACACCTCCATGCTTTATTCAGCACTTCGTCCCATTCTCTTTAGCAGCAGGGAACCCGCAACTGGTTTATTTGACCTATTTTTGGTATTTTGGTAGGCACAGGGAAAACCATTGCTGGGTGATCTATGGAATGTTTTTGTTTCTCTACTCCTTGCAGGAGCCCCCCCACGCCATCATATTTGACATATTTAGACTTCTTCAAAGGCTTTTTATCCAAAGGAGTAAATACTACTTTTCTGTCTCATCAAGTCTGGAAGGGCTGGAACTTGATCATTGTAGGGCACAATATTTCTGTTTAAAACAAAAAATAATAATTGTAAACAGGGATAAAACAAAGGACAGTAACAATCATTGTTATCAGCATATGGTTACAGGTTACATGTTGTATACTCATCAGGTCGTTCCCCTAATTATACATTAGACTGCTCTATACACCCCCCTCCGTTTTGTATGTCTCTCTCCAGTTGCAATCGTGTTTTGCCCATATCTCTTTTCGGATAGGGAATTGCTGTTAACCGGCAGGCAGAGCATCCCTCTGCTCTTAATCCACTTCCCCCATACCTTTGTCCATTTATGTGGGCAGCCAGGTCTCTCGCACGTCACCCTTTCCGCTTGCATGCACCAATCCATGCTGGTTTCCCAGTCTACAAACCCTGGTCCGGACCCGACCCGGATCTACGTGCTATGTTACTTTTGGCCACCATAAGGCCCACTGTAACCCTTAATCTTTCTCCAATTGCAAGTCTGTACCTCTTCTTCTACTCCCCAAAAGTATTCAGGAGGGTCTACATATGGTGCGTTTTGTAAGACGTATTTTTATTTTTTTAAGTTTTATATAGCGCTAGCTTGAGCCTTAGGTATCTGAGCGCTTTACATACACACTGTACAAAACAGAAGGAAATTGCATTACATAGTAGGAAGGCAGTAAGGAAGCAAAACAGAGATTAAAAAACATACAGCATGAAAAATAAGTAAACTGTGCAGCGGAGGGAGAGAAAACAAACAAAGGTGGTTAACACAGTCCGGTCACCAACTGTCCTTGAATGTCAAGAAAGAGAGGTGTCAACTTGGATATTGAAGTCTAGGTTAGTTGACGTTGATCAAGAAAGTATTTGTTAAGGAGATGGAGTTTCAGGTCCCTTTTGAAACATGAGACAGAGGGGTTGCATCTGAGGACTCTAGGGAGAGCATTCCACATACTGGGAGAGTTGCCAGAATACAATCGGTATTGGGTGGTTTTCTTTTTCAGTTTCAGAGGGATAAGAAGGAATGAGTTGGAGCTTCCCAGTGTTCTGGATTGACCTGCTCTTACCAGTTTGTTGTTCAGGTAGTTGGGGGCCGGAGAGTGAAGGGTTTTGTGTGTGATGCAGGCCAGCTTATAAATTCACCTCCCTTCCTTGGGAAGGCAGTTGAGGGAGTTGAAAGCTGGAGTGATGTGTTCAAATCTCTTTACTCCAAATATGAGTCGAGCGGCCATGTTCAGCACTGCCCTTAGTGGGGCTAGGTGAGCTTTTGGAGTCCCTGTTAGGATGGCGTTCCCGTAGTTGATTTTAGAGAGAACTAGGGATTGAACCACTGTCTTGAGATCATCATGGGGAAGAAAAGGTTTCAATTTCTTGAGGTGTTTTAGAGAGAAGGGAGCACGTTTTGCAGAGTTTTTGATGTGGGCCTCCATTGATAAGTTCTTGTCAAGGGTGATGCCTAGAGACTTAACTGAGTCGGATAGGACGAGGGGGCAGTTTAGGGCAACCAGATTCTTGAGCGACTCTTGGATTGGTCGATCATTGCTTTTTGGAGAGAATAGGATTAGTTCAGTTTTATCTGGGTTGAGCTTTAAGTGGTTAGCGTTGAACCAAGTTTGGATCGCTGTTAGAGTGACATTGAGGTGTCGGATGTCGCTGGGAGACATGATTTAGAAATGGATTTGGGTGTCATCAGCGTAAAGGTGGTAATTCACTTCAGCTTTTTTAAAGATGATTGTGAGTTGGTGGAGAACGCATTTCTCCAATGTTTTTGTAAGGAATAGGAGGTTGGAGATTGGTCTGAGGTATTTAAGTTCATTAGGGTCGGCCCCTGGTTTCTTGAGAATGGGTATGATTTGTCCTAGTTGAAGGGAGTCTGGGACACAGCCTGAGGTGAGAGAGGCTTTGATTATTTTTGTCCAGAAAGGGGAAATGGTGTGGTTGAGTTCTTTTTTAATTGTGTATGGGAGGGGCCCGTAGTGTGGAAGGAAGGTATTAGGTTAGAAATTATATTGAAGACCTCGCTTTCCGACATTAACTCAAAGTCGGACCAAAGGACATTGTTTTTTATCTGGAGGCAGACCTGAGTGTCCTTGGTAAGAACTCTTTCTGATTGGTCAAGGGTGGTTAAAGGGGGGCAGGTTAAGAGGGAAAGAGAGTTAGCGGTTTGGATGAAGGATTGATCAATTTTGAGACTTTATTAGTGAAGAAGGTGGAAATTTCTTCACATCGCTCTTTGGTGGCTTTGATTTCTTGAGAGGGAGTGCATTTTGTTTGGCTATTGACAATGGTGAAGAGTTGCCATTTTCCTGCCTCTTCCCCAACCGCTCTCTGATTATTTTCTAGGTTGCTCCTACTCGCTACTGTCTTTCCCCTGCTCCCAGTCAGCCCGCTACCGCCGTCTGTAGCTCCACTCAGTCTCAGGTTCCGGCCCCAATTCTATACCCCGCACAGCCTCACTAAGCCTGATCAGAGCAGAAGCTCTGCAGCGTTTTCTTCTCTCCAGTCTCCAGCGAGACGAACCACATCTTTCAGTTCCCGCTGTTTCGGGTGCCAGCCAGTCACTCCCAAGGGACGAGGGTCGGGGAATGCTCCACTCCGTCTTTCCCTCGAGCAGCGCCCTGCTCCCTCACTAAGCAGCGCCTTCTTGCTCCGGCTTCTTTTGCCCGTGGAATGTTTTTGTTTCTCTACTACTCGCAAGGGCCCCCATGGCATCAGATTTGACATTTTTGCACTTCTTCAGAGGTTCTTTTATCAAAAGGAGTAAATACTACCTTTCTGTCTCTGAAAGACTGGAAGGGCTGGAACTCAGTCAGTATAGTTAACGTTATTTGTGTTTCATTTCTGGGATTATTTTACATTACTCATAAACATAAAAAAGTAAGGCTGTGGCACTAAGCTATACATACAACAGAACTTCCTGTGCCCCTGACGTTGTGCCAACTCCTCCAGCTTTTCGCACGGAATACCATGGTATCTCTACACACAAGAGCAGTTTGGATACATTGTTTACATTTCCTCCTTTCCTCTACAATCCTTCCTCCCCTGGTCACTCCTCCATGCTTTATTCAGCACTTGGTCCCTGTCTCTTTAGCAGTGCGGAACCTGGAATTTTATTGTTTTACCTATTTTTGGTATTATGTTAGGCACGGGAAAAACCGACGCCTTCATTTTTCAGAGGTTATTTTATCAAAAGGAGTAAATGTTACCTTTCTGTATCTGTGTCTGTGAAAGGATGGAAGGGCTGGAGCTCATTCCGTATAGGGCACGTTATTTCTGCTTTATTTTTGGCATTATTTTACATTACTCATAAAGATAAAAAAAAATGTAAGGCTGTGGCACTAAGCTACACATACAACAAAACTTCCTGTGCCACTGACATGTACGTGTCCCAACTGCTCCAGCTTTTCACACAGAATACCACGGTATCTCCACTTTTCACAAAAAGGCAGTTTAGATATGCTGTTTGCTTTTAAATGTGCCTTTGTAACCATGCAGACATATTAGTATTGTAGTATATAAATAGATTTATATTCTACAACAACAAGCACGTAACCAATGCAATCATTATATCTGCAACTGCTTTTGGAATGAAAGATTTGCTCACTAACTCTCGCCTCCATCCACTGCCTATATGTTTCTCATCTGCCATCCTCCTTCCCTCCACACTTCGCCCTTCCGTGGTCACCCATCCATGCTTTATTCAGCATTTCGTTCCAACCCTTTTACTTACCACGCCTCATTCCTCGGTGTCTCCCCTGCCTTTGGTACTCTCTCATCCCTCCCTCCCTTTTGTTCTGATTCCCTCCTTTCTATCTTGTTGGTGAGACTTAAAGGACTGCTTCAACTCTCTAAATCTCACCTCTAACTGTCACCACTGCTTCAGCTGTCTCTAATCAGCAGCACCTGGGGGACCTGAGCACGGTCCAGCTCCCCTACACAACCAAATCTCACAGAAACAGATCCCCTCCTCACACTATTTAAAGGCGCCCAGCTCTTCACCCAGTGCATCAGCTGCAGTGCCCAATCTTCACGGCCCCCACACTGCTCTCTACTCCCGGCAAGTTCACACCTCATCTAAATAATCCATACAGAAGCCTCATCTCTCCACCATCTACTCCCTAAAGCAGCCCTCCCCGTCTACACTCCTATATGTTCTCTCTTCTCCGTGCAGGATCACCACTCTCTTCTCTATACTTCTTGCAGGAAACCCCCACAATCTCTATTCTCTGTACAGACCACCTCTTTCTTCTCTATACTCCTTGTAGCAGCCCCCCACCATCTGTATTCCCTCCACAAGTCTCCTCTCTCTACTCCCTCCAGGAGTCCCTGACCATTTATATTCCCTTCACAAGCCTCCTCTCTCTTCTCTGTATTTATATAATACAATTCCAAAGATTAAAATACTAAAAGTAGTTCTTTCTTTTTAAAATGTATTTTAGGCACCTACAGTTACATTTATTTTCTCACAACCACATAACAATGATGCTATATTTCTGGACTCCTTAAACATACTGTATTAAATCCAAACCTGCATAGCACTTCTAAGCTCTACCAAAAAACCCAACAGTCGCACACAAATAGGGGCATTTGTTTTCTCTCCCTCTACCAATATATATATTCCTAACGCCACATTACTGAACAAATGCGTACACTTCAACAAATGCGTCAGCACTTAATATTGCTTACAGGCTTTACCTAAACACACTGTTTTTAACCTTCAATTGCAAATGTTTTCACTACCTCCATATTCACATCACATCTATATACATCTTGTCACCGCATTTATATAAATATTACTATTAATTCTTTGGCCGATTTCCATTTCATTTTCTATGTTTTAAAACATTGTACTTTATTTACATATAGGAAGAACCGCTCTCACAAACACTTCTTCCATTCTGATCCCAGTGGAAAATTGTGACCACCATGTTATTTACAAAATTAAACTTTGTTAAGTACATCAAAAAAGTGTAAACATCAATACAATTAGGAACGATTAACTAATTTTAAAAATCAATACATGCTGGGGTGGTGTCAGTAAATACTAAATTAAAAAAAAAAAATTTTTGGTTATGTTCCTAGTCCCTCCTCTCCTACTTATTGGTGGCCCTTTGAAGAGTTATTCTACTGCATTAAATCTCACCTCTGTCACTGCTGCTTCAGCTGTCTCTAATCAGCAGCACCTGTGAGCTAACGAGCCCCTCCCTTCTCCCCTACTCAACCAAACCTCATAGAAACACATCCCCTCCTCCCCCTACTTAAAGGCGCCCAGCCCTTCACCCACCTCCTCTGCAGCTGTGTCCACTCTGCAGGACCCCCACACTGCTCTCTACTTACATATTCACCCCACCCGCCTATCCCCTCTCCTCTATATGATCCCTGCAGAAGCCTCATCTCTTGACCATCTACTCCCTAAAGCAGCCCTCTCCAACTATACTCCCTATAAGCTCCTATCTGTTTGCTCTACTCCCTGCAGGATCCCCACTCTCTTCTCCACACTCCTTTAAGGGGACCCCACCATCTATATTTCCTGCACAAGCCTCCTCTCTCTTCTCAATCCTCCCTGATGCAGCCCACCACCATCTGTATTCCCTTCACTAGTCTCCTCTCTCTTTCAGTGGCGTAACGAACCTTGAGGGGGCCCCCCTGCAGGGTAGGTGAAGGGGCCCCCTCCAGACTCAATCTAGAGCTCCTCAGCAGAAGTGCGGTGCTGACGGGGCCCCTTGGAGGGTGGGGGCCCCCCGCACCGCGGGGGCTGCAGGGGCCTGTGTTACGCCCCTGCTCTCTTTTCTCTACTCCCTGCAGGAGCCCCCCACCATCGGGTTTCCTTCCACAAGCCTCCTCTCCTCTTTAATCCCTGCAGTAGCCCCCCATATCTGTATTCCCTTCACTGCACTCTTCTCCCTTTTCTTTACTCCCTGCAGGAGCACCCCACCATCCGTATTCCCTCCACAATCCCCCTCTCTCTTTTCTCTACTCCCTGCAGGAGCCCCCAAACCATCTGTATTTCATCTTCTCTTTTTTTCTCTACTCGATGCACGAGCCCCCACCATCTGTTTTCCCTCCACAAGCCTCATTTCTCTTTTCTTTTATCCCTACAGCAGCCCCCACCATCTGTTTTCCCTCCACCATCCTCCTCTCTCTTTTCTCTACTCCCTGCAGCAGCCCCTCACCATCTGTATTCCCTTCACCACCCTGCTCTCTCTATATTCTCTACTCCCTGCAGCAGCCCCCACCATCTGTATTACCTCAACAAGCCTCCTCCCTCTTTTCTCTACTCCCTGCAAAAGCCCCCACTATCTGTATTTTTTCCAAAAGCCTCCGCTCTCTTTTCTCAACTTCCTGCAGGAGCACCCCACCAGTTGTAATCCCTCCACACGCCTGCTCTCTCATTGTTCTACTCCCTGCAGGAGCCCCCCCCCGCCATCTTTATTTCCTGCACTAGCCTCACCTCTCTTCTCCCTACTCCCTGCAACATCACCTTCCCATCTATGTACGTGTTACCATGTTTAAATAACAGGATCATATTACAAAAATTTGTTTATTAAAATACATTACTGGACCACTGATATTAAACTGCATATGAAGCAAAATTTCCAGTGCAATTCACATTAGCCCAACCCTTCGACATTTTTCATACTTACAAATACTGGTCAAAATAAATAACTCATTCGTAGTATTTATATTTCCTGGCTCCATTGTTTATTTTTTACTTAGTGTAATGTGGGTTATAGTGTAAAATCCTTACATTTTGGTTGTCAAATTGTGTTTTGGAGGCTTTACAAAAAAACCTTGGCAAATGTATTAGATTTGCAGAGCCAATGGGCTATGTTTACAAACAATAGAATTTGAAATAATCCTTTTTAAGTCCATCGGTAAAGGCTTTACAGTTTGTGTCTTCATTTCTTTCTTTTTCTATTTTAAGCAAAAGTTATAAAAATACTACAGAGCCTATGGCAGTGCATTGCACGTCAGTGAGGACTAAAGGTACTCTCTCACCCCTTCTAGCCTTTCAACAACAGTGACATCATATCTCTTCTCTTTTAAAATAAGACATTACATTTTACATGTTTAAAATTCTTCAGAGGTTGTTTTATCAAAAGGAGTAAATACTACCTTTAGGTCTATCAAAAGCTGGAACAGCTGGAAGAGCTGGAATGCTGTCAGTGCAGGGCAACATACTTGTGTTTCATTTTTTGGATTATTTTGAAGTACTCATAAAATTAATAAAATGCTTGTAAGGGTGTGGCGCTAAACTACACATAAAACAGAACTCCCTGTGCCATTGACATTGTCCCAACCCTTTACAATAACATGGTATCTCCACTTTTCATAAGAGAACTATTTAGATACACTTTTTACTTTTAAATATTCGGTTAAAAGCTTGTAAACCTAATAGTATAATAGTACATATATAGATGTATATTGCACAACAAGCAACAAGCATGCAACCAATGCAATATTTATATCTGCAACAGCTTTCAGAACGAAAGGTTTGCTCATTATCTCTAGCCTCCATCCACTGCCTACACGCCTCTCTTCATCTGTTGTCCACCTTCCTTCCACAATTCGCACTCCCGTGGTCACCCCTCCTTACTTTGTTTAGCACTTTGTCTCTCTCTCTTTTATTTACCATGCCTCACTCCTTTGGAACTTTCTCAACTCTCCCTGCCTTTTGTTCCAAGTCCCTCCTCTGCTACTTGTTAGTGGCTATTCGAGGAGTTTTTCAACTCTCTAAATCTCGCCTCTACCTGTTTCCTTCTACTTCATCACTCTTTAATACGCAGCAGCTGAGCCGCACATTTATATTCCCTGCAGGAAACCCCTCTCTCTTTTCTCCACTCCCTACAACAGCACACTCCCCTCTATGTACTTATAACCGTGCTTACCGGACAAGATTGTGTTATAGAAATGTACTTCTTTACAGAAACATATTAGCCCACTGATCAAATGCTGCATATAAAGCAAGCTTCCCATAGAACCCATATTATATCAGCCCTTCTACACTTTACAGTGTTACAAATACTGGCCAAAATAAATAACACACGTTTAGTATTTATGTTTCCTGCTTCCATTATTTAGTTTTTACCTTACTATAATATGGTGAATAGTTCACAAATCAAATTAGTGATTTCTATAGTTCACACTAACAAACATTATAGCAATCTAAACTTATACAAATGGTTAAAACAATATTTAATACCTTATCACATATTATCAAAAATTAAAACCTCAATATCACTACCTTTTATTTCCATACAGATCACTTTTTTTTAAGAAAACGAATAAAATTCACAAGGTAAGAAACATTTTTCAGATACATTGCGCAAAAAACGTATGGCTGATACCTCCGAATCCTGCGATTACTTCGCCCTCGCTATCTGCAGCAACTCCACCCAACTGTGCAACCTGCACATCTTTTATCACCCCCCTGGGAATGAACGACTCCTTCACCGACCACCTCATGGAAATCATCATAGCTAAGATTTCCACCAATGCTAATGATATTTTCCTTGGTGATTTTAATTTGCACTGGAACGATCCCAAGGATTCACATGTCAACGTCATCAAAGACCTCTTGGCCGATCAAGTCCTGACCCAAGCCTGCTCTCGCCCAACTCATTCAAAAGGGGCCACTCTTTTTAGGGGTTTAAGGTTCTTTTAGCCTTGGTCAGTGCGGTATGCCTACCCTCCTACAGGATCCCGGTAGGAGGGTAGGCATACCCCTATGGTTCTTTTCCCTTGAAGTAAAACCTACCGGGTACTGTTGACACCCAGACAGTTTGACTTTTAGGCAAGAGCTGTCCCATACAGGTAGTACAACTATTTAAACTGACACTTAACTAGGTCATGTTTGATTGAGGATAGATGTAAACCACTAGGTCCTGAAGAATCGCGGCCAGAGTGCTAAGGCGAGAAACATGTTGACCTCACAATATGTATTGTAGTCCTGGATCGCTACATGGAACCCTAATTTCCAGCGATCATAGGCTACCCACTGCTTTTACTTGTGACAGGGGACCACCAGAATAAATTGATCTCCGGTACCTTGTGTCATATTTTAACTCACGTATTTACACTATCCGTTCCTTCCTGGCCCCTAACCTGCACTTCACCCCAGGCAGTTGGTAAAAAGATCTCCGCCAAAGAGCCCCTGTTTGAGGTGAGCCCGTGGGGCATTGCACCGCCTGCCCCACGAGGAGCAACCGCCAATGATGAAGCATGACACTCGCAAGGGTGTGTGAGGCCATTAATACCAACATATTGGATACCCAGAATAGCCCTCCACTGAGCACTACCTTCCCTTCTTGTCACCGTACCTTTACCTCTTCCTATTCTCTAGTCTATAGGAACATCCCAGTCCGTTTTTGCCTGTCAGTGCAATCTTCACCATTCAAATAAACTTCCTTACCCTCCCTAAGGCATCTATAGGTAAATGGAAGCGACCAAGCTTCATGGAGATAAGCACTCCCAAGAGGTTCATATCTACCAATCTACTTCATACAGCCTTCGAACTTGAATAGAGGGAACGTGAGAGTTATTAACCCGTGGATAAGCCACGTTGCTGAATTGGCCTTTGCCACAGAAAACGGTAATGGTTTCAACCTCTCAATGTGTAACATTGAAAAGGAAGCATCTTTCATTGACAGCAAACGCTGTTTATCAGTCAAATTAAATGGGGCAAACAATGATGATGTATTCATGCAATGCCATGGCACTTTGCCAGCCTTTAAGGTTTGCAAAGTCCATGCAAACTGCATAATGGAACGCAATTGATTTTGACCATGGTACAAAACAGACACTTCATCCTGCACAATATCAACAACAGATGATACAATATTGTCTAACGTGTAAATGCGGGAAGAAAGCTTATTAATGCTGTTATCCACAACTGCCAGCACTTTTTCTAAATTAGCCTGATCTATAGGTCTAATGCGGGTAGCCGCCTCAATCTGGGACGCTTTCCAGGCTTCGTTGTAAAAAGCATATATCCATCTTTTAGATCTGCCAGTAGCCGGGATCTTTTATGAAATCATTCAGATCAACATCGTCAGTCAGTTTAGATAAATGTAGCTTAACTGATGCCAAAGTGGAATTTTTGAGCCAATTTTGACATAATTTGCCTACAGAATAAGTAGTAACAGAATGGCCACTTTCAAAACGAGGAGCCACCCTGACCTGTGTAAAGCCTTGAGCCAAACCCAGAAAACGATGCTGGCAAGAATCAGCACTTCTGTGCCAGAGCAACCAACCCTTGGGATCCAAACTGGATATGTTAAAGGAAGAATTCAGCAACAGAGTGGTTAATCTCTGATAGAAAATTTAGTAGCATTATTCCAACCAGAATATTCTTCTAATTCAGGAAAAGAAGGAGCATTTAATTTTTTAGCAGTAGCCAATCCAAAGCATGTTGTCTGTGAAATTGTAGAATTCAAGAACAACATATGGTTCGGGATCAGGCATGCACGTTGCAGAGCCTCAGTGCCTTGCACTTGCCAGCTTTTAGAACCCCAAACTGATTTAAGGTCAATTGTATCCTTCCACAACTCGTAGCCACCTAAGCTAACTGGTCTAGAAAGGACGTTGAATACAATAATTTAGTATCGGTAAGTCTAACTTTGGATGTGGTCTATTCGGACATCTTAAAATAAAATGCATTGGGATTTGACTGATTAAAATCACTAAAATAAGAGAACCTTTTCAAAAAGGAAGCAGAGCTGCCTTGTATAGGAGCTGGACAATGCTCCCATTGTGTATAATTTACAGTGTTCCTCCTGGTATTAGTTTTATGGAAGTAACGATTGCCAAAATGTTGGTAACCATATAAATCACTGTAATTAGCAGATTCTAAATACAAATCTTCAGCATCAAAGGCAGCATATTTCAAATCAGAAAACAAGGCTTCTACGGCCTGAACATCCCAATCATCAGAACGTATATTTTGTTTAACTACATCCTCCATAGAAACTCTAAGCACATTAGGGACATTTATAACCTCAGTGGGACCATGAATTTGAAAACGAACAGAATCCCATACAATCCCATCTAAAACAGGCAACGCAGTGATATTAACAAAAGCCAAGTCTCTCTTCAATCTGTGTGATGAGGAATGCGGAGCCAATGTTCCATTGATATGTCGAATGCATGTTCTCTCTTCGACATAGTGTCCATTGACAAACTGAAAAAAATACACCACAAAGCCAACTGACATGAAAATGTCAACTGAAAAAAACCCACCAACCAAATGTAGGTCCAAGGGGGAATCAAAAAATGTTTTTTAAACAATTTAGCCAAAACAGAGACCTTTGAAGGTTTCCTCGATGTTTGTGAATCAGTGTCAAATGAAAATCTGGATTCTGTAGCCAAGCGAGTTTGCAAATCGGGCATCGATAAGTAAGTTGGGTAAGTGTAGTCAGTCTCATTAAGTTGAGTACCAGGCAGTGTACTTAATAAAGGACTAGAAATTGCAGGCATCTCGAGGGCAACATCAGGCACCGGATCAGAAGCTGGGGCCAAAACAAAATTTCTCAAGATCGAAGGACATGAGACTGCCGGTGTCATACTAAGAAGAATCGGCCACTCTGTGTATCTTGACATTGTCAATGGAGATATACCTTTTTTCCTTACGACCTGGAAGCGGTGGTAAAATGACTGTTCTTGTGCCCTTCACGCCAAGCACCGTAGCTGGAGCTCGATAAGAGAGACCAAATTCTTTCTTGTTTTCGATCTTCTCCCGAACCAGTTCTCCAATTTGGGGTAGCCAGCAAACTACCGGTATCTGCAACGCATCATCCGAGGTGGAGAGCAAATGTTCCTTTGCAAGACTGTCTCTCGTCTCTTCTAGATTCTGTAAAACATTGCAATGTTCATCTACATCAAACGAGGCAGCAACAGCAGCCTGGTCTAGACCGTCAAAGTCCGGTACAAACAACTTGATGCCAAAAAGCATTTGGTATGGGGTCCGCCCACCCAGAGATCTTCTAGGGAGATTATTTAGAGCACGCTGCACGCTATTGAGGTGGGCCAGCCAGTTCCTGCCAGTGCCTATGACTCTAGCTGTCAAAGACTGCTTTAAATCTCGGTTCATTCGTTCCACTACACTATTACCCTCTTTATGGAGACGAAAAGTTGACTTGGACCCCCAACGAAGTCATGGCATCCTTATACGCCTTCGATGCGAAAGCCGGACCCTGATCCGAATGGAAGGTACCACAGGCAAAAATCCCTACAAAGACACGCAAGTCTCTTATGACAGTTCGTGAATCAGCGCTGCGGTGTGGCCAAACCCACACAAAGCGTGTGCATGAATCAACTGCTACTAAGATATACTTATACACAGTATCAGAATAACAAGCATTTGCAAAGCAATAGGTCTGGCATTAGGAAACTTTGAGCTATTGGTCTTGTGAATACATTTTTTTAAATTTATGTATTGGTTTTGAAAATAGCCAAATTAATAGCTTTGTAATTTACAATGCCAATAGTTATAACTTTCGCAAATGTGACACATATAGCATTTGTAATGCAACATGTTTTGTATTTACGTGACTTAGATGTATTGATATTACAAATAACAATGGCTTTTAATTTTTTTAAATAATTAATACTTAAATAAAAGTTATTGTAATTTATAATGGCAATAGCTTAAACTTTTGTAAATAACTTTTGTGAAGATTATGTTCAGTGTATTTTATTGTGAGGAAAATCCAAGAACAGAAGTGCAATATTAACATCTTTTTGTGACATTTGTAATAAAGCTTGAAACATTGAGAGAACATATTTGAACCAGTTGTTGTTGAATGGTTGCACAGATTGATGCTGTGATGGCGCGGAGTGATGTTGTGGTGGCGCGGAGTGATGTTGTGGTGGCGACGAGTGATGCTGTGGCATTCAGTGATGCGGTGGTAGCGCATAGTGATGTTGTGGTGCCCCTGAGTGATGCTGTGGTGGTGCTGTGGTGGTGCTGAGTGATGCTGTGGTGGTGCTGAGTGGTGCTGTGGTGGTGCTGAGTGGTGCTGTGGTGGTGCTGAGTGATGCTGTGGTGGTGCTGTGGTGATACTGAGTGGTGCTGTGGTGGTGCTGAGTGCTGCTGTGGTGGTGCTAAGTGGTGCTGTGGTGGTGCTGAGTGATGCTGTGGTGGTGCTGAGTGGTGCTGTGGTGGTGCTAAGTGGTGCTGCTGAGTGATGCTGTGGTGGTGCTGAGTGGTGCTGTGGTGGTGCTGAGTGATAATGTTGTGGTGCTGAGTGGTAATGTGGTGGTGCTGAGTGGTAATGTGGTGGTGCTGAGTGGTAATGTGGTGGTTCTGAGTGGTAATGTGGTGGTTCTGAGTGGTAATGTGGTGGTGCTGAGTGGTAATGTGGTGGTGCTGAGTGGTAATGTGGTGGTGCTGAGTGATGCTGTGGTGGTGCTGTGGTGGTGCTGAGTGGTGCTGTGGTGGTGCTGAGTGGTGCTGAGTGGTGCTGTGGTGGTGCTGAGTGATGCTGTGGTGGTGCTGAGTGATGCTGTGGTGGTGCTGAGTGGTGCTGTGGTGGTGCTGAGTGGTGCTGCCGAGTGGTGTTGTGGTGGTGCTGAGTGGTGCTGTGGTGGTGCCAAGTGGTGCTGAGTTATAATGTGGTGGAGCTGAGTGATGATGTGGTGGTGCTGAGTGATGCTGGGGTGGTGCTGAGTGGTGCTGTGGTGGTGCTGTGGTGATGCTGAGTGGTGCTGTGGTGATGCTGAGTGGTGCTGTGGTGGTGCTGAGTGATAATTTGGTGGTGCTGAGTGATAATGTGGTGGTGCTGAGTGATAATGTGGTGGTGCTGAGTGGTGCTGCCAGACATGAAAAGCAGATAAAGAAGCGAGAAGGCTTGATACTTGGGCCTCCTACACGTCATTGCGCCAAGATGCCTATGGGTGAACGTGCGCTTTACAAATACACATGTTATGTAGCTATGTTATCTCTTCAGGGAAAGTGATGAAAGGGAAAGCAACATGACTGATGACTGACCAAAACATACAAGTTTCCAGCTGCCTGCCCCATAGGTGTACCTGCTCTTCCATTTGTTTACTCATTAAACACTAATGCAGATGGAAATCGGCTCCTTGGTGTTTGTAAAACGAAATGGCTCGCTGAGCAAGCAGCTGAGGGTTGCAACGCGGTCGCAAAAATAGAAAAGAGGAGGGGTTCTTTTTTGAGAAATAAACTTGCTGAACTTAGGAAACTGCTTACCTTTTCCCTTTTAAAACAAGTTTCCGGATAAGATAATTTACTCTAAGATTAACAATGCATACATAATTAAATCTATGCAACATAACCGCAGACTATGGTTCTTTAAACGTCATGCAACCAGTAAGGTGTTAAATAAACAAGCAGAAGTAATGTGTCTGCATGTTAAAAACAAGTCCAAGCCTGACTGATCATTTTCATTGCGGCATACATAATGTGCGTAGGTGGGTGTGTAGCAACTGCTTCTCAAGTGCTAGTTGAAACATAAAATAATGATCCTCTGAAGTTGTATTGTATTAACTTGAATATTTACATTTTAGCACATTAAAAAAAGTCAGTAAACTTGTGTTTGGATATTTGACAGCTGCATTGCACCACTGCTCCCTGGCTCTCTGTTGTGTTGTCTGCAACTTCGGCACTAACTGAGAATTTTGGAGTTGCATGTCTTACTAGCAGGCGCTACGCTCTGCACCTGTGCACCCAAACACGTATGTTTTAATAGGTTGTTAAGAGGTATTTCTTTCTGTGGAGGAAACCTTCGACATGCATCCCCCCTTTATAAATAAATATAAAAAATGCGCACACACAAAGCGATATGGGACAGGTTGAGACAGGCAGGGTGGGAGCGAAAAGTTGTTACTCAGAGACCCTCAGACACAACGTCGATCAAAGGGTTTGCAGAGTGAGAAGAGGATCTGAAAGCCTGTGAAGCCGTGGCGTGTGTAGGAGTCGGGACAGGGGAGGCCTGGGATGAAGGAATGAGAGCAACTCAAGTGATGGAGAGCGAAAGGGACAGCGTGAGAAAGAGTACGAGCGTGCTCGAGTATGCATGCATTGTTGCGAGAGGGAGTACGACAGGGGAGCTGAGGTGGTGAGGTCTGCATGTGTTACCTGTCCAAAGCCTTAAATCGCTCAATCAAGGTTGTATGAAAAGGTCGAGTGAAGTAATTGGATTTCCTTTATGTTGAATCTAAAAGAAATATACATGTATTGAAACCTAATGCGGTAAGAGGTTAAAGTGCTAATAATAAACCTCTAAATGCCATGAATATATACCTGTCACTCAGTCACATCCGATATCTAATATAATCAGTCAAGACGATAAGACGCTTGAGGCCAAGACGTCTATAGGTCAGAATTCACAATAAGAAATGGTCTATTACTCTTGTGGTAAACAGGAAGCGGACAACTGTCCCACTTGAGGCTGCAATACAGAAGTAGAGTAGAGTGTAACTCGCCTTATGCAATAAAAGAGTGAACGAATTTGACATGCAATAAGCCAAGAAGTTACCTGATATCTCTACAATTGGCGATACGTGGTACTAGTCCTCAAATGACAATAAAATATGCGGAGGGTGTAAGAACGCAAAGAACGATATAAAGGCGGAAAAAATGCACCAAGCGCGATTCTGAAATGAAAAAATGATCAATTGTGCTAAACAGGAATATCAAGAGATGGCTATAAAGAGCATGTTCAAAACCACAAGCTTATGTCACACATCTAATTTTGGAAATACTCGCATGTTATCCAGGTTCCTAACTTAATAAAACATGGTCGATACATTAAGGTGGGCAGATCATGTAAATAACACCCTAGTCCTTAAACTAGATAGGAGGAGGATACATGCGAGGGGGGCTCCGACTGAAACCCACCAATACAGTTACTAAGTCACAGCTGTACCTAAATGGCTAAGCCTAAGTTATATAGTGCAAGGCTCTATGTTAAAAATGATGCGTGCTCCATACCAATAAGTGCAGCTAGATCATATGCTTGAATACAGCCGAGATAGGGTGTTAACGAATAGCGGGTAATTTAACTCAGTGATGCGGCATCGCACTATGTCCTCAAAGTAAAATGGAGATTAGCAAGCTGGACAATCTGGAGGGTTACTTACATGCCGCTGGTACCAAAAGTGTCCGCTCGCTTCCCTCGATGTGTACACGGGCTTGTCTTGGCCGATTATTTTTAAATAGGTAAGCCCGAGCGCGCCAAACCAGATTGCTCGGTATTTCCGGGTCACGTGATCAGGGCATTCAAGTCTACGCAGTGCCAGTCTCTATGGTGCGTGCGTGCTGGTACAGCAGGCAACACTGGAATGCTGACCCTTAAAAACAAATCAGAGGGCGCTTCGCGAAATCGGCAACACAATAATTTTCGGCACGATAGTAAAAGCAAGCACCAGTAGAGGCGTGTTTGGAAACAGAAGTCTGGGTAAGGGGAGAGGATACTTAAAAGGGGCCGCGAACCGGCAAATGAGCAAAACTAGCCAAATGCGAGCTTTGCATTATGACAAGATGGTTGGGAGGCCGTGGGCAGCAACAGCAGGGGTGAATAATTAGGGGGGGAGGAGAAATGCGAGACACGGCCTGGCGGCCGTGAAAAGTGTGAAGCAGTGGGCGGGGGAGCGGGGGAGCGGATCCCTTTGAAGTGAAGCTCTCGAGGCAGACGGCTCGGGTAGCAAATGGTAAAAAGCGCATGCATGTTCACATGCACCTGACGTAATCCGCGATGGTTTCAGAGCTTGGATGAGCCTCTATACTCTCGTCCTATTATCGCTTGCGCGATTAATAGGACGAGACCTAAAATGGACCGCAGTGATTTAAATAAACACAACCAAGTGGTTTATTAGAAATGTACAACTGTGTCTGGGGCGGACTCGCAGCAGTTGAAGGCTTAATCAGCTGGCAAATGTCACATTGAAGGACATAATCACGCGTCTGTTTGTACAGTCCCCGACACCAGAAACGTTGTTGTAACTGAGATACAGTAGCTGAAACGCCCGCATGAAAAGACGCAACACCTTCATGGGCAGCTGTAATCAGTGCTGGCCTGCGGTCCGCGTTGGGAATCAACCTTTCACCAACGTCAGGTATTTTCACATAAGGAACTTTATCAGGACTTAAGTAGTATGAATATTTCGAAGGGAACCCCTTAGGATATTTACTTCCCTTCTCAGTCGCAGCAACGGCTGCCAAGATATCATCATCAATCTTACTTTTGGAACGTGTAACTGCTGCAACCAAATATGTCGATACTGCTGATTTTGCAAATTTAGTACACACAGAATTTTGGGGCTTGGGGCTATATACAATTGCACCTATCCATTAGTGTCACGTTGTATCTTAAGCTCAAGGTGCAGAGGACTAGAGATCGAAAGCCCCCAGATCTCCTAAGACTAATAAGTCTCAAACCAAAACAATATTCTTGAGTCCAGCACTCTACAAAAAGGTAATGGTAGTCTATATTACACAAGATTATTTCAATTTCTTCAGTTTGTTAATGTTACTAATTCTTGAAAAATGATGAATCTTCAGTGGAATATTTGTAAACTCTTTATTTTTTCAAAAAGTTCTTCCTTCAATAAAAACAGACAGTAGCCGATGCCAACGCGTTTCGTCCACAAGGACTTCTTCAGGGCTAAGAATATGATTTTCTTGGTCGGTCCCTAGAATTCAGCATTCCGCTCCGTGGCGTCGTGTCCACCGCAGTTTGGACACGACGCCACGGAGCCGAATGCTGTAGAGACTTATGTATGTTGGAGATATAAAAACCCAACTTATTGCAGACCATAACAAAGAAAAACCTGATCAATGGATATTAGCAAAGACACTTTGAAGATTTACAAGAGATTTTATTGCTATACTCCTCTCATTATACTGAGGAAGTGATCCATATTGAATTAATAATATCGAAGGAGCGATTTTGTCATCACATCAGGAATTAAGAAACTTACTTCATTGAGAATTGGATTTACACTTGCGTTAGCTGAGAGGTGTCCCTTTGAATTCTAGGGACCGACCAAGAAAATCATATTCTTAGCTGAAGAAGTCCTTGTGGAAAAACGCGTTGGCATCGGCTACAGTCTGTTTTTATTGAAGGAAGAACTTTTTGAAAAAATAAAGAATTTACAAATATTCCACTGAAGATTCATCATTTTTCAAGAATTAGTAACATCAACAAACTGAAGAAATTGAAATAATGTTGTGTAATATAGACTACCATTACCTTTTCGTAGAGTGCTGGACTCAAGAATATACGGCTGATTTTGCGGCCTCATCGGCCAAAGAATTAACAACAGCGTGAACTCCCACGCGCTGATGACCGAGAGTATGAATTACAAAAACGAGTGGCAACTGCTCTTCAAGCTCAGCCACTCGGACCCAGATCATTTTATGTTTTATTGTGCTACCCATGGAATCACGAAAATCATTCTAAATCCAAAAGAACAGGTTTTCGTTGTAAGACTGGACACAGTAGTAAGAATCACTCACAATAAGAGTCGTCACACTAGGATCAGCGTACTCCAATGCAAGCATCAGAGCACGAAGCTCTGCCAATTGTGCGGTGCAGTCCCCTAAAGTCTGCGTGTGCACGACGCTGGACTTGAACTCATCATTCACCATGGCATCTACCACAATGGCGCAAGCTGGAACATATGAGTGCTTAGACCCATGCACAACTTGCGCTGAACCATCAGTGTATATGATGCAATGGAAATCCTCCAAAGGCCGTATAGTCAAAGGTGCAGGATAAACAAATTCATACTGCCTAAACTCTTGCGACTGTAGGGAGGCATCCAAAATAAATGTGACATCCGGAGACGTCAATGATGCTGCCCATTGTATCCACCGTGGGTGCAAAGCTTTAGAATTTGGTACACTGGCCTTCGTCACTGCCTCTAGTGCAGGATACAGGGTAACAACCAACATGCGTTTTCCCTGCGACAGTGCACGTTCTTTAAAAATTGCCATTTGCACTGCTGTCAAAACTTTTTCAGCTGATAAGTGAATTATCGGTATGCAGCCCCACAATGGGAGGGAAGAAAAGAAATGATAAGGCGATTAGAATGAATAAATAAATGGGACCATAGTGCAAAGAAAAACTATAACGCAGAGGACCCAAGGCAGTGTAAGAATGTTAGATTCAAGGGCCAAAGACAAGTCACCGAAAGTGTAGAGCTGAAAAACAGTGGTGTTTTCAAGACCGACAACAAAGATTTGTGCTCTCACCGAAATAGGCAAGATCATGGGAATAGGTATGTGGGGCTGCATACCGATAATTCACTTATTGGTCTTTCTTTATGAAGTATGGATTGTTCTAAATGTTACATTGGCATTTTCTTATCATTATGCAGATACCCCCACCCTTGTCTCTATGGAGACAAGTGCCCTGATGAAGGTGAGACCTACCCTAGGTCACACACCGAAACATACGTCGGCATCACTACAGCAGTAACCTGGCGAAGCCTAGCATATCTTTGATCTTCTGGTTTATTCATCAGCTATATTGGGTCTACCATCTAAAATTCTTATTATACTAATTGTATTATACCATGTCGAGGATGCGGTGTAAATCCAGCCAAAACAGGCCAGGTAGCGCCTGGAATAGACAAAGGACCTAACCTTGAGACTAACAAAGTGTGGGGTAGGGCGCCATTAAACCAAACTTGGTGCTGCCATGCATTAATCGGAACTTCCTGTGTCCTATATGGAACATATTCTTGTGGCACGGCAGTAGGAGCATATGTGTCGAACACACCTGTATTTGCGTTCACAGCAGGGAAGGTCACCCACAAATAGAAAATTTCGTATGGGTAAGCTACTTCCGCACTCACTACCATAATAACTGCTATGCCTTCTAACCCGTCGTTATAAGTCTGCAAATGATTGCGAACCGCAATTTACCTATGCTGCGGTATGTCAACGTCAACCATAGTAACACAGTAAGAAAGAGGTACAACAAAAAACTACGTAGCACAACTGGGTAGTAATTCAAAAGAAACCGTTTGAAAAGATTCAAGCTTGAAAAGACCTATGTAACTATAGGTAGGTGTGTCCGACACCACTGTCTTCCGGAAACAATAGTGAAGGAGGTTAAGGACTGATATAAGCACTACTCAAGCGTCATGTAATAAGACCACCAACGATTGGGCGCAATGTCGCAGGGATTCTGCTCCTACACAGACCTGTGCATAGAGACTTGGAACCTTAGTGAATTAGGGTGTACCAAAACTCACCTTAGTAGCCAAAATCCCCTACCAGACTAGCAATCAGTGTCTCATTGGTTCTTCCATACCCCCAATGATTAGACAACCCAGAACATGGACTTAGAACACCTCAGGTAACGTGGAACACATGAACACTCTTTCGTTATACTAACATACTGAGGTACTGAAATTCTGAACCCGTTTCATAAAAGTCATCGTACCATGACGATTTTGGTAGCATCAGACCGAAAATGGCGAGTGTAAGGTGTACAAGTATTTTCGTCATATTCGAGTGACGAGATCACCGTGAAATCAGAGTTTCCGTTCTGAACCCTCGGGCTCCATCTTGCGTGCGGCAGCCATTTTGTGGTTGCCCTCACATAGGCCGATGATAATGGCCGAACGAGTCTCCAAGCACACGTACACTTTAGCTGACTTCAGAATGACCTGAGAGCGACCCTCTTGCCTGAAGCCAAACTTGTTAAGCCAGTTCCTTTCCCAGTAGCGGATCAAGATTGCTGATCAAGACACAAGACACCATCAAACCTTTTATTATGTCTTATCTTGCTCACACCTGTCTCTGCTCCTTTCTTTATGGTCCATTTACGATGGGGATGTGCCCGGTTTCATGGTGGGTTGGATCGACCTGTCTGATGAAGAATGTTGGGTTTGACTAAAAATTGATTGTGGGCTGGACAAACTGAAAAATGGGCTTGTCATCATTATTCTGCGGTTTTATCGTGAAAACATGTGAATGGCCAACTGTAAAATCAGGAATGTTAGCCTGAAGCATAGTATTTGGTATAAGAAGGGATGACTAGCTTTGTGAAGTTGAGCAGTCTCCTGAGAACATACACCGTGTTGTACTTCTAGGATACCTGTTACTGGCTGCAGCCAATAAATCTGATCTTTGACGTCACCAAGAAGTTTCTGTGTTTCTGTAGTCTGAGACAGGAGAATCTGAAGTCTTCGGGTGTGTCCCCTGGCACCGCTGGGTTCTAAATAACCCGGTACTTCATTTGACGCCCAACGTGGGGCGATTTCAGCGGTACCGGTCCAAGCCTGAGGTTCGTGAGGAGCTTCGTGTGAAAATTCTGGAGGAAGGCCAACCACTTCATCGACCCCTGTATGTCGTCGTGGTCCGAAAGTCTTTGCTGCGACGTTCCCCGCTTTCCGACGGCTACGAAGGGCTGCTGTCCTGACTATCGCCCTGTCTTGGACCCTTTGATGATTTGTAGAGCGCGACGATAGACGAGTCTTCTGGTGACGTCATCGATACCTCAGTTAAGTATGAGTGGAGCGTCGCCCAGTCCTTAGTATTTTGGGTATCCCCTTGGGATCTTTGATTTGGAACTTGCAAGTACCAAAGCCAAGGGACTCGTGTATTCACGAGACTATCGTTTTTGATATTCCCTTGAAGTTTGAAGCTAGGCTAGTGAGCGAAGATGCCTGGTCTTAGCAGACTTGGAAATGTGTTTTGTTGTGGTTATAATAGGGAGTCCTGATTGGAGGACTCGTGTCCGGTTCCTCCAATAGGAACTCCAACCTATGAGCTCTATGTGAAGCATGGCGTGGGCCCTATCGCATATAACGAAGTATGGATTCGTTACACAAAGAAGGACGGTGTCCTACAACGGCCCCGATATGGTAGTTTCGACACGGAAATTTTAGATAACCTAGAGGTTAGACTTTTCAAGAAGAAAGCCCGGCCGGCGATGTTTGACTCTTTCCGCCTATGGCGAAAGGAAGCCAAACAGAAAGAAATTAAATTAGCGAAGAGAAATAAAAGAGAAAGGGGTATCTCGATAATGCAAGCTGCTATGCAGTATAAGGATGATGAAGAGGAACAAGCGAGTGAACAGTTGCACAGGCAACGTAAACTGGCGATTGATAAATGCTATCCAGTTTTGCCACCTTTTCAGCAAGATGCAACGAAGGAACTTGAAAAAGATCCTTTAATGTCACATTTGATGAATTCGCCACCCTCTTATGCGCAGAGTGCTACAGCACCTCCGCAACCTTTAGTTGTGCAACCTCTGGTTGCTTTGCCTCTTACTGTTGCACAGCCGCCAGCTACTCTTCAGCTGGCTCCTACTCCCCTGGTGCAGCCTTCTCAAGGGCTGCCGACTTTGCTACCTGTTCCGTCTTTAATACCTACGACTTTTTCACCTGTTCTTACTGTTTCCTCTGCTACTTCCCCTACATTAGCTTCTTCTCAGTCCGCTTTATCTCCTGTTCTGTCAACTTCTCCTTCTGTCCGACAGAGAATGACGGACACTGTTACTAGTCTTTTGTCTCCTTTCTTTGGGTCATTAAACACGACCCCCGCTTCAGAGCATACACAGTTGCATAGCCAACTGCCTGATTCTAGAGAGAAGGGAGTATTGGACCACTTGGCGCGTAGATGGGTTACCGACCCTACAAGATACGAGTTAGAGTCTGTTATGAATGTCTTCCGCCAATGGGAAGCATCGAAGCAGAGATATGTTTTTGATAAAATGTGTGGTTTTCTTCTTGAAGAATTGGAGGATCGTGACTTGGAACCCAATCCACCTGAGTTGTGTCATTTCCGGTTCGAGTTTGCGAAAGGTACGATTGTGGGTTCCGACGTTGAGAGAGCAGTTGTGACATTGTTGTCATTTAGAAATGAGGCTATTTCCCGATCGTTGTTTGAGCCTGATCCCTCTGTTAGGAGGAAAGTGAGACAGTATCCCATGAGAGAAGTCCCCCCAGTTTGGAAGAAGGAGATCTAACCGCTAATCCACCTGTTCAGCCTCATTTTCAGCGTGTTTGGGTGCATGTTCCATGGAAGCGAGCTGAAGTCTTGGCCCTTAAACAGACCTTACCTGACCCCCGTAAAAATCCTGAAGGCTATTATAAGGAATTATCACAGACTGCAGACTCATGTGTTATGAATTTAGCTGATATAGACATGTTGTTTGGAACTGTGGTCCCGCAGCCTTTGTGGGGTTTGATTCGTCACACGGATCATGCGCAGGAGTTAGGGGACACATGAGCTAATATTAGTGCGGCAAATGACAGACAAGTAGGTGGTGCTAAACCTGAGCCTTTAGTAGCAGAACTCCCTGGTAGGATCGTTACTTACATGAAGACTCTAATGCCTGCGATGCTTGTGAATTGGGATAAATTGTCTGCATGCAAGCAAAAGAAAGAGGAAACTGTGTCTGATTTCTTCACTAGGTTTGAAGAAACGTTTATCGACCACAGCGGTCAAGACATGAGTACAGAAGGCGGTCAACGATTGTTCGTTGACAAGTTTGTGCACAATTTGCTTCCCGAGTTGTGTAAGAAATTGAAAGACTCAGAGAGTTCTTGGGCCGTTTCCTCTTCAGCACAGATATTGGCTACTGCACAATACTACGAAAATAGAGATAAGGATGAGAAGGACAGAGCAGACAAGAAAACTAAAGAGTTAAAAACGAAGGTTCTTTTACAGCAAGTGTATCCGCCCCGTAGTAATCAGCGTGACTATCAGCAACCTCAGCAATTTCAGAGAAACTCGCAAAGGTTCGAGTCTTTTCAACCACGCTTTCCTGTAGACCCTAATCAGTGTGCATATTGCAAAGAAGAGGGTCATTTTAAAAGTAGCTGCCCTGTGTTGTTACAGCGCATGAATGGTGTTTCTAGCGCAAGAGGTCGAGGTGTTCCACAAGCTCTTAGAGGTAGAGGGCATGGAGGATTCTCCCAGACCGCACGTCCGTTTCCTCCTCAAAATTCAATGAATAGTTTTGATCAGCAGAATAACACGTCTGGTAGGACGACTCAGTACTATGCCGATGACTACTATGCAGAAGGGGAGAATATGGAAGGTGATGATTGCTAGGACAGCCGTAGACAAAGAGAGGGAGTTGTTCCAGTTCCAGTAGATCAGAGTGGACCTTATGTTGAGGTGATTACATCAGGTGTGTCAGAGCCTTTTCTGTTGGGTACTGGTGCTATGAAGAGTTCTATTATGCACTCTAAACTCCCTGGCGCACCTTTGTCTGGCGAGACGAATGTTTCAGTAGGTTTTTCTGGCGCCCCGGTTAGGAACCCGATTTCTAGTCCTATGTCTCTTTCTGTTGGACCTTGTGAATTCGAAGCACCCCTTATTCTGACGACAGGTTGTGGTGAGAACTTGTTAGGATTGGATCTGTTGAAAAGAATGTATGCGACATTGTACTGTTCTCCTTCGGGGGTACAACTCACATTGGGCAAGAAAGTGGTCTCCCCGATGTATTTGTCGAAGGATAAACTTCCGGCAGAATTGTTATCTCTTCCTGATATTCTGTGGGCTACTGGTCCTAATGACGTGGGCCTTTTGGAACTACCGCCATATGTTGTGATGTTGAAAGCAAATGTTAAAATGCCGCGCATTCCCCAATACAAGATCTCTAATGAAGGTGAGAAGGCGTTGCTAGTGATCATTTATCATTTGATTGAGAAAGATGTAATTGAAGAAACGAGAGGTAATGTTTGCAATAGCCCTGTTTTACCTGTCTTGAAACGTACTGACTCTTCTCAGCCACCCGTTTACAGGTTTGTGATCGATCTTAGAGAGGTGAATAAAATCGTTGTGCCACAATTTCCTGTTGTTCCTGATATCACCTCCTTGTTAACTATGATTCCAGCTTCCGCCACTTGGTTTTCAGTGATTGATTTAAAGAATGCCTTCTTCAGCATCCCAATTGCCGAGGAGAGTAGGGATATTTTTGGTTTCTCTCTAGGAGGTCGAAGCTTCCGGTTCAAGCGCGCTCCTCAAGGCTATTGTGAGAGTCCGTCAATCTATAGTCAGGCTTTGAAAACACAACTTGATATGAATGTTCTACCTGATGGTGCTGCTCTTATTCAGTACGTCGACGATTTGTTAATCACTGCAGATACTGAAGAGATTTGTAAAGAAGCCACCTTGTCGTTGTTACGTCATTTATCTAATTTGCATCCTAAAGTGTCTCTTTTGAAATTACAGTACTGTCGACAAGAAGTGACCTACTTAGGTCATTTCTTATCGAAGGAGGGAAGAAGATTTACCCCAGAACGAATTCAGGCAATTGCAAAAATGAGTGTGCCAGTTACACAGAGAGAAGTGCGTGCCTTCTTGGGTATCACGTCATATTGCAGACAATGGATACCTAATTTTTCCCTACTGGCCAAACCTTTGGTGGCATTGACTTGTAAAGATACACCAAATCCCCTTCCGTGGTCCGAAGAGTGTCAGAAAAGTTTTTCGGAATTGTGCGATGCATTGTGTTCGGCTCCTGTGTTGGGTACCCCCGACTACAGTAAGCCCTTTACACTGTATGTCCATGAGAGAGAATGATGTGCATTGTCAGTGTTGACGCAATCTTTTGGGGACAAGCAGCGTCCATGTGCGTATTTCTCGTCGACTTTGGATCTGGTAGCCAGAGCGTTGCCGAGTTGTCTGAGAGCTACAGCGGCAGCAACTGTTTCTATTCGACAGTCTGCTGGTTTGGTGATGAATAATACGTTGATTGTAATGGTTCCACATGCAGTGGATACTTTTCTAAACAGAACCAAGACACAGCACTTAACTAGTGCTCGATTGTCAGGTTATGAGCTGACACTTTTAGCGAGCCATGTGCACATAAAGAGATGCAACACACTGAATCCAGCTACGTTGTTACCGATTCCAGCAGAGTCAGATGTTTCTGAACAACATGATTGTTTTCTCAGGACAGAAGAGGAGACGAAAGGAAGAGTAGATCTTAGGGACACTCCTCTTGTGAAGTGCAATGGTACCTTATGGTTGGATGGTTTGTGCTTCAAGCTTCCGAATGGTGATACGACTGCGGCATATGCTGTTACGACCTTGCATACGATTGTTGAAGCTGCACGTATCCCACATAACTCCGCTCAAGCAGCAGAGTTGATTGCACTTACGAGAGCGTGTGTATTATCGAGAGGAATGAGAGTAACCATATATACTGACAGCCAGTATGCGTTTGGTGTAGCTCACAGTTTTGGACGATTGTGGAAGGAACGTGGGTTCCTCACGTCTCATGGAACTAAGATTCAGCATGGTCGGTTGGTAAATGAGCTCCTCGAGTCACTTACTTTGCCGTTGCGATTGTGAAATGCAGTGCACATAAGAAGGTTACTGACGACGTTGGTCGCGGTAATGCGTTTGCTGATGAGGTTGCGAAAGAAATGACAAGAGATGTGGTAAGCCGAATGTATGTTGCCGGCCCTGCAAGATGGATTGGTGACGTTGGAATGTGTGAAGATACGATAGAGAGTGTGAAGTCTATCCAAGCTGAAGCTACAGAGAAAGAATTGAGTGTGTGGAGAGAGAGTACGGGTAAATTGGATGCGAATGGTTGTTGGGTTGAGTTGTCAGAGCATCAGCGATGGTTGTTACCCGATGCGTACGTGTTTGCAGTGGTTACAATGGCGCATGGAATGGCCCACATCAGTGTGAAAGGGATCTGTAAGTTGTTGGCTCCAGTATGGCAAAATGCTGGAATTCCCAAGTGTGCAGAGAATGTGGTTAAAAATTGTATGGTTTGTCTGAGATACAATCCTGGTACGGGAACTCCTACTCCAGCTGGTCATTTTGCGCCTCCAACGTATCCGTTTGAGGTTTGCAGCTAGATTTCATCCACATGGAGAGGTGCAATAACTTGAAATACGTACTCATTGTTGTTTGTGCCTTTTCGAGATGGGTAGAAGCATATCCCCTAAAAGATAATACTGCCTTGTCCACAGCGAAAGCCCTTCTCAAAGAGTTCTTCCCTAGGTTCGGTTTGCCGAGAATGGTTTGGAGTGACAATGGGAGTGAATTTGTGGGTCAAGTGATGAAGAGAGTGTGTGAAGGGCTAGGAATCCGCCAGAAGTTCCATGCTGCAAATCACCCCCAATCAGTTGGACTAGTAGAGTGCTAAAGTGGCACTCTTAAACTAAAACTGGCCAAGATACAAGCAAGCTCTGGCCTTAAATGGCCTGATGCTTTGCCATTAGCACTTTTGTCAACTAGGATGACTGTACACTCACGAGTGGGACTTAGTCCTTATGAGATTGTGTTTGGTCGCCCGGTCAACATATGGGGAGTGCCGAGGCCGACGAAATTCAGCGAGATTGAACACCCTGTACTGCTTGATTACTTGTATGATCTGACGGCTAAATTGCGTGTCTTACACCAACAGGTTCATGATACACTGCCTCAGGCTTCTGGAGATCCAGGGCATGCAATCGATCCTGGATCGTGGGTACTCATCAAGAACTTCCAGCGGACAAAGAACGATCAGCCCCGCTGGATCGGCCCCTACTTGGTGCTTTTGTCCACAAGAACTGCAGTACGAGTGCAAGGAAAAAAGAACTGGATCCACGGCGTACACTGCAAGAGGGTCCCTTTGCCTCTGCCGTACGACCGGTGGGTCCAGGAGGGTATTGCTGATTCTGAAACTGAGACTGCGCCTCATTTTCTGCCTTTCAGCGATGCACGTTTAATTGGGACAAGTTCTGAGCGTGAAAGCGACGACCTTTTGCAGGAAGCCATACCACCGTCAGTTCGATTGGACACTACCGGGCCTGAACTCCTATTCCAAGACCAGACGTTATCTGGAAAAAGCCGTTATAATTCTCCACAAATAAAAAATCTTTTTACTTTTTAGAAAAAAAAAGGTTCAGCTCTCCCATCCGAGAAACTGTTTTGACCGATTTTTGTTTTTTTGAACCGCCATCCGGGTTCAGCTGTAGGGTCGCGGCGTCAAGTCTCTGGAGTGCAAGCCGAAGACACAAGGTCGACGGTTCTGGTTGGTCGTAGGGCATTCCCTGGACTGACAGACGCATTCCTTAGCACGGAACACCCTACCTCCGCGAGCAGCAAGGTTAGAGGATGGAGTTTTTCGAGATGGAGAGACCTGCCAAAGAGATGAATTTTAGAGCCAAACTGTGTACAATGATGACTAGAAAACTTTTTCTGATATTATGCATTTTTATGTTGCTTAGCGTGATGGTGTTTTTAATGGGATATGTTTTATTCTCTTTTCGAGTGACGTTTGCACCCACTCCACAGCCCATACCTCCGTCTACTGTTTCCTCGCATTCTTTTCCCCCTCTACCTGAACATGAGTCCGTTAGAAGATTAGAGTTTATTAATAACTCCTTCGTTCAGCTTCTGCACCAACACCAATTAGTAGTGAACACAACTAACTGTTGGGTGTGTGGTCTTATTCCTCATACTACTGATAAAGGTATTCCTTACCTAGTCCTGCCATTCAGATATAATGGTTCTGTGTGGGCATACCGAACGATGTTCATCTATGCTCGCGAAGTCCACCCCCTACGTTCTGTGAAAGACAACCCAAAGAATCGTGCTCAAGTCAAGGGAATAGTCGACATGATAAAGGGAGCTAGTGCCTATGAGGCTATCCCGAAAGATGAGACACTAGCGTATATTGGATGGAACGTGACTGGATATGGAGCGAGTCTGAGTGAGAATCAGTGAGCAAAAAGATCCTCTCCGATTTGGATTGTAACCTATGTCTGCAAGGTAATGGCAAGAATCCAAGAGCTCAGTTAGGGAAGAGTATCTGCACAGAGACGTATGTTTTTGCGTCTCAGACTTCCCCATCGTTCCTAGCAGCTAAGGGTACCTATTTCATCTGTTATGATAGAGCATACACATGGTTGCCCCCTGGTTTCTCGGGCTCATGTTTTGTCTCGTTCCTGTTGCCTCCCACCTACACAGCTGCGGCAGATTACCACAAGACAAGGGTAGTTAGAGGCGTCTTCAGTAAGGAAGATACTGCAGGACAAGAATTGAGTGACTTTTCGAAGGGTTTTCTGCCGTTTTGGGGACCTATGGTTAACAGCAGGAACATACGACAATTGACGAGGGTGGTTGAGTCCACCGTAGTTGAAACTGCCGGTGCCCTTAGTAACTTGACTGCTGAGCTCCAGTCGGATCGTCTTATGACACTCCAGAACAGAGTTGCGTTGGACATCATACTTGCAGATCGAGGTGGGGTATGTAAAATGATCCAATCAAGTTGCTGCGTTTTCATTCCAGCTAATGCTCCGACAGTGTACCAGGCCATGTTCAGACTGCACAAGATCTCCGAATCTATACACGTGGATAAAGGAGATTGGTCGTTGATGGGATGGTTCTGGGGACTGTTATCCACGTGGGGATGGAAGATTCTGATGATCATTGGGATGATCTTAGCCATTCTTTTCCTGTTCTGTCTGTGCGTACAGTGTGCTCCTGCTATATGTGGCCTCTGTGCTACATCGTGTGTGAGGAAACCTGTACCAAGAGACGTGCTAAGTAATAGGATGATGCTACAGCAACATCTTGATGACCTGATGAATATAGACCTAGACTCAGACTAACGTGGGTTTAGGTTATTGCCTATATAAGGGCAAAAGGAGGGTCTGAGGTACTGAAATTCTGAACCCGTTTGATAAAAGTCATCGTACCATGACGATTTTGGTAGCATCAGACCGAAAATGGCGAGTGTAAGGTGTACAAGTATTTTCGTCATATTCGAGTGACGAGATCACCGTGAAATCAGAGTTTCCGTTCTGAACCCTCGGGTTCCATCTTGCGTGCGGCAGCCATTTTGTGGTTGCCCTCACATAGGCCGATGATAATGGCCGAACGAGTCTCCAAGCACACGTACACTTTAGCTGACTTCAGAATGACCTGAGAGAGCGACCCTCTTGCCTGAAGCCAAACTTGTTAAGCCAGTTCCTTTCCCAGTAGCTGATCAAGATTGCTGATCAAGACACAAGACACCATCAAACCTTTTATTATGTCTTATCTTGCTCACACCTGTCTCTGCTCCTTTCTTTATGGTCCATTTACGATAGGGATGTGCCCGGTTTTATGGTGGGTTCGATCGACCTGTCTGATGAAGAATGTTGGGTTTGACTAAAAATTGATTGTGGGCTGGACAAACTGAAAAATGGGCTTGTCATCATTATTCTGCGGTTTTATCGTGAAAACATGTGAATGGTCAACTGTAAAATCAGGAATGTTCGCCTGAAGCATAGTATTTGGTATAAGAAGGGATGACTAGCTTTGTGAAGTTGAGCAGTCTCCTGAGAACATACACCGTGTTGTACTTCTAGGATACCTGTTACTGGCTGCAGCCAATAAATCTGATCCTTGACGTCACCAAGAAGTTTCTGTGTTTCTGTAGTCTGAGACAGGAGAATCCGAAGTCTTCGGGTGTGTCCCCTGGCACCGCTGGGTTCTAAATAACCCGGTACTTCATTACCAGTCCAGAACGAGGAGTAAATGAAGACACATGCAAGTTTGAAATATTTATTTCTAATGCTGTGTTCTCAGGCGCAGTATCTTAGCTAATACAAGCAAACATATTATAAGCAACAAGGTTATCAGCATAGTTACTAGTTCATAAAATACAAAGGGAGAAAGCATGTTAAAATGCTAAAGGGAAGAAGGCTAAATGGCACCTCAGTCTTATCCTCCGTTGCTAGTATATTATATTATATCTACAGAAGGTCTCTTTGGGTTTTAGAAGGGCGGCCCCATACCTCTGGTCTAAGTAGAAAGGGATCACATCATCTTCTACACCAGCTCTCTGCATGCGAATATTCATCAAGTGTGTGTGCATGCTCTGCACAGTGCATTATTAAACGCGCCAAAAGCCAGAGTTGGCCACAGCTGCATATGTGTCTAGGATGTGCGCTGATCAGACCGAACAACAACCACTGTGTTGAAATAACCTTGAAGGCCTCGGCACTCACTGTTCAGACATAGCTTACCAAGCCAAGCTGATACTATAGGAAAACATATTCTCGTGTGAAGTAAAATATTCTACTACGCTCAAAGCATTATTAACCATATATGCCGTGTGCAGAAGTAGCAGAAAGGAAAAATGGCGTTTAAACTTCTAATAAGCTCATTCTAATTTAACACAGTGTGAAGGCAAAGCCTATCTACATGAAACCCCCAAGTCTCTTATATATTCAGAGGAATTCTCTTTTTTTCGCAGACAAAATCTCAGCCCTTGGAAATGAACTCAGCTCCATCACATACCCGCAATCCCTTACTGACCCGCCTCCTCCTACTGCTACGCCCCCAAAGGCTCCACCCAAAAATCATGCTTACTGTACTGACTTCAAAGTCTGTGACGAAGATTCAGTCTCTAAAATACTATCTACCCTAAACCTGAATAACCATTTTAATGACCCGCTCCCATCCAACTGCCTTGTTGCCTTTGCCCAATCCATTACTCCTACCTGGACTGCAATAATTAACGCCTCTCTCCGGCAGGCAATGATGCCTGACTCTAAAAGCTGGCCAAGTCCTCCCCATTCTGAAAAAGCCGTTGCTGGATCCAGCATCCCCTGACAACTTCAGACCCATATCCAACATTCCCCTCTTAGCCAAAGTTCTGGCGAAGGGTGTGCAACAGCAGCTAAGTCAACACATCAACAACTTCCACCTACTCGATGACTTCCAATCTGGATTTCAACCTGGGCACAGTACTGAAACCACCATTCTCCACATCGTTGATGATGCCCTCCAAGTCCTTGACCAAGGCAAAACCTGTCTCCTAATCCTCCTGGACCTATCCGCGTTTTCGACACGGTCAACCATGAAAAACTACTAAAACGCCTCAAACCCAGGATGGGATTGGAGGGCATAGTTCTCGAATGGTTTAGGCCCTTCCTCCAAAACCAATCACAGAGATTCCTAATCAGCGACAACCTATCTGCACCATCCCCGGTCAAGGTTGGAGTCCCTCAAGGATCAACCTTATCCCCCACCCTCCCCAACCTTTACCTACAACCGCTTACCGAAGTACTAAGCACTGCTAACATCTCCTACCATATGTACGCTGATGACACTCAGATATACATCAAAACCTCATCTCTCGAAGAGATTCTCTCCCTGAATGAAGCTCTGAGACTCACTGTTCAATGGCTCACATCCAATCGACTCAAACTCAACGCAAAGAAAACAGAATTTCTCCTTATTTCCCCTCCCAATACCAACCCTGAGATTCAATCATGGATTAAAGCTATCACAGCCTTAAATTGCCCACCGACCGACGTGGATTCGGCCAAATCCCTGGGAATTGCCGTTGACAGCAACCTGAACATGCGGGACCACATTAATTTGATGGCAAATCAGCTTGATTCCACCTGAGCTACCTCAGGAAATTGAAACCCTTCCTCGATGTTCCCGACCTAAAAATGGCAGTCCAAGCACTTATCATCTCTAGACTGGAATACGGCTGTTCTACCCTCTCGGGTTTACCTAAGATCTCCCTGGCACCTTTAAAAGCCTGCTTCAATGCTGCCGCCAGACTACTTACCGGCACAAGGAAATTCAACCATATTTCCCCACACCTGAAAGCTCTGACTGGCTTCCCCTTGAGGCAAGAATACAGCTCAAACTAGCATGCATCATCCCCCATTCTAACTCCCCTGCATATCTTGCACAGAAACTTGTGATTTCTGGAAGTATCAGAAACTCCCGGTCTGCCAGAGACTTCTTGCTCCAACCTGCACGCGTTCGGAGAAAAAAAACTTACAATTAGGCCTGCTCTTGGGCTGCTCCAAGAATATGGGACTCTCTCCCATCTGTCATCAGAAGAATCCCCTCTCTGGCTTGCTTCAAAAAGGATGCCAAAACAATCCTTATGGGTAAATTTCTCGTTTAATCTTTGCCTCAACCCCCACTATGGCCCTGATCTATGGCTGTCTACTGCCTCCCTTCGGATTACCTAGTCACCCCAACAAGAACCTTGGGAACTTGTCTTGAGTAATTGTAAATGTAACCTGTAAATATGTTGTCCCATGAGTAATTGTAAATGTAATCTGTTAATACGTGCCCTTCTCTTTCTTATGTATCCTGCCCCCCCCCCAACTACTACTGGATCCATTACCTGGTGATTCTAAGCCTGTCTATGCAATGGTATGTTTTCCTGAAAAGCGCTCTGATACCCTAAAGGGTCAAGTTTGTGCTATATAAAACACAGAAATAAATGAATAAATAAAAACATTGGCACATTCCTTACAAATACACATCTCTGTCAACTGACACAAATTACAAACAAAACCCCTCTATACCACTTAATTCATACATACATATACATTTACTATGAATAAAATTCTACAAGATAGTTATCATCAAGGCCATGAAAAATGTTATAGCAATTCAAGTGGCAAACAATACCAACCAAATAGTATTTTTGCAATTATACGTAACTTTATAAACCTGTTAATACGTGGAATTTAAATGATTTACATTATATTATTGAGCTAGGAGATGCTTTATATACAGAAATGCATTCCATTAATAAAGATATACTTATGCATCCAGATGAATTACCTAAATATATACAACACAGTAGCAACATATTTTCAATTACACTGGGAAAATCTTATTATGGTAACGTGCTATGTTGTATTGATCCTTTATATCTAGATAATAAAACTGCATTAAATGTAACTGTAAATCTCTATTCAGGCATATTACTTTGGATGAATCCATATGTGACTTCAATTTTCACAAATATCCATACATACTTTGTATTTAATTCCCATAGTCAAAATAACAAAGTAACGTCTCACCCTAATGGTACATGCATTACTTTTCAAATAATAATGACATTTGAACAACTACTACAATATATTTTACAACTTGTAAACAATTTATAAGTTCCAAATGAAAACCATGTTGCTTTTGAATGAACTCCAGTAGATACAAGCACAATGGAAAAATCACTCCAAGATGCACTACGAAAAGACGATAAAAGTTCCGAAGTCAAAGCAATAAAAAGATTATAGATATATAAAACATAAAAATGTATAAATATATTTAGCAATACAGCTATCCCTACTACAGAAATGGAAATAAAGTAGATAAAAATACTGGTGAAAATAACATTAACAGTTTAATCCTACCATCAACAACAATATGTAAGCACAAAAAATGAACATACCAACCAAATAAATATTTTATAGACTAACATATCATCAAAAACACAAAAAAGAACATGAAGTATTTCCTTATCTGAACAACTAAGACCCAACAAAAAATGTGTACAACACAACATGCATAATGTAGTCAACAATAATTCACACATACAAACATTCAAAGAACAAATTATAAAATTAGCAACTTTCATAAAAAAATGTTTTATGGTCCAGATTTTATTCTTTTTCTATTTGCAATAAATTATGGCATAAACAATCATTAAGAAATACCCAAAGTATTAACACACTTCCAAGAATTATAAAATGTAATATAACCTAAAACGTAACAAACTATAAATGGGACACTTGCTATACACACATTAGCAACGATAACATACCAACCTTGTATTTTATTAATGGAATGAAGTTTCCAAATGTCCCAGCGCAATTAAATTTACATAATTTAGAAGAAAGATTAGTTTCGCCAAGAATTCCCTTACTACAAATTAGAACATTGCCACATGGCTTTCAGAAATCATTATCAGGTGCTGTTGTCATTATACCTGCAGTTGTTATAACAACAGTTACAATTATACCAAGGCAAATTAATGAAGACATGACAATTCCTATAAAGGTAAAAAGAAAGTTAGCTTATAAATCAAATACACATTTCAAAAAAGTTAGCCAAAATAAAGTAAAATGAGCAGCACTATAGTTAGAAATAGTTTCATGTTCAAAGAATATGGAGTCACTTTCAATGCAGATTGGAAGTATATACCGCAACAAATAAACTATTGCAGTAAAACATCAGAAACAAATGATTCATCAGATACTTCAGACAATATAGAGCAGGAAATGCAGATACCATGTTAACAAATGAAACCATTGACAGTGTTAAAATCTTAAGTTTAGCACCTGCTGAACATAACACACCCAGAGGTTTACACGAAGACCAAGATTCTGAAGATAGACACTTTGTACATTACAGTACAATATGTCAATAGGAATTAAGGACCTGTGGCAGAAGAGTGGGAAAAATGTTTCTGTAAGCTAAAAAAGTTGCACATAAAACATATACAAGGTAAAATTAACATATCGCTAAGAAAACCTTTTACCAATGGGAAATGTATTCCTGCAAAAGACATAAAATACAGGGGCCGGTTATGATGGCGATTGGACCACCACTGGCAGGCCGTCATCCAGAAGAGCGGTCCGATGCCAAATTATGAGGTAGTCGGTCTGACCACCTTCGTAATCAGCCTCTGAATTTAGAAAAATGAAGGATACAAAATACTTAAAACTATTCACAGTTCCCCACCATATTGGTAACATCACAAAAAAGATTTGTTTGCTGTGATAAGACAACTTGTAATATCAGCTTTTTTCCTAACTTTATCTGCTGCACAAACAAAATGGCACCATTTAATAAATATACTATTAAGAGTGCAAAAACTAATTGAATGCACACAAGAGGAGTTTGAAAATATGCGTTGGGAAAGAAAGTATAAATAAATACAACAAGATCCAATTACAAGTGCAAGACACTTTGACTATCAAGTTAGGAAATTATTTAATTGCATTATAATGCATGAAAATAATCGCATTGGAAAATTAATTGACTACTTTTACAGAGTAGAATTTCTACAAAGAGCTTCCCACATTTACATGTTTTATTATGGATTGAAAATGCACCACAGTATGGGATAACGCACCTAGAAGGAGTCATTCAATTTATTGATAAATATATCACATGTGCTAAATCACATGAGCCACAATTACAGCCTTTAATATCTCTACAAAGGCATGCACACAACAGAAAATGCAGATAAAAAAGAACATGCAAATATCAGTATCCTAAATATACAATGCCACACATTATAATACTCAAACCTGTAACACTTGACAAAATAGATAAACAGTTACAAGAAAATATTCAAACAATTCATGAAACTATAAATACTTCAGAGTTTACAATAGATTTTGCGATTATTTTGGGGGGAATAATGCATTTGGTTCAAAAGCAATATATTGCATGTTTATTACATGTATAAGACCAATGATAGAAAAAAAACAGCAGAATTATTAATCAATAACTAATTCAATTAATTTACAAGCTTGGAAAGCAAACATAGACCTACAGTTTATATTTTATATTAGATGCTTATGCATATGCTGTATACATAATGTCATATATCAGTAAATCACAAAGAGGGATGAGCAAAATAACTGCACAAGCTGCAAAATAATCAAATTTCAAAACTTATATAAAAGAGCAACTTAAGCACATAGTCAACAAATTCCTAAACTGTACAGAAATAAGTGCTCAGGAAGCAGCTTAATACGTTCTTCAAATTACATTACAAAAACGTTCTTGATCATTTGTATTTATTAATTCTAGCCCCCTCAAAAAAAAAACTTTTTAATGAGAGATCTAGAGACCATAAATTCATCACCAGATACATAAACTAACATTCAATTTGAAAATATCATAGTAAAATATAGCAAGTGGCCAAACACATTAGAACAATGTACATTAGCTGATTGTGCATCTACATACAATCATATGCCCAAAACAAAATTGACAAAGGCTAAAAATTACAATTTACTCACTGAAACAAGTTTTTGCAGCTCAGATGAGGAAGAACTTGAAATAAACAACCTAAACTGAGAGGAAGAAAACATACACATAGGCACAACTATACTTTAAGTGAATGCACAAGTAACTAAATTATACGCTACTGCAGATTTAACAAAAATATTGACTCAAAAAATTATTATAGAGAATTGTTAATGCTTTACTATCCATGGAGGGAAGAAAGCAAACTAATTTTACATAACAACACATACTATGAAAGATATATCCAAGTTAAGGACACTATGGATGAACATCGCAACATATATAATAAAAAGAATGAAATCATTACAGAACTTACTAGTAGCTGCAACAATGAAACAGCTATTTTGCCTTATATTTCACTGATAACAATACAATCTGATATACCATACAGTGATGCCCAAACTAAGAACAGCAAACTTTATATGACTTGTCATTGGATTTAGGTATTAGAAGCATTACTGAAAAAGAAAGCCTAAATAATTCAATCTTGTCAGATGAGAAATACTATGATATCATGCATACTTTAGCAGGGGAACAACTACACTTCATTTACTATCATTACGTTGGATCAAAACTAAAGAAATACCATGCTATGCATTATTATGTTATTACAATACCAAAGCAGATGGAAATCCAGACAACATTTATACATTGCTTACAGTTCCAATTGGCAAAGCAGCACATAATATTAATGGTAAAACACTACATAGCACTTTCAAAATACATGTGTCACAAACTTTGTTATAAAGCACCAACTCATGAACAAAGAACGGCTATGCAAAGTCAACTAATGCATGTTAAAGTGCTAATAATTGATGAGATTTCTATGGTTGGAACAAATATGTCCAATTGTATACATAACAGGTTACAGGAAATAAAAGCATCCAATCAACCATTGGGAGGCATCTCAATTTTAGCTCTAGGGAACTTTTATTAATTAAAGCCAGTTTTTGACACTTACATATTTGAATATGATAAACATTCATATCAACCTCAATATACTAATTTATGGGTAACATGTTAAACTATGTGAACTAGAAAAAATAATGCAATAGCAAAATAACTTTCATTACATTGCAGAATTACTAAACAGATTAAGGGAAGAAAAACATACACACACAGATGTTTTACTCATAAAACAGCTCAAAAAACAACCTGATAAGAATATTAGCAAAAATATACTACATATAATGTCAACTAACAATTAAGTAAGTAACATTAACAATAAAGTTTTATTAGAACATATGCAACAATATCTAGTTTTCACGACAATAGCAAAGGATACAGTCAGTTCTAATCTAAAAGAAGCAGTAAAATAAACAATAGTGAAACAATTATGAAAAGATCCAACAAAACATGTGGGACTTGCACACACATTACACATTTCTTTAAAAGTACGCTATGATTTAACTTGTAATGTTGATGTTGATTATGGTTTTATTAATGAAGCTTCAGGTGTAGTTGAATTAGTTTAAGGTATTAATAATACACCATTTGTAGTTTGGATTGCATTTGATAATAAAACAGATGGAAAAATTACAAGAGGAAAAAACTAACACTAGTATCACTAAAATATTCCAGCAAATTGGACACCCATACATCCTATATCAAGACATTTCCAATTCACAATTTTTTTAATAACAATCATACACAAACAATTTCCATTACAGCAAACAACTGCACGAACTACACATAGAACACAAGGTGAAACTATTGAACCACTTTATATACATTTTAACAGCAGTACAATATATAACTTGCATTATGTAGGTTTAAGCAGAGCAACATCTATATCATACATATACATTCAAAACTTTGATGAACACAAAGTATTATATATCCAAAGATAAAGGAAGAAATACAAAGTTTAAGAACAAATATGCAATTACAAATATCTGTACCACAAATACGCACATACAGCACGCATTTAAATATTATCACACACAATATATGTTCACTTCAAAAGCATTTCAAATCAATGACATCCGATAAAAACATCATGACAGTAGACATTTGCTTAACATAAATAATCACTAGTCGAAAAGCAACAAAGGATGACTTATTTATGGAACAATATTATAATATAATACAAACCACCACATATAACAATACAAACACTATTACAAACAATATCAAACATAACCCTTTTACCCAAATTATAAATATATCCTTATGGGAGATTTTAAAATAGATGTAAAAACAGCATAGCAAAAAAGTGCACTACTTCTAAAATTCATGCACATGTATTTGTAATGCAGCCACATTATAAATACTTACACAACAAACTACCAAACATTATTAGATCACATATACACAAATTAACTATTACAAGACTATGAAACATTACAATCCTATGAAAGTGATCACAAAGCATTATGGCTATCAATTTAAAAAATAACTATTTTCTCTCATTACAGATGCTTACTATTCAAGATATTATTAAACCAACAGAAGTAAATAAACCTTATCAAAAGCCTATCAGAATCTATGTTAATAAATGCTCAACAAAGGCATACTACAAAACTGACAAACAAGAGAACAGAGTACAATACCATCTGGCATTAGCAGATGCAACAGGAACAATAAAGGCAACTTGTTACCATGAACATTTCTACACTCAAACAAAGGAAAAAAATAGATTACTATTTTGGAAATTTATTATAAAAAAACAATACAATAATCTTAACAAAACAAACACAAATAACCAAAATTCCTGCAAATTTCATTACAGAACTGATGGTAAAAAAGCAGAACATATTTTACAGCCACCAGCACCACTAGCAATGCAAATAAATGCTGTCAGAGAAGCAAAACTTAAAACACTGATGACTGTTTGCCGAACAATTGCAGAGGAAATCAATATGCATGACTCATAAAAACTAAAACAAGCTCCTTTCAATACTATCTGAACCTATGAAACTAAGGTATAATTGGCTGGTCAGCATAGTTCACAGACATTTTGTTTTCAAGTGGAAAGTTCTGGAGAACCCTGCTGGTGCAAATATCTCACTCCTATTACTCTTTCTCAATAACTCTTTATGCTACCTCTAGGTATAATTATTTATATTCAATTACTCTAATCTCATACTAACTCCATCTTATTATTGTTTTCTCACCCCTATATTTACAACATATTCAAACGTGCATTCTCTATCTCTAACATAAATTCTTCTATATATATTATATTGCACTAAGTTCAAACTAATAAGCCCTATTGCCATTACTGCAATATGCCATCAAAATATAGCAAAAATTACAAACATTTCAAAAACTGATAGCTCTAGCTAAACACTTATAAGACCCCAAAGGCAAGCCCTATTGGCAATGCCAATGCTTGTTTTCTTCTGGGTTAAGCATTCTATATTAGAACAGTTGTGTTCCAGTTGTCTCCATTGTGTTCTTCTCTCCCCCTTCACTCTGCGTTGCTGTTTGTCGCCCATGTGCTTCTCCCCGCCCACCTCCATGTTGTCCTCATGCTCGTGTCCTTCCCACCTTGCTTCCTCTCCCATGTGCTTCTTCCCACTACTCTCCATTGATCTGTCACCTTTTGCTTTGCCTCGCACCCCACCTGTTGCTTCCCCCACTTGCACCTTCTTCCTTTCTCACCTGTTGCTTCTCATTCTTAACCCACCCCTCTGTGTTGCTTCACCCCACTCCAGCCTCAGTGTTCCACCCCCATCCAGCCCTCTGTGTTGCTTTACCCCACCCACACATACATTTTTTAGTTCACACTACTTTTTATTTGTATTTACTGATCCAAATCAGGAAATGGAAAAAACACTTGCATAATTTTGTAGGCACACGCCACAAAATGACGCGACAGACAAGTTATTGCACCTTTTTTGTTTTACTTTGTTTGTTTTTAGCCATGCTGTATACCATGGTCAAAATCCTTGTCAAAGCTAATAGGTCCCAAAAGTGAGCCCTATTGGCTATGCAAGAGATTGTTTTTTATTGGAAAAGATTGAAAAAAGCATTGGAAAAGTAGTGGAACTATATGAGCATAACTAAATAGGGTGAGAAAAACACAGAGAGAGTCATAAAATACGTACAAAAATGGGCATAGAGAGGGAATTAAAAAAAAGGCTAAAGTGAAAACCAACAAGAGGGAGACAAAATTTAGCATTAGGAAAAAGAGAATAAGCGAAAGCACAAAAGGTAAAGGGAAGAAGGGTTATGCTTTCCCTTTTCTGTAACAAAATGTTTAAGAACCTTTTTTGGAGTTCAGGCTGGGCTTGGAAAGAACAGACATGCCATTTTTATGTAGGCCCTATGTCTTGTGACATGTTAGGCTTCTCATTTGAGCCTGAACAATTTTCATTCCGAGGCTTGTAGTTTCTCCTTTAACAGCAAAATTATGAGCTTAAAGAGCGCTGACTGACTGAAGGTGCCACATATGACAGGCAGCATCTAAGAGTGCAGTATGGGCATCAGTAATGCTTGTTTGCCTTACTCCAAAAGGTTCTAGCCAAGCATCAACAGTTCTAGCTTTACTCATATATCTTAACTGATATTGTATCTCTTGCTATATTGTTTTAATGTGTTTAACTACTTGCAATGGGTTTAATTAACTGAGCAATAATAACATACTTACATACCATACAGAGAACAGCTACCATCAGGTTACAGATAAAGTGGTATAGGAAACTAGGTTGTCAAGACGATCAAGTTTACTTATGATTTGTTTGCAGTTTTTTAGTAGCACAATCTTGGTCCAAAAGTATTACAGTGCTTCACAAAAGAACTGCTTTATATTACATATTATTGAAGACAGAGGCAGATTAAGTGATTTGCCTAGAATCACTGGATGTTGAGCTTCCAGATTCAAAGGTGGTTCCCTTTGCTAAAACGTTGACTGGTCTAGACACTAGGCCCACCCCAAAAAAAACATTGAAATAAGATTACTGTGGGCTAAATCTTTCCATGGAGTATTGTGACATAACATCAGTTTGTTTGCCTAGGACACCTAATCTAGGGCTGTGCCTGCTAACAACCAGTCAGCAGCAATGTAAGTCTCTCTTGTCTAGCGCATGTCGTAGCCTTCACAATTGTAAAATATTATGATAAGGCCTCAAGGAGAGTAACAGGAACTTGGGAGTTTGGGAGGGATATTCTCAGCAGAAGGGGGAGGTTGGGTTACCACTCTACAGGGTGCAAATAACTGGTAAAGCTTGTGTTGAGATTTGTAGCACACACATGAAATGTGTCTTTTTTGGAGGCCTTTTTCATTTTGAGTCCAGATCTGGGGATCCCATCTAGAGTGCTGTATCGAGTTTTAGAGTCAATATTTGGTGAGCTGTGTGTTTCAATTTTGTTTAGTGTGTTAAGCTCTGAAGGCATATATGTTGTGTTCGGAGCCCAACTTTGGTGCATTGTGTCAAGCTCTAGAGTCACTTCTGTAGTGTTATGTCAATTATGTATCTAGTGTTGTGTTGATTTCTGCAGACTCCATCTGGAGAATTGTGTCAAGAGCCTAAAGTCCCATCTGAAGTGCTGTGTCTAGTTTATGATATTTCATTGTTAGTAATGCTTCTGCCACATCTGGCATATTATATCGAGCTGTGCAGACTACATTTTGAGGTTGCGTCAATCTCCTATCTTGTGTCAGTTCTTGAGGCCAGCTCTGAGGTATTGCATTTAGTTCATGAAGTCATCCATGATAGATTGTGTCTAGTACAAGGGGCAGCTATGGCATACTGTCTGAAGTTCCCATTGGCTCCTGGGGTGTATTGTGTGCAGTTCTGAATGTCTATCTGATGTGTTATTAAAAGTGATGTTTATTGATGGTGTTATTGTGTGTATGGGTAAGTGAGTGGATTGATAGGTTAGTAAGTAACTGTTTGGTTGAGCGGGTGGCTAGAGGACAATGGGTGGGTAATGTATATGTATATGTAGATGTAGATGACTGAGTGAGTGACCAATAATTTGGCAACTATTAGTCTGAAAATCAGAGCTGTCCCTAACAAAGAGGAACATCTGAAGAAAAACATATCACAGGTTCCCTACAGAAAAAAACATAAAAATATAAATGTATGTGTTCTACTGCTCCCATCCAAAACAAGCCACCACAAAATAACTAACAATTATTATTGCCCATGACTTATCCCTCCTACCCCCCATCTTGGCCACCCTTCTATAAGGACTGCACATTACAGATCCTATTTAGACGTGTGTGTGTGTGTGTGCGTGCGTGCTTGCGGGTGCGTGTGTGTGACACTCCACCAAACTTACTCATTTCAAAATTACTCAGAAGTCAGTATGTACATTCATCTTTATTCATACATGTTCTTGTTTTCCATTTAGCGACTGTCATAGCTATATAATTAATCCATACAATATTAATAAAAGACGACTTATTGCAAAATGCTGCCAATGTCCTGATTTCCATTAAACAAACAATTATTTAACAGCAACACCTTAATATCAAAAGATATTAGTTCGTTAAAACAATACTACTTATTCATGTTGTAATTCCTCATAGCCTGACAAAGTCTTAATAATAATAGAAGGGCATTGTGGTTGTTCCTGATATCAAAGCTAATTACGTCTTTCTGCAACTTCTTTGACTGATCGCAATCCAACAATACATTTTAGGAGATCTTGGACCTAACTGGGTCACCACCCAACTCCCACCAAGAAACAATCTTGCACTTTCTCAGAAGTTAAGCTTAAGCCGGCAGTGAGATTTATAATCCCCAAAGACATAGTGATTGTCATGGGATCTTTAATCTGCAGATACTACTTTAGCAAGGTGGATGCAGTCACCAACACCCAAACAAGTTGCTTGTCCTTGATCAGATTCCCCTCAGCCATGTGTAGTTTGTCTTTCAATGTACTGGTGGTACTGGTAACAATCCCACTTTCAAAGCAATCATCCTCAGAATTATTGGGTGAACATGCGATCTTGGAGAACTATTCAGTAAGGCTGGACTCACAGAGTATGTTCATCGTCAACACATTCAAGTTCTCTGACATTAAAGAAAGATTTCACTAGATAAATACCTCAGTAGCACGATTTGCCTCAAGCTTTAGTGCACAAGCTAGGGTGCTTACAATTATTTTAAAGATAACGCCCCCTGATAAACACTCTTCAGCAGAAGAATGTGAAAATATATCATTATGTCGGTGACATGCAGTTGATTTTCACCATCGATGATACATCAGATTCACGGGATTTCTTCCAGAACACAATACTATACATCAGAGACTGGATGAACAGCAATGGTTTTGATTTGATTTTGATTTTATATAGCACTCAAATGCCCTGAGGCATCTTGGTGCTGCTGCCATACCACCCAGAAGGAAAGGGACTACAAAAGATATTGGTAATGTTTCCTATTGATTGAATAACCAGGTCTTTATTAATATCCGAAAAGCAAAGAGATCTGAATATTTTCTTATATTAACCGAAAGGTTATTCCACAACTTGGCAGCCCATAGAACAAAACTCCTACCTCCCCAGGTTACACGCCTTAGCCTAGTGTAAATAGCTTTGCATCTGAGGATCTAAGCTTCCTGTTTGGGGAATGCCAGACACATTTTGAATGAAAGTAGTTTGGTCCCGTATTGTGCAATGCTTTAAATATAATGCAAAGCTCCTTGAAATCCAGAACGTCTGTCTATTGGAAACCAGTGCGGTTTGATCAAGGCCTGAGATGCTGACTGATGTTTTGGGATTCCTGTTAGGAGTCGAACTGAAGCATTTTGCAACATTTGAAGCTTTTGCAAAGATTTTTTCTGAATGCCAATAAACAGGGCATTTTCATAGTCTATTTTGGCTAGAACTGAAGTGGAAACCGCTGTTTTTTGAAGATCATAAGGAATATAGGGTCAGATTTTTCAGAGTAAAAAACAGAGAGAGACTGTGAGTGCATTACCTTGATATTCAAAATTAAGTTTGTCATCAAAGACAATTCCTAAGTTCCTTCCTTTCCATACTGGTGCAGGTAATGGTCCCATATCCTGAGGCCATCAATTTGGCGACTAAAACGATTTATCTTTTCCAAACTGAATAATCTCTGTTTTTCCTGCATTAAGCTTTGAGCAATTTGCTCTCATCCATTGTTCTAATTGGGTCCTCATGGTTTTAGCTATTGACGCCACAATTTGGGTGTCATTGGAGTAGGACACCACAGAAACATCCCATTGTTCTTATGAGTTTGGCCAAAGGGGCAACATAAAGATTGAAAAGGGTGGGGCTCAACGAAGAACCCTGAGTTACCCCACAAGGCAAGCAAAATTGCTTAGAGGTAAATCCACCCATTGCTACATGATTTGTTCTATTGGTTAAAGAAACCTTTAGTAACTTCAGTGCATCACCTCTTATCCCTAGTTCCACTAATCAATCAATTAAGATCGTATGGTTAACCGTATCAAAGGCCACAGAGAGATCAAGCAATATTAATACGGCTTGGCCTCTATTGTCCATTATACATCTTAGTTCTTCTGATGCTGTGAGCAGATTCTGTGCTGTCTTCGTAAATCCATATTGGGAATCCACTGGTACATTATTACTGTCAATGCATGACATGAGTTCAATATTCAGAGCCTTTTCCAGCAATTTAGCCAAAAGGGAAGTCTGAATATAAACCTACAGCTGCTGGGCTCCTGATGGTCGAATCATTCTTTTCAAGCAAAGGTAGGATTGATGCCAACTTCAATTCAGAGGGAATACATCCTGTGCTATTAACTTTATTTAGGATCTTGGTCAATTGAACTCCAAGAATCCTGGGAGCAATCAGTTAAAACTCAACTCTGATAAGACAGAGATCGTCATAACTAACAACAAGCTAAACCACTGGAATCCCATGTATTGGCCACCAGAGATGGGCTCTCCCCCAACCCCAAAGACAGCCGTAAAAAGTCTTGGCATTCAAATTGGTGAGAATTTGTCCATGAAATCTCAGATAGGTACCGTAACTTCTTCATGCTTTTTCAAACTCAGGATAATCAGGCGATTCTTCGCAATAGAAGCAATCATCCAAACCATAATTTCGCAAGTCTTATTAAGAATTGACTAGGCCAGTATATCTACTAGTGCATCATACACAGAAGAGGACGCCCATGAATTACCACATGACATTGTGCTCCCAGTCTTGTCGGAGGACAACCAGCACTTTTTAAACAGTGCGTTAACTAATGACAAAATAGTGCTAGCTATTAGATCACTGGGCTCCGGTAAGGCTCTAGGCCCAAATGGTCTGCCTATTGAGCTCTACAAACTGAAACCCGACAAACTAGCCTCGTATCTAAAGGCCATGTTCGAAGAGAGCAAAGAGTTGGGGACTCTGCTGCAAGATCAGAGAATGGCCACATTGGTCACTATTCATAAGGAGGGTAAACCCAACACCAACAGTGCCTCGTATAGACCGATCTCATTACTAAATGCATTACCCAAAATCCCAGCCAAACTCTTAGCGAATCGTCTGGTCAAAATAATTGGAAGCCTAGTCCATCCTGACCAATCAGGTTTTATGCCGCACCGCAATACGGCGCTGAACGTGCGCAGACTGCAAGGAGTGCTAGGGAGAGTAGCTACCATCCAAGAGGACGCCATGGTTGTATCATTGGATGTAACCATGGCGTTTGACACCATTGAATGGTCCTACCTCTTTGCTGTTCTTGTAAAGCTGGAATGCGGCCCGGAATTCATGCAGTGGGTACAGATTCTATACTCGGAGCCTCAGGCTCAGGTCGTATTCAATAACAAGAAATCTGACAAATTCACTCTGAGTGTTCGCCCTCGCCCTTGAACCACTCATTGAGATTCTTACTGAAGGGTAGGTCAACATATAACTATTTTCCAGTTTAACCAAGTGCTTACTTTTTGCCTGCATCAGTTTTGAGCTCCGGGATTTATTTTACATTATCAGACTTTGACCCCGAGCAATAGAGAGAAAGGCAGAAAGGGAAGTAAAAATGAGGAATAGGAAAACAGTTATAAATGGGAGAAATCATGGATGACCAACAACCTGTGAGAGTGAGATAACAGCGACAGGAAGCATACAGTTGTGGAAGTAAGAGGCATGAGGTATCATAATTAGCCATGCTTGATATTTGTTATCACCAGCATTTGGCAGCACTGGTGACAGATTCCTATGAAAAACTCTGGGCCCCTACACTTTTATTTTTTTTTATAAATTAAGGTCTGGTCTGACCAATTACCCTTTTATTATCCATGAGCAATTTGTATTACGCCTCCCAAAGTATACCATGTTACTTTCTGAAACATTTAGGGTTAACTCTTTAAACTAAAGTACACTCATTTTGATCCCATGTTGCCTGTTGGTCCATTGGGAGTTGTTTCATCCACACGTAGGACCAAATCCCAAATAAAAAAACCTAGGAGCTCATTGGAACCACTGCTATGACCTAAAGATTTCAATTCTGTGTTCCTCATCAACCCTTACAGCGACAAAGTAGTCAGAACGGTTAGAGTAATCAAGATTATTTCAAGATGGTCTAGGGTCGACCAGAGCAGTGCCCTCTGTACTGAGTTTAAATCTTTGACAAGGTAATGGAAGGTCTCCTTTGCTTGTCCAGACAATATTTTCTTTAAGCACATTCAGGGTGTGTAGTGGGCAGCCACACCAAGTTGTTCCTAAAATGATGCCAGTCTTAAAGAATAATAATCTTCCCCACAATTCATCCCTGAACCATGAGACGAAATCATTTGGCAGAAACTTTGCCAGTGATGTCAAGAAGGCCCAGTAATCTCTGTTTCTTACCTGAAAATCTGAATTGTTGTCTATCTAACAGCAGATATGATTGGGTGCCAGTTTGAGTTTTCTGTCCTGTGACTATCAGCTTTTGTATCATGGTTACATTGCAAATCTTTTGGGATTCCATATGTCTCACCTGGACTCTTCAAAGGGATATAATTCACTGGCTCATTTTGAGACTGACCTTTAATCATTAAGGCATGTCACTCACACTGGACAGTGGCTATTTATTACTGGAAAAAGTAGAATAAATTCAATAAAATGAGACAGCAAGCATTAGGCAGTAGAGTGGCTGTGGTTTCGATAAACTCACTACTAGATTGGCTGCAGAGATATTGAACTGTTTGGTTTGACCTCAGCTAATGAATAATTGTTTAGGGCTGGAATATAAACAAAGGGGTCCCTCAAATGAAGGGATAATGGAGCAGGACAGGGAAAATTAGGCAGAAAAAAGAATTAACAACCCACCTCCAATACCACACTCTCCAAATGAAGTTGTAAATGAAATACAACAGGAAATATGTTTTACAACGGAAAATAACTCTATTTCTCTTATTTATTTAGAACATGTATACATATTTTCAAAAAAATGATTGAAGCATTAATATATATGCATTCACTAACGCCCACCGCTGAGAAAAAAATCACTGCACTATCAAGTTACATACACACAACTCATACCTTACATACCTTCCTAAAAACAAGAAAACCTTAAGACACACAAGTAATTAGCTTTGTTCAGCACCCTATTTCCTCATATATGCGCCTCCTTAGAATGCTGGAATCAAAATAATATCTTAATAGGAAACATCCATTACAACAAACACCACCTTTACAATGCAACTGTTACAACGTAACTGCTTTTACATCGCATGCCATTACAATGAATGCCATTACAACGCATGTCACTACAACGCACATCATTAAAACGCATGTCACTACAAGGCATTATAAGGTAAGTAATGGAGATTTTTTTGTTTTAGGGTGGGAATTGGTTTTGGGGTACATGGAAATAGTAATTTTTACCTCTACACTATTCAACACTTTCCCTACTGTTGCACTCACTGGAGTGGGAATCGTAATTTTTACCCCTACACTATCAAACACTTACTCTACTGTTATCCTAATAGTATTATGCGTTGTAATGGTATGCGTTGTAATGGAATGCATTGTAATGGTAGTTTTAAAAAATGCGTTGTAAATCATGGGATGTAATGGTAGTTGCGATGTAACAACTGCATTGTAAAAGCATGCGTTGTAATTGTTTGCATTGTAACATCATATTTGCATCTTACTACAGCCTCAACTAGGGCATATTATGCACACAAAAACCAGATACATGAATTTGCTTGTCTAACAGGACATACATTCCTGTGCAGAGTATATCTATACTTTAATCAAGAATCATAAGAGTAGGAGGAAAGACATTTCATAGATACAATATGAACTTATTTTTGGTGTCTGTACAACTGTAGCACAAGTGCTGATATGCGTTTCGTTGTCTGGTGGTCAGCCGACCACACACCTTCTTTAGGGCACAGAATGATGTAGCAGCAATTAACAAAAACAAAGAAAAAGAGGGAAGGGGGAGGCAGCCCGACAATTATCTAGAAATACAAAAAATGTACATGTAAATAAAAAGCTCCTACAAATTCAAGTAGATATCTCGAACACAAAAAGCATAACTCAACATGCAGCTACTTGAAGACCCAAGTTGTGCCTTCAGGAGTCAAGTACATTGGAAACCAGTGTGAAATCTCAAATGGGTCAGATGTGTCCTAATCACAACTGTGTGCACACCATACATATATACCAACATTCCAAGTGTAAAACCACCTATCGTAACAGGGCCTATATTAACCAACACCACTGAGAAAAGCTACATATTTGAGGCACCTAATACCTGACGGCTCGTGGAAAAGAAACATAGACTATCTGACCCGGAAATGGTCATAAAAAGAATAGACCCAAATGATTGTCTAAAATTATTCTCAAAGATGATACTGCAAATTTAAATAAAGGCAGGTGAGGTACTGAATACTAAAAGGGAGTACAACTATTGACTTCGTACATGCTGCAATCTTTACCTAGGGTAATTAGTCCTCCTTGATGACTTGCTCCCCTCCCTCGAGCTGAGGGGAGCAAAGTCATCGAGAAAGCTGTCAACAACCAGCTCGCCGCCTTCCTCGAAGCCAACAAATCCCTCTACCCCTCACAATCTGGCTTCCGAGCAAAACACAGCACTGAGACCGCCCTCATCGCAGCAACAGACGACATTCGAACTCTACTGGACAAAGGAGACACAGTCGCCCTCATCCTCCTTGACCTCTCTGCAGCTTTCGACACAGTCTGCCACAGCACCCTTTTACAACGCCTCAATAACATCGGAATCCAAGGAAAAGCACTTGAATGGATCACCTCGTTCCTCACCGGAAGAACCCAGAGAGTCCGCCTTCCACCATTCAAGTCCGAGGCCTCTGGAGTCATCTGCGGCGTACCACAAGGATCCTCACTCAGTCCCACCCTCTTCAACGTATACATGAGCCCCCTCGCAGCCATCGCACGCCAACACAACCTCAACATCATCTCCTACGCTGATGACACTCAACTGATCCTTTCTCTCACCAATGACCCCAGCACCGCCAAAACTAACCTACACGAAGGAATGAAAGAAGTTGCCGAATGGATGAAACAAAGCCGTTTGAAACTGAACTCAGACAAAACAGAAGTCCTCATCTTAGGTACATCCCCCTCTGCATGGGACGACTCATGGTGGCCGGAAGCCCTCGGAAAAGCACCCACCCCGACAGACCACGCACGGAACCTAGGCGTCATCCTGGATTCCTCACTCTCAATGAACAGACAAGTCAATGCCGTATCCTCTTCCTGCTTCAACATTCTTCGCATGCTCAAAAAGACATTTCGCTGGATCCCCTCCGATACAAGGAAAACAGTCACCCACGCTCTGGTCACGAGCCGACTGGACTACGGAAACACCCTCTACGCAGGTACTACCGCAAAACTCCAGAAGAAACTCCAACGAATCCAAAACGCCTCAGCCAGGCTCATATTAGACATCCCTCGCAACGAACACATCTCTGGTCACCTTAAAGACCTCCACTGGCTACCCGTCAATAAGAGGATCACTTTCCGACTGCTTACCCACGCACACAAATCACTCTACGACATCGGACCAGATTGCCTCAACTCACGACTGTCCTTCTACACCCCCTCCCGCCAACTACGATCCTCCAGCCAAGCCCTCGCCACTGTACCTCGCATCAACAAGACCACCATGGGAGGCAGATCCTTTTCATACCTGGCTGCTAAAACATGGAACTCACTCCCCGCTTACCTTCGCCTTACCCAGAACCACCTGGCATTCAGAAAGCAACTTAAAACGTGGATATTTGACAAATAATCCTCCTCCCCTCCCTAAGCGCCTTGAAACCCTCTGGGTATGTAGTGCGCTATATAAATTCTATGACTTGAATTGACTTGACTCCTTCTAATCCATAAATCAGAAAAACTGCTGGGCTGGTATAAATGTCCAACTGACCACAACACAGATATAAAATCATGCAGTCCCCGCCATGAGACCTCCAATGACAATGAATATGTACTGCAGGAAAAATATAAAAAACTCAATACGCAAAAACTGCCCCTCAACTATAAACAAGAACCAAACACAAGTTTGGGTCATGAAGACCAGTGTGATGCTCACTGAATCAGGTTAATAAATCATCTGATGAATAGAACTTCCAGACAAGACGCGGCCCTTCAAGGGCTCCTGCAAAATCCAAATGGAGAGCAAAACCTTTCAGGTGAAACTAACACTTTCATTTGTGTGTCTACATACCACTTGACTAATTAGGGATAGAACAGCACACAGTACTGAAATGAAGCGTAGTGTACACGTTATACCAATAACTTTCAGCGTTCATCTTGGGGGCATAAGGTTTCTGCAGGGAGACACTTATTTGCAGACAAATGACTACAGCTGAAAGGACCTTCCAAATGGGAATTCCTCACTGTTCTCTGTTGGCATTCCAGAAAGCTACAGTAATACTTGCTCCCATGCGTTGCAGTATGTAGGGTGCGTCAAACACAGTAAGTAGACGGTGGCCATGGTGCGTTTCGATTACAGAAATAGCGGCTGTCATCTTGTAAATGCAAGCCAGGCTTACAAAGTTGAGTGGTAATAGTCCTCATGAGTATGAAAAATAATACTTGCTAAATACTAACCTCTTCCAAATTCCTGAGTCCATCCCAATGATTGGACAAGTATATAATAAAATACCATAAATTAGACAACTTGGTAGGACCTCATATATTAAGAAAATGAACTGTTACAGCAAGGAGAAGCTTTGAGGATTGAGTAACAGACAAGTCAAATCGTAGTCCAGGTTATACAGATGGCAAAAAGGGATTAGGCATAGAAACCCTAACTGTGGAACCTAGATTATAAATAGGGCTCCCAGTTTTATGGTATTTTTTAACATTTCAGTCTGCATTTATCCATATTTATTTTTTAGCCATCTTATTAGTATTTATCCATAATTATGTTGTGGTTTGCGAAAAAATGGAGTCAAAATTGTACATTTCCACATTTATTTAACTGATAAACAGGCACTCATACTTATGACATTTTAGCAAATTCAGCAGCCAAATAATGCAAAATACTACAACCACAGGTAAATATTAGCATTTTATTACAAATATTTTTTTATCATGTGCCTTTATTTAAAGCTATCTTAACTTTTTTTAAACTCTGCATGCTGTCTATCTTCTCATTTGTTGTCTTGGAATTCACAACAAACAGCATGGAAAGTCACTAATTAAAAGCACAATTTTCAGTATTTTTCTGTTTTTAAAAATAAATACAAGACAAGAAACGCATTGTTTTCTGTCTGTATTTATCTGTAAAAATCAGTAAACACGGAAAACTGTGAGCCTTAATTATAAAGCACTTTCTCATGCGATTCTGTCATTAAGTACACTCATAACAAAAATTCTCTACGGGATACCGGCAAGTTCCCAAACAGGGGTCAACTTGTCTATTGATCTTATCCATAGTATTTATCGTTTATATCACAAGGTTATATAATTTTCCTCACATTCTATGTGGGGGTATGTGCTTTTGTGTATATATCAATCTCTTTTTAAATATTGAACCCTGAGTTAGTAGGACGTATGAGTATGTGTGGGTATGCGTGTGTTTGTTTGAAAGAATGCGTGTGTGTGATGTAGAAAGTGCTTGGACCATTTTGATATTACTCTCATTATGTTTTTCCAAATTGCAAAAATATAATAAATAAATACATTTTGATATATTTGGTACTTAAGGCGTTGTGCATCATATTTTGGAATGCCAATGTTTTAGACGTGTGGAATCGTATCAGTGACTATTAGCACTACATGACTTTGTACGCAGGTAGAGAATTTTTGTTATGAGTGTATTTCTGTTTTCCCCTGTTATGTGCCCCAGGGGCCCCCTTCCGTGTGAGTGGTCATTTTGTCATTAAGGCCGTTCTTGATGGAAACTGGATAAAATATCCAAAAGACCTTACTCTTCTTCTTGCACGCATTATTAACTCCATTTCTATTCTTAACTTTTTTCTCCAAAATAGTCCATTTGAGTTCTTTTTCTGTATGTCTCAATTCAATGCAGTGATCTACCATGGGAGCAAGGAGTTTCTTAATTTAAATAGCATATTTATGTTTACTATATCTAGTCCTAAACTCTCTCCCCGGTTCTCCAATATAGCCCAAATTACTTGGGCACATAATGAAGTACACGATGTTACTGGTACTACAGTTGGTCATACTTTGAAGTATTACCCTTGTATTGCCATATGTGATGTTGTCAGAGACAAGTGCACTATCACTGATGTGACGTAGGCCACATTGATGGTTACCAATAACCGGGGAAGCTCCAGTGATAGATTTTTGAATAAATTGGGGATGTGATATGGGTCACCTTTAACCAACCAATCCCTGAGATTTCTGTTACATCTGAATACAATTCAGAAAAGGGGGTGGTGATGAACAGAGTGTCTGAATTAAGCAGACCACTCTTACCCAGTCCAAAGATCAGGGCTTGATCCATCACCGTTATTTATCTCACTGCCCCATCCCAGCTCAGAACCTGGCTATATGCAAATTAGTCTGTCCCTGGCCCAGTGCATCATGGGAACAGGGCAGACCAAACTACCAAGCCAATTCTTCACCAGAAAGGAGACAAGCTACCGGGGACCGGTTTCTGGCATTTCAGCCTCTTCGGCCCGGCTTGCTTGAATCCTGATGGAGCAGTGAGAAAGGGACTCATGTCTGAGTATACCCTGCCACACCTATAGTGGCCAAAAACGATTCAGAAAAGGGGGTGGTGATGAACAGAGTGTCTGAATTAAGCAGACCACTCTTACCCAGTCCAAAGATCAGGGCTTGATCCATCACCGTTATTTATCTCACTGCCCCATCCCAGCTCAGAACCTGGCTATATGCAAATTAGTCTGTCCCTGGCCCAGTGCATCATGGGAACAGGGCAGACCAAACTACCAAGCCAATTCTTCACCAGAAAGGAGACAAGCTACCGGGGACCGGTTTCTGGCATTTCAGCCTCTTCGGCCCGGCTTGCTTGAATCCTGATGGAGCAGTGAGAAAGGGACTCATGTCTGAGTATACCCTGCCACACCTATAGTGGCCAAAAACGATTCAGAAAAGGGGGTGGTGATGAACAGAGTGTCTGAATTAAGCAGACCACTCTTACCCAGTCCAAAGATCAGGGCTTGATCCATCACCGTTATTTATCTCACTGCCCCATCCCAGCTCAGAACCTGGCTATATGCAAATTAGTCTGTCCCTGGCCCAGTGCATCATGGGAACAGGGCAGACCAAACTACCAAGCCAATTCTTCACCAGAAAGGAGACAAGCTACCGGGACCGGTTTCTGGCATTTCAGCCTCTTCGGCCCGGCTTGCTTGAATCCTGATGGAGCAGTGAGAAAGGGACTCATGTCTGAGTATACCCTGCCACACCTATAGTGGCCAAAAACGATTCAGAAAAGGGGGTGGTGATGAACAGAGTGTCTGAATTAAGCAGACCACTCTTACCCAGTCCAAAGATCAGGGCTTGATCCATCACCGTTATTTATCTCACTGCCCCATCCCAGCTCAGAACCTGGCTATATGCAAATTAGTCTGTCCCTGGCCCAGTGCATCATGGGAACAGGGCAGACCAAACTACCAAGCCAATTCTTCACCAGAAAGGAGACAAGCTACCGGGGACCGGTTTCTGGCATTTCAGCCTCTTCGGCCCGGCTTGCTTGAATCCTGATGGAGCAGTGAGAAAGGGACTCATGTCTGAGTATACCCTGCCACACCTATAGTGGCCAAAAACGATTCAGAAAAGGGGGTGGTGATGAACAGAGTGTCTGAATTAAGCAGACCACTCTTACCCAGTCCAAAGATCAGGGCTTGATCCATCACCGTTATTTATCTCACTGCCCCATCCCAGCTCAGAACCTGGCTATATGCAAATTAGTCTGTCCCTGGCCCAGTGCATCATGGGAACAGGGCAGACCAAACTACCAAGCCAATTCTTCACCAGAAAGGAGACAAGCTACCGGGGACCGGTTTCTGGCATTTCAGCCTCTTCGGCCCGGCTTGCTTGAATCCTGATGGAGCAGTGAGAAAGGGACTCATGTCTGAGTATACCCTGCCACACCTATAGTGGCCAAAAACGATTCAGAAAAGGGGGTGGTGATGAACAGAGTGTCTGAATTAAGCAGACCACTCTTACCCAGTCCAAAGATCAGGGCTTGATCCATCACCGTTATTTATCTCACTGCCCCATCCCAGCTCAGAACCTGGCTATATGCAAATTAGTCTGTCCCTGGCCCAGTGCATCATGGGAACAGGGCAGACCAAACTACCAAGCCAATTCTTCACCAGAAAGGAGACAAGCTACCGGGGACCGGTTTCTGGCATTTCAGCCTCTTCGGCCCGGCTTGCTTGAATCCTGATGGAGCAGTGAGAAAGGGACTCATGTCTGAGTATACCCTGCCACACCTATAGTGGCCAAAAACGATTCAGAAAAGGGGGTGGTGATGAACAGAGTGTCTGAATTAAGCAGACCACTCTTACCCAGTCCAAAGATCAGGGCTTGATCCATCACCGTTATTTATCTCACTGCCCCATCCCAGCTCAGAACCTGGCTATATGCAAATTAGTCTGTCCCTGGCCCAGTGCATCATGGGAACAGGGCAGACCAAACTACCAAGCCAATTCTTCACCAGAAAGGAGACAAGCTACCGGGGACCGGTTTCTGGCATTTCAGCCTCTTCTGCCCGGCTTGCTTGAATCCTGATGGAGCAGTGAGAAAGGGACTCATGTCTGAGTATACCCTGCCACACCTATAGTGGCCAAAAACGATTCAGAAAAGGGGGTGGTGATGAACAGAGTGTCTGAATTAAGCAGACCACTCTTACCCAGTCCAAAGATCAGGGCTTGATCCATCACCGTTATTTATCTCACTGCCCCATCCCAGCTCAGAACCTGGCTATATGCAAATTAGTCTGTCCCTGGCCCAGTGCATCATGGGAACAGGGCCGACCAAACTACCAAGCCAATTCTTCACCAGAAAGGAGACAAGCTACCGGGGACCGGTTTCTGGCATTTCAGCCTCTTCGGCCCGGCTTGCTTGAATCCTGATGGAGCAGTGAGAAAGGGACTCATGTCTGAGTATACCCTGCCACACCTATAGTGGCCAAAAACGATTCAGAAAAGGGGGTGGTGATGAACAGAGTGTCTGAATTAAGCAGACCACTCTTACCCAGTCCAAAGATCAGGGCTTGATCCATCACCGTTATTTATCTCACTGCCCCATCCCAGCTCAGAACCTGGCTATATGCAAATTAGTCTGTCCCTGGCCCAGTGCATCATGGGAACAGGGCAGACCAAACTACCAAGCCAATTCTTCACCAGAAAGGAGACAAGCTACCGGGGACCGGTTTCTGGCATTTTTCAGCCTCTTCGGCCCGGCTTGCTTGAATCCTGATGGAGCAGTGAGAAAGGGACTCATGTCTGAGTATACCCTGCCACACCTATAGTGGCCAAAAACGATTCAGAAAAAAAGGGGGGTGGTGATGAACAGAGTGTCTGAATTAAGCAGACCACTCTTACCCAGTCCAAAGATCAGGGCTTGATCCATCACCGTTATTTATCTCACTGCCCCATCCCAGCTCAGAACCTGGCTATATGCAAATTAGTCTGTCCCTGGCCCAGTGCATCATGGGAACAGGGCAGACCAAACTACCAAGCCAATTCTTCACCAGAAAGGAGACAAGCTACCGGGGACCGGTTTCTGGCATTTCAGCCTCTTCGGCCCGGCTTGCTTGAATCCTGATGGAGCAGTGAGAAAGGGACTCATGTCTGAGTATACCCTGCCACACCTATAGTGGCCAAAAACGATTCAGAAAAGGGGGTGGTGATGAACAGAGTGTCTGAATTAAGCAGACCACTCTTACCCAGTCCAAAGATCAGGGCTTGATCCATCACCGTTATTTATCTCACTGCCCCATCCCAGCTCAGAACCTGGCTATATGCAAATTAGTCTGTCCCTGGCCCAGTGCATCATGGGAACAGGGCAGACCAAACTACCAAGCCAATTCTTCACCAGAAAGGAGACAAGCTACCGGGGACCGGTTTCTGGCATTTCAGCCTCTTCGGCCCGGCTTGCTTGAATCCTGATGGAGCAGTGAGAAAGGGACTCATGTCTGAGTATACCCTGCCACACCTATAGTGGCCAAAAACGATTCAGAAAAGGGGGTGGTGATGAACAGAGTGTCTGAATTAAGCAGACCACTCTTACCCAGTCCAAAGATCAGGGCTTGATCCATCACCGTTATTTATCTCACTGCCCCATCCCAGCTCAGAACCTGGCTATATGCAAATTAGTCTGTCCCTGGCCCAGTGCATCATGGGAACAGGGCAGACCAAACTACCAAGCCAATTCTTCACCAGAAAGGAGACAAGCTACCGGGGACCGGTTTCTGGCATTTCAGCCTCTTCGGCCCGGCTTGCTTGAATCCTGATGGAGCAGTGAGAAAGGGACTCATGTCTGAGTATACCCTGCCACACCTATAGTGGCCAAAAACGATTCAGAAAAGGGGGTGGTGATGAACAGAGTGTCTGAATTAAGCAGACCACTCTTACCCAGTCCAAAGATCAGGGCTTGATCCATCACCGTTATTTATCTCACTGCCCCATCCCAGCTCAGAACCTGGCTATATGCAAATTAGTCTGTCCCTGGCCCAGTGCATCATGGGAACAGGGCAGACCAAACTACCAAGCCAATTCTTCACCAGAAAGGAGACAAGCTACCGGGGACCGGTTTCTGGCATTTCAGCCTCTTCGGCCCGGCTTGCTTGAATCCTGATGGAGCAGTGAGAAAGGGACTCATGTCTGAGTATACCCTGCCACACCTATAGTGGCCAAAAACGATTCAGAAAAGGGGGTGGTGATGAACAGAGTGTCTGAATTAAGCAGACCACTCTTACCCAGTCCAAAGATCAGGGCTTGATCCATCACCGTTATTTATCTCACTGCCCCATCCCAGCTCAGAACCTGGCTATATGCAAATTAGTCTGTCCCTGGCCCAGTGCATCATGGGAACAGGGCAGACCAAACTACCAAGCCAATTCTTCACCAGAAAGGAGACAAGCTACCGGGGACCGGTTTCTGGCATTTCAGCCTCTTCGGCCCGGCTTGCTTGAATCCTGATGGAGCAGTGAGAAAGGGACTCATGTCTGAGTATACCCTGCCACACCTATAGTGGCCAAAAACGATTCAGAAAAGGGGGTGGTGATGAACAGAGTGTCTGAATTAAGCAGACCACTCTTACCCAGTCCAAAGATCAGGGCTTGATCCATCACCGTTATTTATCTCACTGCCCCATCCCAGCTCAGAACCTGGCTATATGCAAATTAGTCTGTCCCTGGCCCAGTGCATCATGGGAACAGGGCAGACCAAACTACCAAGCCAATTCTTCACCAGAAAGGAGACAAGCTACCGGGGACCGGTTTCTGGCATTTCAGCCTCTTCGGCCCGGCTTGCTTGAATCCTGATGGAGCAGTGAGAAAGGGACTCATGTCTGAGTATACCCTGCCACACCTATAGTGGCCAAAAACGATTCAGAAAAGGGGGTGGTGATGAACAGAGTGTCTGAATTAAGCAGACCACTCTTACCCAGTCCAAAGATCAGGGCTTGATCCATCACCGTTATTTATCTCACTGCCCCATCCCAGCTCAGAACCTGGCTATATGCAAATTAGTCTGTCCCTGGCCCAGTGCATCATGGGAACAGGGCAGACCAAACTACCAAGCCAATTCTTCACCAGAAAGGAGACAAGCTACCGGGGACCGGTTTCTGGCATTTCAGCTTCTTCGGCCCGGCTTGCTTGAATCCTGATGGAGCAGTGAGAAAGGGACTCATGTCTGAGTATACCCTGCCACACCTATAGTGGCCAAAAACGATTCAGAAAAGGGGGTGGTGATGAACAGAGTGTCTGAATTAAGCAGACCACTCTTACCCAGTCCAAAGATCAGGGCTTGATCCATCACCGTTATTTATCTCACTGCCCCATCCCAGCTCAGAACCTGGCTATATGCAAATTAGTCTGTCCCTGGCCCAGTGCATCATGGGAACAGGGCAGACCAAACTACCAAGCCAATTCTTCACCAGAAAGGAGACAAGCTACCGGGGACCGGTGTCTGGCATTTCAGCCTCTTCGGCCCGGCTTGCTTGAATCCTGATGGAGCAGTGAGAAAGGGACTCATGTCTGAGTATACCCTGCCACACCTATAGTGGCCAAAAACGATTCAGAAAAGGGGGTGGTGATGAACAGAGTGTCTGAATTAAGCAGACCACTCTTACCCAGTCCAAAGATCAGGGCTTGATCCATCACCGTTATTTATCTCACTGCCCCATCCCAGCTCAGAACCTGGCTATATGCAAATTAGTCTGTCCCTGGCCCAGTGCATCATGGGAACAGGGCAGACCAAACTACCAAGCCAATTCTTCACCAGAAAGGAGACAAGCTACCGGGGACCGGTTTCTGGCATTTCAGCCTCTTCGGCCCGGCTTGCTTGAATCCTGATGGAGCAGTGAGAAAGGGACTCATGTCTGAGTATACCCTGCCACACCTATAGTGGCCAAAAACGATTCAGAAAAGGGGGTGGTGATGAACAGAGTGTCTGAATTAAGCAGACCACTCTTACCCAGTCCAAAGATCAGGGCTTTATCCATCACCGTTATTTATCTCACTGCCCCATCCCAGCTCAGAACCTGGCTATATGCAAATTAGTCTGTCCCTGGCCCAGTGCATCATGGGAACAGGGCAGACCAAACTACCAAGCCAATTCTTCACCAGAAAGGAGACAAGCTACCGGGGACCGGTTTCTGGCATTTCAGCCTCTTCGGCCCGGCTTGCTTGAATCCTTATGGAGCAGTGAGAAAGGGACTCATGTCTGAGTATACCCTGCCACACCTATAGTGGCCAAAAACGATTCAGAAAAGGGGGTGGTGATGAACAGAGTGTCTGAATTAAGCAGACCACTCTTACCCAGTCCAAAGATCAGGGCTTGATCCATCACCGTTATTTATCTCACTGCCCCATCCCAGCTCAGAACCTGGCTATATGCAAATTAGTCTGTCCCTGGCCCAGTGCATCATGGGAACAGGGCAGACCAGACTACCAAGCCAATTCTTCACCAGAAAGGAGACAAACTACCGGGGACCGGTTTCTGGCATTTGAGCCTCTTCGGCCCGGCTTGCTTGAATCCTGATGGAGCAGTGAGAAAGGGACTCATGTCTGAGTATACCCTGCCACACATATAGTGGCCAAAAACGATTCAGAAAAGGGGGTGGTGATGAACAGAGTGTCTGAATTAAGCAGACCACTCTTACCCAGTCCAAAGATCAGGGCTTGATCCATCACCGTTATTTATCTCACTGCCCCATCCCAGCTCAGAACCTGGCTATATGTAAATTAGTCTGTCCCTGGCCCAGTGCATCATGGGAACAGGGCAGACCAAACTACCAAGCCAATTCTTCACCAGAAAGGAGACAAGCTACCGGGGACCGGTTTCTGGCATTTCAGCCTCTTCGGCCCGGCTTGCTTGAATCCTGATGGAGCAGTGAGAAAGGGACTCATGTCTGAGTATACCCTGCCACACCTATAGTGGCCAAAAACGATTCAGAAAAGGGGGTGGTGATGAACAGAGTGTCTGAATTAAGCAGACCACTCTTACCCAGTCCAAAGATCAGGGCTTGATCCATCACCGTTATTTATCTCACTGCCCCATCCCAGCTCAGAACCTGGCTATATGCAAATTAGTCTGTCCCTGGCCCAGTGCATCATGGGAACAGGGCAGACCAAACTACCAAGCCAATTCTTCACCAGAAAGGAGACAAGCTACCGGGGACCGGTTTCTGGCATTTCAGCCTCTTCGGCCCGGCTTGCTTGAATCCTGATGGAGCAGTGAGAAAGGGACTCATGTCTGAGTATACCCTGCCACACCTATAGTGGCCAAAAACGATTCAGAAAAGGGGGTGGTGATGAACAGAGTGTCTGAATTAAGCAGACCACTCTTACCCAGTCCAAAGATCAGGGCTTGATCCATCACCGTTATTTATCTCACTGCCCCATCCCAGCTCAGAACCTGGCTATATGCAAATTAGTCTGTCCCTGGCCCAGTGCATCATGGGAACAGGGCAGACCAAACTACCAAGCCAATTCTTCACCAGAAAGGAGACAAGCTACCGGGGACCGGTTTCTGGCATTTTTCAGCCTCTTCGGCCCGGCTTGCTTGAATCCTGATGGAGCAGTGAGAAAGGGACTCATGTCTGAGTATACCCTGCCACACCTATAGTGGCCAAAAACGATTCAGAAAAGGGGGGTGGTGATGAACAGAGTGTCTGAATTAAGCAGACCACTCTTACCCAGTCCAAAGATCAGGGCTTGATCCATCACCGTTATTTATCTCACTGCCCGATCCCAGCTCAGAACCTGGCTATATGCAAATTAGTCTGTCCCTGGCCCAGTGCATCATGGGAACAGGGCAGACCAAACTACCAAGCCAATTCTTCACCAGAAAGGAGACAAGCTACCGGGGACCGGTTTCTGGCATTTCAGCCTCTTCGGCCCGGCTTGCTTGAATCCTGATGGAGCAGTGAGAAAGGGACTCATGTCTGAGTATACCCTGCCACACCTATAGTGGCCAAAAACGATTCAGAAAAGGGGGTGGTGATGAACAGAGTGTCTGAATTAAGCAGACCACTCTTACCCAGTCCAAAGATCAGGGCTTGATCCATCAACGTTATTTATCTCACTGCCCCATCCCAGCTCAGAACCTGGCTATATGCAAATTAGTCTGTCCCTGGCCCAGTGCATCATGGGAACAGGGCAGACCAAACTACCAAGCCAATTCTTCACCAGAAAGGAGACAAGCTACCGGGGACCGGTTTCTGGCATTTCAGCCTCTTCGGCCCGGCTTGCTTGAATCCTGATGGAGCAGTGAGAAAGGGACTCATGTCTGAGTATACCCTGCCACACCTATAGTGGCCAAAAACGATTCAGAAAAGGGGGTGGTGATGAACAGAGTGTCTGAATTAAGCAGACCACTCTTACCCAGTCCAAAGATCAGGGCTTGATCCATCACCGTTATTTATCTCACTGCCCCATCCCAGCTCAGAACCTGGCTATATGCAAATTAGTCTGTCCCTGGCCCAGTGCATCATGGGAACAGGGCAGACCAAACTACCAAGCCAATTCTTCACCAGAAAGGAGACAAGCTACCGGGGACCGGTTTCTGGCATTTCAGCCTCTTCGGCCCGGCTTGCTTGAATCCTGATGGAGCAGTGAGAAAGGGACTCATGTCTGAGTATACCCTGCCACACCTATAGTGGCCAAAAACGATTCAGAAAAGGGGGTGGTGATGAACAGAGTGTCTGAATTAAGCAGACCACTCTTACCCAGTCCAAAGATCAGGGCTTGATCCATCACCGTTATTTATCTCACTGCCCCATCCCAGCTCAGAACCTGGCTATATGCAAATTAGTCTGTCCCTGGCCCAGTGCATCATGGGAACAGGGCAGACCAAACTACCAAGCCAATTCTTCACCAGAAAGGAGACAAGCTACCGGGGACCGGTTTCTGGCATTTCAGCCTCTTCGGCCCGGCTTGCTTGAATCCTGATGGAGCAGTGAGAAAGGGACTCATGTCTGAGTATACCCTGCCACACCTATAGTGGCCAAAAACGATTCAGAAAAGGGGGTGGTGATGAACAGAGTGTCTGAATTAAGCAGACCACTCTTACCCAGTCCAAAGATCAGGGCTTGATCCATCACCGTTATTTATCTCACTGCCCCATCCCAGCTCAGAACCTGGCTATATGCAAATGAGTCTGTCCCTGGCCCAGTGCATCATGGGAACAGGGCAGACCAAACTACCAAGCCAATTCTTCACCAGAAAGGAGACAAGCTACCGGGGACCGGTTTCTGGCATTTCAGCCTCTTCGGCCCGGCTTGCTTGAATCCTGATGGAGCAGTGAGAAAGGGACTCATGTCTGAGTATACCCTGCCACACCTATAGTGGCCAAAAACGATTCAGAAAAGGGGGTGGTGATGAACAGAGTGTCTGAATTAAGCAGACCACTCTTACCCAGTCCAAAGATCAGGGCTTGATCCATCACCGTTATTTATCTCACTGCCCCATCCCAGCTCAGAACCTGGCTATATGCAAATTAGTCTGTCCCTGGCCCAGTGCATCATGGGAACAGGGCAGACCAAACTACCAAGCCAATTCTTCACCAGAAAGGAGACAAGCTACCGGGGACCGGTTTCTGGCATTTCAGCCTCTTCGGCCCGGCTTGCTTGAATCCTGATGGAGCAGTGAGAAAGGGACTCATGTCTGAGTATACCCTGCCACACCTATAGTGGCCAAAAACGATTCAGAAAAGGGGGTGGTGATGAACAGAGTGTCTGAATTAAGCAGACCACTCTTACCCAGTCCAAAGATCAGGGCTTTATCCATCACCGTTATTTATCTCACTGCCCCATCCCAGCTCAGAACCTGGCTATATGCAAATTAGTCTGTCCCTGGCCCAGTGCATCATGGGAACAGGGCAGACCAAACTACCAAGCCAATTCTTCACCAGAAAGGAGACAAGCTACTGGGGACCGGTTTCTGGCATTTCAGCCTCTTCGGCCCGGCTTGCTTGAATCCTTATGGAGCAGTGAGAAAGGGACTCATGTCTGAGTATACGCTGCCACACCTATAGTGGCCAAAAACGATTCAGAAAAGGGGGTGGTGATGAACAGAGTGTCTGAATTAAGCAGACCACTCTTACCCAGTCCAAAGATCAGGGCTTGATCCATCACCGTTATTTATCTCACTGCCCCATCCCAGCTCAGAACCTGGCTATATGCAAATTAGTCTGTCCCTGGCCCAGTGCATCATGGGAACAGGGCAGACCAAACTACCAAGCCAATTCTTCACCAGAAAGGAGACAAACTACCGGGGACCGGTTTCTGGCATTTCAGCCTCTTCGGCCCGGCTTGCTTGAATCCTGATGGAGCAGTGAGAAAGGGACTCATGTCTGAGTATACCCTGCCACACCTATAGTGGCCAAAAACGATTCAGAAAAGGGGGTGGTGATGAACAGAGTGTCTGAATTAAGCAGACCACTCTTACCCAGTCCAAAGATCAGGGCTTGATCCATCACCGTTATTTATCTCACTGCCCCATCCCAGCTCAGAACCTGGCTATATGCAAATTAGTCTGTCCCTGGCCCAGTGCATCATGGGAACAGGGCAGACCAAACTACCAAGCCAATTCTTCACCAGAAAGGAGACAAGCTACCGGGGACTGGTTTCTGGCATTTCAGCCTCTTCGGCCCGGCTTGCTTGAATCCTGATGGAGCAGTGAGAAAGGGACTCATGTCTGAGTATACCCTGCCACACCTATAGTGGCCAAAAACGATTCAGAAAAGGGGGTGGTGATGAACAGAGTGTCTGAATTAAGCAGACCACTCTTACCCAGTCCAAAGATCAGGGCTTGATCCATCACCGTTATTTATCTCACTGCCCCATCCCAGCTCAGAACCTGGCTATATGCAAATTAGTCTGTCCCTGGCCCAGTGCATCATGGGAACAGGGCAGACCAAACTACCAAGCCAATTCTTCACCAGAAAGGAGACAAGCTACCGGGGACCGGTTTCTGGCATTTCAGCCTCTTCGGCCCGGCTTGCTTGAATCCTGATGGAGCAGTGAGAAAGGGACTCATGTCTGAGTACACCCTGCCACACCTATAGTGGCCAAAAACGATTCAGAAAAGGGGGTGGTGATGAACAGAGTGTCTGAATTAAGCAGACCACTCTTACCCAGTCCAAAGATCAGGGCTTAATCCATCACCGTTATTTATCTCACTGCCCCATCCCAGCTCAGAACCTGGCTATATGCAAATTAGTCTGTCCCTGGCCCAGTGCATCATGGGAACAGGGCAGACCAAAGTACCAAGCCAATTCTTCACCAGAAAGGAGACAAGCTACCGGGGACCGGTTTCTGGCATTTCAGCCTCTTCGGCCCGGCTTGCTTGAATCCTGATGGAGCAGTGAGAAAGGGACTCATGTCTGAGTATACCCTACCACACCTATAGTGGCCAAAAACGATTCAGAAAAGGGGGTGGTGATGAACAGAGTGTCTGAATTAAGCAGACCACTCTTACCCAGTCCAAAGATCAGGGCTTGATCCATCACCGTTATTTATCTCACTGCCCCATCCCAGCTCAGAACCTGGCTATATGCAAATTAGTCTGTCCCTGGCCCAGTGCATCATGGGAACAGGGCAGACCAAACTACCAAGCCAATTCTTCACCAGAAAGGAGACAAGCTACCGGGGACCGGTTTCTGGCATTTCAGCCTCTTCGGCCCGGCTTGCTTGAATCCTGATGGAGCAGTGAGAAAGGGACTCATGTCTGAGTATACCCTGCCACACCTATAGTGGCCAAAAACGATTCAGAAAAGGGGGTGGTGATGAACAGAGTGTCTGAATTAAGCAGACCACTCTTACCCAGTCCAAAGATCAGGGCTTGATCCATCACCGTTATTTATCTCACTGCCCCATCCCAGCTCAGAACCTGGCTATATGCAAATTAGTCTGTCCCTGGCCCAGTGCATCATGGGAACAGGGCAGACCAAACTACCAAGCCAATTCTTCACCAGAAAGGAGACAAGCTACCGGGGACCGGTTTCTGGCATTTCAGCCTCTTCGGCCCGGCTTGCTTGAATCCTGATGGAGCAGTGAGAAAGGGACTCATGTCTGAGTATACCCTGCCACACCTATAGTGGCCAAAAACGATTCAGAAAAGGGGGTGGCTGGTGATGAACAGAGTGTCTGAATTAAGCAGACCACTCTTACCCAGTCCAAAGATCAGGGCTTGATCCATCACCGTTATTTATCTCACTGCCCCATCCCAGCTCAGAACCTGGCTATATGCAAATTAGTCTGTCCCTGGCCCAGTGCATCATGGGAACAGGGCAGACCAAACTACCAAGCCAATTCTTCACCAGAAAGGAGACAAGCTACCGGGGACCGGTTTCTGGCATTTCAGCCTCTTCGGCCCGGCTTGCTTGAATCCTGATGGAGCAGTGAGAAAGGGACTCATGTCTGAGTATACCCTGCCACACCTATAGTGGCCAAAAACGATTCAGAAAAGGGGGTGGTGATGAACAGAGTGTCTGAATTAAGCAGACCACTCTTACCCAGTCCAAAGATCAGGGCTTGATCCATCACCGTTATTTATCTCACTGCCCCATCCCAGCTCAGAACCTGGCTATATGCAAATTAGTCTGTCCCTGGCCCAGTGCATCATGGGAACAGGGCAGACCAAACTACCAAGCCAATTCTTCACCAGAAAGGAGACAAGCTACCGGGGACCGGTTTCTGGCATTTCAGCCTCTTCGGCCCGGCTTGCTTGAATCCTGATGGAGCAGTGAGAAAGGGACTCATGTCTGAGTATACCCTGCCACACCTATAGTGGCCAAAAACGATTCAGAAAAGGGGGTGGTGATGAACAGAGTGTCTGAATTAAGCAGACCACTCTTACCCAGTCCAAAGATCAGGGCTTGATCCATCACCGTTATTTATCTCACTGCCCCATCCCAGCTCAGAACCTGGCTATATGCAAATTAGTCTGTCCCTGGCCCAGTGCATCATGGGAACAGGGCAGACCAAACTACCAAGCCAATTCTTCACCAGAAAGGAGACAAGCTACCGGGGACCGGTTTCTGGCATTTCAGCCTCTTCGGCCCGGCTTGCTTGAATCCTGATGGAGCAGTGAGAAAGGGACTCATGTCTGAGTATACCCTGCCACACCTATAGTGGCCAAAAACGATTCAGAAAAGGGGGTGGTGATGAACAGAGTGTCTGAATTGTAGTGTAGTTCCTATTTTCCCAATAGGCTCTGCGCATTGGAATAGTACCTACAGCAGTAAAGGCCTAGGCCAGACGTTAACTAGGTCTACTACTGTCGATACTAGACTTAATTTTTGGGTTTGCCAGCTAAGCTCAGAGTTCGCTAGAAACTTTCTCGAATGTTCAAGGAAGGATTAACTCCCCTGATTAGACAAGAAGGGATTTAGTTTCTGACAACCATAGAACATGACAACTTTGCTCTCCCCTAATCAAGAGTCAATCTCAAGAGTCGTGTGAGCACAAGGCAATTATTTTACTCAGTCAGTACGTGCATTCTTAGTCTCATCAGAATGTAGAGAAAAGGAAGAGACGGGCGTGTTCAATAAAAAGATGTTATTTATTGATCAGTCTCTTTTCTCGTACAAGAGAAATGGATCGATATTATTGCGATACTTATAGTTAAGTAAAGTGCATACATTAGAAGCAATAGTATAAAATAATACTGTAAAAACATTGATATGGTTTCTGAGCCATATGATGTTTAAAATGATTAAAATATATTTACATACACATATACATTTGACTAAACGTGCTCAACTGGTGTTTCTAAATACGCCTACCCCGTGTACCTGACCTAAGTCTAATGCGTGGGCGGGAATAGAAAGTTACAGTTTAAGTTAAGTTTGTTTTTGCCAAGTGAATAACTAAAGAATTCTCTAGGAGGGGTTATTCAGTTCTGTACCTGGAATTTAGGATGAATGAGGAATGGTATCTCTTTCTCTGCTCTCGATATTCCAGGCTGCCTGCGAGGGCTACCCGGAAGCGCCGGTGCTGGGTCTCTCGGCTTGAGATAGCAGCGCGTCTCTCAGCGCGTCAGGAAGGCGGGGCTGCTGCCTGCGGGGTCTGCTTCTGCTCTCGGCTTCGGCAAGTATGGCTGCTCCGTCTTGTCACCATGCGTGTGTTTTGCATAGGGCAAGATCGGCAATATTTATACCTTAAAGGTGCCGGGATTGACGTAAGGATGGACATAGGTACGTCAATAAAGATGTCATACGACTTGCTCGTTAGCACATTCTTTACTAAAGTTCTCTGTGAAATCAAAACAATGGCCGCACGGATTATCCAGGTTGTCATAGGTTTGATTTGTTATGAGAACGTCGTATGCCTTATCAGGGGCTGGAGGAATATCGCTTGTCTAATTAGATCTCAAGCGTTATGACCTAATCAGATAACACGTTCCTGTGCCGTAGTGTGACTGCGTCAGATAACGGTATCTGCATCATGGGGGATTTCTTGCCTCATGGGCTGACTGTTAGTTAACTAGCTAGGTAGTTTAACCAGAATAGGGTCAGGAATAGGGGGATCGATTCAGAACCTATAGAAATACACGACACCCACTCCACGCTAACTATGGTCATATCTACTAATCTATGCATAGTATAACATAGTACAACATACTATAGAGTATAGTGTATACCTTACCACCCCAAAATACATAAATGCATTTTGAAATTTTCAAATATACTGAAAAATTGCAGTCATATATATCGTATGCACTTAAGCTATGAATCAAATGCAAAAGTAAACACGCATTGTTATGCATTATTGTTTGTTGGTATATGAGAAATACACATGAAATGGCTCTTAATATGGCTATACAGAAAAAAAGTCGAAACCATTTCATCACATAAAATATATTGTGAACATACCAGTGGGCAGCTAAAGTCTATATAAAGTCTATAAAGAATCTAAAAAAATAGAAATCTTAGTTCTCTAGGAATAGTTTCTTACTTTAAGCAGAAGATCAGTGTCCCGGGCAAAAAATATATAGAAGAATATTTTAGGGGCTTGCTGAAAAAAGTTGCTGTCCGTGAACTGGATTGTAATTGTTCATGTGACTTTATTATTAAAGTTGAAGGCCGAATTCAGGGAACGCCGCGTGCGAGTTTACTCAAAAGTCTCTATTTCTGTTCCGGAGAGAACATCATATCATTCAGGCTTTCGAAAAAACTGTCAACAGCTTCATGGGAAAGTTCCACTAAGTCGGAAATAGGGGTAACCATGCATTCGTGCGCATGATTGTCTCCATTGACATTCTGATTTGCATTGCTGACAGAAGGTCGTACCTGTTCGATGCTGCTTTCATCTTGAACTTCACTACTCTTCAATCGCAGTGGTGAAGATTCCAGGAATGCCGTCATCAGAATTGGCAGCCTTTGAGGGCAGCACAGTGCGTGAACCTTGGTAGGAACCAACAGTGTATCTGCATCCACTGGCGCATCCGATTGTAGCGTCAGACAGGTGTCTAACACGCATTCTTCTCCGCATAGCAGACACCTTAGTACAGGTAAAACACACCTTTGCCACATTGGTCGAAATGATAGAAACCAAGTCATGTTTAGGTCTCTAAGCCGGGAGAGTCCCAGGATTTTTGATATCCGGTCCCGGTATCCAATGGCTAGGATCGTATCTTCCATTGTCGTGAGATTTTGTTCTGTGACATGGGTTGCCATAACGAAAAATAAGGACCAGGAATAGGATTCCTGCAATTAGTCCTAGGATCAGGGGAAGTCCGCCAAAAATCGAATGGACGAAGTCTGGAAAAATACCCAGTATGGCTTTGAATGGTGTTAATGCCATCGAAAATACTGTCTTAAATACCTTTGAGACCCCTGTGGTATCAGAAATATTTAAGATTTCGCTCAGGATTTCCGCGAAATGTACGGGGGAATTGGTTGATAATAATGTATGTATCTCTGCAGTCGTCCTTGCGACTTGTAGATCATACGTTTCTTTAGATGACGTGAGCCTTGTAGGCGTCTGAAGAAGCACTGTTTTCATTCTGCTTAAAGTGTCTATTCGAATAGAAGTAATTTTCAGACCGGGCCATGCCCTTGCCTCCCTGTCTGGAAAGGAGCTGGGGAACAAAGAACGTCCACAGCACTTGACCTTCGCCGTCGTAGTGACGAGATAAGGAGTCCCGGGCATAAGACTACAGCATCTGCGGTCTACAATAAGAATGTAACTCCCATTATAGAGTCTTTGAAAGAATGGTTCTATTTCAGTTGCAGGTGCGCCTTGCTGGTGACATGAAAGGTTGTATGAATTCCCTTCACAGGCTCCGTGCAAACTAATACCGTTACACAGAAGCGTGCCGCTCAGTGACATAGCACAATTGTTGCCACTAAGAAACACTTTCTGTCCTTTGTTACTGACACATGCATGTGAATAGGGCAGGTTCCAAGTTGTTTTAAGGTACCCTTTTCCCAATTTCTCGTACATGCCAGCCTGTATATATTTTTGGCAGTATTGAAACCTGAAGGTTGAGATTGGAATATTTATGATTCCGTGTATTATCCATTCACTGACAGGTCGTTCTGACATTGTCATTGGTAATCTTTCTAGTTTTTCAATGCTCAAGATTGTATAATCAGCCCCCTTCTGCGCCATACCGATTTGTCTATCAGTAAGGTTAAAGATTTGGAATAGTGACGTTGTGTTGATTAAACGCCAAGGCACATAGCCTGAACGCAGATTTTGTAACGTCCAACCAAGCTGTACAATAGAACGCAATTGTGACTGACCATGTTGTAATAATAGTAAGTCTTGCGATAATATATCGATTGCTGAAGACACAATGCTGTCCAATGAAAAAATTCTGGAGGACAGAGTCATTAACCCATTGTCCACTACAGAAAGTGATTTTTCCAAATTAATACGGTCAATTTCCCGTATTCTTTCTGCTGTCTCAATTTGAGTAACCTTCCAGGCCTCATTGTATGCTGCATATACAGAGGCTGCTATGAAACGCTTATGACGCTGTTTGCGTGGTCCCAGTATGAAATCACGCAAGTCAGCACCATCAGTAAGTAAAGTTAGGTGTTGCTTAATTTCAGGCAGTGTGGAATACTGTAGCCATTGGAGGCATAATTTGCCCACACTGTAGGTTGTTATTATCCCTGGATGATGTCTTTGAGGATATCTAGGGTCTGGCCTGTTCATTTTGAAACCCTGTGTTTTATTCAGGAATCTATCTTGACAGTTATTTGTATCTGTGGGCCAGATCAACCATTGTTTCCAATCAGGATGTGTTCTGTTTTGGTTAAGTATATGGTTTATGTCTATTTCTTCATCTGTATCAGAGTTATTGCTAAACATTGTTGGCTTTGGAATAGACAGGTTATTTAAATCTTTGATTTTTGCTAGGCCAAGACAGGTGGTTTGTTGGACGGTGTCATTTAAAAATATCATTTGTTCTGGGATCATGCAGGCTCTAAACAAAGCTTCTAAACCCTGTACTTGCCATTCTTTTGTACCCCAAACACTTTTCAAATCAACATGTTTGTCCCAATAATCAAATCCAAAAGTATTCATTTTTTCAAAGAAAGAATCTGAATATATCAATTTTGTGTTGGTTATCATGGTTTTCATCCCTGTCTTGTTTGACAATTTGTAATAAAATGTTTCAGCATTAGTTATGTTAAAACCTGAAAAATATGAATATTTGTCATATACGGTTCTAGAGCTCCCTTTTGGAGGTGTAGCACAATGTTCCCATTGATTATAACTTAAAACATTTCTAGGTTGTGCAGATTTATGCAAGAAATGGTTACCATAGTGGTTATAGCAATACATACTATCATAATTTGTAGAACCCTGCAAATAATCATGTTTTGTAAATTTAGCAGACATTACTAAGTCAGACATCATATTGTTAATACTTTCAAAGTCCCAATCATCAGCAAATGAGTTTGGTTTTGCAAAGTCACTCAAAGAGATCTTGATTTGGTGTGGATATTTCAGGATCTCGACCGGACCATACATTTCATAGTCAGTGTTGTCCCAGGCTACCCCACCAGGTATTGGAATTGCTGTGAAGTTGGCTGAAGAAAGTTCTGAAGAAAGTTCTTGTTTCTCGACGTGTGAAGATGTGTGTGGTTTGAGGACCAAGTTGATGTTCTGACTTGCTGTGTCCATTTTAGCATATTTTCCCTCAATGAAGCGTCCCAAGGTAAATACCATGATGAGCCAAAGTATGAGGATAAATGCACCAAAACCCACCCAAAATTCAATCCATGGAGAAATCAGATATGTTTCTTTTAGTTGTTTCAAAAGCTCCTTTGCTTTGTCTTTAAAGGATTTTGATGATGGCTGTGTCTTTTGTTCGCTGAAGCCTTCAGAGGAATCATCGAAGTTGATGAAGTAACCGGATGCAGTTCTGTCAATTGTTCCAATTGGTTCAGGATTTTTGTTTCTTGCATTTTCACTTGGTACTTCTGTATAGATTGGTGTGTCTCTACTAAATGTCTTTATTTGGGTTTTCAGAGGTCTAAGTTCTATTGCATTGTTGCATAGTCCTTGTTGTTCTTCTGTAGGCGTTTCGAAAGTGATGAGCCTCTTTGTTAGGACCTCTGTACTGGTAGCAAACCTTGGTGTTCTGCTACTTATTGGGAGTCCACTTGGCCTACTGTTTGTTATCGGCCACATGTTGTGGTTTTACCAGGTCGATGGATACAACTCGGTTCTCCTTTTTTCCAGCAAGTGGCGGTAGTACAACTGATCTTGTCCCGTTGACAGACAAGACAGGAACTGCTTTTCTGTAAGAAGGCCCAAATTCCTTCTTTACCGCGATCTTTTCCCTGACTAGATCCCCGACTTTTGGAATCCAGACAGGTCTTGCTGGGACAGGTGGTGAATCTTCAGTGGTTGTTGGCTGTTGTTTCAACTGTATGTTGCTCAGGTCTTTTCTTGTTTTGTTTAAGTCCTGCAAAATAGCCAAACGGTCTTTGACATCAAAGGTTTTTTCTGTTACCACTGAAGTCTGACTATCAAGGTCAGAGATCAACATCCTAGTTCCGAATAATAATTCGTACGGACTGAATCCCTTCAGAGAATTTCTTGGCAAGTTATTTAGACTACGTTGGACACTTATTAGATGTTTGACCCACCCAGCTCCCGAACCTAATATCCTTTCTATTATAGATTGCTTTCTGTCTTGGTTTTTTCTTTACACCATCCCATACCCTCAGGAAGGAAGTGAGAAGATTCCCGCTGGGCTGTGCTCATTTGGCCATTCCTTCCCCCCCCAGGCTGGATTGCCTGAGAAAAAGAAAAATTGGTCGAACGTAGCATGCTCTTAGCGTATATGCCATTTAGACTCGCAAATCTTGTATAACAGTCCGGACGTCAGCCGAGTGCTGTGGATCTACATTATAAGTGGAACTAGCCTGTGTATGTTAATCGCAAGCCATTCTTTTTGCTGGTAATATTATCTGCCTTGATACGACGAGGTATTAAACTGCTTCTCTCCCCACTGCGATCTCTGTTACAGTTTGGGCAGTTTTTTACAAACATGGTGTAGTGCAGGCTCATGCCTGGCCACCAGTACCGTGATTGTAATTCTTCCAGAGAATCTTTTAATTTAAGGTGTCTGTGACCCTCGCCCATGTGTGCGTCTGCGATTAACAAGTTTCTCCTGTCCATGTTTGGAATCACTCTATCCCCCACTCCAGGGATTCGAGCAAAAGGGACGGAGTTTGCATCGATTATGTATGTATAATTGAGTGGATAGTTGATCGGTAACGCTGAGCAGTCGCCTTTTGATGACGTTTTCACCGCCAGCAATGTTTCGCCGTCAATGTATTTTAATGTACGCTTTTTTCGATCTACGGGAGCCGATTTAGTGGCTGCCGCTGCGGCTGTCTCAGCCAATGAATTCCCCACAACGTGAACGCCATCACGTTGATGACTCAGTGAGTGAGTCACGTGAGTCTTTGGTAGTTCTTTCTTCAAAAGAGCTACTTGTTCCCAGAGAAGTCTCTGCTTTATTGGTGCACCTGTGTCATCTTTGTAACCGTTCTGAATCCATGTCTGCAAATCCTTGTTATATGCTTTGACGCAGAAATATGAATCTGACACTATAAGTGTCGGGAATTCGCGATCCGCATTATCTAGCGCCATTTTCAAAGCTAATATTTCAGTTTGTAGTTCTGAATTAGTTTCTACTGAGTGTGATTTTGTTAATAGAGGTCTTAGTTTACCTCCGTGCCACACTTCTTTTGTAATCTCACATGTGGGATTGTATGCATGTTCTCCCCAAACGGAGGGTTGAGCATGTCCGTCTGTATAGATTACACAGGCGTAATGTCTTAGAGGCAGAATGTCGATTGGCAGAGGATACGTTTTTTCATATTTTAGATTTTTTAATTCTTCTAGTTCTGGATCAAAGAAGTAGTATACTTTGTCCGTTGTGATTGAATTTACCCATTGCAACCAATCTGGATCCAATGTTGTTGTTGGTAAATTACACGGTGTTGTTAATGCCTCGAAGGCTGATTCAGCTGTTCTGACTGTGATATGTCTACCATCAGCTATGTCTTTCTCTCTAGCTATTGCGGTTTGAACTGCTTGAACCATTTTTCCTTTGTTGCTGAATCTCTGTTCAGCTTTTGTGTACAAATGTGATTTGAATGCAATTGGTACCTTTTCTCCCTCATTAGAGGTCAGGTATGTGTATCCGCATTTCCCTGGGATGACTCGGATCACAAGGTTGCGTGTATTATCACGGGTTTCTAATTTTGTTTTAATTAGCATGTCTGTTTGTAAGGATCTCAAAATTTCTGTGTGTGTTTGAGTCCAACTGGATCTTTTAAAGTCTGGTTTAATTAGATCGTAAAGGGGCTTGACCCTTTCTGCGTAATTAGCAATGTAAGTTCTTCCGAAATTTAGGAAGCCTAGAATTGACTGTAGGTTTTTTAGTGTTTTAGGAGCTTGGATTACGGCACATTTCTCTAGGAAATTGTCTGCCAGGCTTTTGCCTTCACTTGATAACTCATATCCTAAGAATAGGACCGTCAGATGGGCAATTCTGGACTTTTTGAAGTTGAATTTGTAACCCTCTGCAGCGAAACCAAGTATTATGGTGTTCACTCTTTTCAAGTGAGTTTCCAAGTCATCATCTGTTAAGTAAATGTCATCGACATAAGATAATGCTTCATCATCATATTGTTGTAGTAATTCTGTTACTCTCGCTGAGAATACCCCCGGGCTATTCTTGTACCCCTGGGCTAACCGACAGAATTGTTTTTGAGTGCCATTTACTGAGAATGCAGTTAAATATCTGCTCTCTGGTGCTATGTTTTGACAAAAGAATCCGTTGGAGATGTCCAAGGTTGTTTTGTATTTTTTGCGCACTATGTTATTCATTAGTGCAGCACTGTGTGAGTTTTGTACTGCAAAAGTTTTGCAACATGTGTTAAGGTGTCGGTAATCCAAAACTAGACGGTACGAATTGTCTGGTTTGGAGACCGGAAACAAAGGATTGTTCATTTGTGAGGTGCAAGTTTCAATCACCCCTTGGTATTCTAGCTGATCTAGTATTTCATTTACTTGTTTTTTAGCTTCTTGCTTAATTGGGTACTGCCTTTGTGCAGTTGGTTGTGATTTTAACTGGACTTTGTGAGGAGGAGAATCCTCATCCCATCCTACATGATTTTTATATAAAGCAGGTGCTAAGGCCACTGCCCACTTTCTAGCAAGTGTGTATTTTTTATGAATCGGTATTTGATTCGAGAAGGCAGGCATAATTACTTCTTCGCCATGAGGGCACTCCCTGACAAACTCCGGTGGCCAGTCTTTTTCAGCTAGAAGGATGTCATAGCCTTTGGATAGGTTATCCCAAAATAGTCCCCTTATTTTCCTAGTCTTATCTCCCTCTATACGTAATGTTATCTCGTATATTTTGTGGGGCTTGCTAACTCTGGTATCTGCAGTTTCCACTTGAAGGTATTCATTCGTGTCCACTGTCTCCAGATGATTCATAAGGACTTTGCGAGCTATGCTCACCTCTGCTGCGCTGTCTAGCATTGTCTGAGCCCACTCTCCGTTTTTCAATTGTGTCCTCAGTATTCTCGGCATTGTTAACTACCTTGATACTGGCTACCTTCTTTTTTGGAAATTGTGATTTCTTTTTCAGTTGAGCAGGTTCCTTGTCTTTGGACTTGGCGTGCTCTTCTGATCGTCCTCTTCTTTCCGATTTCTGCAAGGAATTCTGAAAAGATTGAGAGGGACGTGTATCAATGTCTTGATATCTATCAGGTTTTTTAATATTATCCCTATTTCTAAGGTTATATCTATTCCCAGAGGGTTCACTCTGAGGTGACCTTTGTCTCGGGTTTGGAGATTTCTCTCTTCGCCTAGGAGACCTTCCTCTGGACTGGAATTTCTTTTCTTTTGGATTGGATTGTTTGTTTCCATCCCAGTTCTTTTTTGGTGAATTATTATTATTAAAAAATATTTTTTCTGGACTTGTAGTCAGTTGCGGTTTTACTGGTATTCCACCTAGACTATCTCTGCCTAGTTCTTCATAGGATTTTTCTATGATTCTGGCAATTTCAGCTGGTTGGTCTGCTATATCTGTCTCTTTTAACCTCTGGCGGATCGCCACGTTTGCTGCTTCACCTTTTATGTTGGCTAGTAATATAGCCGAGACCTGCTTGAAGTCTTTCAGTAATTTCATACCAAGAGTTAAAGCAGGTTCTGGACCGTATTCATCTTGAATTTGTTTTAGCACATCTGGTATCACCGAAATGGATGGGACACCGTGCGTTTTTGTGTAGATGGAAGCAAAGACTGTACCCCAAGTGTCACAGTCCTCAATGTGTGGTGCGATTCCCATTGGGAGACATATAGTCAGAATCCTGTGTTTTTCTAGCGGGGTGGTGTCAGGAAACACCGCCTCTATTTGGGTGATTTTCTGTGCCAACCAGAATGGTATCTGTTCCCGTTTAGCTGGAACCTTACCTAGGCAGGATTGGATGTTCTGTGGTGTAATTTTATTTGTGTTCCCCTGGTGAGAGGTCAGCTGTGGTAGTTTAATCGCTGGCTGAATTGTAGAAGTCCGCATTACATACTGAACTAATTGTCTGTGAATTTTTAGTAGTTGTTTTAGCTGTATTAATAGCTCTGGTGCAGGCATCTCGTCGATGTCTGGATGTGGTGTGTATCCGGCTAAGACCGGCCACGTTGCTCCTGGTCTTCCTAAAGGACCGAGCCTTGTAATGTGATTATTATGTTTTAGGGCGCCATCAAATAAGAGCAAATGCTCTTGGAATTTGAGTGGTACTTCCACCTCCTCGAAAGGAGTGTACGTTTCTGGAGGAACCTCTATTTTGTAATAGTGGAAGTACTTTGTTACAGCATTTGCTGCTGGAAAATGTATCCATGTATAGTATACCTCTGTCTGCCGATATTCGTGTGCCTCGATTACGAATATGACTGTGCCACCTCTAGGTGTCAGTCCATTTTCTATAAGTTTTAAGGTTATAGATCTCCTTTTGGCGACCGGAATGAGTATTATATCCGCGTCCGCATCTAGTGCAGCATTAGTTACTCTAAATGTCTTACGTTAGTTTTATCGCCCTTTCCAAACGCGTTGGGCGCCATGTAGTGTAGTTCCTATTTTCCCAATAGGCTCTGCGCATTGGAATAGTACCTACAGCAGTAAAGGCCTAGGCCAGACGTTAACTAGGTCTACTACTGTCGATACTAGACTTAATTTTTGGGTTTGCCAGCTAAGCTCAGAGTTCGCTAGAAACTTTCTCGAATGTTCAAGGAAGGATTAACTCCCCTGATTAGACAAGAAGGGATTTAGTTTCTGACAACCATAGAACATGACAACTTTGCTCTCCCCTAATCAAGAGTCAATCTCAAGAGTCGTGTGAGCACAAGGCAATTATTTTACTCAGTCAGTACGTGCATTCTTAGTCTCATCAGAATGTAGAGAAAAGGAAGAGACGGGCGTGTTCAATAAAAAGATGTTATTTATTGATCAGTCTCTTTTCTCGTACAAGAGAAATGGATCGATATTATTGCGATACTTATAGTTAAGTAAAGTGCATACATTAGAAGCAATAGTATAAAATAATACTGTAAAAACATTGATATGGTTTCTGAGCCATATGATGTTTAAAATGATTAAAATATATTTACATACACATATACATTTGACTAAATGTGCTCAACTGGTGTTTCTAAATACGCCTACCCCGTGTACCTGACCTAAGTCTAATGCGTGGGCGGGAATAGAAAGTTACAGTTTAAGTTAAGTTTGTTTTTGCCAAGTGAATAACTAAAGAATTCTCTAGGAGGGGTTATTCAGTTCTGTACCTGGAATTTAGGATGAATGAGGAATGGTATCTCTTTCTCTGCTCTCGATATTCCAGGCTGCCTGCGAGGGCTACCCGGAAGCGCCGGTGCTGGGTCTCTCGGCTTGAGATAGCAGCGCGTCTCTCAGCGCGTCAGGAAGGCGGGGCTGCTGCCTGCGGGGTCTGCTTCTGCTCTCGGCTTCGGCAAGTATGGCTGCTCCGTCTTGTCACCACGCGTGTGTTTTGCATAGGGCAAGATCGGCAATATTTATACCTTAAAGGTGCCGGGATTGACGTAAGGATGGACATAGGTACGTCAATAAAGATGTCATACGACTTGCTCGTTAGCACATTCTTTACTAAAGTTCTCTGTGAAATCAAAACAATGGCCGCACGGATTATCCAGGTTGTCATAGGTTTGATTTGTTATGAGAACGTCGTATGCCTTATCAGGGGCTGGAGGAATATCGCTTGTCTAATTAGATCTCAAGCGTTATGACCTAATCAGATAACACGTTCCTGTGCCGTAGTGTGACTGCGTCAGATAACGGTATCTGCATCATGGGGGATTTCTTGCCTCATGGGCTGACTGTTAGTTAACTAGCTAGGTAGTTTAACCAGAATAGGGTCAGGAATAGGGGGATCGATTCAGAACCTATAGAAATACACGACAGAATTAAGCAGACCACTCTTACCCAGTCCAAAGATCAGGGCTTGATCCATCACCGTTATTTATCTCACTGCCCCATCCCAGCTCAGAACCTGGCTATATGCAAATTAGTCTGTCCCTGGCCCAGTGCATCATGGGAACAGGGCAGACCAAACTACCAAGCCAATTCTTCACCAGAAAGGAGACAAGCTACCGGGGACCGGTTTCTGGCATTTCAGCCTCTTCGGCCCGGCTTGCTTGAATCCTGATGGAGCAGTGAGAAAGGGACTCATGTCTGAGTATACCCTGCCACACCTATAGTGGCCAAAAACGATTCAGAAAAGGGGGTGGTGATGAACAGAGTGTCTGAATTAAGCAGACCACTCTTACCCAGTCCAAAGATCAGGGCTTGATCCATCACCGTTATTTATCTCACTGCCCCATCCCAGCTCAGAACCTGGCTATATGCAAATTAGTCTGTCCCTGGCCCAGTGCATCATGGGAACAGGGCAGACCAAACTACCAAGCCAATTCTTCACCAGAAAGGAGACAAGCTACCGGGGACCGGTTTCTGGCATTTCAGCCTCTTCGGCCCGGCTTGCTTGAATCCTGATGGAGCAGTGAGAAAGGGACTCATGTCTGAGTATACCCTGCCACACCTATAGTGGCCAAAAACGATTCAGAAAAGGGGGTGGTGATGAACAGAGTGTCTGAATTAAGCAGACCACTCTTACCCAGTCCAAAGATCAGGGCTTGATCCATCACCGTTATTTATCTCACTGCCCCATCCCAGCTCAGAACCTGGCTATATGCAAATTAGTCTGTCCCTGGCCCAGTGCATCATGGGAACAGGGCAGACCAAACTACCAAGCCAATTCTTCACCAGAAAGGAGACAAGCTACCGGGGACCGGTTTCTGGCATTTCAGCCTCTTCGGCCCGGCTTGCTTGAATCCTGATGGAGCAGTGAGAAAGGGACTCATGTCTGAGTATACCCTGCCACACCTATAGTGGCCAAAAACGATTCAGAAAAGGGGGTGGTGATGAACAGAGTGTCTGAATTAAGCAGACCACTCTTACCCAGTCCAAAGATCAGGGCTTGATCCATCACCGTTATTTATCTCACTGCCCCATCCCAGCTCAGAACCTGGCTATATGCAAATTAGTCTGTCCCTGGCCCAGTGCATCATGGGAACAGGGCAGACCAAACTACCAAGCCAATTCTTCACCAGAAAGGAGACAAGCTACCGGGGACCGGTTTCTGGCATTTCAGCCTCTTCGGCCCGGCTTGCTTGAATCCTGATGGAGCAGTGAGAAAGGGACTCATGTCTGAGTATACCCTGCCACACCTATAGTGGCCAAAAACGATTCAGAAAAGGGGGTGGTGATGAACAGAGTGTCTGAATTAAGCAGACCACTCTTACCCAGTCCAAAGATCAGGGCTTGATCCATCACCGTTATTTATCTCACTGCCCCATCCCAGCTCAGAACCTGGCTATATGCAAATTAGTCTGTCCCTGGCCCAGTGCATCATGGGAACAGGGCAGACCAAACTACCAAGCCAATTCTTCACCAGAAAGGAGACAAGCTACCGGGGACCGGTTTCTGGCATTTCAGCCTCTTCGGCCCGGCTTGCTTGAATCCTGATGGAGCAGTGAGAAAGGGACTCATGTCTGAGTATACCCTGCCACACCTATAGTGGCCAAAAACGATTCAGAAAAGGGGGTGGTGATGAACAGAGTGTCTGAATTAAGCAGACCACTCTTACCCAGTCCAAAGATCAGGGCTTGATCCATCACCGTTATTTATCTCACTGCCCCATCCCAGCTCAGAACCTGGCTATATGCAAATTAGTCTGTCCCTGGCCCAGTGCATCATGGGAACAGGGCAGACCAAACTACCAAGCCAATTCTTCACCAGTGTAAGAATTGGCTTTTGTAGTCTGGTCTGCCCTGTTCCCATGATGCACTGGGCCAGGGACAGACTAATTTGCATACAGCCAGGTTCTGAAACTGGGATGGTGCAATGAGCTAAAAAACGGTGTTGGATCTAGCCCTGATCTCTTGACTGGGTGAGAGTACTCTGCTTAATTCAGAGACTCTGTCCATCACCACCCCTTGTTGTAAATCATTTTGTCCACCCTAAGCGTGGAAGGGTATACTCAGATGTGAGTCCCTTGCTCATTGCACCATCAGGATTCAAGCAAGCCGGGCCGAAGACGCCTGAAATGGCAGAAACCGGTCCCCGGAAGCTTGTTTCCTTCCCAGTGTAAGAATTGGCTTTTGTAGTCTGGTCTGCCCTGTTCCCATGATGCACTGGGCCAGGGACAGACTAATTTGCATACAGCCAGGTTCTGAAACTGGGATGGTGCAATGAGCTAAAAAACGGTGTTGGATCTAGCCCTGATCTCTTGACTGGGTGAGAGTACTCTGCTTAATTCAGAGACTCTGTCCATCACCACCCCTTGTTGTAAATCATTTTGTCCACCCTAAGCGTGGAAGGGTATACTCAGATGTGAGTCCCTTGCTCATTGCACCATCAGGATTCAAGCAAGCCGGGCCGAAGACGCCTGAAATGGCAGAAACCGGTCCCCGGAAGCTTGTTTCCTTCCCAGTGTAAGAATTGGCTTTTGTAGTCTGGTCTGCCCTGTTCCCATGATGCACTGGGCCAGGGACAGACTAATTTGCATACAGCCAGGTTCTGAAACTGGGATGGTGCAATGAGCTAAAAAACGGTGTTGGATCTAGCCCTGATCTCTTGACTGGGTGAGAGTACTCTGCTTAATTCAGAGACTCTGTCCATCACCACCCCTTGTTGTAAATCATTTTGTCCACCCTAAGCGTGGAAGGGTATACTCAGATGTGAGTCCCTTGCTCATTGCACCATCAGGATTCAAGCAAGCCGGGCCGAAGACGCCTGAAATGGCAGAAACCGGTCCCCGGAAGCTTGTTTCCTTCCCAGTGTAAGAATTGGCTTTTGTAGTCTGGTCTGCCCTGTTCCCATGATGCACTGGGCCAGGGACAGACTAATTTGCATACAGCCAGGTTCTGAAACTGGGATGGTGCAATGAGCTAAAAAACGGTGTTGGATCTAGCCCTGATCTCTTGACTGGGTGAGAGTACTCTGCTTAATTCAGAGACTCTGTCCATCACCACCCCTTGTTGTAAATCATTTTGTCCACCCTAAGCGTGGAAGGGTATACTCAGATGTGAGTCCCTTGCTCATTGCACCATCAGGATTCAAGCAAGCCGGGCCGAAGACGCCTGAAATTGCAGAAACCGGTCCCCGGAAGCTTGTTTCCTTCCCAGTGTAAGAATTGGCTTTTGTAGTCTGGTCTGCCCTGTTCCCATGATGCACTGGGCCAGGGACAGACTAATTTGCATACAGCCAGGTTCTGAAACTGGGATGGTGCAATGAGCTAAAAAACGGTGTTGGATCTAGCCCTGATCTCTTGACTGGGTGAGAGTACTCTGCTTAATTCAGAGACTCTGTCCATCACCACCCCTTGTTGTAAATCATTTTGTCCACCTTAAGCGTGGAAGGGTATACTCAGATGTGAGTCCCTTGCTCATTGCACCATCAGGATTCAAGCAAGCCGGGCCGAAGACGCCTGAAATGGCAGAAACCGGTCCCCGGAAGCTTGTTTCCTTCCCAGTGTAAGAATTGGCTTTTGTAGTCTGGTCTGCCCTGTTCCCATGATGCACTGGGCCAGGGACAGACTAATTTGCATACAGCCAGGTTCTGAAACTGGGATGGTGCAATGAGCTAAAAAACGGTGTTGGATCTAGCCCTGATCTCTTGACTGGGTGAGAGTACTCTGCTTAATTCAGAGACTCTGTCCATCACCACCCCTTGTTGTAAATCATTTTGTCCACCCTAAGCGTGGAAGGGTATACTCAGATGTGAGTCCCTTGCTCATTGCACCATCAGGATTCAAGCAAGCCGGGCCGAAGACGCCTGAAATGGCAGAAACCGGTCCCCGGAAGCTTGTTTCCTTCCCAGTGTAAGAATTGGCTTTTGTAGTCTGGTCTGCCCTGTTCCCATGATGCACTGGGCCAGGGACAGACTAATTTGCATACAGCCAGGTTCTGAAACTGGGATGGTGCAATGAGCTAAAAAACAGTGTTGGATCTAGCCCTGATCTCTTGACTGGGTGAGAGTACTCTGCTTAATTCAGAGACTCTGTCCATCACCACCCCTTGTTGTAAATCACATCTGAATACAAGCAGAGGTTTAGACAGGGCATGGCCATCATCATTAGTATTCAAAAGATGCCATTGGGCATTAATCACCTGACTAATCCTGTTGTTAAAATTCGAATGTCTGAGTACACAGACTAAGTTCTCTATATTCTCCTTCTTTTTGTTTTCCAACATGTTCGCTCAATTGTAATAGTTGGCCCTTTTGTAGACTGCCCTTATCAATCTCCTGGGATAATCCCTTTTGAGGAATTTCTCTTTAAGTGTTTCAGCATTCCAATTGTACTTTTGCATAGGGCTGCAGTTTCTTTGGGTATGAAGAAATTGGCATTGTGTGTGGAAGGTTTGGAAGTGCATGAGATTGTTGCGTGCTGTTGGCCTAGTATACAGAGAGTTGCAAAAAACACAGTTGATGGACAGAATGTAGAACAATGTCATACATTCACCCCAGTACAAGGATCTGAGCCTAAATCCATCGTTTTTTTGCACTCCACACCACCCTGGGTTAGACACTGGCTATATGCAAATCAGCTCTGACCCTGTGCCTCATGGGAACAGTCCAGTCCGAACTACCAAGCCATGTCTTTCCCAGACCTGAATCAAGCATCCATGGACTGGTTTCTGGCTATCAGCCTTCATCAGCCTGGATAGCTTGACTCCAGTGATGTGGAGAGCCTGGGACTCACGTCTGAGCATACCCAGCCCACTCGGGGTGAAAATTGCAAAAAACACAGTTGATGCACAGAATGTAGAACAATGTCATACATTCACCCCAGGACAAGGATCTGGGCCTAAATCCATCGTTTTTTGCCATCCACACCACCCTGGGTTAGACACTGGCTATATGCAAATCAGCTCTGACCCTGTGCCTCATGGGAACAGTCCAGTCCGAACTACCAAGCCATGTCTTTCCCAGACCGGAATCAAGCATCCAAGGACCGGTTTCTGGCTATCAGCCTTCATCAGCCTGGTCCTCGGAAGCTTGTTTCCGGTCCAGGGAAGGCATGGCTTGGCAGTTCGGGCTGGACTGTTCCCATGAGGCACAGGGTAGACTGATTTGCATATAGCCATGTCTGAACTGGGGTGGCAGAGTGGGCTAAAGAACGGTGATGGGTGAAACCCAGATCTTTTGACTGGGTGTGAGTGTTTGATTGGTTTAGATGCTCCGTCCATCACCACCTCCTTTTGTACCGCTTTTGGCCGGCATAAGTGTGGCAGGGTATGCTCAGACGTGAGTCCCTTGCTCACTTTGCCACTGGATTCAAGCAAGCCGGGCTAAAGACGGCTGGAATGCCAGAAACCGGTCCTCAGAAGCTTATTTCCGGTCCAGGGAAGGCATGGCTTGGCAGTTCGGGCTGGACTGTTCCCATGAGGCACAGGGTCAGACTGATTTGCATATAGCCATGTCTGAACTGGGGTGGCAGAGTGGGCTAAAGAACGGTGATGGGTCAAACCCAAATCTTTTGACTGGGTGTGAGTGTTTGATTGGTTCAGATGCTCCGTCCATCACCACCTCCTTTTGTACCGCTTTTGGCCACCATAAGTGTGGCAGGGTATGCTCAGACGTGAGTCCCTTGCTCACTTTGCCACTGGATTTAAGCAAGCCGGGCTGAAGACGGCTGGAATGCCAGAAACCGGTCTTTGGAAGCTTGTTTCCGGACCAGGGAAGGCATGGCTTGGCAGTTCGGGCTGGACTGTTCCCATGAGGCACAGGGTCAGACTGATTTGCATATAGCCATGTCTGAACTGGGGTGGCAGAGTGGGCTAAAGAATGGTGATGGGTCAAACCCAGATCTTTTGACTGGGTGTGAATGTTTGATTGGTTCAGATGCTCCGTCCATCACCACCTCCTTTTGTACCGCTTTTGGCCGCCATAAGTGTGGCAGGGTATGCTCAGACGTGAGTCCCTTGCTCACTTTGCCACTGGATTCAAGCAAGCCGGGCTGAAGACGGCTGGAATGCCAGAAACCGGTCCTCGGAAGCTTGTTTCCGGTCCAGGGAAGGCATGGCTTGGCAGTTCGGGCTGGACTGTTCCCATGAGGCACAGGGTCAGACTGATTTGCATATAGCCATGTCTGAACTGGGGTGGCAGAGTGGGCTAAAGAACGGTGATGGGTCAAACCCAGATCTTTTGACTGGGTGTGAGTGTTTGATTGGTTCAGATGCTCCGTCCATCACCTCCTCCTTTTGTACCGCTTATGGCCGCCATAAGTGTGGCAGGGTAGGCTCAGACGTGAGTCCCTTGCTCACTTTGCCTCTGGATTCAAGCAAGCCGGGCTGAAGACGGCTGGAATGCCAGAAACCGGTCCTCGGAAGCTTGTTTCCGGTCCAGGGAAGGCATGGCTTGGCAGTTCGGGCTGGACTGTTCCCATGAGGCACAGGGTCAGACTGATTTGCATATAGCCATGTCTGAACTGGGGTGGCAGAGTGGGCTAAAGAACGGTGATGGGTCAAACCCAAATCTTTTGACTGGGTGTGAGTGTTTGATTGGTTCAGATGCTCCGTCCATCACCACCTCCTTTTGTACCGCTTTTGGCCACCATAAGTGTGGCAGGGTATGCTCAGACGTGAGTCCCTTGCTCACTTTGCCACTGGATTTAAGCAAGCCGGGCTGAAGACGGCTGGAATGCCAGAAACCGGTCTTTGGAAGCTTGTTTCCGGACCAGGGAAGGCATGACTTGGCAGTTCGGGCTGGACTGTTCCCATGAGGCACAGGGTCAGACTGATTTGCATATAGCCATGTCTGAACTGGGGTGGCAGAGTGGGCTAAAGAACGGTGATGGGTCAAACCCAGATCTTTTGACTGGGTGTGAGTGTTTGATTGGTTCAGATGCTCCGTCCATCACCACCTCCTTTTGTACCGCTAGTATACAGAGAGACTTGCAAATGACCCTCATCACTGTAGATTAAGATATCAAGGAACTCTACTTCGGCTCTACGTGTATTTGGAGTAAATTTAAGATGTATATTGCATCTATTTACCCAGCTTGCGAATTTAGAGTATCTTCTTCTCGTTTCTAAATTAAGAAAATGTTGTCAATTAATCTGGCCCATGTTTTGATGTTATAAATAACCGGGTGCTATCTAAATATGGATGAACCTAAGGTCAAATAGGCCCATGTAAATGTTTGCTACGCTAGGGGCGCAGACAGTCCCCATTCTCACACCTTTAATCTGTTTAAAGAGGTCCCAATCAAATTCAAAATGATTTTCATTCAGGACAATATCCAAACATTGAAGGATAAATTTGTTCAGCCCATCCAGTGCCTTCTGAAAGAGTACAGATCTTACTGCTTCCAGAGTTTCACGTTGGGCCATTGCTACTAAGAACTCTCTGTTGGAATTGAGGCCCTCTACCCTGGATATCATGTGCCCCCTGACTTTGATTAAGGATGTATATCTACAGATAGGTGGTTTGAACAAGGTGTCATTATAATTGGACAGAGGTTTCGTCACAGATCCAATAGTCGAGAAAATAGGTCTTAGGGACGGATACTTGTTCAGGGCTGTCTTTACTCACCGTAAACCTTTCTTTTGGACAAGTCACATTCCTTTCACTCTGTGTTAAATGTTTCTGAATATTTCCATTATATTTCAATTTAAGATGTGTTGGGGCCAATTGACAAAGACATATAATAGTTTGTGAAGTAGTGCTGCAGGACTAGTAGACCACAAATTCATTGATGCCTGTATGAAATTGCCCATAATATGCAAGCCTGTCATTCGCCAAATGCAGAGTACGCAATAGCATTGCACCTCTTTGTGCCTTTAGGGAAGAGAAGCTCTCATTCAAATACTTGCTTTAATCCTAACTGACCAGCAGTGACTTATCTGAATACCTGTGTATATGGACTGCTGTCATTGTGGCACTGTGACTAGTATTAGGAAGTTTATCAGGACAACTTTGAGATTCCTAACAGCATGCCCACTTCATGTTTCTGAAGGTGCCAATATCAAAGGCTCTTAACAACTGTACAGCATGAATAATAGCTTCCAGTTCCCAAAAGTATCTTCCTTTGGTCAGACAGTTTTGACAGCCATTCACCAAACTTTTTCAAAGTTGTTGTAAGCACTATATAATTAGATTTATTTTTGTGTACCAAAACATGTATCATAATAGCTTCTAATGTGGCTTTCAGGGAGTCCCCTCAAGATGTGTATGGCCCAATATGACTCTATTTTCTGAGAGGAAGTGTGTAATGTTTTCTTGTGATTGTTTGGAGCGAATTTGTCACCCACTATTTTCTCAATCATTCTCCAGATTTTGGGCTTTGTCTTCTTTTTTCCCAAGGATAATGAAATATATGCTTTATCAGACTTCATCAAAGGATCAAGATTTGCCTTCTGCAACTACCTGTCTTAGTGGGTTGTGTACTCACAAGGCATCTGTTAATTAATTCTGATAACATAATTTCAGCATTTGTATATGTGATCTTGAGGAGCACAATTTGCAAATGTCTATTGAGAATTTTGACCATAGGGAGATTTAATTCACCCCTGACAGGTATGTCTAAATTAGAGTTAAATTTTTATAATTTCATGTTTGTTAATCCAAAGGTTTGTAATGTCAGTTGTTGGTTTATATATAGTCATACCATGTATGTGTTTATCTAGACAGACACCGTCTGCCTTCAACATTAGTTTGAGACATAAATACAGAAATGTTTTATTTTTTAGAGATAAAAGTTATACAACTTAGTTTCTTGTTTCTAGATTATGTGCATGTGATTTAATCTATCCCTTGACATCTCATATACATAAATGTTTTCAACAATGTCACTGGATGAACATGAACAAATATTTATTGCAGATGTAATATAAACCTGAGAAAAGTAAGCTTTCCAAAGTACACCTCTTCCAGAGATTTGTACAATATAACCTTGTTAGAACAAAGGGGAAAAAAACAACATTAAACTGTAAATCTAAAAACAAAAGGAAGAACCTAGACTACATTCAACAAAAAGATAAGAATTCCGGAAATGTCTTTTCACTATATTAGGAGCTATGGAGCTCCATGATGAAGACTGTGTCCCCCCTCCAAACAAGCAGTTTCCTGTGTGATAACTTGTCCCAGCCCTTATTCAGCAGTGAAAATTATGCCAAAAAGTATAAGAAATGTTGTGATGGTCTAACCACTCACCTGAAATCCAGGCAGCCGACAGGGGCGATGACAATTCCCCAACCTGCCCAGAATATGTCCCAGACTCACTGATTTACACAGAAACAGTGATACTGGCAAATTCTCTAAGAGGGAAGGGGTTTGGGACGAGAAACAAACACAGAAAGAAGAGACACAGCCAAATTCTGCTACCAGGACCTGCCGAGTTCTTAACTGCAGAATCATCAACTTCTTTCTGTTCAGATTGAAAGAAAAACACATTAATGAAAACAGAAGTATGCTAGTGACAGGTTTTAACTAAGTATGCCTTGCTTACAATGTTAATCAACTGATTAAGGCACAAGAGTCGCACATGTGTGTGACTGTGTGACACTATTTATCCTCAAACCGCTTGTCCAAAATAAATTAAATTAAATCATCACATTTGAATCAAGCTACAATATTCGAAAGAAAAAGCAAAATATGACAGAAAATGCAACTGCTTATCTCAATCCGAACTTTCCATATATTTATATATGAAATGTATCTCACCTTAGTGTTTTCTGTGTTGCGCCTACTTTTGTTCTTTCAAATTAACGCCTTTCTTAATACATATATTAGCAGAAATCAAACATTCCTAGCAGTATCAATTATAACTCTGCTTAATACTTCACAATTTGTTTACAAAAGCTTTAGTGAAATCATCACTGTTATACTAAATACAAGAGAACCATAAGCCCTTTTTAAGGACACATTCCGCTTTACAATTGTCCAGAAGCAAGAATCAAAATACACCAAATGGCTCCTCTAAACTGAATCAAATGTCAAGAAATAGTCTCGAAGAATGCTGCCAGCATTTACCCTATTCCAACTTAAAGCGCTAAAAACAATCAAGTGTTCTACAGAATGCAGGACTTTCAATTATAAACAAAGATGCCAGTCTTTCAATAAAAGTTAAAGAATGCTGTTAGCATTCACAGGACTTAGCTCACTCGATGTTTCTTTGTGCCGCGTTGGAGCCGGCTCGTTGCTAGGCAACACCACGATCCTCTTTCCAGGAGAACGAAAACGAAGTAAAGCATGAAGCACTTGACTTGCAGCTATTTATAGCCGCGAGAGGGCGCTGTCAACAGTGTTAACAAGCGCGTGTCAACAACGTTGCAAAAACACATGTTTCCTGCCAGATGGTTGGTTTCCTGGCATCCGGGGAAGGTATTTGGTTGTGCATATGGGAGCGCATGAAAACACCAATGTCCATACAGGTGCAGGCACTTTGTAGAGGGCCAAAAGAAAAGAGGAAATGTAAAAATAAATAAAAAGGGGTACACGATGAACAGGATAAATATATAGGTTAAACAAATGTGGTTGCACTTTGAGGAATGCTGATATGGTTTATGTATTTGCTTGTTGCATACCAACAAACTACACAGGAAGTACCAACAACTGCTGTGTGCTGATTCCTGACAAAAAAGACCCTGTTAATTCTAGAAACCTCATTCCTACTTTTCCATACCCAAACTACACTAAGCCTAAATCAAAGAATTTTAGGTGGATGCAGGAGCCAAATTGTAGTGATATGATTTTCACACTCATTTCAGACCGTCGAGTCCTTCATGCATGCAATGGGTAATATTCAGATCCTATGATGAATAAAATGTAATTAAATAGTCAACTACAGTATTAAAGGTTGAATTTGTTTATCTTTAATATCTGTGGGAGTCTTGAACAAATTGTTTGACAGCTTCAAGTATGCAAACATGTTATTCATAATAAATGTATGGTCCTCTCCAGTGGACATGGAATATCATATACATCTGTATTATCAGGTAGTAAAAAAGCACACCTCTTTGCGATATCAATATGGAACATACATCATGAAATGCAGTTTACAAATACGCTTCAACAACATTGCAAGCCTTAGGGAAACCATTATCTTTAAACTATATTATTAGCTATAAACGGACATTTAATGTCTTATCTGATCCAGACTTTACTCATCGATACACTGGGTAGGATTAGCTCACCATTTCTGAAATATATAGGGATATAATGGGTAGTCACACCCATAGATCTATAAAATGTGAAAGTAAGAAACAAGCTGTATTAGTAAAAATTAATCTTTTCTATCATATGTAAAAGCCACAATTAATCATATGTCTTATTCAAAATGATCTTCCAAACCCACATCTGAATAACAAATATTGTGCACGTCAGCACTGTCAGACAGGTTGACAAGCACATGGTCTGCAGCAGTAAGATGGCACATACAATCCAGATAGGAGCATCAGGACACTCAGAAGCCTTAGAATAGTTAATGACATTATAACCAAAGATCCTTATTGATCAGCTGAACCCATCTTTGTCGGACAGCTTTGTTTGTCAATTTTGTCTATTTCTGATTCAGAAATGTTTGCAGGGAGTCAATCCAGGTTGCCCGGGTCATGGTAGCTCTCAGCACTGGTATACCTATGATGGAGAAAGCATGATGCATGTCTTAGTCTTTTCGGGAGCCCAAAGAAATCATTCATGATCTTAGTAAAGTCAAACACAATCCCGGTCTTGTGTCCCATAACTTCTTGTTTTTCCCTTTTGTGTTGTAGTACAATTTCAGAATGTTGCAATCACAGCAGGCAAAAGATTAAGGTACCTGGGTATTTCTCTACTTTCAGTTTCTGTTATGGAAAGAATGCATTCTTTCTATTCCAGAGTCTTTAAGGGAATGTGAATATGGAAACCTTTGAAAGCCAAGCTTCCAGGAAGTCAATGCAAGAGTTTGAATTAGCCTTGCTTCTTTCTGGTTGACCGCATAGTCAAAGATTTCCTCCCTGGTTACGATTCTCTGTGCAGGTCATGCATTTTGTTCTGCGACATATCTTTTTGCTTCTGTGCTTTCATTTCGGAATCATCCAGACTACATATTATTGATTCTGTGTCAGTGGCACACATCATTAAGCCTCTGATAGATTTCCTTCTACCAGCAATTTCAGCCTGTATAATATCTGTACTCTTTTTGGTTCTTTTGCCAATTTCAACCTGTATTTTGGTGGTTTTGAGAAGGTGATCCACAAATGCCAACTTCTTCATATGCCTTCATATGCCTTTCTCCTTAATAGGTTAGTCTGATATGGGAGTAGTATTCTTTGCTCTCTTATGGCTAACATATTTTTTATCCTTATCTTTTCCTTCCGCTATGACTTAAAATTGGTTTCTCGAGTGGAGTAGTTGGTTCTCTGCATCACTCTGAGATTCTTAGCTTCAGGTTCTTGCAGTATTAATTAATCTGTCACCTGTTCTCATTGCATGGAGAACCCATATGCCTTCCCACCTTATAAAGAATGGATCACTTTCTTCTTTGTTTAGCTATTAAGTGCTATCAACTGGGTAACCGTTCTGCAGAGGTGGCAACATGATAGAAATGTGTAAAGATATCCCTGTAGGTGATAAGTAAGACGTTATAGCACATTTCTTAGCTTAGAAGTACCCCTGCTGAGCAAATCTGGGCACACAGTCACTAGAGACACAAGTCAGTAAGGGGGCACAAGTTCTTAGAATATTTGTAACTGTTGGATTGTGCAGTGATAAGAGACAATGGGCCATATGTATGAAACAAAATTTTGTTCGCAAACGCCGTAATTTTCAGAATTGTGGCATTTGCGATTGCAATTCAGGTAAGTGAGATGTAACAGCCTTGCAAAATAAGGAATCGCAAAATAGTGATTCCCTATTTTGCGATTGCATTTAAGGAATCGCAAATTGCGAATATCTCCCCATTCATTCCTATGGGCCTCTAGGCCCATAGGAATGAATGGGGAGGTGTTCCTTAATTGTGAATCGCAATTTGCGATTCGCAATTAAGGAATATGTAGGATTCGCAAAATGATTTGCTAATCCTACATACATAGCATTTTGCGATTCTCAAATAGCGATTCACAAAAAATCTCAATTTGAGAATTGCAAAATGACTTTTTAATACATATGACCCAATATGTCAGAGTTTCACTAATACAAGATTGTCATATTTGAAAGCAATCCTAGAAAACCCTTTCAAAATGGTCACCTTATTGTATTCCGCTTTAGGTGTCCGTATATAGGTTTTCCTGATACATGTCCTTACATAGGCACAATTCGCATTGCCCTTATATAGAAATAAGATCCCAGCCCTTATTTAGGCATTAGCCATGCTATCCAAATACAGGCATGGTCACCTACATTCTTCCACCCCAATGTCACAACAAGTTCTTAGAAACCAGACCCTTAAGCTGTTGGGAGTTTCCCTAAACCAGGATTATTGATTTCTCCAAGAATTCATTTATTATGCATGAACCGCTATACCCTAAGGGTTCCTTCCTGACGTCTTCCTCTTCCCGACTTTAAGTCAATGCGAACATTCCAAGGCACCTACCAGGTATAAATATACCTTCCCTTGCTACGGTATGGCAAGTAAGGAGGAGACCTCGACTTTAGAGGAGCCCGTATCTTGACCTGACGCACTGACAAGATGCTGTCAACCCTGCTCACAGAGAATCCAGCTTCCAGTGTTCTGACTCCCTTCGCGAGGTAATAGAGTTCGAGACCCGGAAAGAGATTTCAACCGCTCTCATTCTCAAGGTAAGGAGCTGAATAGAACCTAAAGGGACTCTTGGCATACAAACTACAGCATATCATACTATAGAATACAGCACCTACTTCTTACCTTGTACTACACTTAGGTACACTGGGGTGGAACTAGTAGAGAAGGCATCTTATGAGTACTCGCATTTTTAGCCTATGTTATTTATGTATATGAATATATGTGTCTAGATAAAAGATAATGCTAGTGCAGTAGTATTTCTTTCTACTGCTTATGTTGTACATAATATATCTTGCATACCGTCTTATGATTGTAACAGCGCATATCTCTTACACAAGAAATAAGACTGTTCAATAAATCCTTTTTATTAAAATGCCCGTCTACTCTTTCTGTGTAACTCTGAAGAAAGTAAGCATGCACGATTAGCTGACTGAGTGAAACTGTTATCTATTGTTTTCACGATTCTGAGTGTTCTGATTCTAAAGGGAAACAAAGTTGTCATGTTTATGTGGTTGCCAGAAACGACTCCCTTCTTGTTTTCAAGGAGTTTCTAGGGGCCTCTGAGTTAGCGGGCACACAAAGTAATTAAGTGTAATATACTCGTTAGGGCCATAATGACCTCAGTCCTATGCCAAACCTATAGTGTATATTATTCCAATGCGCAGAGCCTATTAGGAAAATAGGAACTCCACTACAACCTCTTTTTGATAGGTGTAAGAAATTGGGTTATCAGTTGACAGGGGTGGAAGCCCCACTGAAATATTTATCACAGTCCTTGTCGGGGTGAACCACAAAAGTCACTAACTAGACCTGTGCTTAATCCTCTGGTAGCGTAGCACACAAGCAGTCAGGCTAAACTTAGAGGCAATGTGTAAAGTAGTTATGCAGCACACAAACACTAATGAAGTGAATACATAACACAAGGAAAGCCCCAATTTAGAAAAAAAGATATTCATCAGACAAATACACAAATGATTATTTTATTTAATTCACAAATAAATATAAAATAAAAAATGTAATGCCATGGTTAGAGTTTTCTAAATTCAAACGAGTCCACCCATAGTCCATATTATATTCTGCTTGATGCACCTGCACTGCTCCCATGAATCAGTCCGAGGATACAAACCTAATTTATAGCCTCCAGTTTTAAATGTCTTCCTATGTACAGCATGTTTTCAAATCTTCAGTTTTACGTTTTGTTTATTCATTTATATACACTTTATTAGTCTGTTAATACTATTTAATTGTCTAAGCAGTCGCAAACTCCCTGGGTTGGCATCGCATCTCCCATGGGTCCCCGGATCCCAAGTAAGACCCGCTGTCCTACACAGTATTTGCCACTAACTAATATGGGTTGATGACAGTCTTATTCACCATAACACAAGATTCCAAGACCAGAAAAAAGTCACCAATATTCTGGTCAGCGCAGGATATTTTATGTCTGTATCACCTACTTCCTTCTTCTAACTCACCCATTCACGCACATAACCACTTTACCATACCTACAATTCCTCATACACGAACCCTCTTACCCACTCATCAAAACACTTGTTACTAACTAATGAAGTTTGAGTACTCTGCACAAGTGATGGCGCTTTTTAGGTCTTGCATAGAAAGCACATGCTCTGTTTCTTTGAGACATTTCGTTTACAGTCAGTGGGTTACAGCTGCCCATTGCTCACAATTGGTTAACTTCATTGTTGCTTTCATTTGCCTCTTTTTTATTTGTTATGGCTTGCCTGCATCAGATCATCTCTTTTATTTTGGAAAACTGATTATATTGACTGTAAACAAAAACACATATTATGCAAAGCTCCGCTATCGAGAGTCAATTGCCATCATCAATTTACCTACACCAGTTACAGTCATTTTCTACAATGGAGCATATCTGCAAACAGAAAGGAACAGATAAATGTATCTTTTTATTAAAAAGCCAATACTTATTCTCTGTATAATAGGATTACCTACTAGCTAAAGATATGATCTATGTCTGACATAGGATATCTATGTTTTTTTATTACTAAATACTGTATTACTGTGTAAGATTAACACTGGATAGGACGGTGTTTGAATTTTATGTATGTTTTGTAGGTACACACGCAATGTTTAACTGTATCCAGCCCATAGGAGAGTGATCTCTTGGTCTTGACAAAGATGGTTTAAAATTGTGAGCCCATCGAAACGCGTCGACGCACTTCAACTAGTACACAATCCCCCAAATCCACATTACTTGAACGATAAAAATATATATATGTGGTCAAGTACTGTATGAAGCATATAGTCTAACAGGGGATGTGTAGTTTTCCAAGACTAATTGTGTAGGTCTGGTGAAATACTCTCTTTATGTTTGTTCAATAATTGTATCTGTGTTTTTATCTGTGATTTGTAATATAGTAATGCTGCTTTAATTTGTTTAGCTGATGTTCAGCTTTTTAATAGTAGAAATTTTATGAATTTTGTCAACTGAATAAAGTGTCAGATAAGCAAATTTATTGGCCCCTGTTGTATACTGAGCAATTGCTGTAGTACATCCTTGTAGAGTGAATGGAATGAGTGAAATTCTCGAAGTTATTGGAGAACTGTAATTGATGGATGAGTGATTTACCCTTTGGGTTTTTTCTATTCCTACACTGTGATAGTGCCCCAGTCCCACTGGGTGTTTTAAGGGGCCCCTCTCCTTTCTAAACACTTTTTAGGTCTTGCATTGAAAGCACATGCTCTGTTTCTTTGAGACATTTCGTTTACAGTCAGTGGGTTACAGCTGCCCATTGCTCACAATTGGTTAACTTCAGTGTTGCTTTCATTTGCCTCTTTTTTATTTGTTATGGCTTGCATGCATCAGATCATCTCTTTTTTTTCTCAAAACTGATTATATTGACTGTAAACAAAAGCACATATTATGCAAAGCTCCGCTATCGAGAGTCAATTGCCATCATCAATTTACCTACACCAGTTACAGTCATTTTCTACAATGGAGCATATCTGCAAACAGAAAGGAACAGAGGAATGAAAGCCCCCACCCCCCGATTTAGCTTCCAGCGGACTGAACTCGGGGAGTTTCTCCAGTCCCTCCAGGAATGGTGTCAGGGCATGTCGGAACTGGAGATACTTGAAAAACTGAGTACGGGGCATCCCAAACTCGTCCGTAAGTTTTCAAACGATTTGAGAACACACCCCGACATAACGTCCCCTAGGGTGGAAATGCCGATCACATCCCATCCCCGGAAGCCCGTCAGTTTATCCATCTGGGGTAGCCGGCCATTCCGCCACAGCGGGGTTTCTTGAGTAGGAACATTCCACCAGCCCATCCTATGCAGGGCCTGCCTCCACACCTGAAAGACCACCTGCGTAATAGAAGGAAGGGACTTCCTGAGCGGTGCAGAATACAAGAGGGTGTGAACGGAAGCAGTTCCCATCATGGCCCTCTCAACCGCGTAAGCTGGATCGCTCCTGTCGCCATACCACCAGTCATTTAAAACTAGGAGGTGGGCCGCGTGATAATACGAGAGTACATCCGATGTGGCTAGGCCCCCAGTGTAAGTCGAGCGAAAGCACGTCCGCAGTGCCACCCGCGCAGCGCCCCCCAACCACAAGAACCCGCTCAGTGCCGAATTAAGGCGCCGGAACCAGCCGGGCGAGATTATCAGTGGGTGATTTTGCAGTTGGTACACCAGGCGCGGTAGTGCTACCATCTTAAAGATGGCAGACCTGCCGAGTATAGATAGCGGCATCTTCGACCACACTTTCAGGTCTTCACGTGTACGATCCCAAACTGGGGTAATGTTACGCTCTCTGGCAACAGCCGTGTCCTCAGACAAAAAAACACCTAGGTATTTCACTCCTTCCGTGGCCAACTGGAGTCCCAATGCCCAGTCCCCTACAGTCTGCGGACCTCCCAATATCCAAAGCGTGGATTTCCCCGGATTCATGTAGAGACCAGTCGTTTCGCCAAAGATTTGCAGTAAGAGCCGTGACCCAGAGCGATTCAGATCGGTAAGGAAAAATAACACGTCATCGGCGTATAGGGCGATTTTATCCGTAAGGCCTGCCGACCACTGAAATCCCTTAAGCTGGGCGTCTATACTCACCCATGCCGCGAGGGGCTCCATGGCGAGCGCGAACAGGTATGGGGAGAGGGGGCAGCCCTGCCACGTCCCATGCCGGATCAGGAAAGAATGGGACACTCCCCCCACTCGCACCGAGGCCGTGAGATCCGTATATAGGAGCCGCACATACGCCAGGAAACGTGGGCCGAGGTTAAGGTGCTCCAACAGGGCAAACAGATATGTCCAGCTCAGTGAGTCAAACGCCCTATCCATGTCCGCAAGGAACAGCGCTGCCTGCTCCCCCAAACGCCCCCATGCTGATATTGCGACCTGGGCCCGTCTAATGTTATGGCGAGTGGCCCGCTGTGGCATAAAGCCCGCCTGGTCCGGGTGGACTAGGTCTGTAATGTACGGTTTAAGTCTATTGGCCAGGGCCTTAGCTAGGATCTTGGCCTCTGTATTGAGCAGGGAGATTGGGCGGTACGACGCATGGCAATCTGGAGGTCAACCCAGACTTTAAAAACACCACCACTTCCGCGTGTCGCCAGTCCAGGGGGAGTGTTCCGCTTTCACACGCATCTTCAATCACTGGTCGGAAATGAGGGCTCAGCTGCATTGCGAAGCGCCGAAAGAATTCACAAGGGAACCCATTAGGTCCCGGTGCTTTTCCCGGGTTCAATTCACCTAGCGCCGTAGCTAATTCATCATCTGTCAGAGGACGGTCTAAAAGGTCTCGAGCCTCGTCTGAGACGAGCTTCGGTGGGAGATCATCAATGAATCGCCGTATAACCCCAGCCTCTAGGCACTCCTGGGGCACATATAGCTCCTCATAATATTCCACAAAGCTTTCAGCTAGTGCAGCAGGTTCCAAGATAGGTGCCCCTTCTGGGCTCACTATCCGGGCAGTGGCTGGGCATGCATGATGCCCTGACACAGGCGATGTAGCATTTTGCAGGACTTGTCGCCCCACTGATAAATCCGACTGCGTGTGGCCAGCCAGGCCTGCCGCGCCTCATCTAACAGCACGGTAGCGTATTGCTGTTGCGCCAGTGCCAGCTGCCGCCTAGCTGGTCTGCCATCTTCCTCCCGACCAATGCGCTCCAGAGCCACCAGCTCCGACTCCCGCCGCACCAGGTCCCTACGTTTCTCCCTCCGCGCCGCCGCACACCATGAGATATCTACCCCTCGCAATGTGGGCTTCAACGCTTCCCAGTGCAGCGCCGGGGAGTCCACCGTCCCTACGTTGGTGGAGAAAAAATGATCCAGTTCCGTGGTCATATGTGCGCGGTAGGCGTCTTGCGTCAAGTGCCAGGCCGACATACGCCACCGAAACTGCTGCCTTGCGTGGCCAGTAGTATATACCGGCGAGTGGTCAGACAGCGCCCGTGGCATAACCTCCACGGATCGCACTCTGTGAGCCATTACCCTCGTAACAAAAATATAATCCAATCTGGAAAAGGATTCCCGCGATGTGGAGAAATATGTGAAGTCCCTTCTGGACCCATGCTTATGTCTTCATGTATCTACCCAGTCGAGACCTGTGGCCAATGCCCGCAGCTTGGTAGTAGGACCCGCAATCCTCCCCAGGTCCTGGGCGTCAGCAGCACTCCGCCATCTATCACTAGTAATGTCCATGATGTTGTTCCAGTCCCCCCTACGATGGACAGGGCGGTGGGCATGTCAACCCAGAGGGACATGAGCCTCTCCACCAGTGGCCACGGTAGTGGTGGTGGGGCGTATACGCTGCCAAAGATTACTGTGTCCCCTCCAATTTCTCCCTGCACAAATACATATCTGCCCTGCGTGTCTGTCCAGGTGTGTTGTCAAGGCACAACGTCTTGCTGTTCCTGCGTGGCAGCCCCCGGGCGGGAAGCCGACCCAGAGCGCAAGCCACGGCTCGAGCGCGATCTCCGGCGGCGCTGACTCTGACTTCTGAGGCAGTCCCTGGCAATACTGCTCGAGGAGGAATCCGATTCCCCCCCTTTCGCTGTGTTAATCCGAACCTTCACAGTTTCATCCGTCCACTGAAATACCTCTTCTGGAGTGTCAAAGAACAGAGTGCGGGACTTGAAGACGACCCGCAACCTTGCCGGGTAAAGCAATGCGTACTGAATCTTAAGGCCCCGAAGACGGGCCTTGGCTGCAATGAAGGAATGGCGTTGTTGCTGTACAAGTTTCGTGTAGTCCGGGAAGATGAACATGTTGGCGTTCTCGTAGGTAAGCGTGCCTTTCAGTCTCGCCTGTCGCAGGATGGTGTCTCGATCAGCATAGTTCAGAAATTTGGCGATAATTGGTTGCGGGCGCGCGCCAGCGGGGGCTTCTGCATCAGCGCACGATGAGCCCTCTCAATTACAAAGCAGCGGGAGAGGACGTCCGCTGGGATCCAGCCCTCCAGCCAACGTGCCAGGAAGCGTTCTGCATCGCCCCCTTCGCAGTTCTCCGGAAAACCAACAAAGCGGAGGTTATTTTGCCAGGCGCGCCCCTCCGCATCCTCAGCTCGTAGAACCAGGCCTTTCTGTGTTTTTTCCAAGGCTAAGACTCTGTTCTTTAGGGTAGCGACATCATCTTCCACCTCCGAGATACGCGTCTCCGCACCTGTGATGCGCTCCACCGCGTTCCGCAGATCCTGGCGGAGAAGCATAACATCGGATCCAACTGCACCTATTTTAGCTTTTTCAGGGCGTCTCTTGATTGCGTAATTGCTGCCAATAGCGCCGCATTGTCGGGCACCTGTGACTGTGATCCCCCGGGGCCGACCGCCTCCGTGAACTTGTCTATCAGCCCCTGCTTGCCCTGGCCTCCACCGGCTCCACCTCGTGTCATGATGCTTGCAGTACAAGGGTTGTTGCACGGGACGTTGTAATGCCTGTGCCTGTCGTAGCCCCGACACTCAATTATGTGGCTGCCAATCGTTGACCACCTGCTTGATTGAGGGGGGCCCCCACTTGCCGCCACCAGCGCCGGCTCCTACTATCCACACCGTATCCCCCAGGTAAGGGCTCGTGTGAAGTGGCCACCAACCGTCACGGCTGTGCAGTCTCAATGCGACGATTCCACAGTGTCCCCACCGGCCGGCCAGCGCTATAGCGCATGCACACCAGGGCCCGAACTGACCCCCGAGGCCCCAGACACCAGTCGCCCTTGCCTCACTGCTTTCCACTGGTCCGTCCACTGTAATCACTCGGTCCCGGCATGGCAACTCCCGGAGGACCCCGGCACTCGTCACTAACCTGGGGCTCCCAGCAGCGCAGCTCAGTCGCGTCACGCCGCAGGTCTGTGTTGCGGCGGAAGCGTCCTAAAATCGCGGTCGCCCTCTCCGGCTGCCCCGGGTTCGAGCCTCTGCTTTGGCCGGCAGCGTCGCTGTGCCTTCCTGCTGCTTTCCCACAGCGTCGCTGTGTCGTCCTGCCGCTTCCCGGCGTGGGACGCGGTCCCTTATGTCTCTAGGCTCCCGGGCGGGTAGTCGGCTCACGCTGCTCCGGCTCTCGTCTCCAGCAGCCTCCGCCAGCCAGGCCTCACCAAAATCGAGGCCCCGGCTGTGTAGGCCCCGCCAGACCGCTCCGATCTCGCCCGCCCGCCGGGATGCTCCGCGATAGTTGGAGCCGATTTCCTCTCCGTTTTCCGTCGTCAGATTATGCCCCTGGGATCCGGTAACCGCACAGGCTCACTGGGTGCCCTCTCAGATGACCAGGGCCAGGATTAAGGAACAGGATAGATGTTGGCTGGTCGGAGCTCACGCTCTACACGACCGCCATGATCGCCGGCTAAGCCACGCCCTCATCAGATCATCTCTTGACTTTGTCCCTCACCTGGAGCATAAACCAAGACTTGTGTCCTTCCACTGCCCCCGTTTTTGGAGTTACTTTTTTTTGGTTTTCAAGCCCTCCATATGAGTGCTTGTGTTTTCAGGCCACCTCTCATATCCCTGTCCATTTTACTTCTTTTCCCTCCTATCCCCCATTTTCCTGTCCTTGGTACATCATACCCCCCACCACCTGCCGCGTCCCTGTTTCAGCTCCCTCATCCCAGGTCCCTGTTTCATCTTCCTGCACCCATCCTCTTGTCTGTTTCCTTTCCTCCCATCCACTTGTCCCCGCTTCTTGCACTGAGCATGTGTCCCCTTCACTTGCGAGTGGCAGACATTTCAGGGCCAGCATATTGCCATGAACACACAAGACGGGTGAGAGCTGCTGCCCACTCGAGCCTTTGAATTGCAGTCCCATGCCGCTGTGGAGACTGACAGCACAGAAAACTTCAACATACTTGCACAATACGTTTTGTCTCTAGCTTATTCAAGCAGGAAGAAACAGTTTTTCCTAACACAGTCTAAATTACGTTTTTTTACTGTCTCATTTTTAGGTCGAGCCTACAGTGCTTGTGCTGCAGGAGGACCCTTTGTATCTACTTTTCTAGCTTGAGAGTATTGCCGCAGGACTTGTCTGCTTATGCTTTTTTTTCTTTCTGGTTAGGGACTCATTCCTTTTTAACAGCTGCTGATTCAGATGTCGAAAGTTTGATTTTAAATGTTGCCAAATGGAGTCATTTATAAGCTCAAATGCTGTTCCAGTCACATTGTGTGCCATGTCTCCCCACCGCCTCACCGCTTGAATTTTCACTATTGCATCTTGTTTCCTGCCGGCCCTGTGCGGTCTCAGCTTACCCCTTCACCCCGCACCCACCACCTCTACGAGATCGCTTCTTGTACTTTAAGTGATTTGTCAAAAATCACAGGACGCCACTTTAATTTTCACCATTGTGTCATGTTTCCCACTCATGGCAGTCTGCTCACCCTGTGCTGTCTCTCCCTACCCCTTCACCCCACCCCCACCACCCCTCCGAGATCACTGCTTGTATTTTACGTGATTTTTCCAAAATCACAGGACACCGGATGTTCATCAGCGACTTGGCACCCTGAAAGCTCTGGGGCTGCACAATATGCTGCATTACTAAATCCTTATTTAGTCCCAAAGGTGAGACCTATTGCATTGCAAATCCTTTTTTCATTATTTAGACCATCAAAGTGAGTAAGTTGTTTCACCCTAGCCTGTGTTTTCAAGGACATGCAGCACGAGGGGTTTGAGATTTTGATCAGAGACTACAGCAGGGGAAAGTTAGAAAATGACCCACAGATCCTCCAAATACAGGGATGGAGTATTCTGCAGGTTGAGATAGTTTACTGGCTAGCCGGGTGTCAGGTGGGAAACCTTTCCGTTACATATCACATAGGTCAGGCAGCCAGCCGATAGGTCATCGCCACTGTTTCGATCATTGTGTGCCATTTCCTTGTAATGTTGTTGCATGGTGGCAAACATCTGAAAGGCAAAGTCCCGTCAGTCACATAGCCTCAAAATCATGTCTTCATACTACATGTGAAAATATTACACTGAAAATGCCCCACTTCCAGGGGGTGGTCAGGACCGTAGCAGTCTTCCCCCTATTCCTCCCAGGCTTAGGCCATGCCTGACCCCCCCCCCCATAATAGCCATTTAACGTAATGTAAATCTTTTGTAAATTTAATTAAAATTTTATGCAGTAGACTTGGATTTATCTGCCATGGAAGACTGCGGATGTCATCATCCTGCACCTAATCTTCAAAATGTACTGTCTTCCCATGTGTTCCTTTGCACTGATTTCAAATTTTTCACAAATCCCAGATGTTCTGATACACGCTGGTCAATACCCCCCAAAGCAAAAGTAATGATTACTGTGTTTTGTAAAGCATACCACAACAAAGCAGTCTAGGTTTGGTGGACTAATTTGGGTAAGAATTGCTGGATTCAAATATTTCCAGGGGAGCAAACTACTGTTTTAAACATGATTGCCGCATCTTTTGCCCACCCTGACTTCTCTTGAGGCATTAGCTGGAGCTCTATTAGTGATGATTGAGGGGGGTGTTGATGAACTTAAGAGATGGTTGTCAATCTTATGTACATTATCTTTGGAGAAGAATTATCTTTTTTTCCTTCTCTGTGGGGCCTTTGGACATCATGACGATCTCCAAGACTACCACACATACAAGGGCACAAAGGCATTTAGCTTTCTTAAGTGTTTCCATGGGTGGCAGACTGGCAGCGCTCCGAATAATAGACAGATGCAGTTGTGTAGCTGGAGGTGGACTAACTTTTTTGCCAGCAGGCTTGCCTTTATGACACTGCCTATGTCATCATAGTGACTTCAGTTTATTTCAGAATATTGTTGCCAGATAAGGAAAGAAACAACCAAAAATCCAAGACTCTAGGAATAAGCCAGAAGAAGACTTAAGTACTTGGGCAGAGGCATAGGAATGAAGACGCCCTGAACAAAAGTATTGATTGCACTACGGCAAAAACTTTGGACAATAAAGGTCACAAGTTTCTTTACTAGAAGTTTGCATTCTTCTGGTAATGGACTTGGGCATTCTCAAACAAGGAGCATCTGAGTAGTCCAGACAAGGTAGAGAATAACTTTCCTGGCATGATTAAAAAGAATAGGAATAATTTTCCTTAGTGTTGTTAAGGGGGAAAAAATATTACAAGGCGAATCGGGAAACAAGATTGGTGAGGGAGTTACTCACCTTTATCTGTTTTGAACTTGAGTGTGTTTCAGTGCATCCAGGCAGCAATAGCAGTCATATGATCATGGAAAGACCACATAGTGTGTCCACAGAAGAATACTTAAGTACTTGGGCGAGGTAATAGGGATGAAGATGCCCTGAACAAATATATTGATTGCACTATGGCAAAAACAGTAGACAATAAAGGTCACACACTTCCTAACTGGATGTTCGCATTCTTCTGGTAAACGACTTGGGCATTCTGAAACAAAGAGCATTTGAGTAGTCCAGACAAGGTAGCGTATGACTTACCTGGCCGGATTAAAACGAATAGGAATAATTTTCCTTGGTGTTCTTAACAGGGAAAAAAATATTATGACAAGGCGAATTGGGAAACAAGATTGGTGAGGGAGTCACTCACCTTTATCTGTTTTGAACGTGACTGTGTTTCAGTGCATCCAGGCAGCAATAGCAGTCATACAATCATGGAAACAACACATAGGGTCTCCCTGGTAACCTTCCAAGAACATTGTTGGTGATGCATACAGATTAAAGAGAGGTAGATTCAGCAAAGAGCACTGTGGGATACTGCACGTTAACTTGTAGAATTCCGAGTTGAAGGGGGTTGGGAGAACAACATCGTATTAAACTTGCAGAAGCTATTAAATCCAATCCAATTTCTTAGCCCCACTACCCATTCTGTGTAGCTGGGTATGCCGATGAAAGCGAGTGGGGAGTGAGTTGAAAGGTAATGGGTTCAGCTAGGGAGGTGAACAGGCAATGGACATTATATCTGTGCATGAAGGTGACAAGGTGTTTTCAGGTTGGTGAAGATGTTGAGGATTTGAAGTCTTAGAGCCTCTGGGACAGAACATGATTTGGTTGTAGACAATATCAGGACTGTGACAGACCAACAGATGACGGGGGCTACTGTGGACTCCATTTCATGTGGATTGCTGTCACCAGGCATGGTACTGTAGAATTCCTGTTTCTGAAACACCATTGTCTCAAGATTTTTGGTAGTCTGTATGGGGAAGATTACAGGTGAGATAGATCTTTCCTGATGTAATTTTATTCCTGAGCTGGATTTTGTCTGTAGTCCGCGGAAGTCCTTAGTTTAGATTATTTGTGGTGTTCCAGTGCTACTCCCACATAAAGGATGGTGTTAGAGTGGAATGAATTCTGAGTGTTTGAGAGTGGTTCTGTAATGTTGCTAGTGCATTATGGGATTTGTAGTTTGAGAGTAGTTTGAGAGTGCAGATTTGTGTTGACTCATAAATTATACTTCATGTGAGATTTATTTGTTATGCACAATTATTGCTATTAAATATTTATTTTCAAGATATACATCTTATAGAATTACCCACAATAATACAATACAATAGACCGTTTCATTAATTAAATGTCATACAAATTCATTACTTAAAAACTCATCCCCTGTTTTGCAAACATTCTTTGTTAAAAAGACACATTATTTCTCACGTCAGTTACAACTTTAAATCATTCCTGTTCTTAGCTGCTTTATTATTAAAATTCTCGAATTCATGGTATCATAAAACACTCGATAAATTTACAATAATGCATTTCTATTCCATATGGTTTCAAATGTTCTTTTTTGAATAAGCAAAATGTACTTAGCAGTGACAATAACACAATGTAATTGCCTCATTCCCAACATGGTAGCCAGCACATAATAACGTGATCTCAGTCCTTTGCTCACAAGGATTTTCTTACTTTCATCCAAGAATAATGGGCAATCCAACAACTTATGGGTTACAGAATATTTCCTTTGCAAAATTCAAAGACAACTGCCATTGGTTGTCTACCACCCTCATTTTAAAACCACAAATCCTGATCCGGAACTGTAAGATAGCGTTCCACAATCATTTATACGGGATTTGATTCAAGTAAGGAAAGACATAACAGCTTGAAGAGGTTCTAAGGAATGGCTTACAGAGTTTTTTGTAATGAGGCACTGTTCATCACTGGCTAAAGGGTAAGCTTTAACTTTCTCCCGGAGAGCCCTGTTAAGCTGATGCCCCGTCATTTGGTCATCAGCATCTATTACACCAAATCCCATCAATGCTGTTATCATAAAATGTAAAGGGAATTTGCTTTCAGACAGCACTATATCCTGTATCATCACTGACGATGACATATCCATGGAGTCATCATATCTAAGGCCATGGACAAAATACAAGGCACGCGATCCAGCAATCGCAGTCCAGGATACAAGATTTAACTCTAACTTCACTGCCTGCAACACTGTATTTTTAGGGGGCATCAAGAGTGTCTTCAGACTCTCTAATCATTCCCAATCAACCTGCTTAACTAGGGCCAATAGTTTGGCCCAATAAAGGGCATTCAGATTCAGAATCAACTTCTCAACTATGACCTTTAGAACCGGGTCGACGAATAACCCTCCTTACCTCAGATCAAATCTTCTCAGAGTATTTGCTTTGCTAAGTACAGTAGTTCTCACCTTTGTAAAATGATTTTCCCATTTCAGATTCAAAGAGAAGGTAATTCCTAGGTACTAACATACTCATTTACCTGTTCCAGGGATGAATACCTAAGGAACCATGAGTATCACTTTGGCTTGTTTGAAAAGATCATAGTCTTGGTTTTATCCATATTAACCACCAAAGAGTTGTTCAAACAATAAGCATTTAAGGCTTATAACCTCCTTTTCAAGGCATTTGGAGTCAGATCCATCAGAACTAGGTCATCCTCATGCATAAGATAATGGCTATGTACCCTTCCAATCCTAGGGGAAAAAGAATGAACTGCTCCTAAAGCATCAGAGAAATCAAAGATGAATAAGCTAGGCCAAAAACTAACCTTGTCTTAACCTATTTATCACAGGAATTTTATTTGCTAAATTTCCCAACCCATTTAGGTCAACCTGCATCCAGTTGTTTCCAAGCAGTACCTGAATTATGAACAACACATCTTTGGGGATATTTAATCTTGTACTTTTTTTCCCATAGCATCCTGCGAACCGCTTTATCAAATGCAGCTTTAAATTCAACAACATTTTCCTACTGTGCTTACTACCCTGTTGGCAATGCACCTGGGTGTAAAGCAGTGTTCAACCGTGCAGTGCTTAGATCGGAACCCTCATTGCTCTTTGGGAATTCTACCGTTGCTAAATTTCCATTACTCAAGAATTTTACATAGAGTCTGAGCGTAAATTTTAGATGCAACATCCAATAAAGAGATCAAACGATAGTTTCCTGCATCAGTCTGGGTGCCCTTTTTGTATATAGGTTTAATTATAGTGCCTCACCAAAGGGGGCGGGAAAACACCCAGTGTTCATTACCCATTTAAAGAAGGGACTTAGTAAGTTTGCCCACCATAATGAGTTTGACTTATAGAAGATAGCTAGGAGTCCAGCTGGGCTGCCGGCTTGAGAGGATTTTAAGTTTGAAATTATCTCCACAATTAACCCTGCCTCCTGTAATTTTAGTAGATTAGAGTTGACTGCTTGATGGTTAAGATGGCCCTTTTTTCCTTTATAATTTGTTTTTTTATAGAGCTCTGAGATTAACTTTACCCAGTCTGCGTCTGAGACCAGATTCTCTAGATTAGATGGTGATATTAAGTGTTCCTTATTTACCAGACGTCAAAAAGCTTATCATTACCCTTACTAATAACATCATGCATCTCACTCCAATTAACCTCATAAAACACCCTCTTTTTTGATAGCAAAGTATTTGATACACTTTTTTTGCAGTGTCTAAACGTCTCTTGAGCTCTGACCTCATTATTAGTAGCAATTTTACGCCTCAGTCTATTGAGTTACCTTCTAATGGCCCGACATTAATATCAAACTAATCAGATTGCAGTTTCCCTGGTGGTCTTGTTAATGGACAGTCATATTTCAAAAGGGCCTGTACTTTACAAATCAACCTTCTATACCACTCAAGCCAATCACCATTAAACATTGCAATATCATTGTTAATAGCTATCTTAGGTAGCTCTTGCAGTTAGCCTCTGTAATTGTAACCTTTATCCTATGCTAGCAGACAGCCAGTAAGGCCAGTGGAGGCTCCCTGTCAAAGTGGAGAGCGTATTTAAAAAACAATTCCATCTCATACTGGAATAGTGATTGTTTATCCCTAGGCCTTTTTTTTTCTTTTTTTGTTTTTTTGAAAATTGTATTTTTTATGCAAGGAAGTACAACAATGAGCAGTCTCAGCTTCGAGAATGCATTTCATTACAAATCAATACAAACATATACAGCATAAGTCAATATTTAAATCCAATCAGCAATTGGGGCCCACATTTTATCTCCCAGAGCCCTCCTTTTGACCCCCTTAGCTTTATACATAGCACATTCTATGTTATACATAAATAATAATCTCTCCCTCCAATTGAAAAAAGAAGGGGGATCCGGATTAATCCAATCCCTAGCAATACATCCTTGGGCTACCGCCATACAAATGAATAGAAAACAAATTAAAGGTTTAGGTCTTGGGGTGCCTGAGTCCGTGCCAATTAACACCAACTCTGCAGTTACTGTAATCTTAGACTTAACAACTGCAGCCAGAAAGTTCTCAATTTGTAGGAAAAACTCTCCAAGCTTAGGGCATTGGAAAAACATGTGTATAGCATCAGCTGCAAGCAGGTCACATCGGTTGCATTTTGTCCCTACTGTTGTACTCCATTTAGCAACTTTGCTTGGAGTATAATAAAGATCGTGTATACACATAAAATGTTGAGATTTCATAATCCCAGTTATTAAGAATTCAGAGGCAAGTTTGACAGACTCATGAACATCAATTTCAGGGATCCCCAATTTAGTTACCCACTTCACCTGACAAGCATCTAAATCATCCCCAAATTCCTGTATCAAACTTAAATATAAGACACCTATTGATGCACTTTTTTGCAAGTGATCCAAGAGGGTGACTCTATTCATGCTGTTAGTTGAAATAAGTAAGCAATTTTGAAAAAAACTACGGATCTGTAAAAATAAAAATAAAAAATTCTGCTTAAAGAGTACTTGCTCTGTAACTCCTGAAAGGAGGCCAAGTGGCCTTCACAAAAAAGATCTCCCCGGTATCGTACCCCTTTTACATTCCACCTAATGGCCGGCAAGTCGGCAATAATTTCAGAAGGTAATAAGCCGGACCCTTCAAAAAGTGTGTAGGCATTCAATATCGTTAATCCCAGATGTTTCCTAGCTTTTTGCCATACGCCAAATGCTGCTCTTAAGATCTTAAGTTTCGTTTTTTTGTAATAACTTGGTCCTCTCTGCTTAAGAAAAGAGGCATACATCCATTCACCCATAACCATTTCATAAATAGACGGAGTCCTGCAGTCCGGGATTCGGGCTCTATCACCAATTATCAAAGGACTAATATATTGCAGGGTGGCCGCAATATAATAAAACAAAAAATAAGGGACATTCCACCCCCCACTCTCTTTACTAAGAATCATTTTTTTGAGGGCCTTCCGTTGTCGTTTGTAACCCCATAAGAATCTTGAGGTTGCCCTTTCTAGGTTTTTAAAGCAATATGGAGGGAATTCCAGGGGTATTGAGCGAAACATGTATAATACCTTAGGTAGGATTAACATTTATAAGACATTAGCTCTGCCTTGCAGAGAAAGATGTAAGTGATCTAAACGTTCTAGCGTGGAGTTAATTTTGGTTATTACTGGGTTCATATTTAGTTCCGGAATACCCGATATAGGTAACGAAATTTTGATTCCAAGGTACGTAACCTCTGAAACTGTCGGGAGATTTATCAAAAGATGATCGCCTGACTATAAAAACTGAGTTTTCAGCAAGTTAAGTTTGTACCCTGAAAATACTCCAAACTCCAAGGCTAAGTCGTTAATTGCCGGTACCGCCGTCTGGGCATCATTTGTGACGACAACAATGTCGTCAGCATATGCTAATGCCCGATAACTTACACGGGCCAGCACCACTGGCTTGATCTTTTCCTCCAAATTAAAATGATTAACTAAAGGATCAATATAAAGTGCAAAAAGTAAAGGAGAGCAGGGGCCCCCTTGTTGTGTGCCCAGAGTAATTGGAAAAATAGAAGAGACCTGCGAGTTAATGCGAATACGTGCTTTAGGGGCAGAATACATGGTCTTTATTGCTATTAAAAAACCCTGTCCAAATCCTTTTCTAGACAAAATGTTCCACATATAGGCCCAGGCAACCCGATCAAAAGCCTTTTCAGCATCTAACAAAATTATCCTATGTTACATCAGGATGCCTGGGCCCAGTCCAGAAAAGTAATGACTCGGCGAATATGATCAGCCGTGTCACGTGCCGGAATAAAGCCATGTTGGTATTTGGAAACCAATGGGGTTATGACACAGGATAATTGAGAGGCCAGGATCTTAGAAAAAATCTTGCTATCCGTATTTATGAGTGAGATAGGGCGGAACGAAGATGGGGAAAGGGGAGGCTTGTCCTTCTTTAAGAAAACCGTAATTGTTGATTCTTGCCAGGAAGGAGGAGCAGTGCCCTGCTGTGCTGCTATGAATAATGACATCAGTTCAGACCTTAGAATAGTACGGAAATACCTGAAAAACTCCAGAGGGATAGCATCGGGCCCTGCTGCTTTGCCAGGTGCTAGGGACAAAAGGGAGGATTCTAATTCTTCCCACGTGATGGGTAAATCCATCTGCTCCCTTTCCTCCGCTGATAATATACCGTTAACCACAGGGTCAATAAACTTAGAAACCCTGACTTCGAGATTCGACCCACCATCTTCTGTGTAGAGCCTAGAATAAAATTCACGAAACACCTCAAGTATTTCTGTAGAGTTGTTGAAAACTTGCCCTGCATCATTCTCTATTTTCTCTATACTAGAAAACACGGCCTTCTGCCGCACTCTCTTAGACAAATGTTTTCCTGAATTTTCCCCCACTTCATAAACCTCGGCACGGAATGCAGTAAGTTGCTGAGCAAGTTTCGTGGAGAAGCTCTGATGAATCCTCACCTTCTGCATCAATAGGTCTTTTAAAATGTTATCGGTATCTAGTCCCCCCTTACATGCCTACATAAGATTTATCTCAAGATCTCTCAAATTTTTCATTTCCGCTTCGTCATTCTTCTTGTACTCCCTCTAGTTTTTCAATGAATAACTCAAAGGTTCGCCCCGTACCCCACACTTAAATGTATCCCATACTATCTCAATAGGGGCAGATCCCCTATTGTTTTTAAAAAATTCAGGAATCCATTTATTCATATGTTCAAGATATAGTGGATCATACAAAGGTTTGCGCTCAAAAGACCAGGGTTTAGAGTTTTGTGGAAAATTTAGATCAAGACTAAGAACAATAGGGTTGTGATCGGAAATCACCCTAGGAAGGACCTTGTCATTTAAATTTGTGCAAACATTAATAAGGCTCGCAGCGACAAAAAAATAGTCAAGCCTAAAGTATTTCCGATGTGGGGCAGAACAAAAGTACACCCAGGTGTCACCCCGGAAGTGAGATGTCCTACATCAACTAATCCAAATTCATGAATCAGTGGAGGCTCCCTGTCAAAGTGGAGAGCGTATTTAAAAAACAATTCCATCTCATACTGGAATAGTGATTGCTTATCCCTAGGTCAATAATTGAAAGTTTGGTGCAAAACCAAAGTGGTCCATTGAGACAAGGATGTAATCAATTGTGTTTTCTGCTTATCATGTATAAATGTAACACCAACAGCAGAGCAGTCATTTTCAAATTAATCAAACAATGTTGTGCAAGGGTTATTGCAAAGTCCTGAGACACTAGACCTGTCGGATCTCATAACAACGCCCGGCATCTTGTAAAGAGTTAGTGGAATTTTTAAGTTGAAATCTCCAGCTAGAGCCACATAGGAGGAGGGGAATCGACAGCAGAGAACTTACAGTTTCTGATTCAATTTAGACAATTCATCACCAAACATTTAACAGCTCGGTGGAGTCTACATGTTGAAACAAAGCAGTTAGTCTTGGGCCCTACTAGTATTTGTGATATGAATTAAAAGGCCAGCAGCCAGATTCAGAATGTCTCTAGTATGGTAACTCTTTTAGTACTAAGCACTGAGACCAATATCAAATGCCGCCAGAAGCCCGTTCTACCTAAGAGGATGAACTGGCATCTTTGCTAATAAAAATAAACCCTTTAACTGAGGGGCACTCCCACAACCAAGTTTCTTGCAATATTAATATAGCTTACTCCTCTAAACTGCATTCATAACTGGTTGAGTTCTTAAAAGCAAGAAAATCGTGAATGTTCCAAACCAAAATTGTACTTGCTGCGTGTTGCCCAAGGGCCTAGCCAAAATAACACTCCAAATCTCTATTTCCAAGGTTATATATTAATTGTATCTATTTTCTTTTACTCCTGATCAAGTTCATACAAGTCCCTTCATCCCACAGCTTCATCATTTGTGAATGTAACAGTTTGATGGATCCCTTCTCTCAGGACACCATTGATTTCCTTACCCAGATAGCTCATAGGCAGGAGTGGCAATTCAATTTGCATAGAGCCCAGCCACTGTGGATGTAAAATGTAGCCTCGCATATTTATTTGTGTTTAGCATTTCACAATTTAAATGTACATTTGGGTCTCCCCCTCACCCTACGATAATGCCGATTAGCACGCCAAGCTCCATTCATTCATGTTTCCTTTTAATTATTTTATCTACAATTACTTTCAAGGAGAATTCTGCTTTAGTTATTTCACCTTCATGAGACATACTGAACCCTACCAGCTCCAGATTCCGAAATGTTATTTCACTTGAATAAGGGGTTAATATGAAAAGTGTAAGAAGCTTGGATCAGTTTAATGTCAACCTCTTCTTTTTCATCAGCTTAAAATAGATGTTTTTTGATAAGACGCACATTGTCTTGGAAATGTTGGTTGGTGAATTTGTACCTGTTTTCTTTTGGACTTTCTTGGTCCTGCCCTCTCCCTTCACGCTTCGAACCGGGCCAATTTGCTTCTCTTCTACATCAGCTGAACACTTATCACAAACAGGGTTGATCATGTATTCCTCTTCTTTTTGTCTCAGTAGTGCCATGTTTTGCCTGTCTAAAAGCCTCTCCTTTTGGCGCTTTGGGAGGTCCTACTACAGTAGCTTTTGTTCCTTGGTCCTTTGTAACTTTACCCCTGGATTGTATAATTTGTGGTCTGCTTATCCTCTTAGGTGTCCCCTGGGTCCTATGGGTCTTCATTTTACCGGTTAGCAAGCTAAACATGAAAGGACCCTTTTTCTCCAGTACTGCTCATCATAATGAGAGATTATGGCAGTACACAAGCAGATTTAAACATTTTCAGATTGAGCAGACTGATTACCATCCATTGTCGTTAATTGTTGCTTAGAGCCACTTTGGTCATCTGCTATGATTTTATTTATCGAGTTCTTAACTGGGTCCAGTGATTTTAAGTCGAGGGCTCGCTTTATACTTTCTAATAGTAGGATCTGCTTTGCATGTTGAGTATTTGATAAGGCTAGGGCTTTCAGCATACCCCGCAAGGTTGACAGATTCAACATAGAAAATTCAGGGGCATTTTCAAGAGTGTTCTGGGCAGAGGTGTCTTGGTAGGTAGCATTCAGTAGATCTTTTGGCGACATGTCATGGGAATACAATTCTAGAGCCCCATCTGGCCCCTGAGCCGTACACCTTTCTAATTGGAAGGGGGGGGTTGTAACCAGGGTGGGCGGAAGGCTTGTATTATCCCCTTCCCACAGCATATCTCCCAAGCCAAGCCCCTTACTTTCCCCATCACCATCCCTGTCCATTTCACACTTTGATAACCCAGTCAGTAAACTGCCTCCATCCAATTTGTTTTCTTTAATCACATCATTGCTACCATCACATTCACACAACCTATCAATAGAAATAAACAGAATGTCACTGTTACTTTCCACTTGCACTTATTACCCTTGAAGTTGCGGACAAGGAGGCTCCCAAACCCTGGTAACTTCCGATGAGGGCTCACTTGACAGACTGCCATTAATTAATCTTGTGATTCATTTTGTTACTGGCTTTAACATTAACATCAGCATTATCATCTTTCACATTTCTTAATTTAAACACATTTTTTCTTTTCATTTGCCTCTTCGCTACTTCCTTAGAGTTCTTAGCTCCCTTGGCTGCATAAACCTTATTCAATTGAACTCCCTCAAACAATCGACTTACGGTCTTAGGGACATTGTTGATGTCTGTATCAGTATAAAATTACTTGGACTGGTCTGTGATCTATAAAGAGCATACACTCTTCGATAAACAGAAGCATAAAAATGCGATGTTACAAACTTCCTCAAGGAGTTTGACAAGTTCATACAGTCATCTTTTGAACACTTTAGGACTCCTTCCTTCTCCCGTTGAGCCATTTTCTAATTCTCCTTATGTGCCTTACTGCTTTTACTACACAGACACCTTTCATCCAAGACTAGAAAGTCAGGCTTTTCTTTGGCACCTTTAACTCCATTGGATCTGCCGCCTTTATTGAGTCTTGTTCAACCATTAGATCCATCTAGTTCACAAGATTGATTTAGGGAGCTATTAGTGCTATTAGTCTCATGAATCTCATTTGATTTATCCATATTTGAAATGTCTGCAGCACGGACCAGGAGCTCCACATTGCCCCCCACAAGCCTCTGTCACTTGGCATCCTTGGCCATACCTAGGCCCTTAATACATCTTCTCTGCTGCAACCCTCTGCCTTTTTGTTGGCATGTCTAGGCTACTACAAGATTTGGCAGTAGGCAAGCAGGGACCAACCTGAAAAGACCTCAATTGAGAGTTCTGCAACCGTAGCCGATAGGGAGCAAGGAGGGCAAAGAAGGGACTAAAACACATCTAACTTCCCAGCTCGGCGGCGCTATTTTTGCTTTACTTTCACTTTACCTTGCCTTTGCTTACTTCTCCTGGCAGGTGGCGGAGGGCCCTGGAGCACTGGTTACTTTGCCAATCAAACTGGCAACAGTAGTATAGTATGTTGATTTAAGCCAGCAACAGCTAGCTACACCATGGACACAAGTTGTACTGACCTAGTGCCGGCCGCCTCCATGCACTATGGGAACCACCTAGTGCCTAAGGCACTTCCGACCACTTGTATTTGATTGTATTGTAATTGTTATTGTAAAGCGCCTTATCACCAACAGGCATCTAGCCGCTATAAGAGAGAGCACCTATCCGCACAAATGGGGAGATGTCAGCTGTTAGATGATACCCCAGGCTTCCAAAAAAAGAACTTCTTCAACTTCTTCCTAAATAGGAGGAGGGCATGTTCCTTACGTTCATTCTCTGGCAGGTTATTCCAGATTTGGGGGATGGATGTTCAAAAGGCTCTACCTCCGATGGAAGATAAACTGAAGCGAGGGCAAACCTGTAAGCTGGCCTCCGCAGACCGAAGCACCCTGCTAGGAATGTAGTTGGCTAAGCCGTCTTTGATATATCTCGGGGCTTGGCCATAAATGGCTTTGTGTGCACTTAGTTCTCTGCCTCACAGGGAGACAGTGCAGCTGACGTAGTAGAGGGATGGCATGGGCTCGTCTGGGCACTCTGTAAATTAATCTGGTGGCATCTACACACAAAAAGGGCCACGTCTTGGACCCTATTTTTTCCAGCCTTCCCCAGATACAGTGGCAACAGGCTCTGCCCCTAGAATGGTCAGACCACTTTCTAACAAAATTCCATTTGAAGGACCCTTCGGCCCTCAGCCTTTCCAGCGGGACAAGTAAGTCCTTCAAAAGAAACTGGAAGAATCTGGACATTAACCATCTCACGTCCATCCTAAGCGCTACCCCGCTGGATGAACTATTTGACACCGGAGACATTGAGACCATAGCCGCCAATATCAATAAATGGCTCCTCGGTGCTTTGGACACTTGCCTGCCCAAAGCTCACAAAAAAACCACTTCCCATAACTCTCCTGCCTTATGGTATAATGAACAACTGAAGTCTTCCAAATCCAAATGTAAACGCTTAGAACACCTTTGGAGGAAAGATTATTCCCCGGTTGCAAGCTCACACTATAAGAGCGAGCTCAAACTCTATCATAAAGCCTGTAACAAAGCAAGGGCCAACTATGTAGCCAAATCTATCTCTGAAGCCACCAACAAGTCGAAAACTCTTTTTAATCTTGTTAAAGAGTTAGCAGGCGCAAATACATCTGCCAAACCTCTTCCTCTTAACAGTTTCCAGTGTGAGGAACTGGCGAAACATTTTACTTCTAAGATTGAGACAATCTACCAGGATATAGCAATACAACAACAAGCTCAATCCAAAAGTGCGCAAAACCCCGGCCCAATACAGATGACACTTATGACCAACCTCATCTGTCCTACGCGCCACTTACCTCTTGGCCCGGGATCGATGTCCAAGGTCTGCGTGTCATCTTAGGGAAGGTTAAATCTGGTTCACCTGCTGACCCCCTCCCGATCTCAATACTCAGACTCCTGGACACTCCTCTACTTGACGTGCTATGTCAAACCTTAAATTTATCCCTTTCCACAGCTAAGGTTCCGCAATCCTGGAAACATGCCATGGTCTCACCCCTTCTTAAAAAACCATTGGCTGACCCAAAAATTCTGTCAAACTTCCGTCCAATATCCCTCCTGCCTGTTCTCTCCAAAATCTTGGAGAAGCATGTCCATGAACACCTCGCAAGTTTCGCAGAGGCAAACGTCATCCTGCACTCTTCCCAATCGGGTTTTCGCACCGGATTCTCGACGGAGACTACACTACTTGGGGTTGTGGAAAATCTTCGCCTTCTGGTCGACAAGGGGGACTCAGCTGCGCTGATTCTACTCGACCTCAGCGCGGCGTTTGACACCATCTCCCACAACATACTACTCGCCTCTCTCTCCAACATGGGCATAAAAGGAAAGGCACTAGACTGGATTGCATCCTTCCTGACTCTCAGGACATTTCAAATTTCCTCCAGTACTGCGGCATCTAGTGTCCACTTCTCCCCGTATGGAGTTCCACAGGGATCGGTTTTAAGCCCCCTGCTTTTTAACCTGTATGTAGCCCCGCTCGCCCAGATCGCTGAATCAACTGGCCTTAATATGTTTACATACGCTGACGATTCACAAATCGTATTCTCACTCTCTAACGATAACCTCGACTTCCCTTCGCAACTACAGACAGGCCTCAGGAACATCTCCACTTGGATGAGCAAAAACATGCTTAAACTAAATGGAAGCAAAACAGAGGTCTTGGTAGTAGGTCCCAATCAAGACCTCTGGAATTCCAGACATTGGCCATCCGAAATGGGCCCCCTGCCAACTCCATCGCAACAAGTCCGCAATCTAGGCATTACCATTGACAACAGCCTAACTATGGAGCCCCAGGTTAACAAGCTCGCAGCCACCTGCTTCACAACCCTGAGATGGCTCAGAAAAATCATATGGATGCTCCCGGACGACACTCAAAAGACGGTGATCAACGCACTAATTACCTCCCGTTTAGACTATGGTAATGTCCTCTACCTAGGGGCATCTCAGGCTGTCATGAGACGCCTCCAACTGGTACAAAATGCTGCAGCCAGGCTGCTTTGTAAATGCAACAGGAGAGATCGCATGTCCAGTCATCTAAAGGCGCTCCACTGGCTAAAAATAGACAACAGGGTCAAATTTAAAACTCTCTGCCTCATGCACAGAATAAAATGGGGAAATGCACCCAGATACCTTCAAACCCTCGTGCATACCTACATGCCTGCCCGATGCCTTAGATCTGCCACTCAAGGCCTTTTCTGTATCCCTAAAACCTACCGTGCGAGGATGGGAGGAAGATCCTTCTCTCTCCTAGGCCCGAAGCTTTGGAACTCCCTCCCGCAATCTCTTCGTCTTGAAACTCGCTACACCTATTTCCGCAAAGCCATTAAGACCTGGCTTTTCAACCAGTGACCTGTTTCCTGTTTTCCTCCTGTTACTCTTTCCTGCCTCTCTGGTTCAGTATCTTTTATAGCACCGGGAAACCCTTTTTGGGTAGCTGTCGCGCTCAATAAGCCCAATAAATAAATAAATGAAATAAATCTTTCATAATCACCTGTAATCTAGCCAGCAGTTGTCGCGAGAGGCCGATATACAGGGAGTTGCCATAGTCCATACGCGACAATATCATTGCTGATACCGCCTGTCTGAGTGTAGCAAAGGTAAGCAGAGGGGCAAGTTTCCGCAGATGTCTCAGCAAGCCGACACATGTTCCCAACACTGCCGACACCTGTTGAATCATGAAAAGCTTGGCATAAATTTTTGATTCCAAGACTTTTTACGGCCATGGCCGGCTCCAGATAGGTACCGAGCTATGGTGGCCAAAAAAGATCGTTCCAGGGATTGGAGTCTATAGTGACGGCCAGTATCTCTGTCTTATCTGGATCGATTTTAAGGGAATTGGCCGTCATCCAATTGACATTAAACTTTAGAATGTTTTGGATATTTGAGTGGGCAGTCGGGGAGCTGTCTATCTGGATGATAATTTGGGTGTCAGAATAGTTATAGATCCGACACTCCACATGGTTCAGTGCAGCTATCAGGGGCCGGAAGTAGGCGTTAAAAAGGAGGGGTGACAACACCGAGCCCTGTGGTACCCCGCACGTAACTATGCCAGGGTCGGACATATGATCAGATAACTGACTCTCTGGGACCGGCCACTAAGTAAAGATGTTAGCCACGCAAGAACCGTGCCCTGCATTCCCAGCTCTGAGATCCGCGACAATAGTAGGTCATTATTGACCGTGTCAAATGCCGCGGATAGGTCCAACCCAACCAGGGCACTTGGCTTTTTCTTGTCTGCCCTCCGTCTCAGGTCATACAGTATGGACAACATGACCAGTTCGGTGCTATGGTGAGCCCTGAACCCTGCCTGATTAAATTGTAAAAGGTGGTTATCCTCTAGGTGGTGTTAGAGGGAGTATAGCACGTGCTGTTCGAGTACTTTGGCAAGAAATGGCAGCTGGGAAATTGGCCTGAAATTTTAAAGATTCTTCGTATCAGCCCCAGGTTTTTTTTAGGAGCGGGAAGACACAGGCCTCCTTCAAGTTAGCAGGGATGTACTCTGTTTCCAGGGATTGATTAAGCAGTGAGAGGACCTCGCTTTCAATCCCGAGGAAAGCCACCTTGAAGATCCCTGGCGGACAGGGATCGGCCGGCGATCCTGATTTTACTCATCCTATTAGAAGAGACAGAGAATCATTGGTGAGCAAGAGGAACGCGGTCAGAAGATTATCGACCATGGGGGGGCTTGAATGTTGGCATTGCCGAGCAAGGGAACAAGGGGGTGAGATAAATTTCCCTTACGAGATTTTGAACTTTCATTGTAAAAAAGGACTTCTTTTGTCTTAGCTCTTTTAGAATCCGGAAGATCTCCTCTTGTGGGTTATCAGCCGCCGCAATCTTTGCTTTGTAGAATTCTGCTTTCCTAGTCAGAATAGCCTTTTTATACACTGCAAACATTGAGTGATAGTCTGACCAGGCACCTGGGTCATAGGCTTCCCGCCAGGCTCTCTCGCACTAGAAAAGTGTTTGTTTCATGTTTCTCAAAGCATCATTGAACCAGGGGTCCCCTTTCCCCTTGTCCCTTATTCTTTCCCTGCGGGCTGGAGCTACCGTGTCAATGGCATTCTTGAGCCTTATCACCAGGGTGGTGCTTTCTTCATCAAGATCTCCCTGTATTATCATTGGAGTGGTAGATTTATGGAGAATAGCAACCAGGTCGTTAGCTCCGATCTTGTTCCAACTCCGCTACACTTTCCACTCCGAGGGTGGACTGACTGTTTGTTTAGTAAGTGGTAGCCGGCCATGAATTACATAATGGTCTGACCAAGAGCAGGGACTAATGACTATAGGGCTGGTGAGCGGATGTGATGACCAAACCAGATCGAGTGTCTGGCCCTTTTCCTGAGTGGGCCCATCCACTAGTTGGCGGAGTTCTAAAGAGATCATTGCTTCGTCCAGCTGTTTAGCCTGGCTATCTTTGGACGTTTGCTCCCAGTGCAGGTTGAAGTCCCCCATCACCACAATACACTGGTACTGTGAGCAGAGGTCGTGGACTAATTCCATAAAAAGTTCAGAGAACCTGGGCGCCGTACGCAGTGGGTGATACACTATCAGGATGACCAGACAATCAATCTGGGAGCAGAACTTTGCCTCCAAAACATCAGCACCCTCGATACTTTCTATACAAAGGGTCTCATCCTTCAATTGGTGGTTGTAGAGAATTGCAACCCCCCCCTAGAACTACCAGGTCTATTGTGGTAGAGGGCTGCATAGTTCTGAGGCATAGCAGCTACCAAGTCCAGGGTAGAGGACTCTTCAAGCCATGTTTGTGTGATACCTAAAATATCCAGAGTGTCGTCTTTAAGGAGTGAAAAGACCTATAGGCTATGTTTCTGAAGGGAGCGGGTGTTGAGGGTGGTAAAGCTAGGTCCTTGAGGACAGATGGGCCGATGAGGCCTAGGGTGAGAAGTTGTCAGATTTAGATTCCCCCTACCTGTTTGTGGCCTCAACAGCCCTTCCTGCCTGAGTGCAACCGTTATATTGTTATTAAGTGGCTGATGGCCTTGATTTAGGAGCAGGAGTTCCTCCATGGAATATAGGAGGCGGGCCAGGGGTCCTGGCCCCTGGTCCCGGTCGGGCATGGACGGGTGCAGCAGGCTTGCCTTAGGCGCGCCTTGTCTGCCCGGTCCTGCTTGGCCAGATTTGTTCCGCTTGCCACTGAAATGGCCAGTTGGGCTCTCCCCTCTAGGCTTTTTTCTTGATCTTAATTTTGTTCTCAGTCTCCTTTAAGCCCTTGGAGCCATGAGGGCCCTGTGATCCTATGAGCTTCTTTGCCTGAGTATGGCCATGGCCAGGGTTGGGCCTGGAGCCTTCGCCCAATGTCCAAAACCGACACTGGCAACAATTAAACAGCTCCTCGCGAACAATGTCTCTGTTGGTCCTTTACTCTTTGCCTTTTTTCTCTGCAAATTAAAGAACTCCACTCACGCAACATCCCTGCTCTCGACTCCCCTCCACTCTGCTCAATGTTGACCCCTTGCTCGTTGCCTTTGTTCATCTGTCCTCTGCCTTTCTACCCAACATCTGTCACCAGTTCACTGGTCAGCCAATGCTCTCTACAGCTGGGGATTCGACCCCTGCAGCCACACCCCAGCTGCTCCGCTCCTCTCTGCATCTCATGCCCGCCCTTCTCTGTGCCCAGCAGTGCCTGCGTCTCCTTGCATCTGCTCGCAGTCTCTGCATCCCCTCCTCATGCCTCGCAAACAACCAAAGACTGACCTCCAGCCAGCCAAACATGTGCCAAAGTGTGCAGCACTCGTCAACTGTAAGAGAACAGCTCAGACCTAATAATTTGTGGTTTGTTAGGTGGTCCAATTATCGGGATTTTGATGTTTTTGTCTACCTGTGAGTTAAGAAATGGTATTAGTCATTGCGTTCGTCTTGATGTTTTGATGGGAAGGGACTGAATTGGATCGTTACAGCTGATGGATTTTCTATGTTCATTGTTGGTTAAGGTATCAGGTTTGTCATAATCCTAGATCTCAAGATACATATTGTTGAACTTGTCTGCACGGTTGTGTTTAGTGAGGCGCTCCGTACACACCGAGGATAGGACTCTCTGTCTTGATTTCCTTAATAAGAATCAATTTTAAGGTTGAATGTGTTTAACTAAGGTTGGTGTTTATTTGCGCATGGATGCACAGGAGTAAACATGCTAATCAGGGGTAGATCACCACTAAATGGAAAATCTCCCTAAGTATGAATTTGTGGCTGACTACTGCTGTAAAGTTGCTGATTCTGTTTCTATCGATTTGAGAGATGTATTTGCTTAGTTCTCTGTTTTTCTCTTTTACTTAGGTTGATCAGGTAATATTTTATTTTTAATCGATACTGGTGCTACCTGGTCTATGGAAGTCCCATTCCTACCCCTCTCAGGAAATGCATTTTTATTGTAGGAATAATCAATAAACAGATTACAAATCAGGTTTCAGCAATGTTCAAGTTAAAATTTGGTACATTGGGAATGATCACAAAGTCATATTATTTTATTAGTCAGTTAATTTTCTTGGCAGATACATGCTCTGCAAGATGAATTGTGTTATTTATTGCCCACTATATAATAATAATAATAATAATAATAAAGGAATCTTATCGAGCGCAAACTTAGCCCAATGGGCGTCAAGGCGCCTAATTCAGAAAACCAGCTCATAACAACGAAAACCCTGCAGTTCAACCTATGTAGGCTCTTGAAAAGCACCATGTTTTTAAGGCCTTTTTGAACAGATCCAAGGAAGGTAGGGTTTTGATCTCCATAGGCACGATGTTCCAGAGCTGGGGGGCAACGACAGAGAAAGCCCTGGCTCCCCATCTGGTGAGCTTGAAACGAGGGACAACAAGCTGGAAAAGTCCCGAAGATCGAAGACACCTTGTGGGATGGTAGCGAGTAAGCAGAGAGCTGATGGCGCCTTTCGGTCCATCCTCGAGGGCTCCATAAGTCATGCAAAGAATTTTAAAATAAATTCTGTGATGAATAGGCAGCCAATGGAGGTCTCTCCTTGCAGTAGTAGCAGAAGATGCCCTAGGGAGATCTAGGACGAAACGTGCAGCAGCATTCTGCACTATTTGCAGCCGATGTATGAGGCCCTTGTTGGACTCCATGTAGAGGGAGTTGCAGTAATCTAACCTGGAACCAACAAGGGCGACTGCAATCTGCTTATGTGCTTGAAGGGACAGATAGCTGCGAATTCTATTGAGTGTTCTGATTACTCCCCAGCAGGTTGCAACCGTCCGATTCACCTGAAGGGACATCGAGAGTGAAGTGTCAAACACCACACCCAGATTTCTGGCAGACTGAGAAGGAGTGGGACAGGCACCAAGAGAGGGAGGCCACCAATCGCTCGACCAGACATCTTGGTCCTTCCCAAAGACCAGTACCTCAGTCTTGTCGCCATTTAACTTCAGGGAGTTGATGACCATCCAATCTGCAACATGTTGCATACAGGACCTGAAGCTAGAGGCAGATGTTATGACTGAGGAATGGGTGAGTGACACCATAATCTGGGTGTCATCGGCGTATGATACCACCTCCATCCCCTGCGATCTTACAAGCCTGGCAAGGGGGGCCACGTAGATGTTAAACAGGGTCGGACTTAATGCCGACCCCTGTGGCACCCCACATTTCAAAGACTTAGCTGGGGAGAGGTGGTTTCCGAGCATCACTCTCTGTTCCCTATCAAGGAGAAAGGAGTTGAGGAGGCCCAGGGCCGACCCGGTGACACCTGCCTCCCTAAGCCGAGATGTTAAAATGGCAGGAGACAGGGTGTCGAATGCGGCCGTGAGATCCAATAGCACAAGAACAGTAGTTTGTCCAGCATCAACTTTGCGTCGGATGTTATCGACTACAAAGGTGAGAGCAGATTCTGTGCTGTGATGTTTACGAAATCCATGTTGGGTGATATCAAGATACTCAGAGGCCTCAAGAAAAGAAGATAGGTGACAGTTCAGATGTACTTCTAGAATTTTCGCAGGTGCAGGGAGCAGGGAAATGGGCCTAAAATTTTTAAGGAGGCCGGGGTCAAGTGAAGGTTTCTTGAGAAGCGGCTTGACAATAGCCTTCTTCCATGCCGATGGAAAAGAGCCTTGGGCAATCGCCTTATTCATCACCGCCAACAATGAGGGAAGAAGACTGCTCCTACACTCTTTCAGCTTTTTAAGAGGTAGTGGATCAAGCGGACAGGAGGATTTTATCCTATCAAGTAGGAGATTCAATCCTTCCAGAGACAAGGGTGGAAAGTCCGAAAGAAGACTAGAAGGGGCTGTATCCAGTGACTCAAGAGTGCTTATACCAGGGGGGATATTCTTATCCAGAGCGAGACATTGTGCTTCTAGTGAAGTGTGAATATCAAAGATTTTTTTGTGAAAGAAGTCTGCAATGTCGTCGCAGAGACGTTGAGAACTGACTACAGGGTCTGGGAGTTGTAGGGAGCATAACGAGTCCGCAATGTTGAAAAGCTCCCTAGAGGAAGTTAGTGAGCTAGTAAGGTTGGAGAAGTACTCCTGCTTCTCCAAAATCACTTTTTGTTTATACTCCCGTAGAGCAGACTTATGAGTTTCCCGGTCCATAGGATCCCAAGATTTCCTCCACCTCCTCTCACTGCTTCTGCAGCCCTGTCTTAGTAATCTAAGATGGTCCGAAAACCATGGTGCTGATGGTTTACGTCGGGCTACATAACGCAGGGATGCTGGAGCAAGTTTTTCTACAGCATTGGTGATGAAATCCTTCAGGTCTTGGGCTGCCTCATCCGCATCTTTTGGAAAAAGAGCCTCAGGGGAAGGGACAAAAGAGGCAAGAGCCTCATCCGTGAGGTTTTTAAAATTTCTTCTAAAGACAAAAGGGGTAGTCACCTTCTTAGTGGAGTAAGAGGTGGAGAAAGCTAGATGAAGCGGAACAGCAAAATGATCGGACCAGACCATGGTGTCACAGTTGGAATCCAAGATGAAGATTCAGTATTTAAAATCAAATCAAAACAATCTGAAGTTCAGTTGTGTCCAGTTCTTCCAAACATGACCTGCCTCTTGATTCAAGGCAAACAGTGAAAGACGTAGTATAGGATTTCACAGGTAAATAAATAGGATTAATAAAGTGCGCTGACCCAGTATAACTTAGCCAAACCAGATGCAGTTTACTCTAGACTTGACAGTACAAGCTTTACTGAAAAGCTGAAGAGGGAATGAAGCCTGTCAAAAAGAAAATAAAAAAATAAAAAAATAATAGAACAGAATATTTTACAAGAGGTGCTTGAAAGCACATGCATCTCACCTGTGGTGGGCAGTAAACAAATGAGTGAAAAATGGAGGGGAGTCCAAGATCTTAGAAATATAGATAAAATTGTAGTTCCATGTAGTTCCATGTTGTCTGGTGGTACAGAATCCTGATGTGATTTTGTTTACTAGTCTTGTGGATACAGAATGGTACAGTCAGTGACTCCTGCCAAGCATTCTTTTCCATTCCTCTTCATGAGGAAAGTCAATATCTTTTCGAAATTTGGTTCCACAATAAAGTTCTCGTTTGGTGTTGAATCTCTTAGGACAGAACATCCTTCAATCTTTAGTCAGATTCTAAAGAAATATTTTGAAAGTCTGCAACTGCTTTGTCACACAGTGCTGGTACAGCATGTAGACAACTTTTTAGTGGCATCAAAGATAAAAAAAGATTGCAAGTTGGATACAATTGTGCTCCTAAACCATCTTGCTGACAATGGCATATGATCTCCCCTACAAAGATGCAATATTGCAAAAAAGAAGAGATTGATCTTGAAAAGGGGCGGGAAAAGTGTCCAGATAACACCTTTCTGCAATTTTGAAAATGAATCCTCCAGCTACCCAGAGGGAAAGTGTGAATGTTCTTAGGAATGGTTAGTTACTGTTGTCAGTGGATTTCAAATTTTTGTTGGATACATTTGCGCTCTGGAACCATCTTGCTGATATTGTTCGTCCATAAAGATGCAATATTACAAAAAATAAGCGATTTTACCTCAAAAGAAAGCGAGAAAAGTGTTCAAAGAATGCGTTTCTGAAAATGAATCCTTCAAATGGGTATTGAAGATGTTCTGGGGAAATGTTGGCAACTGCCACTAGTGGATTTCAAATATATGACTGCAAAATCTTTAGTAAGGTTTATTCACAACAATGGAGATCTGGTGCCACTTGACTGTGAACACATGAAAATGTTCCTAGAGCTCAGAAAGAATCTTTGTCTCACAAAACTGGTGGGAATGCTTAATTATAATAACAAGTTTTGCTTTATTGCCATGAAAAAGATGGGTGTGTGCTGCCAGTTCTTACTCAAAATCATGGTGAGTTAAAGTCTCCTACTTCTTTACAACATTAGATCTAGTAGCCACTGCTCTTCCTGGTTGTCTGAAGTCCTTAGTAGCTATTTGCCTTGCAATTGAAGTGAGTAAGGGAATTGTTATGGGTCATACACTTATTGTATTAGTTCCTCTTTTAGTTGAGATTTTGCTGACTTGTGCATGAATTCAGCATCTGACAAGAATTCAGCATCTGACAAACAGGCGCCTAACAGAGTATGAAAAAACAATAGTGACAGCTGAAAATATTTGAGTGAGCAGATGTAATACCTTAAATCCTGCAATGCTGCTACTGATTCCAAACAATGACGAATATGATGAAAACCCTAATTATGATTGCATCAAATTAACAGTGCTGTGTTCCAAACCAAGACCAGACATTAAAGATGTTCCTCTTGAAATGGCTGAACTGATTCTGTTTGTGGATAGTTCTTGTCGGCAAGACCACCAAGGAATACTGAGAGCAGTTTCTTTAGACTGTTACATTTCTGAAATGGTTGAAGCATCGTACTTGTCTGATGTAATTCAGCACAAGTACCAGACAGATTGCCGTAAGACGATCATGTTGTCGAGCTAATGAACCCAGTGTGACAATTTATAAAGACAGTCAATATGGATTTGGAGTGGTACACAACTTTGGGCAATTATGATCACAAAGGGGCTTCATTATATTCTCTGGTACGCGAATGTTAATGGGACATACATTCTAAATCTGTTGAAAGCCATAAAACAAGCTAGAGAAATATCTGTTGTAAAGTGCATTGCTCATAAGTCTGGTGATGATATGATCACCATGATCCATCACTATGCAGATGAAGTTGCAAAATATTGTGTTCTTGAAACTGTAACTATCAAATCAAATGAGCAAAAATAAGAACCAGATCAATGTGAAGCTGAAAGAAAAAAATTGAGGATACAGATAATGTTAAATGTTTTTGTTGAAACCAATAGGCAACATTCCGTGAACTTGGAGAACTATAAGACGAGGTACCACGGAAAGAAAAGAAATGGTGGGAAACAGCTGGTTGTAAAAGAGATTATATTGACATTTAGATAACACCAAATCACAAATGTATGTTCCCATATTCAATGCTATAGGGTATGCCTAAATTCCTTCACAGACAAACCCACATAGGGAGAGACAGTATGGTCAGGATCTTTAGGAAATATTGCTGCAATATGAAGTTCAGAAATATAGCAGAAGATCTATGCCAAGGATGTATTACTTGTCAGAATTAATCAAGGAAACGGCACACTAGTTACTATGAGTCACATAGGTCAACATGAAGGACCATTCACTAGATTTCAAGCTGATGTCATAGAAATGCCTGCCTACAGTGGCTCAGATATGTTCTGGTGATTGTCTACTTGTTCTCTAAATGGTTTGAAGCCTATCCAACCACGAGAAGCGACAGTATGACTGAAGCCAAACTTTTGTTAAAAAAAGAGGAACTCCCTTTAAAAAAACGAAGTCCTAAAACTACTATGTATAGCTTTACAAACTTGAACAAAAGTTCCACTTCACTTAAAGACCAGATGTATCAGGTGTAGATGAGAAGATGAATGGCACCATTAAATCCAAGCTCGCAAAAGTGTGTGCTCAATAACTTTGAAATAGCCATACGCTGTTCCTCTTGTTCTAATGAGCATTAGAAGTACTCCAAATGAAAATACTTGTCGCTCTTCTCATGAAATCCTCATGGGCATGGCTATGCAAATTCTGTGTATTCCTTCAGCAGCATTTGTAGCAATAAGTGATGAAATTATACTAGATAACTGAAAACGTCTGGCTGATATGCTGAGATTTGTCTATCTTCAGGTGAATGTGGCAATACCATTAACAAAAGAAGTCTAGTGCCATGCACTGCACCCGTAGACACAGGACTCATAAAGAAACATGTTCACAAGAACTGCTTAGACCCATGGTGGAATTGGCCATGTTAAGTGATACTTAATACTAACACTGCTGTGAAGTGCACTGGAATCCCACAGTGGATCTATGCAGCTCACATGAAGAGAGTGAAGACTACAAATAAAGAAAAGGTGACAACAACCACTGCTTCAGTGTGCCTCACTTGAGTTTGCTGCGTGGATCCAAAGAGGAGAGAAGAAGATCCTGGCGAAGGTGGAAGTCATAAATATAAAGTCAACAAATTGAAAATTAAGAAGATATTGAAAAGTCACAAAAAAGAAGAAATTGAAACTGAAACTCCAGTTTGTGAAACAGTGAAGCTGAACATTTGAGTCTCAAGAACCCCCAAAGGAAAACCATTGGCAGTGAGACAAGTAACTTATGTTGATCAAAGCACAAGTCTAGCTGTGACTGGAGAAGTATCAATAGTAGTCATAAGTGAAGAACTAGAAATTGGTGAATGAATTGAAAGGTGCTGTTGGCTTGAAAAGAATGAAGCATGGATTTAGACAGTTTGTGTTGGATGTTTTGATTCCATCTATTGGTGTGGCAATGAATGATGTGAAGATTAGATATCCATGCATGTGGATTGCCTTGCCTCCAACACTGCTGTAGCACTAACTAAAATGAACCAAGACCTAATGGCTATGAGTGCTAATATTATGAAGAATCACCTTGCTCTGGATATCCTTCTCTCAAAATAAGGCAGAGTCAGTTGGTTTTGATGCTACGAGAATGCTGTACTTTAATCTCAGATAACAGAAACCTTATTAATGCTTATATAACCAATGTGACTAATATTTCTTGTGAAGCAAAATCTTTTGAGAAGTGGGGTAGGTAGGAATCAGTTGGTTCCTGGTTTAGTGAGATAGGAAAGGGATTTCGAATGGTTAATGAATGGTTTGATGGCAGCAAAAGCATGCTGAGTACTATACTAATCCCTATAATTAGTGTGTTAATTTGAGCAATTGTTATATTTCTTCTGTTTAAATTATTTGAAGTTATCTTTTCAAAAGTGGGACCTAATTGTGGGTGTATGAAGAAGGTACCAGTGAAATCCAAGAACAAAAGAAAGCGTAATGTGATCCAGTCAGAGGATATCAAGGCACATGATTCTGATGACATCAGAATGCCGGAAGACTCAAGACGCAAAAGATAGAAAGTGGTGCATGCTGTATTATGAATAGTTACGGGTTTCGTGATGATGTAATCATCAGAGGGGGGAATTTTATGGAAGTTACAAACCTGGCATTGGGCCGCTTGGCAGTGTAGTAGTTATTCCACATTTGAATTATATGTATACACTAACATGAAGCTATTGCAATTGAAACTAAATTGTTATGAGTTTTTTAAATGTGCTTTTTTGGCTTAGTCTAAACTAGACCTCAGTTAGGCCTCATCTCCATCTTTAAAATATGGCTGCCATTTCATAATGCTCATTGTGTGTTTATATTCCTTGCTTGACACCACATTCAGTAAAATGTGCACTGTTTGTTTGGTAATGTTTTGCTTTCTCGAAAAAACTACAGAGGAAGCCTTTTGTTACTTTCCAAGTCTCTTGCTGTTAGCACACTGTATTACATTCTTTCTTGACTCTTTTCTATTGTTTATATAACTCGTTTGTTCTGAACATATCGCCACATAGTTCTTGAGATCAACACCGTCCCCGACTTGCAATTTGGACACCACTGTCATGCAGATTATCTAAGCGGTAGCACGCCTAAAAGAAGTTACGTGGAAACAGTCTGTTTCGGTCCAACTGCTTCAGAATGCACCAGAACAAGGCACATGCTTAAACCGTTCCTATGAGGATCAATTTGCTGTATACATGTGTGGTGTGCAGGGGCATGAAGGGAGACTGAAATGGCATTTTTATTTCTCTAACTCCCCTTTTGTATGTTTCATTATTCTGATCGGTTGGGGTGGTGCTATTATCCACATCAACTGAGCAGTTATCCTGACAGTAGAGACAAATCAGCACTGTGCTGCATGTTTATACTATGTATAGACAATGTATAAAGGGACATTTTATTTGTCATTTTAGCACTACATTTCTAGCTACCACCTTTTAGAGAGAGCAATGCTCCGGCTCATCTTTAATTTGGGTACTAGAGGTTATCTCCAGCTTGCCTGTGCTTGCCCCCCTATACCTTGGCTGCTCTCCTGCACTGCGTCCTTCCATTGGACTTCAGAATCCCACCCCACGAGAAGCGGCCTGTGCAGGGCCGGCTTTAGCACTGGTGGCGCCTGTTGCGATAATCACTTTTGGCGCCCCCATGCCCCATGACCGCCTCCTCAGATTCTCTCACTACCACCGGGCAAAAGTGCCCCCCCTCTCTCCAGTCATGAGATATTGCTAAACACAGCACCCCCCTGAGGTCTGCGCCCCTCCACAGGTCAGCGCCCATTGCAGCCGCACCGGTCGCACAGCCCTAAAGCTGGCCCTGGGTAAGAGCATTGTGACCAGGCAGGAGGGATTTCGACAGCCGACTATGAGGGGAAATTAATTAATTATTACATTTTCCCTCGTGCTCGTCTGTCGAAATCCTTCTCCACCCGGCCCCACTGCTTTTACCTGCATGGGCAGCTCTTGCAACCCACACCCTTTTGCCTATTCGTTTTTTCTGTAGTATATTAAAAAGGTATTGACTAAGCTTAAATAGCACACACCCACATGTACATCATGGGCAAGTACAGTGCAGGTTTCACAGTCATGCCCTCAATAGGAGAACCATGGTGTGGGCGCACAGGGCCCTATAAATCTGAATTTAAACAAGCACTGGCGTTGCCAATAGGTCTCGCAGTAGGAAAGTTGGAGCTATTACAATTGCAAATAACAATGCCTTTTATTTTTGTTTTCATTTTAAAAACTTAAAGGGCTTTGTCATTTACAAAACCAATAGCTCCAACTTCCCTACTGCGAGACCTATTGGCAACGCCAGTGCTTGTTCAATAAGCATTCAATGGCAGTGTGTGCTTTTTGAGGCAAAATATAATATAAATATATAATATAAAGCTTTTCATCCTATACCTACAGGAAAAATCATAATTGAAAATTCCTGGTCGAGGGGCGGAGTGCGTTTATTCCATAGTCCCGTGCATTACTTTCCTCAATTCTCCCTTGCCAACAATACAAAAGCACACTTAGGAAATTGCATTATAAAGGTAAAGTAGGGGAAATGTAGGTTAAACTCATGCAAGTAGTGGTTTAAGAGAGGACCAGGACTTTGTAAACAGCCGGGTCCCAACATGGAAGAAAATGTAGCTTAAATAAAGAAAGCGCAGCTATATAGATGAATGTAGATCATAGCGAGAGCTAAACGCGTGATACCAATAAACACACTGCCCATAAGCCACACAGTAACAAAACAAAAAAAATACTCCCTGCCGTTTGGAAAGATACACGTTAATGGCAGCTGTTGTATAATAAAACATCGCCGATAAAACATTGCGGTGAAACACATGCAAATAGCTGTTGTATAATAAAACATCGCCGATAAAACATTGCGGTGAAACACATGCAAATGAAACACAGTTAGCTTTAACCAAAAATGCAAAATTGATTGATATACATTCCACTAGTAGTTGTAAGCAGATACAACAGCATACACACTGTCCAAAAGCCACACTGCAACAACAACAACAAGAGCGGCCGGGAAACTGAAAGTACGGCCGGCCAGCGGCCGGCCATGAATAATTAGGGGAGGAGAAGCCGCACAGCAACAAGCGCACGCTGCAACGTTTGTCTGGTCAGTGCACAACTGTGGCAAAATAAAGTATGGGTGGGCTCATCTGAGGCGAGTGATCAAAAGCATCGTTTCCTTGGGCAACATAAGGAGCAGTCACTTCAAATGTCACCAAAACGTGAGCCATAGCAGTGATGGAAACCCGGATAACATTAAATAAATGCACGCACGGAGACAAAGTGAAAAAAACTCGGATAACATTAAATAAATGCACGCACGGAGACAAAGTGAAATAATGCGTCACCAACACGTACCTGATAATGCAATTAGGGGAGGAGAAGCCGCAGAGCGCACGCTGGGCGAAGCCCTTTGATGTGCTGTGCGGCCGTGAATGCGCGTGCTTGTTTGCTCACGTGATTCACGTGAACTTAAAGAAAACCGCACGAACGAAACCCTTGGTTTCACGATTTTTTTGAGCACTTGAATTCTCGCTCCCTCAATGCGCTTGCGCGCATTGATAGGTCACGAGACCTAAAAATGGGTCAAGCATTGGGTGGATCGGGGACGGTATTCACCTTAAAGTCTATGAGGCAATGTGTACCAAAAGGCAAGATTCAAAACAGCATTTCAAATACAGTCAGTACGAAAGATCTGACTCAAAAGAGAAGTTTGAGATTGAAAATAGAAAACCATGAAAGATTTTTTCAAAATTTAAAGGCACAATACTGAAAATAGTACATTGCAGTTGCAGCAGTAAGCAGGCTAAATTACACAATAGTCATTTGCACAATAATATAATAATGGTCAAAATCAGGGAAAGACTAAGTATGAAGTGTGCCACAAAATCAAAAAGAAATTGGGCAGCATCCCTAAAAGGGCAAGAAAGATCTCTGGTTTACGCCCATATTTAAGGATTTGAATAGTTTTCTTCCATAGAAATTATAGGATTTGCAAAGTCAGCATGGTATGATCATTGCTCCAACAAATCACATTTTCACATTTTAAAATGTCACATAACACTATCACCAGGGGACGCGCTATTCAAGCCTGCCACTGCCGTGAGGGAAACGGCTTCATCCTAATTGCTCACTGGTTTCAACTGTGCCTGCCCGAATCCTGCTCTCCATACTGCTGTGAGGGGAACGGCCGCCGAGATCTCTTTGCCCGCGAGGACTTCACTTCTCAGAGGGCTCTGCTGGTCGCTGGCGACACGAGTCAGCAGAGGGCGCCGGAGGCCCTCAAAGGATGCGCGGCTCTCCCGCAGCGCGGGACGTGTGCGGGCGTGCCCGGGCGCTGCCCGGGCAAAGCCCGTCCTGCGCCTGGCAGCACCAGGAAGAGCCAGGGCAGGGCCACCCCCTGAGTATTTGGACTCGCCAGTCTATGGAGCTTCGAAATAACCTGCTGTGACCCTCGTAAAGGTACTATTCCCCTGCTCCTGACCTTGCTTCTGCAAGCTTGAAGGGCTCTTTCTTGTTGTGGACCATTAGTGGACTACTAGAGCTGATTGTTTTTAACAAGACTGTTTAGTTCTCTGCAAGAAGGGCCAATTTGAATGGGGAAGCGTAAGTCAATGGAGGGGGCAGGTGGGGGGGCCGAGCATGGGTATTCTTCCAAACTCCGAAAGGGTAAGAAGGCTAGGAAGGCGGCTAGGCACGCAGCTGCCAACTGTGTCCTTGATCAAATTGATAATCTTGTTGAAGAGTGTGAGGCAATTTTGGGAACTGAGACAAACGTAAATGTAACTGGGGACCCTTTTGATCTGAATGTGGGTGGTGCGGGGGCTGAACGTGGAGGTATCGCCTCGCCTACCATTACCGCTATGTTTCTTACTAAACAAAAGGGCCTAAATGAATCTGATTTTGCTGCAAGATGGGCTCTAACTGTATTGGCAGTGAGTGCTGCAGATAATGATACTGACAAACTTGTCTCAACTAATAGTAGTCAGCCACTTGTATGTGATCAAATGTACACAGCGGAAGCCCTATGATAGAGAGACCGCAATTAGTTGACATCGGTTTAGACCTCATTTTAAACCCAGTTTTTAACTTTCTGCCAAATCAAGCCCCAGTTTCCCTAGTACAATCTAGCACCATGGGTAGTAATGACCCACATGATATTCATGTTCTAATGAACTTAGTATCCCTTTTAAGGGATGAGATCAAATCCATGAAATCCCTGATAGTAAACTTATCTGCTATGGTAGGACTTCAATCAAGTGAGCGGACACGTTCTACATTAAATTCTAGAACAATCAATGTTAATGCTTTTCCTTTAAAATCCACTAGTGGTAGGCTAAATCCGATGGTTGAGGGTGAGACAGCTGGGGTCGTGAGTAAAACCTCTCATAGTGAATCAGCCAGGGCAAGTAGATCTATCCCGCCCCGGAACGGCCAAAATAAACGGCTGACACCGCCCGAGTATAGGCTGGCCACCAGTTGAAGATGCCAGTGAGGGAGCATCTATCACCCAATACTAGGCGAAGCACTACCAGTAAGGCACTCAATAGGGATAAAACTCCAATCAGAAGAGAGGGTATGGAATCTAGTGGATTATATAGAGCCAACAAAATTTATATGACAAATGTTCCTAAGTTGGCTATGGGGAGGAAGTTTGAGAGTGCTGACTCACTGACTAACAAAGCCATTCATTGGCTACACTATGTCAGAGGATGCCGATCAGTAATCAGGGATGATATTACTAAGGCGATTAGGTTAACCTCTAAAACTGATCAATAAGACTGTATCGAACTGACTCTACGGACTGAGTTATTGGCCAAAAACTTATTTTCTCTGGAGTTTAGAACCAGCCCACCAGCCCATTCCCGTATCTAGTTGAGGAAGATTCCTTTAATATCCCAGGACTATTCTTTGTTTGGGCAGAGATTATGGGGTAACATTGGGGGTTCAGGGCTAGAAAATATTGACTGTCTAGTCCTTGTATTTCTGACAGCTATAGTATAGAGGACCAGATCGGTAATGTTGATAGGGTCGGCTACACCACGGAAATATTATCTAGCAAAGGGCTTGACAGCTCATATGGTAATTGCCTAAATTCTAGGGTTGACCCGCTGTTAACTGCTAATACAAGCTCCTATATTGTCTCCCCTCAGGGGTTATCCTCTAGTGTAACTCAGGCAAGTACTCTTTTTAACTCTGGGTCAAATAGTCGACCTGAGGTAAACTCCATGAATGAGGATTATAACTCACTTCGTAAAGGTTGCGATCTCAAGGGGGGCTCATTAATTTCGTGGAATATAGCAGGCCTGGGCACTAAAACTTCATCACCAGATTGGATAACATATTTTAGTGATTTTGATGTTTGTCTCTTCCAGGAGACCTGGTCATCTCAACCACATTTCTGCCCCGGCTACTTAAATTTCTTTGTTGCTGCAATTAAAGGGGCTAAGGGGCGTCCAATGGGCGGTTTAACCATTTGGATGTGCCAACAACTCTCTTTAACTATCAAAGAATTACCCGCAGCGAGAAATGATATCCAGGCTCTAAGACTGGACTTGGGTCCCTTGGGATGTCTGGACATTTATAATGTCTATGTAAGGGGGGTTCGAGGGGGTAAGTCCCAGGTTATAGCGGCCTTGGACTCCCTCATCGAGCTGCACTCGGCAGACAGTAATGTGATTGTTGCGGGTGACTTAAATGTAACCTTTGAGCCCCTGGCAGCTCCCGACTGGCACCTTATTGATGACGATCAAGATAGCCAATGGGGGTACCCAAATTAGAACTTAACCCAGTTAAGAAGTGGACAGAGGTTGTCACCCAGATCAACACTGTCTGCTATGAAAGGGGACTTAGGGCACTTAACGGCAGGACCATGAAAGATAGGGCTGGGGCCGGGGGGGTTGGGGCGGGCCGGAATAACAGGCGCGGAGGCCGGATAAAGTGCGCTATGATTAGCGAGAATTTATTGAGTGTACAGGTCTTTGGAGTACAAGTGCCAAGGGTGGAGTCCAGATAGGAGATGCAGGCTGGATCGTTGTGGTGAGGGTCCGGTGAGGGGGTTTCCTAAAGATGTCCGCTGCTGGGCTGAGGTCGGCTGCTGGGCTGAGGTCGTCTTGCCGAGGTATAGGTAACGGTGTGTCCCTCGGAGGTACAAGAGAAAAATACAGGGCGATTAGTCCTGAGCAAAACGGACTTAGGAGTACTTTCACCCGCACTGGGGAGTGAGGGGGTTGTAAAGCGAGCGTGAGGGAGGGACGGTAGGGTAGGTGGAGAAGGTAAGTAAAAGACGGGTAACGGGGAGAGAGTGTTGCTTGTGAGGAATTGGTGTCCAGTACTATACAGTGCCAGGGGTGCGTCTATGTTACAGTGGGTGCTACTCGTGTCTCTATATTTACACTAACTACAAGGGGAAACACGGAGAAGGTGACAAGGTACTCACGTGCCCCGCCGTAACTCTCTTCCGAGTTACGGCCGCTCTCCAGCCACCTCCTGAGGTTGCCACCAATCCTCGCACCAAACGTCCTCCTCCTCTTCCTTCTCTCGGTTCTTCCTTTCTCCTCCGCTCTCCGCTGCTGGTTCTTCGCTTCTTGGTAACTCCTGCCACGAGTCCACTGCTGGGGAACTCTCGTCTTCCTGCTTGTCGGTTTTTCTATCCTCCGGACGGGAACCTGAGGAATGACTTCCGGGGTCGGGTGCGATCACTTCCTGTCCTTCTTGAATCGCCACACTTCCGGGGTCACGAGAGGTCGCTTCCGGTCCGCTGCGCACCGCTGCGCACCGCTGCTGCTGTCGGCGCCTGTAGGGAGAAAGAGAGAGGAGTAGCCCGGGTTGGCGGAGTTGCGGCATGCGTGGTTCCGATGGCAAGGGAGTCCACACTGGGTCGCCGCCCCGGGGAGGTAAGGGTCGCTTCTTCACATCCCCTTTCCCTAGCAGTCTTTCTTGTAGGGGTTGTGGGTGGCGGATAACGGGAGAGGTAGTCCGCATTACCTTGTTCTAGTCCTTTCTGGTGTAAAGTTCTGAATCGAAAGGGTTGCAGAGAGAGGAACCACCGGAGTTCTCGGTCATTGTGGCCTCTGTTACGTGCCATCCATTCGAGTGGGGCGTGATCGGTGTATAAGAGGAACTCCCGTCCCTCCAGGTAGTACCGGAGGCTTTCTACTGCCCATTTAATAGCCAGTGCCTCCTTTTCAACAACTGAATAGTTCAATTCACGTGGAAAAAGCTTTCTACTGAGATAGAGGATTGGTTTTTCTGCCCCCTCTGAATCCTGTTGGGACAGTACAGCCCCCAAGCCCTGATCGGACGCGTCCGTCTGTAGGATGAAAGGCTGGGAATAATCGGGACTCATTAACACAGGTTCAGAAACCAGGGAATGCTTGAGTAGGTTAAAGGCGTGTAACAGCAAGGGAGACGGTTGTTTTAGTATCTCTTCTGTTTTTGCAGTTTTCTTTAGTAGATCGGTCAGAGGAGCTGCGGTTTGGGAAAAGTTGGGGATGAATCTCCTGTAATAGCCCAACAACCCTAGAAAGGCACGGAGTTCTTTCCGTGTTTGGGGGAAGGGTATGTCTTGGATGGTCTTGACCTTGTTGTCCTGAGGACGGATGTGTCCTTCTCCCAACAAGTATCCTAGATACCTTACACTCTGTGCTGCTAAAGTGGTCTTATAGGGGTTGATGGTGAAGCCATATTTACCAAGGGAGGAGACAACAGACGTCAAATGTGAAAGGTGTTGTTCCCATGTATCGCTATATATGACGATGTCGTCCAGGTAAGCCCCTGAGTAATGGGAATGGGGCTGTAAGACCAGGTTCATAGCCCTCTGGAATGTAGCTGGGGCTCCATGGAGCCCGAAGGGCATTACTTTAAATTCGAATAAGCCCTCTGGGGTTGAGAATGCGGTCTTTTGTTTGTCTTCTTCTTTTAATGGGATCTGCCAATAGCCCTTGCACAGGTCAAGGGTGCTTATGTACTTGGCTTTGCCAATGCTCTCCACCATCTCGTCTACCCGGGGTAGGGGATAGGAGTCGAAGGCAGAGATTTTATTCACCTCCCTGAAATCGATGCAGAATCTAGTAGAGCCATCGTGTTTAGGAACCAATACGATGGGCGAATTCCAGCTGCTGCTGGAGGGTTCTATTATGCCCATTTTCAACATCAGGTTGGTTTCCTCTTTAATGACGGCTCTACGGGCTTCAGGGATTCGGTATGGTCGTTGTCTTACTGTCTTTCCTGGCTCCGTGTGGATGGCATGTTCCACCACGGTGGTGTGTCCAGGTAAGGAGGAGAACACTGGTTGCAAAGGGAACAAGGACCGGCGGAGGTCCTGTTTGTTGCATTCAGGGAGGTCTGGGTCAAAGCATCCCTCGAATGGAAGGGGTAGACTACCGGATAAGACGGGACGGGGTCCCTCCCATTTCTTTAGGAGGTTAACATGGTAGATTTGGGTGACCCCTCGGCTGGCGTCCGTTTCGATTTCATAGGTGACCGGAGTCACTTGTCTTAGGACGGGGAACGGGCCCTGCCACTGCCCGAGCAGCTTATGGTCCGAAGACGGTAGGAGTAGTAGCACTAGGTCTCGGGGAACAAAGGATCGGGCTTTGGTTCCTTTGTCGTACTGGTGTTTCTGGGTGGTTTGGGCGGCCAACAGATTCTGTCTCACAATCTCTCTAATTTCGCCTAAGTGTGTCTTGAGGTTGTCTACATATTCGGGTAGAGGACGAGTCCGATCTGGCTCAGCTTCCCAGGCTTCGCGAGCCATGTCCAAGAGAGTCCGGGGGGCTCGTCCGTATAACAGTTCGTAAGGTGAATAACCCGTGCTGCTTTGTACCTTACAGCGGATGGCAAAAAGAGCGAGAGGAAGCATCTCCTCCCACCTTTTGCTCTCAAGGCCTAATAGCTTTTTGAGGGTGGTTTTCAAGGTAGCGTTATAACGCTCCACCAACCCATCTGTATGGGGGTGGTAAGGAGAGGTTCTTATTTGCTTGAATACCCAGATTGGAACAGACTTGGCGCATAAGGGACGAAACAAAGGGCGTTCCTTGTTCGGTCAATATCTCGCGGGGAAAACCCACCCTAGAGAAGATGGCAATGAGGGCTTTGGCTATGTTCTGTGTGGTGGGTTGACGGAGGGGCACTGCCTCCGGGAATCGGGTGGCGTAGTCTACTACTACCAGAGCGTACCTGCATCCGCTCTTAGAGGGTAACATGGGGCCTATAAGGTCCATCCCTACTCTAGTAAAGGGGACGTCTATGAGAGCGAGGGGTTGGAGTGGTACCCTCGGGGGTCGATACCGGCTGGTTTTCTGGCACACCGGGCACTCCCGGCAATATCGTTTAACTTGGGCATATACACCTGGCCAATAGCATTTCTCCAGGATCGTTTCTCCAGTCTTTTCATCGCTGAAATGTCCTCCTAGTAAGTGACTGTGGGCCAGAAACAGTACCTTATCCCTAAACAGGCCAGGGATAACCAACTGGGTTTTTGTCTGGGGCCCTCCCTTCCTGTACAGGAGTCCATTCTTTATGAAGAAGTAAGGACCTACTTGCAACGGATCCTCATTGGGGAGGGCACGCCCCCAGGCGTCGTGTAACACAGGATCTTCTTGCTGAGCTGCGCGGAATTCCCTGTCTGTTTCCCACGGATGTGTGTCCACCTGAGCGGGGCAAGCCAGGGTATAGTCTCTTTTCTCCTTTTTCTTTTGGGTTTTGGATTTAAGTGGTTTGGTGGAGAAGTCCGAAGAAGGAGAGTCATGGGAAAAAGGGGCTTCTGCCCACCATCTCTTCAGGGAGTCGGTTGTGTCCTGTAGGAGGTGGGGGAGACCACTGTAGTCACTACCTAGAATGGCTTGTTCGGGAAGATTGGGTACCAGACCGACCGTTAGCAGGCTTCCTTTATCGGTGGGGTGTTGCACACACACTCTTGCGGTCGGGTAGCTCTTAGTATCGCCGTGGACACATTTAATGGCCACGGTCCCTGTCACGGGTCCAACGGGGTGGGGCAGTTCTTGTGGTCGCAGAACGCTATGTCGACACCCCGTATCGGCAAGCGCCATCATTCGGTGTCCATCAATCTGGACAGGACAGCGGAATGGTGGAGGGGTTGTTTCCGTAGTGAGACAAACATAGTTCTTAGTTAGTCCTATTTCCATGGGTTCCTCCTTCTGGGGGCATATGCGGGCTATGTGTCCATACCCACCGCAATGGTAGCACTGTGGACCGGGTTGTGGTGGCCGAGACATGACAGGATAGGGCATCAAAGGAACAGGGTCTGGTTTTCTGGCCACAGGAGGGGGCCTTTGCGGCCGGAGATGGCTGCCCTGGTGTATGCGTGGGGGGTGGTCATCCTTAACCCGCTGTGACTCTTGTGCTCGGCTATAGGCGCTGGCGATCTCCACTGCACTGTCGAGGGTCAGTCGAGCGTGTTGGCGTACCCATTTCTGTGTGGCCGGGTGTAATGACGCTAGGTACTGTTCCAGATAAATCTTGGATAGAATCTCTTCCTTGCTGGAAGTGGCGGGTTTCAACCATCTGTTAGCTAGGTCCTGGATACGAAATGACAATGCCCTGGGATTTTCCTGGGGTCCTTCCCGAGCCTGGCGTAGCAGAACCCTATATGTTTCGTCGTCAATTCCTAGACGTTCCAAAATGCAAGCCTTTATGTCGGGATAGGGGGTTTGTCCCTGTATGTTGGCTTGTTGATAGGCTGCTTGGAGTTTATTTATTTATTTATTTATGGGCTTGTAACGCGCCGGCATCACACCCGAAGGTGTATCTCCGCGCGGAGCTGTGAGGTGAACAGGTCGAGCAAGCTCCTCCTAGAATAGTACTGTCTTTAGGCATTTTCTGAAAGCTGAGTGACTCGAGCATTCTCTAAGGGAGAGGGGGAGGTTGTTCCATAGACGTGGGCCCATGATGGAGAGGGCACGGCCTCCCTGTCTGGTCTTGTGATGTCTGGGAACCTGAAGTAACAGTTGGTTACTGGACCTAAGATTGCGGGATGGACGGTGGTACACAAATTTATCTGCCAAGTAGTGGGGTCCCAGATTGTGAAGACTCTTGTGTATCACACAGCAGATCTTGAATTATGGAAATGCCCTCTACCTTGGCCTACCACAAACCCTGACAAACAGGCTACAGGTGGTGATGAACGATGCTGCTCGTCTTATTTTCAGGCTGCCAAGACGTACTAGAGCATCCCCCCTGCTGCAGAGTCTCCACTGGCTCCCTATTAAGGAGCGAGTGGAATTTAAAAATATGTGCATTGCCCATAAAGCCATCTACGGCATGGCGCCAGCATACATTAAAGATCGTCTAGCAGTGTACAGCCCAAAGAGAGCTCTCAGATCCTCAAATTCTCAGCTACTGGTGTGCCCCCGTTACAAACTTACCACCAAGGGAGGAAGAGCGTTCTCGGTGCTGGTTCCTCATCTATGGAACACACTACCTGAGCTATTACGTAAGGAAGGAAACCTCCTACGCTTCAGAAAGGGGTTGAAAACGCTATTATTCAGGAGAGCCCTCTAAGCCACTTCAGGTTAAGTGGAGACTTCTGTACTGTCTAAGTTGTTGTTTACCATCCAGTCCCATGCGCTTAGAGGCCTGTAGGTGATTGAGCGCGGTATAAATTAAAAATAACAATAACAATAACAATAACAATAACAATTCCACCCGTTTCCGGATGGGAAGCCAGTGAAGGGCCTTGAGGAGGGGGAGGGACGGCGTTCTGGGGGGGGTGTTAGTTACCAGCCGTGCCGCGGTGTTCTGCACCACCTGCAGTTTATTGAGCACTCCTTCATTGGCTGCTAAGAATAGGCCGTTGCAATAGTCCAGGCGACTCAGAACGAGGGCCTGGACCAGGGTCTTCCGTGTGTTGTCTGGTAGAAGGGGGAACACTTTCCGAAGGAGGCTAATGATGTGGAAGCAGGACCCTGCCGTGGTGCTGGCATGATGGAAAAGGGTAAGGTCATGGTCTAAACGAACCCCCAGGTTTTTTACTACCTGTTTCGGGAGAGGGGTCTGACCCAAGCTGGAGGACCACCAGTCGGGGGTCCACAGGATTCTTGCCTCTCCGAATAGCATGACCTCAGACTTTCCCACATTACACTGGAGAAAGTTCTTGGCCATCCAGCTGGCGATCGCAGTCATGCCGTTGGAGAAAGCTTGTCTTATCTCCGGGGTAAAGGTCTTAAAGGTAAACAGCAGCTGCGTATCGTCAGCGTAGGAGATAGGCATAAACCCGAAGGACCTCGTCATGTTTGCCAAAGAGGAGACATATACGTTAAACAACGTAGGGCTAAGACAGGAGCCCTGCGGGACTCCTCTGATGATACTGGCAGAAGTGGAGCTAAAAGGGCCCATATTCACCTTCTGAGTACGCTCTGAGAGAAAGCTGGTGAACCACGCCAAGGCAGATCTGCCAATGCCTATCTCCTTTAATCTGGTGAGGAGAATGGCGTGGGATATGGTGTCGAATGCTGCGGATAAGTCCAACAGCACCAACACCACTGACAGCCCTCTGTCCAGGGACAGGCGTATGGCATCCGTGACGGAGAGAAGAGCAGTCTCGGTGCTATGCCTAGGCCTGAACCCGGACTGAGAATGGTCTAGACTGCCGGTCTGCTCAATGAAGCTGGAGAGATGGTAATTAACGTGCTTCTCCGTCAGTTTGCCAATGAACGGCAGAAGGGAGATTGGCCTCAGATTGGTCATGTCCGACCAGGGGATGGCGGTGTTTTTCCTGATAGGCTTGACCATGGCCTCCTTCCACTCCCGGGGGACCAATCCCTCAGAGAGGGAGCGGTTGATCACCGTCAGAATGGAGGGACTGAGGACACTCCCAATAAGGTGCATGACACGGGCTGGTACAGGATCCACTGGGCTACCTGATTTAATAGTCCCAATCAGGGAGTTGACTTGGTCTAAGGTTATCTCGGGGATGAAGGATAGCGTAGCTGGAGCAGCACAGGCTGTTCCAGGCTGGAGACTGGAAGAGGAGTCATTTTCATCCGCGGATGGGCTTGATTGGGAGATGTTGCGATAAATGGCATCAATTTTATCGGAAAAAAACCCAGCAGTGTCATCGCACAGTTTTTGGGTCAGCACTTCTGGGCTGTCGCAAGCGACGGGCTTGTTGAATGTGCAGAGAACCTGGTACAGCAGTTTGGAGTCGTTGCCAGCCTCAGAGAGTTGGAAGATAATATGGGACTTACGGGCAGCTCGGATGTTTTTGTGATAGAGTCTCATTGCTGAGCTATACCTGTCTCTATCGACAGTGCTGCGCGAGATTCTCCAGGATTTCTCCAACTTCCTGCAGGCCTTTTTCTCCGCACGCAGTAAGTCCGAGTACCATGGTTCCTGCTTGCGGTCAGAACGCCGATTGCAGCGTCTTAGGGGGGCAATAAGGTTGACCGCCGTACTCAAGGCATCATTGAATTTGGACAGGGCCAAACTGGGGGAGTCTGAGGGGAGAAAATCAGGAGGTATAAAAGCCGTTCTAAAAGCATCAGCGGACATCTTGTTCCCCTGTCAAAAGAGGACCTAGGTAGTGACCCCATCGGTCGGCGGGCCAGGCGGCGGCCTGGGCCAGGCGCTCGAAATTCGTGAAGAAGAAATCGGGATCTTCACCTGCCACATATTTCTGTAAAACCACGGAGGGTAGAGAGGCCATTGGTCTTTGTTGCCCCATGACAGTCGTAAGCTTCTCAAGGGCTTGGTCCTGCGCAGTGCCCTGACCCTTCAGGACGTCATGCAGTTGGCCACGATCATCTTCCGCGGTCTTGAGGAACCGTTCCATCAATTTCCCAAGAAGTTCTTGGCCTTCCGCCAGCTGTTTGACTGCGGCCTCCATGCTTCCGGGATATCCCACTTCTGACACCAACTGTGGAGTGGGGGTTGGGGCGGGCCCGAATAACAGGCCCGGAGGCCGGATGAAGTGCGCTATGATTAGCGAGAATTTATTGAGTGTACAGGTCTTTGGAGTACAAGTGCCAAGTGTGGAGTCCAGATAGGAGATGCAGGCTGGATCGTTGTGGTGAGGGTCCGGTGAGGGGGTTTCCTAAAGATGTCCGCTGCTGGGCTGAGGTCGGCTGCTGGGCTGAGGTCGTCTTGCCGAGGTATAGGTAACGGTGTGTCCCTCGGAGGTACAAGAGAAAAATACAGGGCGATTAGTCCTGAGCAAAACGGACTTAGGAGTACTTTCACCCGCACCGGGGAGTGAGGGGGTTGTAAAGCGAGCGTGAGGGAGGGACGGTAGGGTAGGTGGAGAAGGTAAGTAAAAGACGGGTAACGGGGAGAGAGTGTTGCTTGTGAGGAATTGGTGTCCAGTACTATACAGTGCCAGGGGTGCGTCTATGTTACAGTGGGTGCTACTCGTGTCTGTATATTTACACTAACTACAAGGGGAAACACGGAGAAGGTGACAAGGTACTCACGTGCCCCGCCGTAACTCTCTTCCGAGTTACGGCCGCTCTCCAGCCACCTCCTGAGGTTGCCACCAATCCTCGCACCAAACGTCCTCCTCCTCTTCCTTCTCTCGGTTCTTCCTTTCTCCTCCGCTCTCCGCTGCTGGTTCTTCGCTTCCTGGTAACTCCTGCCACGAGTCCACTGCTGGGGAACTCTCGTCTTCCTGCTTGTCGGTTTTTCTATCCTCCGGACGGGAACCTGAGGAATGACTTCCGGGGTCGGGTGCGATCACTTCCTGTCCTTCTTGAATCGCCACACTTCCGGGGTCACGAGAGGTCGCTTCCGGTCCGCTGCGCACCGCTGCTGCTGTCGGCGGCTGTAGGGAGAAAGAGAGAGGAGTAGCCCGGGTTGGCGGAGTTGCGGCATGCGTGGTTCCGATGGCAAGGGGTCCACACTGGGTCGCCGCCCCGGGGAGGTAAGGGTCGCTTCTTCACAGGCCGACACATTTAACAATGGGGGAAGTAAAAGTAGAATTGACCATGTCCTTTCTGGCCTGAAGCTCTGGCGCACGATAGTTGACATGATGGTTGACATCCGTATGGAAAGTGACCATACCCTCTGTGTGTTACTCACGACTGATGGAAGCAGGACAAACCACTGGTGGATCGAGTTGAGTTTTGCCCCCCCAAATATTGTCTCTACTAATGATATGCGGCAACTTAATTGGTCACGTATAGTTCCTAAGGTGGAGGTCTTGAATAAAATAACGGAGGAGGTTGATAGTGCTTTGTTGGCTCTCAAACATGTTTATATTCCCGGAGCTGATTTGAGTGGTGTAACTTCAATACATGATAGCCTGTTCAAGTGTATTAGTGTCCATTTTTAGTGCCTGCCAAAACTAAGAAATTAGTGCCTCCTAAACCGCTACCTTGGTATAACGATGATTATAGGAGAGCCAGAATTGCTTTGGGTAACGCTATACGGGCTGGTAATTTAGATGCTGTCCGTCAAGGCAGACAGGAGTATAAAAGAGTTACCTGCAAAGCCAAGACCTTATGGGACGAACTCCGATGGCAGGAGCTCAAAGAAGCAAGCGACAAAAAGAATTCCAGATTATTCTGGAATATTATTAAGTGAGGCAGAGGGGGCAAGCCTGACGAGCCCGAAAACTATGTCTCACAGGAAGGGTGGGTCAATTATTTTAGACCACAGTATGCCCGCAACCCTCTAGAAAATCAAATGGAAGTTCCTAGATTTGTTTTTTATGAAGAGGATGTCTTTAGCAGTAATGATGTTTTAATAGCTCTTAATGCAATGGCAGGAGGTAGAGCTCCGGGGCCAGATGGTGTCCCCGCCAGTGTCTTTGTTTATGATAAGACCCGGTGAGGAAGATATATCGAGTTGCTGGCGAATGCAACAGCGCAAGGGACCCCGGTCCCGGCTTCCTGGAAAGGGGCAGTAATAATTCCAGTGTACAAAAAGGGCGACAAAACTCAACCTGGAAATTACAGACCTATTAGTCTGATAGATACTATTAAAAAAATAATTGGGAGGATGACCCTGAATAAAATTTTAGATTGGATCGAGGAGAACAGTATATTGTCCCCATTTCAAGCAGACTTCTGCAAATATACTAGTACCATCGATCAGGTCTCCCGTTTTATTCTTCTTTATTGGAAGATGGTGATCCTGGGCAAAGGCAGTATTTACGCTGCCTTTGTGACCCGCTTGCAGCCTTTGATCTTGTTCCCCGCGCACAGCTACGGGTTACTCTAAAGAAATTGGGTCTGCCCAATGTGATTTTAACTATGATAATGAGGCTACACGAGGCCAACTACGCCAAAATCCAATGGGGGGGCAAGGGCAGGGTCACCACCCAATTCCCGGTTGAACGTGGGGTGCGACAAGGTTGTACCAAGGCCCCAACTTTGTTCTCTTTATACATTAATGGAATTGTTGATTGTTTGTCACTAGTAAACACAGACACCCCCTCGCTAACTGGTGTAAAGATTCCGATTTTAATATTTGCGGATGACATGCTAATTATTTCCAAAACTCCAAGCACCCTCCAGCGCACCTTAATAATCTTTGAAGAGTTTTGCATCGCGCGAGGCCTAGAAGTTAACGTGACTAAAACTAAATTGATGACTTTTAATCTGCATCCTAGTTTTAAGGGGAAATTTTATGTGAACTGGAAACCACTCGAATTGGTCAAAGCTTTTACTTACTTGGGTGTCCATTTAGGTAAGGAGCTCAAATGGGATCACCATATTGATCTAGCTGCTCTTAAACATCGGCAAATTTCAGGAGCTTTAAGCTTGAAGCACAAAAAGTTGTTAACCAAACCAATCAAACCTGTTCTCCAAGTCTACGATTCTAAAGCTGTGAGCTCCGCATTATATGGCTCTGAACTGTGGGGGTTTGAGAAGATGGCGCCATTGACACTCTCGGAAAACAAGTTTCTTCACAACATCACTAGTCTCCTTCAGAGCACAGCCTTACTACCGCTAAGATATGACCTGGGCAGAAAAGCTATTGCAGATGTCGCCAAGCTACGCCCTATTCTATACTGGCACAGGTTGTGGACATCGCCTGAGCTTTCCGGATATGCTGCAGGGTTTGTGGATGTTATGAAATCTGATTCCTTCCATGAGATTCAGTGGCTAAGTCTGATTGCTCTAGGCTTGCAATCGCTGTGGGTTAACCCAGCAAAACTCCTGTTCCCATCTAAAAAATCAAATAAAGGAAAAATATTGGTAACAGGCTGCATATCATGCCTGGAGCAACACTGACTCTTCGTCCATGGCGGGTGCTTTTCTATGGGCAAAACCTACGCCCAGGCTTGAATCTTATTGGGACACCATCACCAAGCCTGGGGATAGAAGCTCTATTTCCAGCTCAGAGCTGGATCATTGCCCTTGAAGGCACTGACCTCCAGGTGGTCTGATGAAAGTACTAATATCTGCCCGGCCTGCGGGAGTAACAAGGAAACAATTGCTCACCTTCTTTTCATCTGCCCTGTATATGTAACCCCAAGGCGTGTCTGGCTCACCCCAATGTGCAAGCTACTGGGTACCAACAGAAGTTCTGAAGCCGAAAGGCTGATATGTACCAGTACTTTGCCTTTGATTTCAATAGCAGTAGCTAAATACTTAGGATGGGTATGGGTGTTAAGGCAGAACTCAAATCGGGGATAATTGGTTGATTGCTTGTACTTGAATAACATTTTTAATCATTGAGTTTGACCATGTATTCCTTGACTACAATTCGATTTTATAGTTTTAACTTCATACCACATGATTTTATTTATTGCAACTAATGCTAATGAATTTCTAACTCTTCCATTTGCTTGAATCATGTTTCTCTTAATTAACTATTTGGAATATGTAAATTGTTAACGTAGTATTATGTAATTGTGTAATGTTCTTTGAACTATGGATGTTTTGTTCTTGCTTTTATGAGTTTATCTCGAATAAAGCTTTCTTGACTGACTGACTATCACCTTAGCATTACCTATTACTGAATACTGATTCGCCCTTTTGAAGTAATATCATTCGGAGGTGTTCGAAAAAACGAATTATATAAACAACAATGAACCATTGTGAATGTATGCAAAACAGAGTGTAAGCGGAAAGACCTTGGATCATGTAGCAGAAGGGTTTCCTTTTTTGGGATCTTCGAGAACAATATCATTCAGAAGTTAACAATCCACATGTTACTTCACGTAGCATCAAACGATAAATAAAAGCACAAAATGAACGTCATGATAAAGCATCCATTTTAGACAAGATGATGTCAAAGCTTAACTGAGGCCTAGTTATTCTAAACCAGGAAAATATACGTTACCACATGGTGATTCTTTTCTTTTAATTTGCAATAGATCCATGTTAGTGTGCACATGTGAATCAATTGCAGGGCGACCAATATCAATGCACATTTTAGTTTAAACCCACTAAAGCTCGCTCAAAGGTATCATGAAACACAACCTTGGATGAAGATGCAAAAATGTAGAAAAGGGTCATCCAGGAGGTGGTCCCCTTTTTAACATAATATGCTGAATTCACACCTACTTTAAAATGAAAGGCTGGGTCACTGGAGACAAAGTAACTGCGATGTAAACTGCCTATTGGGACTGTAATTACCAGCATGCTTTGCAGCAGAGCATTAATGACATCTTGGAGCGACGGCCCGTGTCTGTCGAGAGTGAGCAGGTCACGTGGCAGCTGCCAGATTTGGAATGCCTGGATTAAGATTAAGATTTGTGATTTGGGGATTATTGCAGACGCCGCTAATTACAGAAAGAGCAGGCTAATCTGCACAGTGCAGAGGCGAATGGACATGGAAAACCTGCTGCCTGAGGAGAACCCTTACCCTGGAGATATGGGAACAATGAGCGGCCCTGCAGAAGACGATTCTTGTGTTGTTTCTTTCTATTTCCCTGGCGCCTCTTTCTCGTGTCCTTTCTTGTTGTCCTCCTTGCCTGACCACATCTTGTGGTGTTTTTGATGCTCTCTCTCTCTGATCTTGTTTGCCACACTGGCCCCTCCTTCCTTCTAATCCTGTAGTTTATTCTCTCTGACTGTCTTTGGCTCCTGTAGCTCGCCCCTTCCTTTACTTTTCACCATCCCTTTTCACCATCCCGTTCGCTACCTCCCCCTCTCTGTCCTTCACATGACCCCTTTTACAGTCTAGGTTCTGTCTGTGCTTCGTTTCTCTGGCCTTCGCCCGGTTTTCTTATTTATCACAGTTATGCCTTCTCTTGAAGTTTACGTTGTGGACCATGACACATTATATAGATTTGCTTCCTACTCCCGCTTTCCATGAAATTTCCTTTTATACATTACCAGTTGTATCTGTTCTGTCACCGCCGCTCTCTTCGTCATTTCTCTAAACCCTCTCTCCTCGGCCTTTATTCCCTCTCTCTCACTGCCACCTCCGTTCTCCCCCTACACTCACTCATTTATCTACTTCGTGCCTACTCTTGTTTCGCTTTCCTCAATCTTCCCATCCACCTTGTAGCCCACAATCAGCGAATGCCCACTAGAGCACCTGTGCCCATCAGTGGCTGTGCCAGAGCGGCAGCCCTCACCAGCCGTCACCGGTGTGCCACCCTCGGAGGGCAGGAGGTGGTGGCCCAGAGCAGGATGGGAGGATTCCAATCTCATGCCAAGAAGGTAGGTCCTGCCCAGCGGGCGAGCCTTTGGGGTGGGCTCCTGTAAAATGGGGTTGTAATATGGAGCTCCTCGCGAGAGCTGAGTCGTCTCCGAGTCAGAGCGCGTCAGTTTGACGTCGGGGTACCCAGCTAGTTCCATGAGTGGGTTGACAATTCGCAAAACAAGCCAGGTGCACTGAATGCGGAAGGGATGACCTGTTAGCATTGCTAGAACCTATACCTGCATTGCATGGGTGTACCGTTGTCACGGGGAAATTCTGGTATGCATGTGTTTTGTGCCTCTCCATTGCATTAGAATTCTTGCGTTTGGATGTAAATGTGGCAGTCTGAAGTTCTTCTGGTGACCAGAAGCATACATGCCAACATTTCAGAAGAGCAAAGAGGGAGATTTTTTTTTAAAATCGGGAGAATGGGGCTTCAAATTGGGTTACTGGCGTGTATGGGCTTTGGAAGTGTGCTGCTGCAGGATTGGACATTTGAAACACAAATGTACGTTTTTTTTCTTACCTTTTACAAGCATGGAGCGCAATGGCAGGCTGAGAGGGTGATGCAAGTGTTGTCCCCCCCTCCCCCCCCCCGCCCCTGTGTGACACCCCAGCCGAAAACAGCTTCCTGTGCACACACACGCCCCCCCCCTTACTTCACAGGTCTTCAAAAGACAATTGCCTTGTTAATGACCCTTTGTTGTTTTTTCACCCCATCGAGAGCCCCTCCATGGCCACTTTGACTATTGCTGGAAAAATTAGCACTTCACACAATACTAAGCCCTGTCAACAAACCCCGAGGAATCGGGTTTTTGCTTGCAGGAATCGGGAGGCGGGAGACTAGCCTTCAAATCGGTAGTCTCACGCCTGAATCGGGAGGGTTGGCATGTCTGCAGAAGTGACGTTATGGCGTGAGTCGATAGGACTCGGAAGAAAAGAGAATCCACTGACACCCCCCTGAGTTGCTTGGCAGTGCTGAGCAGTGACTTTACTCCTCTCCCTTGAATTATTCAGAGAACGAGGACCACTTTATTTTAGGGTTCTAACCCGAAAGAAAGTCACGTTCCTCAATGGATTCAAAACGAACTGTGCCATTTGAAGAATGGGATAAAGGCTCACTCACGTGTGTTCCACCACTTTACCACTCACGCACTATCTACAAAGGAGCCCTTCCTACAACTGAGTTTCTTTCAGATGTTGAGGTGTGAGAATAACTTAAAGCAGTTTATTTACGAAGTGGGACTTCTCACGTCCTTTTACTACTCGCAGCCCATCATACGCCTGTCTTCCTAGGATTCCACTCGTTAATTTCTGTTTCCTTAATCCTACAAGGTTTATTTCAGGTGATTAATCTTCGAGTGATTAACGCAAAAGCAATTTGTTTTTAATCTTTCTTTTAGTAAATTTCTGGTATTTTGGGGTAAATGGCCAAAATGACTAACGGTACTTCTGTGTTTCTTCATTTTGTTACAACTCCTGGTATTCTTCCCTCTTCCTTTTCTCATTTACGTGTACTCTTTACTGCAGTGCATGTATCCGTTTCCCTTTATTATAATTAACTGCTCCTTTGCCTTTATAATATTTTCATTCAGGGGAACCCTGTAGCCTCTCTGACCATCTGTTTATTTCAAAGCAAACCAGTATATTACATTTACTTTTAAACCTTTGCCTTTGCCTAGCTTGTATCCAATATTATTGTTTGTTGGGTTAATTATTCTGAGATTTTCACTTCTGCTGGAATTGTTCAGAGAAAACGTCATCCCTCCTGTTTACCTCTCATTACAAGTGGTCCTTCTTTTATAACACTGAGTTGTGTTCCGCCCTCCCTTCCACCCCCCCTCCATCCCCCCCGCAAACTCTTTAAGAGCCCTCTATAAATAACCTCGGTCAAGTGGCTGACATCCTTGCTGCTTTGAAACTGGATGTGGCTTTAGAAGAAATCTTGTGCAGATTACCAGAGAAATCCTTTTCGTGCCACATAATCTCTTGGGACAAAAGGTGCCTTTTGCATGTGGTGCGGGGTGTCCCACAAGCTGCAGGCCAGACTGCCCAAGATCCAGGATCACTATCAACAATGACTGAACGATAACCAAGTAGAAAGCCCCATATCTAGTTTAAAGTAAATCATCATGAGCTGTAGGTTACTGGGCCCACGTGAAAACGTTATTTTTCCTTCTACGATTGTTCCATTTATACCACTCTCTTGGTCATCTGATGGATCTTGTTTTGTGCTGAGAGAGGTTAGATATAAAGGGTCCAACAGTCATCCAATGAGGACCAGGAATTGGATTACTAAACTACAAACCAGAAATTAAACTCATGTAAATTACTCTCAAAACAATGCTGTAAAGATGAAAGATAATCACAGCAAGCCCAAATCTCCTGAAGAAACATAGGTGAGCCAAAATCATACACACTAAAAGCGCAGTTAAAGCTATACAGAATAATAGCATTAGTGATGGATGCTGTGAGATCTCTCCAATATGATTTCATCTGGCCATTAGTAATCCCAAATTAAGAATGCACATTCACTTGATTAGAAATTATCATGATAGCTGAGTCGTAATGGAAAATTGTATTTAGTTTATCAAAAGTTAAAGTAAAGTGCGTGCATCAGTATATTTATAACAGGTTATAAAACAGATTTGGTCAGATTCGAATGAGACATTCAAGATAAGAATCCAAAGCTCAGAGTTCAAGAAGGGACATGAAACTGCCTATTCCAGCAGTCTCCCAGAAAGGAAGAGACCACCATGCGTGCACAGCATATGCATCATTTCAGGAAGGATGCAAGGAATGTCCGCATCAGGCAAGTTAAGAGTGCTACAGAAGTTACGCAAAATATCTGCTGCAGGATTTGGTTGGCAGCACATATGCAGATCTCCGTAAGTAAAGAAATAGCAGCAGAGGCTCACCCGCCACCAACACTACCAACCAAGCCACTTCCGCCAAGTCTGTTAAATCACATAATATTATATTCTTAAAGTTCCAAGGATGACACCTCCTGGAATCACCTAATCTGGTCAGACAACCCAGTTCATTGG